>NC_048569.1:16487390-17226140 GCF_013265735.2 Oncorhynchus mykiss | reverse complement strand
GTCACCACCAGTAAATAAATCTATGATAATCAATAATCTCAATTTTTTTACGGCTGGCCATGCCTTCCACCTGGCTACCTCTACCCAAGCCAACACCTCTGCACCCCCTGCAGCAACTTGCCCAAGCCCCCCCCCCCCCCCCCCCCACTTCTCCTTCACCCAAATCCAGACAGCTGATGTTCTGAAAGAGCTGCAAAATCTGGATCCCTACAAATCAGCTGGGCTAGACAATCTGGACCCTCTCTTTCTAAAATTATCCACTGAAATTGTTGCAACCCCTATTACTAGCCTGTTCAACCTCTCTTTCGCATCGTCTGAGATCCCCAAAGATTGGAAAGCTGCCGCAGTCATCCCCCTCTTCAAAGGGGGAGACACTCTAGACCCAAACTGTTATAGACCTCTATCCATCCTGCCCTGCCTAATCTAAAATCTTCGATAGCCAAGTTAACAGATCCCCGACCATTTCGAATCACACCGTTCCTTCTCCACTATGCAATCTGGTTTCCGAGCTGGTTATGGGTGCACCTCAGCCACGCTCAAGGTCCTAAACGATATCATAACCGCCATCGATAAAAGACAATACTGTGCAGCCGTATTCATCAACCTGGCCAAGGCTTTCGACTCTGTCAATCACCGCATTCTTATCGGCAGACTAAATAGCCTTGGCTTCTCAAATGACTGCCTCGCCTGGTTCATCAACGACTTCTCAGATAGAGTTCAGTGTGTCAAATCGGAGGGCCTGTTGTCTGGACCTCTGGCAGTCTCTATGAGGGTTCAATTCTCGGGCCGACACTTTTCTCTGTATATATCAATGATGTCGCTCTTGCTGCTGGTGATTCTCCGATCCACCTCTATGCAGACGACACCATTCTGTATACATCTGGCACTTCTTTGGACACTGTGTTAACAAACCTCCAAACAAGCTTCAATGCCATACAAAACTCCTTCCGTGGCCTCCAACTGCTTTTAAATGCTAGTAAAACTAAATGCATGCTCTTGCTGCCCACACCCGCCCGCCCGACTAGCATCCCTACTGTGGACAGTTCTGACTTAGTATATGTAGACAACTACAAATACCTAGGTGTCTGGTTAGACTGTAAACTCTCCTTCCAGACTCACATTAAGCATCTCCAATCCAAAATTAAATCTAGAATCTGCTTCCTATTTCGCAACAAAGCCTCCTTCACTCATGCTGCCAAACATACCCTCGTAAAACTGAATATCCTACCGATCCTTGACTTCGGAGATGCCATTTACAAAATAGCCTCCAACACTCTACTCAGACAATTGGATGTAGTCTATCACAGTGCCATCCTTTTTGTCACCAAAGCCCCATATACTACCCACCACTGCAACCTGTATGCTCTCATTTGCTGGCCCTTGCTACAGATTCGTCGCCAAACCCACTGGCTCCAGGTCATCTATAAGTCTTTGCTAGGTAAAGCCCCACCTTATCTCAGCTCACTGGTCACCATAGCAGCACCCACCCGTAGCACGCTCCAGCAGGTATATTTCACTGGTCATCCCCAAAGCCAACACTCCCTTTGGCCACCTTTCCTTCCAGTTCTCTGCTTCCAATGACTGGAACGGATTGCAAAAATCACTCAAGCTGGAGTCTCTAACTTTAAGCATCAGCTGTCAGAGCAGTTTACTGTACCTGTACACAGCCAATCTGTAAACAGCACACCCAACTACCTCATCCCCAAATTGTTATTTATTTTATTGCTCTTTTGCACCCCGGTATCTCTACTTGCACATCATCATCTGCAAATCTATCACTAGAGTGTTAATGATAAATTGTAATTATTTCACCTCTTTGGCCTATTTATTGCTTTACCTCCCTACTCTTCTACATTTGCCCACACTGTACATAGATTTTTTTACATTGTGTTAATGACTGTACGTTTATTTATGTGTAACTCTGTGTTTTTGTTTTTGTCGCACTGCTTTGCTTTATCTTGGCCAGGTCGCAGTTGTAAATGAGAACTTGTTCTCAACTGGCTTACCTGGTTAAATAAAGGTGAAGCAAATAAAAATACAAATAGTCACTTTAATAACTCTACCTACATGTACCTCAATTACCTCGACACCGGTGCCCCCGCACATTGACTCGGTACAGGTACCCCCTGTATATAGCCTCCACATTGGCTCTGTACCGTAACACCCTGTATATAGCCTCCACATTGACTCGGTACAGGTACCCCCTGTATATAGCCTCCACATTGGCTCTGTACCGTAACACCCTGTATATAGCCTCCACATTGACTCTGTACCGTAACACCCTGTATATATAGCCTCCACATTGACTCTGTACCGGTACCCCCTGTATATAGCCTTCACATTGACTCTGTACCGGTACCCCCTATATATAACCTCCACATTGACTCTGTACCGGTACCCCCTGTATATAGCCTCCACATTGACTCAGTACCGTAACACCCTGTATATAGCCCCGCTATTGTTTTTTTTATGCTGCTCTTTAATTATTTGTTATTCTTATCCCTTGCTTTTAAAAAAAAATAAACTGCATTGTTGGTTAAGGGCTTGTTAGTAAGAATTTCACTGTAAGGTCTACACCTGTCTACACATGTAGTAGGCACATGTGACAATTTGATTTGTACAATTTGATTTGACTAAAATACGTATTTTTCATGAAGTATTTTGGGTTGATATCTAGTTTTTGGTTTAAATCTGATTGAACTACTGACCAGTTATCGAAATGCTACTCAATTAATAAACACCAATCTATATAAACATGTAACATAGTGTTTGTGGGCATCATTACAGTTAATAAAATTGGAGTAATATTATTTTTTCATCAGGTTTTGCCTGGTTCAGCTTAGCACTCTTGGCAAACAACAGCTGGCAGAGTGCACCAAAGCGGCTTTGGGTCTCGTGGCATACTGTACCCAGTCAACACGCTGGGCTCGGGCCTATTCTGTTTGAGACTCGGGGGACTCAGCATGGACTCGGACTCAGAGTAGCTTAATGCCGGCCGAGCTCTTCCCAAGTCCGGCAGATCATATTACTATGGGCTATGGCTAATGGTACTCGGGCTGAGTCAACTTCAGCTTATCTGTCCCGATTAAAATTTTCAGGAGTAGGGTCATTTGAGGTTTTTATTCGGCAGGTGATGTAATACCAAAGCAATTTGATATATTTCACTTCCTAGTCATCAAATTTGCTAGATCATTAAAAGCAAAAATGTGTGACAGTCTCTGCAGTCCTATAGCTATCAAAGATGGTCCCTAATTTAGAGAATCTCTGATGCTATAAATGCTTTCACTTTTACTACATCTTGCTGTGTGTGTTGGCTGCACATTTTGTATGTTGCACTGAATGTTGTTTCGATGTTTGATTATGACCAACTCAATTATGACTAAATAACACATAGGCCTGTCTTTCATTTCAAAATCCTACTATAATCCACCAGGATTTACAAAACCCAATTTATATCGCATTTATTTCCATCAATAATATGTCCAAAATTATAGCACCTGAATTTGACCCTGAAAATATGACTATTATATTTTCCCTTAAAGATTTTAAGCAATTAACATAAAGTGTGCAGTAATCTAATTTTAATTTCAGTATCTAAATAAGGAGGTGGGCATATCAGTTCCAGATAAAACTAGGATTTGAATATGTGCTTCACACTCAGCAATAGATCTCTGTGCACAGGCAGTCTGCTTGCTCGAGCGCATCAGTCAACAGTCCATACTGCAGTTGGGACAGAGCGGTCAACACTCCATATTGCAGTTGGGACAGAGCGGTCAACAGTCCATACTGCAGTTGGGACAGAGCGGTCAACACTCCATACTGCAGTTGGGACAGAGCGGTCAACACTCTATACTGCGGTTGGGACAGAGCACTGGGGATGCTACCCAAAAACAGAGCTGGAAAATGTCAGTCTCTCAAAATTTACACAAAACATTTGAACAGATTTGACTGCTAAGTGGTAGTCAGTGTTCTCCTGCACTGTTTTACTTTTGTAAGTAAAGCAGTGGTTTGTTCGGTAGAAGAATGTCAAGGAAATATTTGCTAGCTAGCTAATGTTAGCTCTATGGCTAATCCTCCATGGACATTGTAAATTCTCATTTTTACCTGTTGTAGCCATTGGTTTTAGCTAGGTAGCTAACGTTTTGACATTTTGATATCTGTTTAATTAATGACAGTAAATGTGTGTGAGAGAGAGAGATGATACCTTTAGAAAACATTGTAATGTCAACATTGTCATGCTAGCTGTATGTGTGCATGTGTGTGTTCTGTGTGAGAGAGAGAGGGGGGAGAAATTATCAATCATTTATAGGAAGATTGTCATCATGTCAACATGCTAGCTGTGTGTGTGAGAGAGAGAGAGAAAGAGATTGAGAGAGAGATGGTTGATAAATACACATATAGGAAACATTAATATTGTTTGTGCGTGTGTGTGTGTGTGTAAGAGAGACATTGTGAGCTAGCCTAATTCTTGAAATGTTTAAACCCCCCCAACATGGGTGTGAATTTGTTCCTGATTCATCAGGGATCGTTGTATTTTTGTGTATCTTGTATTTGACAGTACAACACATTTTGTCTGTCCCTGCTCCCCCTCAACACTACTTCTAACGTTACAACTCTCAACTGCCTTACTCAATTCTTGATTCTCTTCTTTTGCAGGAATCTTCTAACTTGGATGGAAGGAAGGAGGATGGAACAAAAGGGAAGGAGTACAGAAGTTATCCAGCCTGCTGACTAAGAAATGGAAATAGGCTCTCTATCTTTCTGTCTATGTTTTGCTATCTCTCTCTGTATGTCTGCAGAGTCAACATAGTCAATGACAAGTTGTTCATATTCTAGCGAAAACAGACCATTTCCAATGCATTTAGTTTTGTGGATTGGCACGTATTTCAGACATACACAGAGTGAACAAAACATTAAGAACACCTGCTCTTTCCATGACAAAGACAGACCAGGTGAGAGCGATGATCCCTTATTGATGTCACTTGTTAAATCCACACTCCATGCCCTGACGAATTCAGGCTGTTCAGATGTTTGGTATACTCAGTGTATATGATATTGGATTACTCCGAATATCACACATGGACATTTCCTATGGCCGGATATGGACTCATTCCATATCCTAAGACATCCTATTTTCTCTCTTCATGTTGACAAATACTGACTGTTTACAACATCGCATATCTGTGTTTTCTCAGTATTCAATATGTTAAGCTATATTAATTCCAGATAGGCCTATGTTTGTCTTGGCTGAGGTCCATATCAGGATCTTGATATACTTTTTGATATGGTGAAAATAAGGACGATATCAGATGCATTTGAGTTTTCCGCACATGCTCAATAACTTGACAAATATGAAATACATATTTATTTGATGTAAAAATCTTTCCCTCAGGATATCATACATGATATGGCCGGATATTGACTCATTAGATATCCTGAGATAGGCCTATGTGGACATCTTATTTTCTCTATGATGAAAAATACAGTTGGCCTATATAGTGTATTTTCTCAGCACATACAATTCATATGCTCTTGCCTGAGGTCCATATCAGGATCTTGATTTGCTTTTTGATATGCTAAATAAGGACAGTTTCTGATGCTTATTTGAGGACATGCTCAATAATTTGACAAATATTAAATCCATGTCATTCTTTCATACACTAGCTATAATTTTTGTATTCACTCTGCATAAAGGTGCACACAAACTAAAATCACTGTAACTGGTAGCCTAGCAACAATAATCAAGTATTTTCTGCGGTTGAGTTCCAACAGTCATTTTTTAATTTGGGGCGCCACAATGAGTGTGTAAATGGTGTATGATCAAACTGACAACTGGAGTAACAAAGTGTGAAGCTGTTCAAAAACTACCTGAAGGAAGTTTATAGTAAGTAGCTATAACATTTGAGATGTTTTATTTAACTTAGTAACTAGAATCAAGAACGTTAGCTAATCAAAAATATGAAATAACATATGGAATCATGTAGTAACCAAAAAAGTGTTTAACAAATATATTTGATATTCTTCAAAATAGCCACCCTTTGCCTTGACAGCATATTTTCAAGCATGGTGGTAGCTGCATCATTTTATGTGTATGCTTGTCATCGGCAAGGACTATGGAGTTTTTTAGGATTTAAAGAAAATGTAATACAGCTAAGCACAGTTAAAATCCTACAGGAAAACCTGGTTCATTCTACTTGTCAACGAACACTGGGAGACAAATTCACCTTTCAGCAGGACAATAAACCTAAATCACAAGACCAAACATACACTGGAGTTGCTAACCAAGACGACATTGAATGTCGATGACAGCATGTGTTTCCTTGCAGGTAACCATGGTTGACAGAGGAAGAACAATGATTCCAAGCACCACCCTCCTTTTGAGGCTTCCAGTCTGTTATTTGAACTCAATCAGCATGACAGAGAAATTTCCAGTCTTGTCCTTGTCAACACTCACACCTGTGTTAACGAGAGAGTCACTGACATGTCAGCTGGTCCTTTCGTGGCAGGGCTGAAATGCAGTGGAAATGTTTTTGGGGGATTCAGTTCATTTGCATGGCAAAGAGGGACTTTGCAATTAATCGGATCACTCTTCATAACATTCTGGAGTATATGCAAATTGCCATCATACAAATTGAGGCAGCAGACTTTGTGAAAATGTATATTTGTGCCATTCTCAAAACTTTTGGCCACGACTGTATAGGGAGGAGGTTAGAGACCTGGCAGTGTGGTGCCAGGACAACAACCTCTCCCTCAACATGAGCAAAATAAAAGAACAAGCCCGTGGACTACAGGAAAAGGAGGGTCAAACACTCCCCAATTCACCAACAATCTCATGGTCCAAACACACCAAGAAAGTAATTAGGAGGGCATGACAACGCCTTTTCCCCCTCGGGACACTGAAGAGATTTGGAATGGGACCCCAGATCCTCAAAAGGTTTGACAGCTACTCCATCAAGAGCATCCTAACCGGTTGCATCACCGCCTGGTGTGGCAACTTATGGCATCAGACCATAAGGCATCACTGGGGCCAAGCTTCCTGCCATCCAGGACCTATTTACTATGCAGAGTCAGAGGAAGACCCAAAATAATTGTCTAAGAGTCCAGTCACCCAAGTTATAGACTGTTATCTTTGCTACCGCAAGCCAAACGGTACCGGAGTGCCAAGTCTAGGTCCCAAGGTTCCTTAACTGCTTCTTCACCAAAGCCATAAGACTGCTGAACAATTAATCAAATGACCACCCGGACTATTTGCAAAGACCCCCCCCCCCCCCCCCCCCCTCCTTTGTTTTTACACTGCTGCTACTCGCTGTTTATTGTCAAAGCATAGTCACTTTACCCCTACCTACATGTACAAATTACCTCAACTAACCTGTACCACGACACATCGACTCAGTACCAGTACCCCTGTATATAGCCTCGTTATTGTTTATTTATTGTGTTACTTTTCTTTTTTACTGTAGTTAATTTCCTAATTATTTTCTTAACCAACAATGCAGGTTTACAAAAAAATTAAGTTAAGGGCTTGTAAGTTACCTTGAAATGCTAAGGTCTGACAAATACAATTTGATCAAGGTGTGCAAAGCTCTTTGAGACTTACCCAAAAAGACTCCAAGCTGTAATCGCTGCCAATGGTGTTTCTAACATGTATCAACTCGCTAATCAAGACATTAGTGTTTTATTTTTCATTCATTTTTAATTCTCACATTTTTCTTTGACAGAGTATTTTGTGTAGATGGATGACAATTTACAATTAAATCCATTTTAATCCCACTTTATAACACAAAATGTGGCAAAAGTCAAGGGGTGTGAATACTCACTGAAGGCACTGTATGTACATGAAGACAGGGTAAAGTAACTAGGCATCAGAATATAATAACAGTGCTACAATAAAGAACAGTAGCAACAGCATATGATTAGTGTACAAGTGTGTGTTTGTGTCGGTATGTGTTTGTGCATATGAATGTGAAGATGGAATTGAGGGACATGCTCAAGCACGCTCTCTCAAACACACACAAATGTAGTGCATTTCTTTTGACCAGAAAGCTATGGGCTATATAGTTTCCTACTCTAAAGGGAATAGGATGCCATTTGGGACACAACCTAGGATGGAGATGAATGAGGGGAAGTATCTGCTTCATCTCATTTAATCCCTCAGTTTTAACGAGGGGAAACTGCTAATCACCTTCACTCGCTTCCAAATACTCAGACATTTCACTGTTAAGGTGACACATTTCTCAGCATTTGGAGAACAGTAAGAACAGAACATAAGTTCTAATGGGGGCAGGCTTTCAATTCTGGAGGTGGGAGGGAGATGGGGTTTGCGCTAAAGTTAGACTTGCATCCTCTTACCTCAAGTAAAATTTCTACAATCAGAGTTTCCCCTCGCTCTCTGTTAGCTTCTGAAGGAAATCAAACGAACCAGACAACGACCATTTAGAGGTGAGGGCCGCAGAAGAATGGTTTGTTGCAGACAATACTGCTGTAACTATTGGAAAACTTCTGTGAGGCCCTACTGAGTGAGTCAGAGAAATACTGTGATGACATTCACAAATGAATCCTGTTGCTAGCACTACTTCTTCGCCCTCGGACCACGGTGAACAGAAGAGCAAACAGAAGATAATAAAATATGCAGCCTCTCTAGGACAAAGGAAGCAGAATTTGAGAAGGCTTTTGTATTGCTAAAACTAAACCTTTCCGGCATGTAGAATTCACCTGATACTCCCCGGCATCAGTGGTATGTGTTGGTTTTTAACAATGTAGAAATATTTTCCTGTTGCGTTATATCATAACCATTCACCACAGCACCACCAGGAGGAAACATTACAGAGTTCTGTTTCTCACACAGTGATGTTCTGAAGCTGTTCAAGCAGAAAGTCCCAGCAGGTGGCACCAAGTACAAATATCAACTGTCTTTCCTGTTGTTTATTTAGAAAGGGTAAAAATCACATGGAAGATATTGAGGTACTTCAGTTTATTGTATTAATTAAAAGCATAAGGCACAGAGCATTATACTAACAATGAAACATTTAACACTAATATACTAATTGTAAATGCATAACTGTACTTCCAATGGGCTTAAATATATGATATATACAATGACAATCACATCAAAAATATATGCAAATATATTGTTTGAGGGCATAGAATGAAATTATCTGCGTGTATATGCAATGTATTCAATCTAGAGACTAAAATGTCAGAAATTAAACTCATACAAAGAAAGGCCACAGGTCGTGGGGATATAATTACTGTAGGAGAGTGATTTGCCTAGCAACCTCTAAGTTTCAGGCTGTCAGCCTGGACAAGAGAAGAGGCAGTCCATATAGGCTACATCATTCGTTCGTTTCATTAGGCTAACATTTACAATTGTGGTCTCAGATCGCTTGTTGAGTGCTTGGATACGAGGGCATCAACTTTAAAACGAACGTAAACTTTGAAGCCTTCATAAACCCTATATAAGGGCCACATAGAACCTTCACAAATGATTCCATACACTAAGCATACGTCTATGTGTAGCAGCAAGGGTGGAGGTTTGAGGGGCTTGCGGGTAGTTTCATTCAAAGACGGCTCTTCCAGCGGAACTGGGGGGTGTATTTCTACCGAGACGAGGGGTTCCCTATGGAAAGAGGGTGGATGCACACACACACCATATGCACACGATTAGTTGGTATGGAACAGATGTACATAATTTTATAGAATAGGTATATAAAAACGAACTGAGGGACCCGATCTATAGATATTGCGTGTTACCAACCCCGGCCTGGCATTTGGAGAAGTTGACATGGGCATAGAGCAGCACTGCTATGTCTTTATGTCCAGCCTCAAGAGCTATGGACAGGGCCGTGCTCTCATCCTGCATACACACAGACAAACAGGGCACAAACAGTGAATCAGACAAACAAAGACACTAACACAGTGATAGTCTGCTACGGTGAGTGACAAACACACACACAGTAACTCACGCTGTCACTCAGGGTGGCGTTACAGCCTGGCTTGGCGAGCAGCAGCCTGACTATCTCAGCGTGGCCGTGTTCGCTGGCACACATTAGAGCTGTAGAGCCCTCATCATCCTGAAGGTTGACCTCTGCCCCCTTGGCCAGCAGGGCCCGCACCATGTCCATCCTGCCGTGGCTCACTGCCAGCATCAGGGCTGTCTGACCAGCCTGGGGGTCAAGGGTTAGAGGTCAGCAGTAAGAGGTCAAAGACAAAAAGATGGGCTCAAAGAGATGGCCACTAGGGAGCTTGAAGTCAACACACTCAGCCAGTGACCAGACAAGCTCGGACTTAACTTGTCAAAGCTTAAACCCCCCCCCGCATACCTCTGGCCCTCCACATACCTGGCTGGCCTTGGCATTAACATCTCCTTTAATGAAGAGCTCCTCCACCACCTCCATGTCCTCTGGGGCCTCCACAGCAGCCAGGGCAGCCAGCATGATGGGGGTATATCCTGCCTTGTTCTGCTTGTTCACGTTACACACATCTTGAATGGAAGCCAAAGAAGAAAGGTGACAAAACAATGGCACAGAATTAAAAATAACACTACGGGTAGCTCAGTTAAAACTCTGACCAGATTGCGGGGATACTCTGAAAGAAGTATAGAACAAGAAGGCCCGCACACTGTTAAAGCTCCCAATTCACTGCTTTGTCAGGTCAACCAAACAAACTGAGTACTCACATCCCAGAATATACACATTTCACCTCACATGACCACCGCAAACTTTTATATACTTTGAAAGAACACATTTTAGATTAATGTACTCAACAGAACATCATATGAGTGAGAGGTTTAAATGGAAGTCAGGTTCAGGTCTGAGTCAGAATCAGTACCTGCCAGCAGCATCCTCTTTACGACGGTGAAGTTGGAGTGGGACACGCTGTAGTGGAGTGCTGTGTTACCGTTACCGTCTGCCAAGTTGGCTACGTGTCTCTGCACGGCTGGAGAAACTGACCGGAACGCCGTTAAATAGTCCCCCACCACAGCCGGAGCAGCTGACTTCTGACTGGACACACGGAACCACTCGTGCTGCAGCATGTTCAGGCAGGACCGCTGAGGGTGGGACACAGGATAATACATTCTAAGCAGGACGTCAACCAACATGTATGGGCACACAAACATTTGACATACACACACTCCTTGTAGAGACCTACATTGGGTGAATTTGTTCTAGCTCGCCTGGACAGGCAGAGATTTCACTTCAGAACCAATGGCATGGTCTAAAGGTCCAAACCCTGCAAACCAGGGTGAGCTAAAACAAATGCAGCCAAACAAAGACACACTGTCAAGCCTTCGTGTTTTTAATTCGGAAAAAGCACAAACAGGCGTTGTTGTCTGTCAGGACGAACACGCAGTACTGTAATTTAGCAACCCTCCATCATGCAGTGTGTGCAGAGAATTTTGAACAGTGAATTACCAAAGACATATTGTAATTATAGGGACATTACTGAATGAAAATAAACATAATCAGCCAATACTTCAGTTCCTTTGACCTCACCAAACCCTCTTCCTTAGGGGGAAGACTGACTGACTGCCGATGGCAGTTACAGATCATCCACGACTTCCCTCTCACCACAAAAATAACTATTACAGGGGACTAGTGCCCAGGGCATTTTGAGTGGTCTTCAGAACATTAGGTATTAGGTTCATGAACTTAGGTTCAATGTCAGTCCTCATCCTGTTCTTGTAATATGGGAATAATTCTGACCTCAGTCTCTCCATCCCTGCTCTTCTTTCTCCCCTGGGGTGTATTCATTATACCAACTGTTGCAAAACGTTACTTAAACAGAAGCAACCAGAACAAAATGGGGGGAGGGACCTACAGTACCTGAATTTGTCAAGTAGAAATTTTAGTTGCAAAACATTCCATTTTGAAACTGTTTGGACTAATCACTACATCCCTGCTCTTCTTTCTCCTTCTGTTTTCTATCACTCAACCAGTCACTATGACAAGATAAAAAGCAGATGATGTGGAACACATAT
Source organism: Oncorhynchus mykiss (assembly GCF_013265735.2). Taxonomy (NCBI): domain Eukaryota; kingdom Metazoa; phylum Chordata; class Actinopteri; order Salmoniformes; family Salmonidae; genus Oncorhynchus; species Oncorhynchus mykiss. Next base: position 17,214,163 of record NC_048569.1, on the reverse strand, counting down.
GGTGGCGTCAGAGTTAGTTTGGTTTCAAGAGGCATAAAGGACGTAAACCAAGACAGAGCTAGATGTTGTTGTCTGGGTGGAACACAGAGAGAGAGGGTGTCTATGTAACTCATACACAACCAGGCCTTGAAGTCCCTGCCCAGAAACACTACCAGACGGCAGAAAATTACAGGAGTCGGCACATTCCTCAGTTATACATGTCACAAATGAAATATTTTTTCCTCTAGTTTAGATTCCAAGACATCGAGTTGACCTCGTGCCAACATTTTATATGGTTTCATAAATTCTTGTATGATGAAGCAAAGGGACACAGGCAATTAGATAGCTCCTAAAGTCACAATTGTAGTCATTAACCAGTAATGTTCATGACCATTCCCATACATTCTTGTTAACAGACAAACAAAAACACATTCATACATACGCACTTCCATTCGGTCTACTTGTGCCACTGGCCTCTGTTTAGCAGTACTCACCAGTTCTCTGCTGGATAAAATCTGGTCGTCACTCAGATGGGTCTTCAGTGCATGGCAAGCAGACAGCATCTTCTCACTCAACTGAAAACTGTAGGGATAGGACCTAGTAGTTATTTGATACACTAATTGCACAATAACTATATACCCTGAACAAGCTGGAGAATAATTCCCAGAGTGCGATGCAAACTTATTGATGGCTGATGCTCCCTGAGGGGATTAAGTGAAGTACATTCCCTAAAACCACTACCATATTCACCTCTCCTGTATCTCCGTCCTCCCATGGCCACTACATTCTCTGTTGGCCACGCCTTTGTTCCCGCCCGTTCGGCTCCGATCCTGGAGGCCACAGACCTCCCTCCACCTCCCGTTCCCGTTCTTCTCTTCTTCTTCAGAGCTGGATGGTTCACTAGTTGACATGGACTCACACCTGCAGCCAATACCCTCAGTTATTTCAAACTTTCCTCTACTAGGCCATAGCTTACACAAACTAAATATGTTTAATCCATAATATGTAGACTTGAACCTGCAGCCAACACACAGAACTGAGAAGATTTTAACCAGTGAAACATATCAGTCTGATCAGAATAAAACTAATATATATATATATATATAAAAAAAAATAATATATATATATATATATATATATATATATATATATATATATACACACACACACATATACACACACACACACAGTACCAGCCAAAAGTTTGGACACCTGCTTATTCAAGGGTTTTTCTTTATTTTCACTATTTTCTACATTATGGAATAATAGTGAAGACATCAACACTATGAAATAACACATTGAATCATGTAATAACCAGAAAGTGTTAAACAAATCAAAATATATGCAAGATGTTTGATTCTTCAAATAAGCCAATAACACATTCTCTCAACCAGCTTCATGAGGTAGTCACCTGGAATGCATTTGAATTAACAGGTGTGCCTTGTTAAAAGTTCATTTGTGGAATTTCTTTCCTTCTTAATGTGTTTGAGCCAATCAGTTGTGTTGTGACAAGGTAGGGTTGTTATACAAAAGATAGGGCTATTTGGCAAAAGACCAAGTCCATATTATGGCAAGAACAGATCAAATAAGCAAAGATAAATGACAGTCCATCATTATTTCAAGACATGAAAGTCAGTCAATACGGAATATTTCAAGTTTCTTAAAGTGCAGTCGCTAAAACCATCAAGTGCTATAATGAAACTGGCTCTCATGAGGACTGCCACAGGAAAGGAAGACCTAGAGTTCTCTGCTGCAGAGGATAAGTTCATTAGAGTTAACTGCACCTCCAAAATTGCAGCCCAAAATAATGCTTCACAGAGTTTAAGTAACAAACACATCTCAACATCAACTGTTCAGAGGAGACTGCGTGAAACAAGCCTTCGTGGTTAAATTGCTGCAAAGAAACCACTATTAAAGCACACCAATAAGAAGAGGAGACTCCGTGAATCAGGCCTTTATGCTCGAATTGCTGCAAAGAAACCACTACTAAAGCACACCAATAAGAAGAGACTTGCTTGGGCCAAGAAACACAAGCAATGGACATTAGACTGGTGGAAATCTGTCCTTTGGTCTGATAAGTCCAAATTTGAGATTTTTGGTTCCAACCGCCGTGTCTTTGTGAGACACAGAGTAGGTGAACGGATGACCTCTGCATGTGTGGTTTCCACCGTGAAGCATGGAGGTGGTGGTGATATGGTGCTTTGCTGGTGACACTATTGTTGATTTACTTAGAATTCAAGGCACACTTAACCAGCATGGCTACCACAGCATTCTGCAGCGATATGCCAGTCCATCTGGTTTGCGCTTAATGGGACTATCATTTATTTTTCAAAAGGACAATGACCCATAACACACCTCCAGGCTGTGTAAGGGCTATTTGACCAAGAAGGAGAGTGATGAAGTGCTGCATCAGATGACCTGGACTCCACAATCACCTGACCTCAACCCAATTGAGATGGTTTGGGTTGGACCGCAGAGTGAAGGAAAAGCCAAGTGCTCAGCATATGTGGGAACTCATTCAAGACTGTTGGAAATTCCAGGTGAAGTTGGTTGAGATAATCCCAAGTGTGTGCAAAGCTGTCAAGGCAAAGGGTGGCTACTTTGAAGAATCTAAAATATATTAATTTTATTTAACAATTTTTTGGTTACTACATGATTCCATATGTGTTATTTCATAGTTTTGATGTCTTCACTATTATTCTACAATATAGAATAGTCTAAATAAAAATAAAAAAATCCTTGAATAAGTAGGTGTGTCCAAACTTTTGACTGGTACTGTTTTATCAGACCCTCACCCTGTGGTCACGCCCACAAACTTCAGGCTCTTCCTGGTTCCAGTGTAGCCTCGGTCACCATCTTGTTTCTTCATGATGGACCTCAGCATGTTGGCGGTCGTGGGCTGACCTGGAGGGTTAATGTTTCCCAATGAATTCTAATTTGATTGTTGTGAACCACTTGTTGTGAAGTTCTGAGAATTTGTTTAACTTATTGAATGTCTACTTCACCTAGTACTTTCTACAGAGAGTACAAACTCTCTCAAATATACAAACACTCATACATAGACATACAATTTCAGCTCCAGCCTGTCAGCCACAGACCGCTGTGTAGTGAGAGATGTGTGCTTTCCAAAACTCAGCATCCACCCAAATATTTCAATAGTAGGTCTTCCAGAGCCAATGCCAAACCAGAGAAAGAGCTATTTCCTCCTCCATGGTTCTACTGGTTCAAAGGAGGCCAGGCTTCTTCTAGGGAGCGGTCTGCCAGCAGAATGCTCCTTTAGTTTCTATTTTTCTCCCGCTCTCAACCCATCAACATTATGGAACTATTTAAAGGCACCACTGGGATACAACTGAATTCAGCCCCTTACATGCACACACAAACAAACTGACACATACCAACAAAACAAAAAAACACACCGTGCAATGCAGAGGATGTTTGGTGTTCTATGCGTAGTATCTTTTGCTTGACCTCTGACTCCTTAGTGACACACTGGCTGACCCCTGACCTTTCTGTGTTTCTCTTAGGTGAGGTGTTAGTGAACTGGCCGGGCCCTGCAATGGACTGGAACTGTACACAATCTGTACAAGGGAGACAGAGAGAAGGGAGAGAGGAAGAAATCACCCACTGGATTATTGTGTATAAAGAAAAATGTCCATAATACAAAACAATTATCCCTAGTAAATACCCACCGCAGATGCAAACTGTGAGTGTAAAGACTAGACAGACTATATCCATACCTGTGGATTGTGAGGGTATTGGCCTGTCCTCTGTGCCTCCCTGTATCATGGCAGAGTTGACGGGTGACATGATGAGGGTGGTGTTGTCTGACGCCGGCTGGATGAACACCTCTCCCAGCTCACTATAGCTCTCAGTCAGCAGGCCCTGCTGCTCCCTCAGCAGACACTGCATCTTCTCTATGTAGTGGTCCAGACCAGGCTGTAACTGGGATTGGCCCTGGGCCTGGTGAGAATGGGATGTCTGTGTCAGTGATGGTGGTCCTGCAAGGTCCCGTATGCGCCCCTCACCCACCCCGATCCCAATACTCCTGGTCTTGGTGGGGTCGGGGAGACAGGAAGGACCACAGGCGATGTTCCGGGTCTTCAGTCCAACCAGGAAGTTGTCGTTCACGTTAGTCATCCCGACCCCAGCGTCTCTGGTCGTTGCCTTGGTGACGGCCGCATTGGTTTGGGTTGGTTGTTCTGCGTTTCCTCCCCATGGCACGGTCGTTTCAATGCCAACGGAGCGGGTCTTAGCAACGGTCTGGATTAGCTCTAGGACCCTGCTGTTGCCAACAGCGATGTTCCGGGTGACGGTGTGCACGGTGTTGGTGTGTTTCTCCTGGGTGTTGAGCACGGTGTTGGTGCTGGAGGTGGTGTTGAACAAGCGGCAGGTGTTTGTGAAACGGGAGACCGAGCTGAGTGTTGGTGATGTGTTGGTGCGCTGGGAGAACGTCTGAGGTGACACCATGACACCTGAATCCACCCCTCTGACTGGAGGGTCGGTTGCCATGCCGACCTCCTTTACAGCACTCATCACGTCGTCGACCGTACAGTCCCCGCTCCCCACCGACACCAACTGACACTCCCCCATCCCCCATCTTCTCGCTGCAGCCAAACTCTCCATGGTCAGATCTGTGTTGACACCTGCCTCACACACCCTCACCCCTGTCCCCACACCTTGGGTGACCATCACCACCTGTCTCCCAACACATTGGTCCTGGGTCTCCACTCTCTCTCTGACCACCCACCAAGTCATCGGTACCTCTGGTCCTGAGCTCACACTCTTCAGCTCCGGCCTACAGGACACTCCAACACTACAGCCCCACCCCTCCACCTCCAGCCTACCTCCAGCAGAGGCGTCCTGGACCTCTGTGTGGTTGCCCACCCCCAGGCTCCTGGTCTGGGCCTTGGGCCTGGCCTCCGGGGCCTCCGTGGCTGTGGAGGTGCTGTGGGTGGATGGCCTGGCGATGGAGCCTTTATCAGCCTTGTTCCTGGCCCCGGCAGCCTGTAGCTCCAGCTTCAGCCTGCCCATCTCCATCTGCAGGGTGGACTCCTTTACCTCTGCCTCCAACTGACACACCCTCTCCTTCAGGGCTTCTATGATTCTCTGCTGGGCATCTAGCTCCGACCCCTTATCCGCGGTGACAACGAGGTGGGCCTCAGTTACACCCGTTGCTATGCATCGTGTGTCTGTGGGCTTGGTCTTCAAAGCGATGTCCCTGTGTTGTTTTGAGGACCTGACATCTAAGATGGCATCTAAGTCTTCATCAATGCCGATGGCTACTGATTTGTGAGCTCTGCAGTTCCTGCGTAATGTGTTCTGGTTGAGGCCATGCCGTGCTTGCAAGCGACCACCCTTGATGGTCCTCTCCAAAGCCTCCATCTCAGCAGTCAGCTGCTGGAACTCCTTCAGGCCAGAGGAGTCACTGTTGTGCTCTGCCTTGTTCTCCAGCCCATCTTCAGGTTTCCCTAGAAGTTCAGAGCCCTTCCCAACCCGGAACCGACCGGCGCTGCCCGTGCTGTGGGCTCTCTTCCGGAACACGTCACTCAGCTCTTCTTGGTCCTGGTTCTTCATCCGAGAGACCAGCTGTCTCTTCTCCTCCTGGAGGACAGAGATCTTCACCTGTAGAACAGGGATGCTCCTCACCTGCGTAAAGATACATTAAAATCAGCTAATTAAAACTGACTAGCTAGCTAACTAACAGTGTGCAAGCAAATCTACAAAATCATTATACTGATATTTTTTAAATATAAATTAATACTGGGATTGAAACACACAATATCTTTTATACTTTATTTTACCACATTAAGTCAGTTTCTAGAATGAAAGATTCCCTGACCAAGATGGCTAAGATTTTACACCTGATGCCAATGTCCATTCTAGTGTTCTATTTAATTCAATGCTGACCTGTTCCTCCAGCTCCTTCAGCCTCTGGATGGCCATCACCATCTGGTCCCTGACATGCTGCAGGTGCAGGGGGCTGAGGCCCGTGACTGGGGTATCCCTGCCAGAGCTCTGGGGGCTGGGTCTCAGGGACCCTCCGCTGCCCAGGGAAGAGCCGTGGTGGAGGGATAGGGGCAGGGAAAGCTCACCTTCAGCATGGGGCTTGTTGACATTTCCGCTGTTGTTCTGGTTGTAGGAACCCCAGCCGGTGAAGGCGGACAGGGAGCCACTGGAGCCCACTCCCCCGAAGCTGGCTAGGCGCCGGCGGGGATGTGGCTCAGGGTGGGGCTGGGCTGGGGTGGTGCTGGAGGTTTTCTCCTGCTCTAAGCGCCTACGGGTCTCCACCAGGGTCTTCTCCACTAGAGGGTTGAACCTGGGGGTGTTCAGGGAGCGGACGGCCAGAGCAGGCTTCCCCTCTTGGGGTTTCAGAGGGACGGAGGACCCCTCCTGACTAGACGGGGTGGTGTTGCTGGTGGTAGAGGCACTGTGGGGTGGAGGAAGAGGGGGTCTTCCTCGGTTACCGGTCGACATGGCAGACTGACTCACCCGCGTGTCACCACTACTCGCCGAGGACAGGGATTCCGATGAGGTCCATGATTGGCTGGGTGTGGTGCCACTTTGCGCTTCTGCCCTGCTGTTGGTCGCCCTGAGGGGCTTCTTCCTCAGCCTATTAATGGTGGAGCCGTTCTGAATGTCGTCCACGTACTTGAGGAAGTCCAGGTCCAGCTGGTAGCCGTAAGGCGTCTCCAGATAGTAGGGGGTGGTCTCCTCAGTAGCACTGACTGACCTTCCCCTGTTACCTGGTAGAAGAGAGTTAAAGAAAATGACTATTGTTCAATTGTACATGTCCTACCATCAGGACCAGAGGAGAAGAAAGCAGGAAGTTATGTTATGGCTCTTGAATTCATGAAGAAATATTAAACAAAACATTGGGTTGGTTGATATGAGGAAATGAAAGACAGCAGGCAGGAATGTGGAAATTATCAGATTCCTGAGAGCTTTCCCTGGTATCAAACATAGGGTAGAAATCATGATTCAGTTAAATGTAGAAGACAAAGTTGTCAAACTGTATCATGTACAACTACTGTTAGTTTGCAATAAAGATTTTGAATGCAATAGGCCTAGACATACCAGTATTTGATTTGTCATCCGATGACCTAGAACTAAAAGCATTCAATTTGAATCAATTTATTTATTTATTTATTTATTAATTAATTAATTAATTAATTGTCTGAATCAAGATTCTTTAGAGATATTTCTTTAGAATATAGATTAAGACATATTTGGCTAAATCTAACCAATAATATTTGCACGTATGTTTCTGAAATTTGTAAGGCAAATAAAGGAAGATACAAGTTCAAGTAACGACAAAGTATTTTTTCAAATTTAACAGTACTGAGTGGCATCAGCCTTACCTAAATGTTGAACATAATTTTCAATCCAGTAGGCCTACATGGTATTGTTGTCCTTGGTTCTCTCCTCCCTGTATTAAGATTGTTGCCTCTCCTAACTTTTCTGACAATACCCTATCCTCTCCAGTCTTTCCAATGAGGCAAAATGAGATCGGCCAAGAGTAGACTATACCAACACAGAATGGAACGTCATTGGCTGACAGAACCCTCCAATCAGTAAGCCTCTCTACTTAGACTGGACCAACTGAACTCTATAATTACTGTGCAAGTAATTATATTGCCCAACCATTTTCTTGGCATTCATTCTATAAACTTGCTCCTTTTACAAATATTTTAGCTGCTCACTTACATAAGGATATTGACTAACTATGCATATCAGAATTCGGGTTATCAGCAGTTTACTGTCCTTCACAGCGTTACAACTCCTTCACAACCTCAGTGAATGACTAGGACACCACTTAGGTAAGGACAGAAACAACAATTGTACAATACCTTGGCCATTTCTGTAAATGTGTGTGTCTTGATCCATTGGTACAGTTGATCCTTATGGCAAAGAAATGGTTCTGAGTCCATCCATGTGTGAAGTCCAGCTCAAGGCCTAATGTGCATCTTGGAAGACTGTCGAATAGACAGAAATATCTTATAATATCTTGGAAGAATATAAAGCATATCTTCCCCTTTTCTCACACACACACACACAGTCAATAACAGATAAACAGTGCTTACACATGTAACTAAATACTAAATGAGACATACTGTATGAGGGATAATTCTGCAGAGATAACAAAGCTCAACATCGATCCTTAGAATCAAACAGTTCTTACTGCACTAGTATGCTTGTCACCCGCATTATAATACTGTATCCCTTTTCCTGTAAAGAAGAAGCACCCAGTCTGATTAAGACAGACCATTGTCTTCTTTAGAGAGTAATGTAATTTCATTGAAGGAACATTTCTACTAGGAAGGGGTTCTCTTATAAAAAGGCTATTCCTCACAGCAAGTCTCTATGCAGTGCACTACTTTTGACCAGAGTAGTACACTACATATAGGGAATAGGGTGCTATTTGGGACACACAAAAGAGTTCTGTCCTATGAACCTGCTCTTTCTCACACCTTTCTAATCCAGCCAATTCCTACTGTCAACTTCTGACACTGTCCAGGTACATATGTAGTGCTGCAGACAACAGTAGTGTCAACTCAATACATAATGGTGTTCAAATTCTATTTCTATGGCTGGACTCTGAAAACACACACTGGCTTAGGACCGTGTGGAATGCATGCAGCCTAGCACTTAATCAGCACATGCCAATCTGAAGCAGGTAAGGAGGGACATGTTTGGCATTGGGACTTGTGAACTACACTTCACAACTCTAAAATTAAAAGTATGTCAAATTCTGTCAGGCTGCTCCAAGTCCTTATGATCCCATTCAAATCACTGCATAGTTTATGTATGGGGTGAAGCTGGCAGGGAGGGTTGATTTTGGTTGGAAACGCTCCGCTCTGCCCCATAAAAAGCTCTCTATTTGAGGACTCTGGTTAGGACTGTTAGGTGGTGGTGAGAAGCCACCATTGGCTCCAGCTCAGAGCCAAGGCAGAACAGATGCAGCAGCAGCCTGCCTCGACCCAACCTAACCCTGCACTGCCATCTGTAGGGCTTGGAGAATAACATGTTTGGTAAGAGCTGAGCAGAATTGGCAACATTTGATTTGGCCAATCATGAAAATTAGAAAAAAACCATTCAAGCCCAAATCAGACTATTTTGTCACACAGAGTAGACAGATATGGAAATGAGTCCATGATGCAGGGCCAAACTGAGAACATCCAGGACAGTCAGAGACTGCCCCTGAGCCAAGCCAACCCTTATTGACCCAGTCCAAGACACCTGCATCAGAGCCAGGTGGCCTGAAGAACACACTCATCAACAGCTTATATTATATTTAGAGGTTCACAGGTCCTGCCATTGTTGGGTGAGGAGGCAGAATTTGGATATATGGCTGTTTGTACTGGTCCATTTCTTAAAGACATCCTCTTGGATGAAGTCAGTGAATGCAATTTGGTTCAGATTTTCCTCGGCAGACAACTGGGAGTTTAGGACATTTAACACTAAGTAGCCACAGAAAAACTCACAAGCATGCCAGAGGTCAATTATGGATTTGTCTGCTTGTGTGAGAAGGAAGCTGGCTGTGTAACTTCAGGAGAGAAGAAAGAACAAACTTGGTGTTCTATACTTCATTATAAACTGAGTAGTTTGGGTCCTGGATGCTGATTGGCTATTACAGCATTTCAGCCGTGTGTCAAATCAAAATCAAATTTTATTTGTCACGTGCCGAATACAACAGGTGCAGACCTCAACATGAAATGGTTACTTACAAGCCCTTATCCAACAATGCAGTTAAAAAAAGAGTTAAGAAAATATTTACAAAACAAACTAAAGTAAAAAATAAAATAATAATAAGGCTAAATACAGGGGGTACCGGTACTGAGTCAATGTGCTGGGGTAAAGGTTAGTCGAGGTTATTTGTACATGTAGGTAGGGGCAAAATGACTATGCATAGATAATAAACAGCGAGTAGCGGATTAAAGGCTCCGATACCGCTTGCCGTGCGGTAGCAGAGAGAACAGTCTATGACTTGGGTGACTGGAGTCTTTGACAATGTTTTGGGCCTTCCTCTGACATCGCCTAGTATATTAGGTACTGGATGAAAGGAAGTTTGGCCCCAGTGGTGTACTGGGCCGTACGCACTAGCCTCTGTAGCGCTGAGCAGTTGCCATACCAGGTGGTGTTGCAACCGGTCAGGATGCTCTCGATGGTGAAGCTATATAACTTTGAGGATCTGGGGAACAATGCCAAATCTTTTCAGTCTCCTGAGGGGGAAAATGTGTTGTCCTGCCTTATTCAAGACTGTCTTGGTGTGTTTGGACAATGATAGTTCGTTGGTGATGTGGACATCAAGGAACTGGAAATCTCGACCTGCTCCACTACAGCCCCGTCGATGTTAATAGGGGCCTGTTCGGCCCTCCTTTTCTTGTCGTCCACAATTATCTCCTTTGTCTTGCTTATGTTGAGGGAGAGGTTGTTGTCCTGGCACCATAGTGCCAGGTCTCTGGCCTCCTCCCTATAGGCTGTCTCATTGTCGGTGATCAGGCCTACCACTGTTGTGATGTCCGCGAGTTGTGCTTGGCCACGCAGTCGTGGTTGAACAGGGAGTACAGGAGGGGACTAAGCACGCACCCCTGAGGGGCCCCTGTGCTGAGGATCAGCGTGGCAGATGTTGCCTAGCCTTACCACCTGGGGGCGGCACGTCAGTAAGTCCAGAATCCAGTTGCAGAGGGATGTGTTTAGTCCTAGGGTCCTCAGCTTAGTAATGAGCTTTGTGGGAAATATGGTGTTGAAAGCTGAGCATTTTATTAGTCGTATGTACGGGATACACTGTCCAACGAAATGCTCACTTGCAGGTTCCTTCAACAATGGAACAATAAGAAATAATAAAAGATAAGAATTTAAGTAAATGGTTCAGTAGAATGCAATATATCTCACACACATACACACACAGTACCAGTCAAACGTTTGGACACACCTACTGATTCAAGGGGTTTTATTTATTTTTACTATTTTCTACATTGTAGAATAGTGAAGACATAAAAACTATGAAATAACAAAAGGAATCATGTAGTAATGAAAAAAAGTTACATTTTAGATTCTTGAAAGAAGCCACCCGTTGCCTTGATGACAGCTTTGCACAAACTTGGCAATATCTCAACCAGCTTCACCTGGAATGCTTTTTCAACAGTCTCGAAGGAGTTCCCACATATGCTGAGCACTTGTTGGCTGATTTTCCTTCACTCTGCGGTCCAACTCATCCCAAACCATCTCAATTGGATGGAGTTCAGGTGAGGCCAGGTCATCTGATGCGGCACTTCACTACTCTCCTTGGTCAAATAGCCCTTACACAGCCTGTTGGTGTGATGGGTCATTGTCCTGTTGAAAAACAAATGATAGTCTCACTAAGCGCAAACCAGATGGGATGGCAGAATGCTGTGGTAGGCATGCCGTTTGAGTGTGCCTGGAATTCTAAATAAATCACTGACATTGTCAGCAGCAAAGCACCATCACACCATATCCATGCTTCACGGTGGGAACCACACATGCAGAGATAATCCATTAGAACCAAAAATAATCTCACATTTGGACTCATCAGACCAAAGGACAGATTTCCACTGGTCTAGTGTCCATTGCTCGTGTTTCTTGGCCCAAGCAAGTCTCTTCTTATTATTTGTTTCTTTGCAGCAATTCGACCATGAAGGCCTGATTCACGCAGTCTCCTCTGAACAGTTGATGTTGAGGGGTGTCTGTTACTTGAACTCTGTGAAGCATTTATTTGGCCTGCAATCTCAGGTGCAGTTAACTCTAATGAACTTATCCTCTGCAGCAGAGGTAACTCTGGGTCTTCCTTTCCTGTGGTGGTCCTCATGAGCCAGTTTCATTATAGTGCACAATGGTTTTTGCGACTGCTCTTGAAGAAACTTTCAAAGTTCTTGAAATGTTTCGTATTGACTGACCTTCATGTCTTAAAGTAATGATGGACTGTCATTTCTCTTTGGTCTTTTACGAAATAGGGCTATCTTGTCACAACACAACTGATTGGCTCAAAAGCATTAAGGAAAGAAATTCCACAAATTCACTTTTAAACAAGCCCCACCTGCTAATTGAAATGCATTCCAGGTGACTACCTCATGAAGCTAGTTGAGAGAATACCAAGAGTGTGCAAAGCTGTCATCAACGCAAAAGGTGGCTACTTAGTGTTAAACATATACTTTGATTAGTTTAACCCTTTCTCGGTTACTACATGATTCCATGTGTTATTTCAGGTAGAATGGCGCCGGAGGGGATGGCTTACGTTTTACGTGCTCCAACTGTGCTATTTTGCTATTTTATTTCACATTGTTTAACTTATTTTGAACAGAATGTTGCTGTTACCGTCTCTTCTGACCGAAAATAACTTCTGGACATCAGAACAGCGATTACTCACCTCGAACTGGCAGAGTCCAACGCGAAGGATATACTGCTTTCTTGGGAACGTGCCCAAATCCCTGTCATTTGCATTGTTGGGTTCTGAGAATATGAAATGTACTTATTCATGTCACTGAGGGAGAGCAGGTAATGTAGAACGTTTACATTATGTCAGGATATGTTATTGTTAGCCATCAGGGATCTTCTGGGTGGAGAAGAGACACAGTCTGGTACCAGGCACCATGACAGCCGTGAGTTGGGGAGGAGTGAGCACTTTGGGGTAGAGGTTAGGTCAGATGACGTGAGGAAGAACAGATATCACTAAGGTTCTGTCTAGCAACAGAAATGCATTGGCTGTTCAGATGTGTAGGAGGGGACTCAGGAGGAAATGTTAAATATCCGTGCTTGTGTGAAAATGTCTTTGTCTAATGCAGCTGTATTGATCCTCTTGGAAGAATAAACTTGGTTAAGCTTTCATAGTGTCCGTTGAGTTTTTTTACTCTGAGAATTAGAACATAACAGCGTGAAGAAAAGATGGAGAAAATGGGGCAGAGATCTGGCTGCCTTCTGAGAATTCGTAGGCGAGTGAGTAAACCCCCACTGCCATCCGTTCTATTGGCCAACGTGCAATCATTGGAAAATAAAATGAATGACCTACGACCAAGATTATACTACGAACGGGACATTAAAAACTGTAATATCTTATGTTTCACCGAGTCGTAGCAGAAAGACGACATGGATAATATAGAGCTGGCGGGATTTTCCATGCACCGGCTGGACAGAAGAGCTACGTCTGGTAAGATGAGGGGCGGGGGTGCATATCTATTTGTCAATAACAGCTGGTGCACATTGTTTCATATTAATGAAGTCTTGAAGTATTGCTTCCCTGTGGTAGAGTACCTTATGATAAGCTGTAGACCACACTACCAAGAGAGTTCTCAGCGATATTATTTGCAGCCGTCTATTTACCACCACAAACCGATGCTGGCACTAAGACCACACTCAACCAGCTGTATAAGGCCATAAGCAAACAAAAAAATGCTAATCCAGAAGCAGAGCTTCTGGGACATTAAATCCATTTTTCCCTAATTTCTACCTGCATGTCACATGTGCAACCAGAGGGGGAAAAACACTCTAGACCACCTTTACGCCACACACAGAGATGCATACAAAGCTCTCTGCCGCTGTCCATTTGGCAAATCTGACCTTAATTCTATTCTCCTGATTCCTGCTTACAAGAAAAAACTAAAGCAGGAAGTACCAGTGACTCGCTCAATACGGAAGTGGTCAGAAGATGTGGATGCTACTCTACAGGAATGTTTTGATAGCACAGACTGGAATAATATTCCTGGATTCATCAAATCGCATTGAGGAATATACCACCTCAATCATCGGCTTCATCAATAAGTGCATCAACAACGTCGTCCCCACAGTGACCGTACATACATATCCCAACCAAAAGCCATGGATTATAGGCAACATCCACATCAAGCTAAAGGCTAGAGCTGGCGCATTCAAGGAGTGAGACACTAATCGGGACGTTATAAGAAATCCTGCTATGCCCTCAGACAAACCATCAAACAAGCAGGACTTGAAAGCTATTACGGACTACAAAGGGAAACCCAGCCGCGAGCTGCCCAGTGACACGAGCCTACCAGATGAGCGAAATGCCTTTTATGCTCGCGTCGAGGCAAGAAACACTGAGAGCACCAGCTGTTCTGGACGACTGTGTGATCACATTTTCCGTAGCCGATGTGAGCAAGTTCTTTAAATAGGTCAACATTCACAATGCTGCGGGACCAAGACGTGTACTGGCAAGTGTCTTCACTGACATTTTCAACCTCTCCCTGACCGAGTCTACAATACCTACATATTTCAAGCAGACCACCAAAGTCCCTGTGCCCAAGAAAGCGAAGGTAACCTACCTATATGATTACCTCCCCGTAGCACTCACATCGGTAGCCAGGGCCATTAACTGGAAGGTTGCTGGATCAAATCCCCGAGCTGACAAGGTAAAAATCTGTCGTTCTGTCCCTGTTCCCCGAAGGTAGCCCCCCGCACCTCTATGATTCAGAGGGGTTGGGTTAAATGCTGAAGACACATTTAAGTTGGACAACTGACTAGGTATCTCCCTTTCCCATGAAGTGCTTTGAAAGGCTGGTCATGACTCACATCAACAGCATCCTCCTATATACGCCTAGACCCACTCCAATTCGCATACCACCCCAACAGATGACGCAATATCAAATTGAACACCATACTGCCCTTTCCCATCGGGGAAAGAGGAACACCTATGTGAGAATGCTGTTCATTGACTACAGCTCAGCATTCAACACCATAGTGCCCACAAAGCTTATCACTAAGCTAAGGACACTGGGACTAAACACATCCCTCCGCAACTGGATCCTGGACTTCCTGACGGCCCGCCCGCAGGTGGTAATGGTAGGCAACAACAACTGCCACACTGATCCTCAACACTGGGGCCCCTCAGGGGTGTGTGCTTAGTCCCCTGGTTTACTCCCTCTTCAACTCCAACACCATCATTAAGTTTGCTGACGACAACAGTGGTAGGCCTGATCACCAACAACGATGAGACGGCCTATAGAGAGGAGGTCAGAGACCTGGCAGTGTGGTACCAGGAAAACAACCCCTCCATCAATGTGAGCAAGACTAAAGAGCTGATCGTGGACTACAGCAAAATGCGGGCCGAACATCAACGGTGCTGTAGCAGGTCGAGAGTTCCAGTTCCTTGGTGTCCACATCAACAATGAACTATCATCGTCCAAACACACCAAGACAGTCATGAAGGCAGCAGCACAACACCTTTTCGCCCTCAGGAGACAAAAGATTTGGCATGGGTCCCCAGATCCTCAAAAGGTTCTACAGCTGCACCATCGAGAGCATCCTGACTGGTTGCATCACCGCCTGGTATGGTAACTGCTCGGCATCTGACTGTAAGGCCCTACAGAGGGTGGTGCGTACGGCCCAGTACATCACAGGGCCCAAGCTTCCTGCCATCCAGGACCTATATACATTAGGCGGTGTTAGAGGAAGGCCCAAAAAATTGTCAAAGACTCCAGTCACCCATGTCATAGACTGTTCTATCCGCTACCGCACGACAAGCGGTTTCGGAGCGCTAAGTCTAGGACTTAAAGGCTCCTTAACTGCTTCTAACCCCAAGCAATAAGACTGCTGAACAATTAATCAAATGGCCACCGCAATATTTACATCGACAACCCCCCCATTTAAAAAAATAAATACATTTACACTTCTGCTACAGGCCGTTTATTATCTATTTACTTCACCCATACCTGCATGTACAAATTACCTCAACAAACCTGTACTTCCGTACCGGTACTCCCTGTATATAGCCTCGTTATTGTTATCGAGTTAGTTTATTTGCTAAATATTTTAACTTTCTCTTGAACTGCAGTGTTAAGGGCTTGTAAGTAAGCATTTCACAGTAATGTCTACACATGTTGTATTCGGCGCATGTGACAAAGTTTGATTTTTTTCATAGTTATCATGTCTTCGCTATTATTCTAGAATGTAGAAAATAATAAAACATTAAGAAAAACCCTTGAATGTGTAGGTGTGTCCAAACTTCTGACTGGTACTGTATGTGTGTCTGCGTGCGGTAAGGTCCGGAGAGTCAGAGGAGGTGGTCAGTCCAGTTCGTCTTCAGCAGTCTAATGGCTTGTAGATAGAAACGGTCTCTGAACCTGTTGGTATCAGACCTCATGTTCCGATAGCGTCTGCCTGATGTTAAGGGAGTGAACAGCTCGTGGCTGGTTTGTGTGGGTTCCTTGATGATGCTGTGGGCCTTCCTCAAGCACCGTTTCCAGTAAATGTCCTGGAGGGGTGAGAGCACCGTCCCAGTGATGTACTGGGCCATCTTCACCACCCGCTGGGGGGGGCTTGAGGTCGTGGATGGAGCAATTCTCGCACCAGGCCATGATACTCATGATCGTGCAGCAGTATTATTTGGAGAGAATTTATTCAGTTGCCTTAGGAAGAAGACGCTGTTGCGCCCTCTTGACAATAGTGGTGGTGTTGTTCGTCCATGTCAAGTCCTCAGTGATGTGGACGCAGATTAACTCAAAACTGCTGACTCTCTCTACTGCAGTCCTGTTGATGTTCGCTCCTCTGCAACAATCAACTCTTTTGTTTTTCTGACGTTGAGGGCAAAGTTGTTGTCCTGGCATCTCAATGCAAGTTCACTTACCTCCTCCCTATAGGCTGATTCGTTGTTGTTGGTTATCAGGCCTACAACCTTGGTGTCATCAGCTAACTTGATGATCGAGTGGGTTTTGTTCAAAGCCACGCAGTCGTGTGTGAACAGGAAGCACAGCAGAGGGCAGAGGACACACCCCTGTGGGTTGTTAAGAGTCAGTGTGGATGAGGTGTTGTTGCTAATCCTCACAGCCTGTGGTCTGCCCGTCAGAAAGTCCAGGATCCAGTTGTTGCAGAGGGTGGTGTCCAGACCCAGGCTCTGAGCTTGGTGGAAACAATACTGTTGAATGATGAACTGTGGGTCGATGAACAGCATTCTCACATAGATGTTTCTCTTGTCCATATGAGTTACAGCTGTGTGAATAGCAGTGGGAATTTTCCATGGATCTGTTGGAGCGGTAGTCAAATTGGAGTTGTCCAGTGTGCCTGCCATGCAAGCCTTGATGTGGGCCATGACCAGCCTCTCGAAGCACTTCATGATGTCCGGGTCATTTGGGCACGTCACCTTGTTTTTCTTGGGCACTGTGACGATGGTCTCCTTGAAGCAGGTGAGAACTACAGCCTGGGACAGGTTGAAGATCTCAAAGAAGATGTCAGAACACTGAGGACACGGCCAGGGATACCATCTGGACCGGTGGCTTTGTGAGTTTCTCACGTCAGCCTTGGAGAGCGAAAGAATCTGGTCGTGCGGAGCAGCAAGAGTCTTCCTGGATGGCTCGTTATTGTCTGCCTCAAAGCATGCATAGAATGTGCTGGGAAGGAGGCTTGGGAGGGCACCACACAGCTGGAACATGAATTCAAGTTTGAGTCTTGACAATATATCACTAGTATGATGTATAGATACTTGTTTATTGTTCTATTAATGTTGGCAACCAGTTTATAATAGCCAATATACCACTGCTAAGGGCTGTATCCAGGCACTCCACTTCTTGTCGTGCAGAAGAACAGCCCTTAGCCATGGTACATTAAAGCAATAAGGTCTGAGGTGGTGTGGTATATTTGCCAATATAGCACAGCTAAGGGCTGTTCTTAGGTACGAGGCGAAATGAAGTTGAAAATAAGTTATAGGGAATGGGATGAAAAGAAGGACGAGCAAACTGAAGGAGAGAGGGACAAATGACAGAGGAAAGAGGGGGAGGAAATGGAAGAGAACAAGGCTTCATGCTGATATTGTCCTGAGAAAAGACCTCCAGCACCTATTTTATCTTGCTCTCCCTCAGCGAGGATGTTCCCATTCAGCACACTGGTTGACACAGAAGCCCTGTTGCCAAGGTGATCCTTCCCTGGCCCAGTCTCTGCTGTGAGGGCAGAAACCTGAGAGGGCCTTTCTCTGAGAGGGCCTTTATAACAGACACTGAGCTGAGGAGGCTGAACAACCAACACCACACACACACACCAAGCCTTTAGAACTCTACACAGCACTCTAGGACAGTGGATCCTGAATGTTTCTGAGCTGTGACCCATCTCCAAGTCCTTTTCATTTCCTTGTGACTGAAACCATGTTGAAACTTCCTCACTACAGTCTAATATTTCACTGTGATCCAAAATGAACAAGCTCCTGACACAGATGGGAGACACTAAGGGAGACCTGATTGTCAGAAAGCGTGTAACTATAAACCATGCATTTGGTGACTGGATGTCAAAGTCCCAGCCCTGGAAGTAATCCCACTTAAACCTTGCTGAATGCAAAGAGGAATGTTTTCATATTGTTAAAAAAAATACATTTCTCAAGACTAAATATCCAATAAAAGTCCTACAAAATACTTCTACCCTATGGTTTCTCAGAAATCTCTAACCAGACCAGTGCATGAATGCTTTGATGTGTGAGATTATCTCTACTTGGTACAAATTACAACCAGGAACAATTTTGCCAGATCTATGGATTACCTGGATTTGGGGGACTGGTACAGAATAGTCCTATTTCTTAACTTCTCCATCCATCCATCGATCAAACCTTTTTAGATCATAATAGCCCATCACATCCATCATTTTCAGCCGCTCAGTCCAAACACCAAATGAATATGCATGGTTTGCAGTGGTGTAGATTGAGGCAGGATTCATTGGTCCAATAAAAAACAAAAATAGGAGAATAGCATAATTTGGGAAGAACACATTTGTAAAGTTTCAGGCCTAAGTAAAAACAAAAATGATTGGTTTGATATTCAGAGATTACGTCGACAGAAGGTCCTAGGATGATATAAACGTAGCAAAAAAAGAAACGTCCCTTTTTCAGGACACAGTCTTTCAAAGATAATTCGTAAAAATCCAAATAACTTCACAGACCTTCACTGTAAAGGGTTTAAACACGGTTTCCCATGCTTGTTCGATGAACCATAAACAATTAATGAACATGCACCTGTGGAACGGTCTCGAAGACACTAACAGCTTTCAACAGTAGGCAATTAAGGCCACAGTTATGAAAACTTAGGACACTAGAGGCCTTTCTACTGACTCTGGAAAAACACCAAAAGAAAGATGCCCAGGGTCCCTGCTCATTTGCATGAACATGCCTTAGGCATGCTGCAAGGAGGCATGAGGACTGCTAATGTGGCTAGGGCAATAAATTGCAATGTCCGTACTGTGAGACGCCTAAGACAGCGCTACAGGGAGACAGGACGGACAGCTGATCGTCCTCGCTGTGGAAGACCACATGGAACAACACCTGCACAGGATCGGTACATCCGAACATCACACCTGCGGGACAGGTACAGGATGGCAACAACAACTGCCCGAGTTACACCAGGAACGCACAATCCCTCCATCAGTGCTCAGACTGTCCACAATAGTCTGAGAGAAGCTGGACTGAGGGCTTGTAGGCCTGTTGTAAGGCAGGTCCTCACCAGACATCACCGGCAACAACGCCGCCTATGGGCACAAACCCACCGTCGCTGGAAGAGACAGGACTGGCGAAAAGTGCTCTTCACTGACGAGTCGCGGTTTTGTCTCACAGGGGTGATGGTCAGATTCTCGTTTATCGTCGAAGGAATGAGCGTTACACCGAGGCCGTCATGGTCTGGGGCGGTGTGTTACAGCATCATCGGACTGAGCTTGTTGTCATTGCAGGCAATCTCAACGCTGTACGTTTCAGGGAAGACATCCTCCTCCCTCATGTGGTACCCTTCCTGCAGGAAAATAAACGCAGTTGACATTGAGAGGATGTCTTTTTTTGCTGAGTTTACCTAGAATCAGATAACGATAAAGAGCAAAGTACAGACGTTTCCCTCCCTTCCCCATGTTTTCAAAAAGTGACTTCAGTTGGTTTCAATGGGTGCAATTATGCACTCCACGCTAAGGGACCGTCTTAAAAGTGCAATCAGCTAAACATTTTTACTTCTAACTATTCAAATTATCTAGAGATCTTAAACTAATTATGTCTTCTCCCACAACAATTACATGTTAAAATGTGATCGTTTAATTTTAAAGGATTTTATGTAAAAATATAGCTAAAAAAAAACAGGCCTATGATATTTATGACTCACCACTTGGAATCGGTCTTATGTAGCAAAATTGTATTTTTTTACATTAGATAAAAGTAGAGACTCAGAGCTACAAAATGGTATATCATACACTGCATGTGAGGAACAATGGGAAAGTAATTCTGCTTTGAAAGTTGATCAACTGGTAAATTCACTTTTGAGAAAATCATCTTTGAAAGTTTTGCTATCTAGTGAGGAGCTCTTCTTTGGCTATATCCATTCAGCATTGTTCGCACCCTCTTAAGCTTTAGCCCTACCCATCTTGTTTTGCTCTCAAAGCGCACACTTGACGCTCTGGCTGATGATTTGGTTACCCCTGGATGACATGAAAACAGCCTAACCAGCTCTGCTGGCAACAATTTAATTTAGCTTTTTTGCAGATGTTTACTGACACTGGCCATATTCAACAGGTGTTGTACACACGTCACTTTAGCTAACAAGCCAGCCAGCTAACTTTAGCTAGTTAAACAACAATGAACAGTGCCAACAAGGCCACAGTGCTGGCAGCTAACCAACCATGTTTAATGTTAGCTAGCTAACATTAGGCTCTAACTAGAACAGCAAACGGCTCTGGGAAACAAATAATAATGTCAGCCAGCTAACGTTAGCTGGCTAACAGTACACTTCAGCTTGAAATTAAACAACTTTCTATATATATATATATACACATATATATATACACACACATCATCGTGCATGGACACGTCTCACTGTCAGGAATGCCATGCCACAGTTTCCCTTAGTTTGAATATGTAATCCGGAGACAGGTGTATTCTCCATCTCTTTAGCTATACATACATACTCATCTCAGCCAATCATGGCTAGTGGGAAGGTTGCTAACTTTTTCTGTGACTTAACCAACAAGGCTCACAATTGAACAATTTTATTCATATTTACAGATGGCATACAAATTTGTTATTAAGGCACATGAACGTTCACATGTTCGAGAAGGCATTTCTGACAAAAACCGCATTTGATAAATAAATATTTTTTACATTCAAAATGGCTCTCCTGTGAAGTCGTGACTTGCGACATATGCCTAGTTTCCTGAATTGGGTCACATTTCTAAATCATACACAAGCTACTGTAGCCTACTTGCATGACCTAGATAGCTCAAATCACTTGTAGCAAAGTGACTGATGTCCCTAATCCATGATACCCCCATTAGAATTCACATTTTAAAGTAATATGATTATAAGTAATTATAATGGCTTCCGATCCACAGACAAATGTGTGTTCCCTGACCTTTATTATGAAAGCATTTTTTTCTTAGATTTTCTAGAAACATTTCCCCTATTCATAGGTTGCACCTCCATCACTTGGTCGCGTCATGCCATTGTTATGAACGTTCTCAAGTCGCCCTCTATCGCCAGCACCGTTGTGGTGCCCTAAAGTGGTGATAAGCCCAGTCATATCCAAACTGAAAACAAGTATGCTTCCCTGTTTAGTCTAAATATGAAGGAGGTCAGTGGAGGTGACCTAGCATCAAGTTGTTTTAGGTGTACATGTCATTTGGACTGGAAGCTATTGAACATTTGATCTGTATGTCATTTTATTAACCACAGCTGTAATAGGATAAATATTTGTAGAAAATCAAAGGTGGGGAATTATGAAAAAAATAAAAGGTGTACCTTTAATTTGAGATGTCAAGGAACACACTGCACCAGACCTACCCATCATAAGAAATATGCCTATAAAAATCAGGTAACTGGTGAACTGGAATTCTAATGAATGTTCTGTAGCATGGATGAGCGATGTCAGTGACTTCATATTATGTGGTTTTATCCATCTCACATGGATAGGAAGCTTTTGAAAAGTATCCTTGTAAATGGGTCAAATATAGCACAGTAGTTAGAGGTTACTAATAAAAATGTTAGTCCATTCAGTGACTGGAAGCAGTGTGTGTAATATTCATGTAGCGCTACCCCAGGATGAGAATGCAAAATCTTTTTCTTGCTTTCGTGCAAACACCGGTATTGCACCTTTACGACGGTCCCTAAAACACCTGAGCGCTAGAACACAGTATATTACCTCCTTCGGCTCTGTTATTAAGGTAATAGTCCTACTATAGGTAAATACAAAGGGTGTACCTTGCCCTCTAGAGTCATCTTATACTAGATATATCACTCATCATCCTAGTACCTCCCGCCGGAGAGCTATTGACGACCGAACTCAGAATATCGAAAGTAAAAACAAATGTACAGCGGTACGTTACCCTGAGTGTAGTGGTCGGTTGGGTGCAATAAAACGTCCACAGCATGTTGACATAGGTCTATATCGAAATCCTTTTCCTACAATACGTTTATGTGGCAGACAAATGTTTATATATACAGACAAGAGGTAAAAGTTACTACGAACATTTAAGAAAAAAAGTCACATTAATGCATGAACGTTTAAATAATTAGCTAATTAATTCGACTCACCTGGATCAGAGAGTTGTGCAAACGTTTAGCATTCCATTGTTGAATAAGTGTTTAAAGTAAAAAATAAAATGTAAAAATCGTGCATACAACTCGTTTTACAACTTCTCGTGAACATTCACGCTACATAATTTACTTTTCATCCAATTTCACTTCCTTTGGCCTTCAGTTTGGTGCGCCACTCATTTATTCTGTCCGATCCAATGTTTCACTATCCACCGGCCCTTTCACTGCCCATGCGCAGAAATTTGTCAACAAAGCACCACCGAGAGCTGAGCGACGCTCGTGAACGTGCTTCTGTTGATGGTGAGAATGGGTTGATTCCATATGGATGAAATATTGATGAAGCTTTTTCAAACGCTGACTCAAACCGCTGGTGACTGGTTCTGAAATGCAAAGTAGCCTACATCCTTTTGGTGTCTATTTACAGATGCGTGACACAATGTGGAACTGTGAGTGAGTTAGGACAACATAGTCTATCATTGTAGGGCAGCTGCACCTAGACACACACACATCATTTAAACACTTGTTTTCTAGATGTTACAACTATTCTACTTGACAACTTTTAACTTTTTTTGTTTGAGTAGGTGGGTGATGCTATGCAGAGTATCAAAACCTCACAGGTTAAGAATGTATTGATTCACATTGATTCATTAATCTGGCTTGCAAATTAGTCAAGAGGCTGAGACAAATCATTTGGAGAGGGACAAGATTTAAACATTCCAAATAATGTTGGCTGTTCTGCTCTGTCATTTTCATACCATGTGACACTGTTTCATGTGAATTAATTTCCTTATAGCATTTTTCTTTGTGCCTGTACTGTAAGTATGCTCAAGTATCAGTGTTTGTTTCCGCTGTATTCATGTAGCAGAGGTGCTGCGAGAAGTATTTTTCCTCAGCCAACAAGACGATTAAGGAACAGCAAAATCAGACAACCCCAAATGAAAATAGTTTAGGTCAGCTTGTGTTATATGCGAGAGAAGAAAAAAAACAATAATAAGTGCTGTTCGAATAGAAATAGTGCTACATAACATAGAAGTTTTGAGCAATATGGTTCTAACTTTTTTTTGTTTTTCCACAACACTCTAGAATTTTTTGTTGTTGTTGCATCCATATGGATAGCAAAGAACCCTCTCCAAGAAAATTGTTATTTGTTTGAGTAGAACTAATGCTATATACCAAGAATGGAGTCAATTCCATTTAAATTCCAGTCAATTCAGGAAATAAATATCCTCATTTTCTTCAAAGCTTTTCATTTAGGTAGATTTGGAATAGGTATTTGTTTACTTCCTGAATTTAAACGGAATTGACCCCAACCCAACTATAGAACACAGGTGGTTGGTGGTACCTTAATTGGGGAGGACGGGCTCGTGGTAATGACTGTAGAGGAAGCGGTGGAATGGTATCAAATACATCAAACACATGGTTTCCATGTGTTTGATGCCATTCCATTCGCTAGGTTCCAACCATTATTATGAGCCATCCTCCCCTCAGCAGCCTCCATTGCTATAGAACCATTAATCACTTCAAAGAACCTCTCAAGAACCCTTTTTTTAAGTGTATCCCAATCTCCAAGTCCTACAGCCAAAGTTGCTTCATTACCTTCACAATTTCTATATTTACACTCTTATAGGATAATGTGGAGCACTTTATTGAAATAATATCAGGCTACCCTCATTAATAAAGTGGACAAATGTAGGCCAATAGAAATGTCCCTTTTTCAGGACCCTGTCTTTCAAAGATAATTTGTAAAAATCCAAATAACTTCACAGATCTTCATTGTAAAGGGTTTAAACACTGTTTTCCATGTTTGTTCAATGAACCATAAACAATTAATGAACATGCACCTGTGGAACAGTCTCTAAGACACTAACAGCTTACAGACAGTAGGCAATTAAGGTCACAGTTATGAAAACTTAGGACACTAAAGAGGCCTTTCTACTGACTCTGAATAACACCAAAAGAAAGATGCCCAGGGTCCCTGCTCATCTGCGTGAACGTGCCTTAGGCATGCTGAAAGGAGGCATGAGGACTGGAGATGTGGCCAGGGCAATAAATTGCATAATAAATGTCCGTACTATGAGACGCCTAAGACAGCACTACAGGGAGACAGGACGGACAGCTGATCGTTCTCGCAGTGGACGACCACGTGGAACAACACCTGCACAGGATCGGTACATCCGAACATCACACCTGCGGGACAGGTACAGGATGGCAACAACAACTGCCCGAGTTACACCAGGAACGCACAATCCCTCCATCAGTGCTCAGACTGTCCACAATAGGCTGAGAGAAGCTGAACTGAGGGCTTGTAGCCCTGTTGTAAGGCAGGTCCTCACCAGACATCACTGGCAACAACGTTGCCTATGGGCACAAACCCACCGTTGCTGGACCAGACAGGACTGGCAAAAAGTGCTCTTCACTGACGAGTCGCGGTTTTATCTCACCAGGGGTGATGGTCGGATTCACGTTTATCGTCGAAGGAATGAGCGTTACACCGAGGCCTGTACTCTGGAGCGGGATCGATTTGGAGGTGGAGGGTCTGCCATGGTCTGGGGCTGTGTGTTACAGCATCATCGGACTGAGCTTGTTGTCATTTCCGTCAATCTCAACGCTGTGCGTTACAGGGAAGACATTCTCCTCCCTCATGTGGTACCCTTCCTGCAGGCTCATCCTGACATGACACTCCAGCATGACAATGCCACCAGCCATACTGCTCGTTCTGTGCGTGATTTCCTGCAAGACAGGGATGTCAGTGTTCTGCCATGGCCAGCGAAGAGCCCAGATCTCAATAGCATTGAGCACGTGTGGAACCTTTTGGATCGGAGGGTGAGGGCTAGGGCCATTCCCCACAGAAACATTTGCACATGTTAAGTTTGCTGAAAATAAACGCAGTTGACATTGAGATAATGTTTGATTTTTTTACTTTAGCTAGTATGCCAAAAGTTCCTGGATGTCATACTAAATTCGCCAAAATACAAAATATACATGCAGTGGACACTATTTCCGTGCTTTTAGGGCCCATAATGCCTTTCTTCAGAAAATGGGCGTGCCTTCACAACATTTTCAGATTTTAAGAAAATGGCGGAAAGAATGCAGCCAAAGTCTGACGAAAGCGGATATAAATTCTTTGCTTTAACTAATTATGAAAAATGATGAAGAAAATGTCGAGCAATGTAATAAAGGGTTAGGGTTTCAAGTAAGATACGTTACACATTATGTTGGCTGACAATTTGTTAGCTACGCTATCCTTACGAATCGCATAGCATTACAGCAGTAGCTAGCTACCTAACGTTAGCTGGCTACTAATACATTGAATTTGCCAGGCAGTATTATTAACTATCTGCTATCTAACTAACTACCCAAAGTTTATTGACTTGATTATTCACATTATTCTTAGCTAAATGGTATAGTTGTGGTGCGTTTCAATAGACATGGTTCATTCTGGCTATCTACTCCAATTTCAGAGCGCTCTCGCGCAGAACAACTGATGAATTTACAAATGCTCAACACCTGTTGAATGTGGCCTGTGTAAGTAAATGTAAAATGTAATTCAATTGTTGCAAGCAGCACATTTACAGTCACCAATGCTCTGGATAACATAAAAACAGCCCAACCAGCTCTGCTAGGGCGAGTAAAATGGTGAGGTATCTGTCATTAGTGTCTGGAAGTAGCTAGCCAATGTTAGCCAGTTAGTTCTTCAGTTGAAGGCTCGGATCAACCCTACTCCTCAGGCAAGTGTCCAGTGCTCTCTGAATGCTCAGAATTTATGAATGGACAATCTGAAAATGCTCTGGATTTACAAGCGCACTCTGGCACTCCAGATTGAATTAAGGAACACAACCGAAATCCTAAAATGTTTAGCTAGTCATTTGTTATGCTAACAAAATAGCAAAAGGTTGCATAGCAACATCAACTTCCGGTAGACAGGCGAAGCTCTAGTACGATACAGTTCATTTACAGTATACTAAAATGAACTAATAGTATGTAGTATACAGTATGTTAGTATGGGTATTCGAACACAGCAATGGTTAAAATGGTATGCACATGTTTAGTGCGTGATATTGGAAGTATGTATCTGATTGGATCCGCATAGCTTTATTGGTAGGCCCTCATTGGTTGTTGGCAAGGGTATTCAAGTGTGCTACCTTTGAGCGTGTGCAGATGGAGTTAGCTTGGAACCAGCGAGGTTGTATCCGCTGTCATGTTGGAAATAAACCGTCTTCATGATGTTAATGCTTTATTCTGTCGAGTTTCTCTTTGCAATAACTAAAAAGAACCCGCTTCCTTCAACCCTTGATGCAACAATGGTGGGATCTTTTTGTGTCTGTAAAATGTATTATGTGAGAAAAGGCGCTGGAAATGCATTTATGTGCAAATATATTGACATAATAACCATCATATTAAAGTAAACTTGGAGTCATGTGAAGATATGGTGTTGGTGTGTGGTCGTCCCACTACAACTTGGGAAACCATGCAGTTTATTAGGCTACAGATGAAATAAATTATGATGAATATCACATGGTGGTGAAAGTGCACAGTGATGAGCTTGATGCTCCTTTCCAGTAAGTATTGTGGGTCATGGTGACATGACGATTGACACTTGACTGCCATTTGACATGTACAAATATTCTTGCTCTTATCCAAAATAATCTCATAATGTAGTGCCTACCCGCACTATATTTGGGCTCCCGAGTGACGCAGTGGTCTAAGGCACTTCATCTCAGTGCTAGAGGCATCACTACAGACCCTGGTTCAATTCCAGGCTGTGTCACATCCGGCCGTGATTGGGAGTCCCATAGGGCGGCACACAATTGGCCCAGTGTTGTCCGGGTTAGGGTTTGGCCGGGGTAGGCTGTCATTGTAATTAAGAATTTGTTCTTAACTGACTTGCCTACTTAAATAAAGGTTAGAAAATATATATATGTAACTGTGAACTTTTGGCTAGAGTGCATGTGACAAGACCAGAGTAGGCACATTTAATGCAACAGTTTTCTTAACAGAACTATCCATATGCTTTAAAATGCGATGGAAACACATTGGACTTTATATTTTTGGGGGGTAAATGAAACCTGAAGTGAAAGTACATGTGCACTGTAATCATGCAATGATATCTGAGAGAACCAATCAAAGCTCAAGCCAATTGTTGCTGGATTATAGCACCAACAAACTGACTCCTGTCCAGATTAGTGTGTCACAACTCTCCCTCAAGGTGTACCACGTGAGTCGCATAAGCCCGGCTACCGGTCTTGGCCCAGGGACCTCAATCCTCACCTGAGGCCAATGGAGATGCTTGACTTCATAAATTATTCCCAAATAAACTCTACTCCTCTGCCTAGTTTCAGTCTTAACAATACAGTAGGTGTTTACTGTGAATTCAGAAAGTATTCAGACCCCTTTACTTTTTCCAAATTTTGTTACATTAGTCTTATTCTAAAATGTATTTAAAAAATAAAAATGTTCATCAATGTACGCACATTTTTGCAAATGTATTAAAAATAAACTGAAATGTAAAAAAAAAAAACACCTTTATTTAACCAGGTAGGCCAGTTGAGAACAAGTTCTCATTTACAACTGCGACCTGGCCAAGATAAAGCAAAGCAGTGCGACAAAAACAACAACACAGTTACAGATAAATAAACGTACAGTCATTAACACAAAATAAAAAATCAATGTACTGTGTGTGCAAATATAAAAGCATTATGGAGGTAGGCAATAAATAGACCCTAGAGGTGAAAATAATTACAATTTAGCATTAATACTCGAGTGATAGATGTGCAGATGATGATGATGTGCAAGTAGAGATACTGCGATGCAAAAGAGCAAGAGGGTAAGTAGGAATATGGGGATGAGGTAGTCAGGTGTGCTATTTACAGATTGGCTGTGTACAGGTACAGTGATCGGTAAGCTGCTCAGACAGCTGATGCTTAAAGTTAGAGAGGAAGATATAAGACTTCAGCTTCAGAGATTTTTGCAATTCGTTCCAGTCATTGGCAGCCGAGAATTGGAAGGAAAGGCGGACAAAGGAAGTGTTGGCTTTGGGGATGATCAGTGCAATATACCTGCTGGAGCGCGTGCTATGGTGACCAGTGAGCTGAGAGAAGGTGGTGCTTTACCTAGCAAAGACTTATAGATGACCTGGAGCCAGTGGGTTTGGTGACGGATATGTAGTGAGGGCCAGCCAACGAGAGCATACAGGTCGCAGTGGTGGGTAGTATATGGGGCTTTGGTGACTAAACGGATGGCACTGTGATAAGCTATTTTGTAAATGACATCGCCGAAGTCAAGGATCGGTAGGATAGTCAGTTTTATGAGGGTATGTTTGGTGGTATGAGTGAAGGAGACTTTGTTGCAAAATAGGAAGCTGATGTAATTTTGGATTGGAGATGCTTAATGTGAGTCTGGAAGGAGAGTTTAGTCTAACCAGACACCTAGGTATTTGTAGTTGTTCACATATTCTAGGTCAAAACCATCCAGTGTAGTGATGCTAGTCGGGCAGGAGGGTGCGGGCAGCAATCACTTAGTTTTACTAGCATTTAAAAGCAGTTGGAGGCCACGAAAGGAGTGTTTTGTATGTTGTTGAAGCTCGTTTAGAGGTTTGTTAGCACGGTGTCCAAAGAAGGGCCAAATGTATACAGAATGGTGTTGTCTGCGTAGAGGTGGATCAGAGAATCACCAGCAGCAAGAGCGACATCATTGATATCTACAGAGAAAAGAGTCGGCCCGAAAATTGAACCCTGTGGTACCCCCATAGAGACTGCCAGAGGTCCGGACAACAGGCCCTCCGATTTGACACACTGAACTCTATCTGAGAAATAGTTGGTGAACCAGGCGAGGCAGTCATTTGAGAAACCAAGGCTATTGAGTCTGCCAATAAGAATGCAGTGATTGATAGAGTCGAAATCCTTGGCCAGGTCGGTGAAGACGGCTGCACAGTACTGTCTTTTATCGATGGCGGTTATGATATCTTTTATGACCTTGAGCGTTGCTGAGGTGCACCCATGACCAGCTCTGAAACCAGGTTGCATAGTGGAGAAGGTACGGTGAGATTCAAAATGGTCAGTTATCTGTTAATAACTTTAGAATATTTTAGAAAGACAGGGCAGGATGGATATAGGTCTATAACAGTTTGGGTCTAGAGTGTCTCCCCCTTTGAAGAGGGGGATGACCGCGCCAGCCTTCCAATCTTTGGGGTTCTCAGACGATATGAAAAAGAGGTTGAATGGGCTAGTAATAGGGGTTGCAACAATTTCGGCGGATAATTTTAGAAAGAGTGGGTCCAGATTGTCTAGTCCAGCTGATTTGTAGGGATCCAACCACATCAGCTGTCTGGATTTGGGTAAAGGAGAAGCGGGGGGGTTTGGACAAGTTTCTGCAGTGGGTGCTGAGATGTTGACCGGGGTAGGGGTAGCCAGGTGGAAAGCATGGCCAGTCGTGGAAGATTGCTTATTGAAATTATCGATTATCGTAGATTTATTGGTGGTGACAGTGTTTCCTATCCTCAGTGCAGTTGGCAGCTGGGAGGAGGTGTTCTTATCCTCCATGGACTTTACAGTGTCATTTATTAAGTATTCAGACCCTTTACTCTACTTTGAAGAAACACCTTTGGCAGCGATTACAGCCTTGAGTCTTCTTGGGTATGAAGCTGGGTTCTGGCTGGGCTGCTCAAGGACATTCATAAGCCACTGCATTGTCTTGGCTCATTGCTTAGGCTAGTTTTCCTGTTGGAATGAGAACCTTCGCCCCAGTCTGAGGTCCTGAGCACTCTGGAGCAGGTTTTCATCAAGGATCTCTCTGTACTTTGCTCCGATCATCTTTCCCTCAATCCTGACTAGTCTCCCTGCAGCAGAAAAATATCCCACAGCATGATGCTGCCACCGCATGCACCGTGCCAGGTTTGGTGCCAGGTTTCCTCCAGACATGACGCTTGGCATTCAGGCCAAAGAGTTCAATCTTGGTTTTATCAGACCAGAGAATCTTGTTTCTCATGGCTTAAGCCTGATGAATTTACTGTGTTAAATGAGGCCTCCCCTCCTGGTTACACTATTAACCACGCAAAGGTGGAGGTGTTGCTAA
The DNA here is from genome assembly GCF_013265735.2 of Oncorhynchus mykiss. Classification (NCBI taxonomy): domain Eukaryota; kingdom Metazoa; phylum Chordata; class Actinopteri; order Salmoniformes; family Salmonidae; genus Oncorhynchus; species Oncorhynchus mykiss. The sequence continues at coordinate 17,183,613 of NC_048569.1, read as the reverse complement.
CATTTACGATGGCAAATTTCAATTTACCAACAAAAAAAACGATGTTTTCGTCTTTTGAGCTTCTAGTCATGAAATCTATGCAGCCTACTCAATCACTACTCAATCACTTTTTATAGCTACTGTTTACAGGCCTCCTGGGCCATATACAGCATTCCTCACTGAGTTCCCTGAATATCTATCAGACCTAGCAGATAATATTCAAATATTTGGTGACTTTAAAATTCACATGGAAAATGTCCACAGACCCACTCCAAAAGGCTTTCGGAGCTATCATCGACTCAGTGGGTTTTGTCCAACATGTCTCCGGACCTACTCACTGCCAAAGTCATACTCTGGACCTATGGAATAAATGTTGTGGATGTTAATGTTTTCCCTCATAATCCTGGACTTTCGGACCACCGTTTTATTACGTTTGCAATCGCAACAAATAATCTGCTCAGACGCCAACCAAGGATCATCCAAAGTCGTGCTATAGATTTTCAGACAACCCAAAGATTCCTTGATGCCCTTCCAGACTCCTTCTGCCTACCCAAGGATGTCAGAGGACAAAATCAGTTAACCACCTAACTGAGGAACTCAATTTAACCTTGTGCAAGGTTAGAATTTCTAAGCAAACAGCTGGAGGCAGGGCTTTCTCCTATAGAGCTCCATTTTTATGGAATGGTCTGCTTACCCATGTGAGAGACGCAGCCTCGGTCTCAACCTTTAAGTCTCTATTGAAGACTCATCTCATCGGTAGGTCCTATGATTGAGTGTAGTCTGACCCAGGAGTGTGAAGGTGAACAGAAAGGCACTGGAGCAACGGACCGCCCTTGCTGTCTCTGCCTGGCCGGTTCCCCTATCTCCACTGGGATTCTCTTCCTCTAAACCCTACACCAGGGGCTGAGTCACTGGCTTACTGGTGATCTTCCATGCCGTCCCTAGGAGGGGTGCGTCATTTGAATGGGTTGAGTTACTGACGTGGTCTTCCTGTCTGGGTTGGCGCCCCTTGGGTTGTGCCGTGGCGGAGATCTTTGTGGGTTATACTCGGCCTTGTTTCAGGATGGTAAGTTGGTGTTTGAAGATATCTCTCTAGTGGTGCGGGGGCTGTGCTTTGGCAAAGTGGGTGGGGTTATATCCTGCCTGTTTGGCCCTGTCCAGGGGTATCATCGGATGGGGCCACAGTGTCTCCTGACCCCTCCTGTCTCAGCCTCCAGTATTTAGGCTGCAGTAGTTTATGTGTCGGGGGGCTAGGGTCAGTCTGTTATATCTAGAGTACTTATCCGGTGTCCTGTGTTCATTTAAGTATGCTCTCTCTAATTCCCTTTTTCTCCCTTTCTTTCTTTCTTTCTCTCTCTCTCGGAGGACCTGAGCCCTAGGACCATGCCTCAGGACTATCTGGCATGATGACTCCTTGCTGTCCCCAGTCCACCTGGCTGGGCTGCTGCTCCAGTTTCAACTGTTCTTCCTGCGGCTATGGAACCCTGATCTGTTCACCAGACGTGCTACCTGTCCCAGACCTGCTGTTTTCAACTCTCTAGGGACAGCAGGAGCGGTAGAGATACTCTCAATGATCGGCTATGAAAAGCCAACTGACATTTACTCCTGAGGTTGCACCCCCGGCAACCACTGTGATTATTATTATTTGACCATGCTGGTCATTTATGAACATTTGAACATCTTGGCCATGTTCTATTATAATCTCCACCTGACACAGCCAGAAGAGGACTGGCCACCCCTCATAGCCTGGTTCCTCTCTAGGTTTCTTCCTAGGTTCTGGCCTTTCTAGGGAGTTTTTCCTAGCCACCGTGCTTCTACACCTGCATTGCTTGCTGTTTGGGATTTTAGCCTGGGTTTCTGTACAACACTTTGAGATATCAGCTGATGTCAGAAGGGCTATATAAATATTTTTGATTTGAGAGTTTTTAGGTGCCTTTTGGCAAACTCCAAGCGGGCTGGTATGTGCATTTTACTGAGAAGTGGCTTCCGTCTAGCCACTCTACCATAAAGGCCTGATTGGTTGTGTGCTGCAGAGATGGTTGTCCTTGTGGATGACCCTCACATCTCCACAGAGGAACTCTAGAGCTATGTCAGAATGACCATTGGGTTGTTGGTCACCTCCCTGACCAAGGCCCTTCTCCCTTGATTGCCCAGTGTGGCCGGGTAGCCAGCTCTAGGAAGAGTCTTGGTGGTTCCAGACTTCTTCCATTTAAGAATGATTGAGGCCACCGTCATCTTGGGGACCTTCAATGCTGAAGAAATGTTTTGGTACCCTTCCCCAGATCTGTGCCTCAACACAATCCTCTCGGAACTCTACGGACAATTCCTTCAACCGTATGGCTTAGTTTTTTGCTCTGAAATGCACTGTCAACTGTGGGACCTTATATAGACAGGTGTGTGCCTTTCCAAATCATGTCCAATCAATTGAATTTACCACAGGTGGACTCCAATCAATTTGTAGAAGCAAGGATGATCAATCAAAACAGGATACATCTGATCTCAATTTCGAGTCTCATAGCAAAGGGTCTGAATACTTATGTAAATAAGGTATTTCTGTTTTAGTTTTTTGTAAATTTGCCCCAAAAAAATCTAAAAACATGTTTTCACTTTGTTATTATGGGTTATTGTGTGTAGATTAGTGAAGATTTTGTTTTATTGAATCCATTTTAGATTAATGTAAAAACATTTTTTTGAAAAAGTCAAGGGGTCTGAATACTTTCCGAATACACTGTATATATTTGAAATTCATGTTGATTCTTTAATGTAATCGACTAGAGAATTTGAAATTACAAATGTAACAAGTTTTTTTATTGCTTATCAGCCTTACTGTAAGAACAGAGTCCATGTGTTTCTCAAGAATTTCATTGACCAGTCTCTCAGTTCATGTGGCCAAATTTGTTTTTATTTGACCACGTTGTTGTATATTTAGAGAAGTAAGGAAACAAGGATGTTGACCTGTTAACCTAGTATTATTCACCATGTGGCACAGGCATACGGTAGCCACACTACAGCATGGCAAGCGGTACCGGAGTGCCAAGTCTAGAACAAAAAGGCTCCTGAACAGGTAATCAAATGGCTACCCGGACTATTTGCATTGTGTGCCCCCCCCCCAACCCCTCTTTTATACTGCTGCTACTCTCTGTTTATCATATATGCATCGTCACTTTAACTATACATTCATGTACATGCTACCTCAATTGGGCCGACCAACCAGTGCTCCCGCACAGTGGCTAACCGGGATATCTGCATTGTGTCGCACCACCCACCAACCCCTCTTTTACGCTACTGCTACTCTCTGTTCATCATATATGCATAGTCTATTTAACCATATCTACATGAACATACTACCTCAATCAGCCTGACTAACCGGTGTCTGTATGTAGCCTCGCTACTTTTATAGCCTCTCTACTGTATATAGCCTGTTTTTTACTGTTGTTTTATTTCTTTACTTACCTATTGTTCACCTAATACCCTTTTTGCACTATCGGTTAGAGCCTGTAAGTAAACATTTCACTGTAAGGTCTACTACACCTGTTGTATTCAGCGCACGTGTCAAATAAACTTTGATTTGATTCATCAAATCATTTATGGGTAATAATTAAGTACCTTACTGGGATTGTTTTCAATTAAAATGGTCAAAAATAAACATAAATCAATTCTTAGCAAAGAAAAATTTATCCAACAAAAATGTTGCTAGGACTGTCTGGGAGTGGTCTGAGTGGGGAGGGGAAACTGAAAACTAGGATGTAATTGGCAGACTACTTCTTACTGGTCTATTAACACACCACCTAACAGGTCACAAGGCAGACCAAAACTCCATCCTACCAAAACAGGCTGAAATTCCAGGCAGTGTTTTCAAACAGTTCCTACAATAAAACGGCATTATCATAATTTTCACAATTTCACAGTATTTTCCAACCTCATAGATGTGGAAATATATATAAAAATAATAATAAATAAAAATCACATTTTTGACTGCAAAAAGCAAAAACATCATAGTATTAGGAATTTCATAGTAAGTCATGTCAATGAGTCAGCGAAATTTGTTTTGTCAATAATAATAAGTCAATAATAAATCATAATCACGACCTAAAAAAAATCCATTCACCGTTCTGTTTATACCGGAGTCCAGAGATGTTATTGTTCAGGTCACATGTACAGGAAAACACCTGACCGGCCTTAACCAAAGATGGTGGTAAATTTCTCATCTCTATACTGTAATTATGTTAAACTCTTTGGGAATCTGCTATTGAAAGTGTTAAGAAGGAAAGCCCACCACACTGGGGTAGTAATAAACCGGAGGTGATTTAGAATAATTCTGGATTCTGATCCCTGATTAGCTGCTTGGAAGGAAAGTCTCCCAAATGCAGGGTAAAGGTAAGGAGAGAAGGTGGTGAGAGACAGGGGAGATAATGTAGCCAAACAAGGGACAGGGAGAGGACAGAGGACAGGGAGAGGGGAGAGGACAGTGAGGGGAGAGGACAGCGAGAGAGGAGAGGACAGGGAGAGGACAGCGAGAGGGGAGTGGACAGCGAGAGGGGGAAAGAGAATGGCATGAGAGTGGAGAGAGAGGGAAAGCAGGGCATATAATTGAATAAGATTCCTAGAAGATCTGAACGGGTGAGTAGGCTACTAGTCCCTGAGCTGCTGATTTAAACAGGACACTCAGAAGAGTAGTGGGACGCTGAGTTAATGGATCTTTCTTGAGGCGTTGAATACTTACGGTAATTGGGTTTATTTTGTTCAAAGAGTCTCTGAGTTGATTGTGAGAATAATTAGATTACATGTTATTTTCCTATATGCATGGTATCGCAAATAAAAACAAATCCAACCAAATTGCTGGATTCCTAGGTTTTCTGTATTCACTCATGGATTGGCTTTAAAAATGATTTTTGTCAGATCCTTGACTAACTCAGAGTTGGTGAGAATGCATGTTACTGTATGAACAGATAATATAATAATTATATCATAATTGGGCTGTTTTATGTGTTTTACCTCTAGATTATCGTACAGGGTGTGCGTTGGGGAGAACTATTTCCATTTCCTATTGTTGTGTAATGAATGAATAAGTTAGTTAAACTATGTCTGTTTTTGTGCTGAATAACCTTACTGTACCTTACATACTGGAACAGGAGGGGTTGGTTTCCTTGAGGAGGGGTTAACATAATGATTCTTTCAATTTGGCTTTGAGTTCAGTAATACTGGCTAAGTAATAATTGCTAAGTCATGCTCCCCTTTTAAAGCTTTGCCACACTAGGATATTGCTTGTGGAAAGTGTTTTTCACTGTACATATGTTTTTATGTGCAAAGCATTTGATAATGCAACTTATAGTAAATTGGGCAGTATTAGTTATGGGCACCAGACGGAGTGGGAACGGGGTCAAACCTCTGATTTAACCTTTGACTGAGGACCTAAAAATAATTATGCTAATTTAAGATCCAGCAGGAATAAAACTGACCTCGACGTAGAATAACAGGACATAGCTGTGTGTGTGTGTGTGTGTGTGTGTGTTAGGTGGTGTGTTTTTTTATTTTTAAATTGTGAATAGCACGTGTGAGGGAGGGTAGAGGGGAGGAGTTGTTGACACACGACTGTCTCTAAAGTAAACTACGGATATTACAGGCGTCGCTGTTCATGGAGATCTGGACACTTCTATTCCTGGCTCATATATCACAGGTAACAACTGATTTATAATTAAAAACAACATACCCATAACTATTATGTATGTCAGAATTTTCCAAACTCAATCCTGGGAACCCCAAGGGGTGCACATTTTTGTTTTTGCCCTAGAACTACACAGCTGATGCAAATGGTCAACTCATCATTAAGCTTTGATTTGTTTGAATCACCTGTGTCGTGCTAGGACAAAAACATTACAGAGTTTGGGAAACGCTGCTGTATGTGGAGGTTTTTTTATGTGTTTACTATTTTCTGTCTAACTAGCTAATCTAGTTTATGGAGTTCATGGGACTTTTCAAAACGTAATTTGCTTTTACGTATATGGAATGCTGATTCTAATAAGTCTTTTGACGGTAATAGAGTTGAGAGAGATATTTTGTGTAACTTGTGTCATGATCAATGCATCTGGTAAATGCTATGTTAAAAGGTTTGCCCATCTAGATCAAAGACTCCTCATTTTATGGAAACATAGAACACGGCTGGCCAACTCTTGACTAGATTGTACCATGATTCGTTGCTTATTTGACTTGGGTGTGTTAGTTCAGGGTTTCACATTCCTGACCCTGAATGTAGTTTATGGACCCAGAGAGCCAATGACCCAAACTGTGGATTTGAAGTATCTATTGAATAGCATTCGCTAGCATTGTTGAAGTCAGGCAGTGGGAGTGGTAGGTAGGACCCCTGTTAGCATGCTCCAGATATCCAGCCAAAACCAAATAATTTACTGCAAACCAGATGGCATAGCAGCACAGTATCTTAAAAACATTTCTGTCCAAAGGTATCACATTGCAATTTTTTGTAGTTTAGCTTTTATCACTCCACTGTGGAGTAAGTAAATCAACAATATGGTAATGACAGCATATCCAGATAACTTATAACATTGTTTTGGAACATTCTGAACCTCAGTCTGGGCCTAGGCCAGATACTGAAATGATACATTTAATTATTGAATGTTATCTACTGCGTATTATTATAGCTGCCCTGCAGGAATTGAAGCCACTAATGACCCCAGCGACGGAGAAGGAGGCGAGGTCTGTAGAGAAAGGGGCTACTCTTACATCCCATCGCTCCAGAGCACTCAATCTGCTTACTGGGGACATGCGTGTGTATGGAGAATGGATAAAAAGTAAGACATGTTCAATATATGATAAAGTAAATATATAAAAATCCGGGCGTTAAAGTCCCCTGCACTGCTGGGTCATGCTAAGTAAGGCACACTGTAGCAAAAACTTTTGCTGAGGGAAATGTAAATCTGTGTTCTTATTAGACACGTTTAGGTAGTCCCTCCCTGTTTTACGTTGTTTCCAACATTTACTCCTCACTGAACGTGAGCCAGGTTTTCATCCTTAACCTCTAATCAGAGACTGATTCAGAGATTGGATATAATGGTCAATCAATGACTGCCTGTCTGTCTTTCTCTGTTGCTCTGCTGCAGGGCAGATTGTGGTGGTTCAGGTGGTGGACTGGGTCCTACGTGGGGTGGCCCAGGTCATGTTTGTCAACAACCCCCTTAGTGGGCTGCTCATCACGTTTGGCCTGGTGCTGCAGAACCCCTGGTGGGGCCTGAACGGACTGCTAGGATCCCTCGCTTCCACACTGTCTGCACTCCTGATTAGACAAAACATGTAAGTCTATGGCAAGACCAGTAATCTACTTCCAATTAGGCCGAATATAAATATCCCTGGCAAAAGTCTCACACAGCCAGAGGGGTATGCTGCAAAGCAGGATCAATTAGTTAGTCTTTTGCTTTTTTAAAAGGATAAGCTTGAAATGGGCATGGTCTAATAAACACAACAACCAACAAATATCTAAGTATAGATTTCTTAATGAACCAGATGTTTATCAAAGTTAGCTTGCTAACTCAGAGATCCTGGTTTGTAGTATACCCCTCAGGAGTTGTAATCTTGAATATGCTCTGCAAACTGAGGTTGGCGTGGGGAAGTCTGCTTGTCTCAGTCTGAAAATCACACCAGATGTATCATTTCTCGCAATACCTTGCTTTCCCTTCCACTCACTTAGTCTTTTTTGCACCTAACATTTCTCAATATCATTGTATTTCTTTATAGCTGTGTCTTTTCTGATTTGTTTGTTTTCTGTGCTTCAGGGGTGCCATATCTGCTGGTTTATATGGCTACAATGGGACCCTGGTTGGAATGCTGATGTGTGTATTCTCGGCCAAAGGGGACTGGTACTGGTGGCTTCTGCTCCCTAATATGTTCATGTCCATGTTATGGTATGTTACAGTAAGAATGTCCTCAGTATTTTGATCATTGTAGGGGAGAGTGGGGTAAGTTGAGACATTTAAAAATATATATATAAAAAAAAATATTCAGCATCACTCCGTCAAGGGTAATATAGTATTCTAACAAAGATATCTACATATATTTCCGGTGTTGTTTATCCCTGGAAATAATCCGAATTCATGTAAACATTCCAGTTTTGAAAATGCAGCTTGTGCCAGGAGCCCAATTTTTTTTGGACAACCTACCCTGGGTATGGGACAGGGTACTGTAAGTCAAGCCGCCTACACATATCTGTACTGAATTAAATATTACCACTACTTTTTTAAAAACCATGTCTATCTTTATTTACCAAACACAATTCAACACTATATAGAGATATATAGATAGATAAAACATCACAAATCACCTCCACAAATAAATCTTAAATCAATACTTTAAATTTCCTGAATGACACCAGAAAATCAAGGTGAAATGTATGTAGAATTTTGTTCCAGCAATATGGTGCATTTTAAAATTAAATGCAGGGCCTCCCGAGTGGCGCAGTGGTCTAAGACACTGCATCACAGTGCTAGCTGTGCCACTAGAGATCCTGGTACGAGTCCAGGCTCTGTCAGGTTAGAGGAGGGTTTGGCCCTGCCGGGATGTCCTTGTCCCATCGCGCTCTAGCGACTCCTGTGGCTGGCTGGGCGCATGCATGCTGACACAGTTTCTAGGTGTACAGTGTTTCCTCCGACACATTGGTGCAGCTGGCTTCCGGGTTAAGCGGGCATTGTGTCAAGAAGCAGTGCTGGGTCGTGTTTTGGAGGATGCACGGCTCCCAACCTTCGCCTCTCCCGAGTCCGTATGGGTGTTGCAGCGATGGGACAAGACTAACTACCAATTGAGGAGGAGAAAGTGGTAAAAATGAATAACAAAAAAACGAAATGCAGATTTACTTAGCTCGGTGGAGACCCTAGAGTTAACCAATCCTGTGTACGGGTTAGGCAACTCGGGTGTCTACACTTCAACAGCAAAGTTAGATAAGACGGAAGTTAATGAAGTAGTGCCAAAAAGGGAGTAATGTAGAGCTCTACAGGTCTTGAGCGAAGTCCAGCGAAGTTTTGATACAGTGATGAGTATAAAAACTGTCACCTGTAACAAAATGAAGGGAACTATGGTAGATGGCATCCAAAGGTTTAAGAGTAGTAGCAGCATAAATAATATCAAAATAATCAAGAATAAAGGTTGACTGAATAATTTACTTCCCACTGCTTAGAGAAAGGCACGATCTGTTTCTGTAGAAAAAAATAACTTTAAATCTTAGCTTCTTAACCAGCTCATCAATGTTTTTTAAAAGTCACATTTTTAACAGATTGACCAATGATGTTTATATAAATAGTGAAGAGAACAGGTCGCTAAATTGATCCCTGTGGTACACCTTCATGTACTTCAAAAAATTCCGACAACCCCATCAATCACCATGGCCTGAGTTCTGGCACTAATATAATCATGAAACCATGAACAGTCAGAGTTCAGGCCTTTCGTAGACGACTTATTCAATACAATAACATGAGCAACAGTATCAAACGCTTTAGACAGGTCCACAAACAAAGCTGCACATTTAATTTGAGTGTCTAAAGCATTGACAAGATCATTAACAACTAAAGTTGTAGCTCTAATAGCACTATGCCCAGGCCTAAACCGAGATTGGTTTACATTCAAAATATATTTCTCAGATAAATAAAGAGTAAATGTATACATTTACCAAGGATTCAGAAATCTTAGCTAGAAAAGGAAGCCTTGAAATGGTGTGATGATTAAGATCATGTTTAATAAATGTGGGTTATTGAGCCAACAATGATGGGCGCTGCAAGGTTAAGTAGGCAGGATCCAATTGGTCAGCCCCTGTTGATTTCTTGTCTATTGCTAGCAAAGCATCCATTACTTATTTTTCTGTAAATAGCCTAAAATAAAAGCTTTGACTATCATTTCTCTGATCATTCAGCAAGTTTCCCCAATCAGCATCCTGACCAGTATCATTGTGAATAGGTTTAGAAGTTATTTCAATAAAATGGTGATTAAATGCATCAATGATGTAATTTGTTTCCTGTAATGAGGCCAGTGTCTGAAGTAATTTGTTGTGGCAGAGAGGAGGAAGTAGTGGCGCAGTGGTCTAAGACACTGCATCTCAGGCAAGATGCTGGTACAAGATACTGAAAGCCTGTGTTCCTGGCCTTGACCCAAGCATCATCTCTTTCATGAATGACTTCTGATAATTCCGGAGTGTACCAGGCATTCAATCTACCTTTAACCCTTAATGTTTTGAAGGGAGCATGATTATTGAAGACATCTGCTAAATGTCTCATAGCTAATTCAGGTTCAAAGATAGCTGAAATACAAATCAAGGTCACTAAAATAGAGATGTAAAAAAATTATTTAAAAAAGAGCCTGTTCACTAAAGTTTTTCAAGTTCCTCTTTGTGATGAAATGAGGCTTCAGATTTTTGTATTCTCACATCTTTAACACAAACAACTGGGCAATGGTCACTAATGTCTTGGGCAAAGACACCCAGGATAATAACTTCTGATTTAATGAAATAAGACTAAAGACGGTAGACCCCTATAACAGTTACAGATACATTTTTCCCCACTCAAAGCCTTAAAGATGGTAGCTAACATTTTTGGGCAAGGAAAATGGTTTTCAGTTAGGAGACAAATAAATAATTTTTAATAAGAATGGCCACTCCACCGACTCTACCCTGTCTGTCATCTCTGAACAAAAACTCCCCATAGATCCAAGTTTCAGCCAATACCAGAATGTCTGGATTTGTCTGCATAGCCCAGATCATGATGTTGTCCAGTTTATGAAGTAAGCTGCTACTTTTTTTTGTCTCTCTATCGGGCCGTAGGCAGCTATGCTATCGTAAATACAGAATCTTATGCATTCTAAATAAACGGCCATTTTAAAAAGGAAAATGCAATAAATATTTACTCTGAGCTGCGCTTTGGTAGATTGGTCGTAGATAGAAGTTGTCCAGCATGGATCTCTTGTCCTCTGACGAATGTCTAGTAGTTAACTGGAGCGTGGTAGAATGGATACTCTGTCTGTCCTCTCCTAGCCCATGTTTAGAGCTGCGGTTGCTAACGCATTGGCTTGGAGGTATCACTTCTTTAGTGAATAAGAGTTCAAAGTTCATACCAAGTTGCCATACTTTAAGCTCATGCTATATTCTGGCTGGTATAGTCGAAATTCATCCTTTCGGTGTGTTGATCGTCATCTTCACGCTGAAATTCGATGCTAATTTTGTTAGGTTCTTGTCGTTCAACCAGGTTGGCTTGGTTCTGTTGGTGATCTTGTCCTTTTAACGCAGGGACCGCAAGTCCTCACTTCCTTTGAACAGAAAGTAACATTTTTGTAAAGGGGCTTATATAGGGTTGGGAGAAAGGGCCGTGTTTCATAGTTTACAACCAATGTCTGTTCACATGGGCGGGGCCACTGAATTGAGCATAGTTCACTCATGAAAACCAATTCTCTCATTTAGAAGCTAAAATTACATTTAATCTTTTCACAAATAGTTTCATATTTAAACATTTAAATTGCACAATTCCATGTGAATATGATGATAACTAGAATGTGTAGACGTTCCAAGATACAGTTTGTCGTCCTATCATCAGTAATAATGTCTCAGACACCAACTGATCTGACATCATATTCAACACATATACCAACACGTACCAACACATATTTTCAACTGGTTGGATTACCGAAATACGGTTCCGTTTCCCACCTTTTGATGTTCCCAGACTCTCTATGTTAACAAAGCGATTATCAATAGTCACATCGGTAGAGTAGAGAGAGGAAAAAGGGAAAAGGTATTTATGGGGGTCATAAACCTCCCCCAAAAAGCCAACGTCATGACAGCAGGGTAGTCCTGGTCAGTCAATCGGAGAGTGGCGTCACGGTGGCGAGGCAGTGGCACAACGACTAGGCTGAGGAGTAGAAAAGGTCTTTAGTGGAACCTATCCAGGATACACTGCAATGACTCAATTTGTTTACTCTGGATGCCCAGCTCATACATATTCCTCAATAAGCTGACAGTTATCACATTGGGAATTTGCCTGGTCTATATTATCCCAGAACAGTGTAAAATAGGTGAAGCTCCTACGTGAGATGAAACGATCAATGTAGTCTCTGAAGATGGTATCCGCCAATCTGGGAAAAAGTCCGTTTCCCCAAATGGCGGAAAGTGGTTGATGCCATTTTGAAAAAGTCAGTTAAAATACACACAAATAAAATAGGTTGGCGAAGAATCAGTCAATCCACACAGTGTAATAGTAAGATTGAATCACACAGTTTGTAGGATCACCAAAGTTATAGGCAGTAAGCCAGAACCCAACCACAGACTAGAAACCATCCAGCACTAGCACCCACAATAAATACAACCAAGGCACAAAACTGGCCAGCATTACAACAGTAAGGAGAGAGCAGTAACTTAGTGCCTTGCAAAAGTATTCATCCTCCTTGGCGTTTTTCCTATTTTGTTGCATTACAACCTGTAATTTAAATTTATTTGGGGGGGGATTTCATGTAATGGACATACACAAAATAGTCCAAATTGGTGAAGTGAAATGAAAAAAAATGACTTGGAGCTGCAAAGCTCCACAGCGGAGATTGGAGTATCTGTCCATAGGACCACTTTAAGCTGTACACTCCACAGAGCTGGGCTTTATGAAAGAGTGGCCAGAAAAAAGCCATTGCTTAAAGAAAAAAATAAGCAAACACGTTTGGTGTCCGCCAAAAGGCATGTGGGAGACTCCCCAAACATATGGAAGAATGTACACTGGTCAGACAAAACAAAAATGTTGCTTTTTGGCAATCAAGGAAAATGCTATGTCTGGGGCAAACCCAACACCTCTCCTCACCCGAGAACACAATATCCACAGTGAAGCATGGTGGTGGCAGCATCATGCTGTGGGGATGTTTTTCATCGGCAGGGACTGGGAAACTGTTCAGAATTGAAGGAATGATGGATGGCGCTAAATACAGGGACATTTCTGAGGGAAACCTGTTTCAGGCTTCCAGAGATTTTAGACTGGGACGGAGGTTCACCTTCCAGCAGGACAAGGACCCTAAGCATACTGCTAAAGCAACACTCGAGTGGTTTAAAAGGAAACATATTTTTAAATGCCTAATAATGGCCTAGTCAAAGCCCAGACCTCAATCCATTTGAGAATCTGTGGTATGACTTAAAGATCGCTCTACACCAGCGGAACCCATCCAGCTTGAAGGAGCTGGAGCAGTTTTGCCTTGAAGAATGGGCAAAAATCCCAGTGGCTAGATGTGCCAAGCTTATCGAGACCTACCCCAAGAGACTTGCAGCTGTAATTTCTGCAGAAGGTGGCTCAACAAAGTATTGACTTTGGGGGGTGAATAGTTATGCAAGCACAAGTATTCTGTTTTTTTGTCTTATTTCTTGTTTGTTTCAAAATGAAAAATACTTTGCATCTTCAAAGTGGTAGGCATGTTGTGTAAATCAAATGATACACACCCCCAAAAAAATCAATTTTAATTCCAGATTGTAAGGCAACAAAATAGGAAAAATGCCAATGGGTTGAAAACTTTCGCAAGCCCCTGTACTCAATGCCATTAAATGCTGGGGCCAATCAAAACAGTAACGCAACGGAGGCCATGTTACCAGTATGATAGCCAGGAGAGAAGCACATTGGGGGGGATGGACAGTCATGGCCAAAAGTTTTGAGAATGACACAAATATTAAGTTTGCTGCCTCAGTGTCTTTAGATGTTTTTGTCAGATGTTACTATGGAATACTGAAGTATAATTACAAGCATTTCATAAGTGTCAAAGGCTTTTACTGACATTTACATGAAGTTGATGCAAAGAGTCAATATTTGCAGTGTTGACCCTTCTTTTTCAAGACCTCTGCAATCCACCCTGGTATGCTGTCAACTAACTTCTGGGCCACATCCTGACTGATGGCAGCCCATTCTTGCATAATCAATGCTTGTAGTTTGTCAAAATTTGTGGGTTTTTGTTTGTTCACCCGCCTCTTGAGGATTGACCACAAGTTCTCAATGGGATTAAGGTCTGGGGAGTTTCCTGGCCATGGACCCAAAATATTGATGTTTTGTTCCCCGAGGCACTTAGTTATCACTTTTGCCTTTTGGCAAGGTGCTCCATCATGCTGGAAAAAACTGTTCCTGGATGGTTGGGATAAGTTGCTCTCTGAGGATGTGTTTATACCATTCTTTATTCATGGCTGTGTTCTTAGGCAAAATTGTGAGTGAGCCCACTCCCTTAGCTGAGAAGCAACCCCACACATGAATGGTCTCAGGATGCTTTCCTGTTGGCATGACACAGGACTGATGGTAGCGCTCACCTTGTCTTCTCCGGACAAGCTTTTTTACGGATGCCCCAAACAATCGGAAAGGGGATTCATCAGGCAAAATGACTTGACCCCAGTCCTCAGCAGTCCAATCCCTGTACCTTTTGCAGAAAGGAGAGAAGGGGCTTCTTTGTTGCCCTTCTTGACACCAGGCCATCCTCCAAAAGTCTTCGCCTCACTGTGCGTGCAGATGCACTCACTCCTGCCTGCTGCCATTCCTGAGCAAGCTCTGTACTGGTGGTGCCCCGTTACCGCAGCTGAATCATCTTTAGGAAACGGTGCTGGCACTTGCTGGACTTTCTTGGTTGCCCTGAAGCCTTCTTCACAACAATTGAACTTCTCTCCTTGAAGTTCTTGATGATCCGATAAATGGTTGATTTATGTGAAATCTTACTGGCAGCAATATCCATGCCTGTGAAGCCCTTTTTGTGCAAAGCAATGATGACGGCACATGTTTCCTTGCAGGTAACCATGGTTGACAGAGGAAGAACAATGATTCCAAGCACCACCTTCCTTTTTAAGCTTCCAGTCTGTTATTCGAACTCAATCAGCATGACAGAGTGATCTCCAGCCTTGTCCTCGTCAACAATCACACCTGTTTTAACGATAGAATCACTGACATGTCAGCTGGTCCTTTTGTGGCAGGGCTGAAATGCAGTGGACATGTTTTTGGGGGATTCAGTTCATTTGCATGGCAAAGAGGGACTTTGCAATTAATTGCAATTCATCTGATCACTCTTCATAACATTCTGGAATATATGTAAATTGCCATCATACAAACTGAGGCAGCAGACTTCGTGAAAATGTATATTTGTGTCATTCTCAACTTTTGGCCACGACTGTAGTTTAAAGTGCAGGCCGGTGGAAGATGGGAGGGAGGCAAGCGCTTACACCGGGCCACGGGAGAGTCAAAGAGAGTTAATCCAAGTACGCTAAACCAAGTGGAGTTAAAGTTTGGCAGTAGTCTAAAAACATCCAAGACACAATGTCAAGTGGAAGTATGAAAGCAGCAGTAGGCAGGTGTCTGCTCAGATAATGCCCCAGTGCAGGCTCCAGTGCAGAGTATGGTAGCCAGGTATATCCATGTAGGCCTCAAAAGTTTCAGCAGACCTGTTTTGTATGTCTCCTTAAAAACACTGTATGCACTATTGTCCAATGTGTTCACAGCCAGCTGAAACAACGCTAAAATTGAATTAAACTGAAACACCCTAACTTCTAAATAATGATCCAACCCTCCATTTCCTTTTTTCCTCTACCTGATTATTATATTTCAAGCTTCTTGTTGTGTGTTCTTCACTTCCTGTTCCTGTGCAGTCCCATAGTCTCCAGTGCCCTGGGCTCAGTGTTCAGCAAATGGGACCTCCCTGTGTTCACTCTACCATTCAACATCCTTGTGTGTTTGCACATGGCTGCCATGGGGTCTAACCACCCCTACTTTCCAGAGGTAGGCCAAAAATATACTCACGTACACACAGAGATACACTACCATTCAAAAGTTTGGGGTCACTTACAAATGTCCTTGTTTTGAAAGAAAATCAAAAAATAATTGTCCGTTACAATAACATCAAATTGATCAGAAATACAGTGTAGACATTGTTAATGTTGTAAATGACTATTGTAGCTGAAAACGGCAGATTTATAACAATTTAAAAAATGGAATATCTACATAGGCGTTAGCTAATCCAAGTTTATCATTTAAAAAGGCTAATTGATCATCTGAAACTCGTCAGTCTATTCTTGTTCTGAGAAATGAAGGCTATTCCATGCGAAAAATTGCCAAGAAACTGAAGATCTCGTACGACTTCCACAGAAAAGCACAAACTGTCTCTAACCAGAATAGAAAGAGTGGGAGGCCCCCGGTGCACCACTGAGCAAGTACATTAGAGCGTCTAGTTTGAGAAACGGATGCCTCACATCCTCAACTGGCACTTTTATTAAATATTACCTGCAAAACACCAGTCTCAATGTCAACAGTGAAGAGGCGACTCCAGGATGTTGGCTTTCTAGGCAGAGTTGCAAAAAAGCCATATCTCAGACTGGCCAATAAAAATAAAAGATTAAGATGGGCAGAAGAACACAGACACTGGACAGAGGAACTCTGCCTTGAAGGCCAGCATCCTGGAGTCGCCTCTTCACTGTTGACGTTGAGACGGGTGTTTTGCGGGTACTATTTAATGAAGCTGCCAGTTGAGGACTTGTGAGGCGTCTGTTTCTCAAACTAGACACTCCAATGTACTTGTCCTCTTGCTCAGTTCTGCACCGGGGCCTCCCACTCTTTCTATTCTGGTTAGAGACAGTTTGCGCAGTTCTGTGAAGGGAGTAGTACACAGCGTTGTACAAGATCTTCAGTTTCTTGACAATTTCTCGCATGGAATAGCCTTCATTTCTCAGAACAAGAATAGACTGACGAGTTTCAGAAGAAAGGACTTTGTTTCTAGCCATTTTGAGTCTGTAATCGAACCCACAAATGCTGATGCTCCAGATAAGTCTAAAGAAGGACAGTTTTATTGCTTCTTTAATCAGGACAACAGTTTTCAGCTGTGCTAACATAATTTCAAAAGGATTTTCTAATGATCAATTAGCCTTTATAAATTTATAAACTTGGATTAGCTAACACAATGTGCAATTGGAACACAGGAGTGATGGTTGCTGATAATGGGCCTCTGCACGCCTGTGTAGATATTCCATTAAAAAAAAAAAATCTGCCGTTTCCAGCTACAATAGTCATTTACAACATTAACAATGTCTACACTATATTTCTGATCAATTTTGTTATTTTAATGGACAATATTATTTTTTATTTTCTTTGAAAAACAAGGACATTTGTAAAAGAGCCCACACTTTTGAACGGTAGTGTACATATTCACTCACACACTCTTACATACCACATACACACACACACACACACACACACACACACACACACACACACACACACACACACACACACACACACACACACACACACACACACACACACACACACACCTCCCAATATCCGAATACCCTCAGTTTCTGCTTTCCCCAGGTGCTGGTGCAGCCAAAGTCCTCCCTCCATCTGAACACCACCTTGGCAGAACGAAGCATACCTCAGGTAGGACAGTACCCTGTACGGTGTCCATATTAGGACAGCATCTGAGTCACAACACTGTAACCTTTCTAAACAACCTCTCCAACATATTCTAGATGATTCTGTCACTTCAACAACTAAGAAACAAAAATAGGTCAAACACATAATCCTCACAGATATAGTCCAAAGAAACAATTTCACTGAACTTTCCAAGAGCAGGAAATTAGATTTCTAACAAAAGTGTATTGAGTGGATGTAGGATTATGGTAGCTTGTGGTGTTAGCTACCATGAGGTAGAAGTGACAGATCTAGGATCAGATTACCTTACACCCAATCCTAACCCAAAGTGAGGAAGGGAAATAGATCTTACCCAGGATCAGTGGTTGGTGATAGCCTGCTTGTTGGTTACTTCCTGGTGCAGCTCTTGATGGCGGTGCCAGTTGGCGTGGGTCAGGTGTACGGCTGTGACTGCCCCTGGACAGGAGGAATCTTCATCATAGCCCTGCTGCTTTCCTCCCCAACCATCTGCATGCACGCTGTACTGGGCTCTATTGTTGGTGTAGTGTCCGGTAAGAGACTTTCTCTCAGAGAATTGTGTACACCTGACCTCTAATCCCAGCACATACTGTGGAAATACTGATTGGGATACAAAACACGTTTGGTTTTAATGGCTATACTCATTAACAATACCAATGGACATGCTCTTTAGAGATATAACCGAGAGTGGTATAAATTGCATCACAGAACACAACAGGAGCTGTACTTCTTTAAAAAACTGTCTTAAATGTCGTCTCAATGAATAACTGGGGAGCATAACAGTTGTGAACATGACTTTTTTTATGTACACCGAATTAGAAACATCGGAAGTATGCTATTGTTTTCGTGTTCATTAGTCAATTTTGAAATTAAATTCAACATACCCCAAGCTGATTTGTTGTGCATCATCGTGAAGCAAAATAATGTAGATGTAAGCCATATATTGGCAATTCTTTATTCACAGGCTATAATTGGGGCCAGGAGTTGAACTAGGTACTAGGGCCCAGAGCTTTTCATGGTCAAATCACATGGGCAGGGAAATCTGGACCTAGCTCTATTGTATGTCCTGTTCGATGTAGGTCTTGTTCTGGCTGCTCCTCATGAGGACATCTACTCAGGACTGTGGGGCTACAACAGTTGTCTGTCCTGCATCGCTATTGGAGGGGTGTTCTATGCACTGACATGGCAGAGTCATCTACTGGCTATTACCTGTGGTAGGTTCAGAAACAACACCTTCACCTTACTCAATGCTGTCAGACAAGCAGTCTACTTCATGAACACCCATTCAATGAAGCCAGTTGTTGTTTTTCTACTTTCAGCCTTTTTCTGTGCGTACATGGGTTTGGCCATTTCAAATCTGATGTCCATAGTAAGTACTTACTTTTTTATTTCATTCTTGGTCAACATCTAATGTACTGCTGCCACTAATTTGAATGTGCTGTACTTGTCTAATAAGTCAAACAAAAATGAATTTCAGCCTATAAAGAGTGAATATTTTTGATTGGTTAGTCTTCCGATTCCTGTTATGTTGAGAGCTTTTGGTTACATAATGCAGTACAAGCAGCCGACCCTATACCATAATTAGCTGCAGTACTTCTGAATTCATGTATGAAACATTCTTACCTAACCAGGGCAATTTTCTGAAGTGTCAGTGAGTCTGTTACATCACCCAGTAGACAATCAACAATACCTAGGGTCGTACGTATCAAGCATCTCAGAGTAGGAGTGCCAGGTAAAAGACAGAAATGATAGGTAAATAAGAAACATTATTCTGAGATGCTTGATACAATCTCTTAACTCTACTTCTACCATGTCACCTGTTGTTTTCAGTTTGGGCTACCAGCATGCACCTGGCCTTTCTGCCTGTCTGCCCTCACCTTCCTCCTCATCACCACTGAATCCAGAGCCATACACAGACTGCCTCTGTCGGCCGTGACGTACCCTGAGGAGAACAGGCGCTACAACAAAGAGGGGTCACCAGAAAATCACCAGGAGGTTCAGCAGAACATCAGTAAAGAGGAGAAACTGCTGGAGAAAAGAGAAGAGATAAAGCCTCATATCAGCCTGTCAGTAGAGTAGTGTGTCTTCTGAGGACACAAAGTGAATAGCCCATCTCTCCGTGAATGCTGGTAGCCCATGGAAAAAATATAGGAAAATGTTAGCAAATTATAGTAAAGTCAACGCTGGAGTTAGAGACATTGAAAACATATTGGCTAGGATGTCAATAGCTATTGTCTTACAGTCAAAGAAACCTTTGATTTAATTTCATCTTCCTCTACTGTTTTGAAAAGCACAGTTTTTCTATCCTGGAATCCACACTGAATATGATTCCGGGCTGGAGTTTCACTATAGTCTACAAATACTTTTGCAATGAGCCTAATAGTCTCTGGACTACAACAAGTTTAGCATCCTTACATTGGACTCAATATTTTATTGTAGAATAGTTGTGTTTTGCAAGTACACCTTTTTACGTATGGGCTTTGATTCAGGCTGTACCACTAATTTGTAATAACTTTATTGCTCAGTAGAGGGCAGCACTCACCAAAGGAAGCCGATGCCACTGCTGTGTCTGAAGGAGTCATTTTTGGAAGCTCAAAATAAGCACTGTTTATATGAAACAATTTCTGTTACAAGTTTACTTATTCTATTTATTAGATTAGTAGAGAGGTGAGGGGGGATACACCCGGACAGAAATACATTTCTTCTCTTTGGATGTAGAGAGGAATTTACAGTGCAGTAGATCATCACTGCAGTTCAGCCAGTGAGTTGTTAAAGGGCGCTCTCATTAAGTTCTCTTCCAGAAAAACCAGGCTATTTTCAGACCGGTACTGTACATCACGACCTCGCCTCGTCTGCACTCCGAGGTAGTCATATTATTGGAGAGGACAGTGATGGATGTGAAGAAGACACATTTGTGAGAGATATTCTCTGAAACGTGTCCACGATCTTCTTTGTTTCACCAGTCTACTCCCAACATCAGGTGGGAAGTAACTGCATAAATTATACTGTGTGTGTGTTTGCATGGGTACATATGTATATCTGTATATATTTTCTCGTGTGTCTGTGTTAAACCGTGACACAAGTTCACACGGTCCAGCTGCAGTGGCAGTCACACTCCCAGGCACGTGAGAGTAAAAGCAGACAGGAGAGAGGGAGGGGAATGGAGCAGAAACAAGATGAGGGGTTGGGCGAGGAGATTGAAAAAAAGGATTACTCAACTAAAAATGAACTGAATCACGTTCTTGATAGTCCACTTCCTCACATCCTCCACTCTCATTAAAACCACAGCCACATAGTCATAACCATCGCCTATTTCTACAATTTCTCTTCTTAAAATCTGATTTTAAATCTAACCTTAACCACACTGCTAACTTTATGCTTAACCTTAAATTAAGACCAAAAAACGAGGCCCTTTTTTCTCATGAATTTCTACTACAGTGCCTTTGGAAAGTATTCAGACCACATGACTGTTTTCCACATTTTGTTAAGTTACAGACATTCTAAAATGGATAAAATATATATTTTTTCCTCAGCAATCTACACACAATACCCCATAATGACAAAGCCAAAAAGTTTTTTTAGAAAAAACAGAAACACATTATTTACATAAGTATTCAGACCCTTTGTGATGAGACTTGATATTGAGCTCAGATGCATCCTGTTTCCATTGATCATCCTTGTGATGTTTCTACAACTTGATTGGAGTCCACCGATTTAGAATTTGAGGCTGTGGTAACTAGTGACAACCCTGGGGACTATTCCAAACACACCATCGCTCTAGCGATGGGTGATTCTGATCGAATTCCTCAGGGATTCCTGCTTTAACTTCTCACACGTGTGCCAACCTCAGCGACTGATTTAGATTCGGAAAACCAGACAAACTCTCTGCACTCAATCTACAAATCAAATGTATTTTAGAAAGCCCTTTTATTTAAATGTTTTACATGAGCAGTTGTCACAAAGTGCTTTACAGATTACAGGCTAGGATAAACAAACCCAGTGAAATTAACTGATGAACAGGTACTTCAGGATTAGAGTTGTCTAACCCTGCTCTATTCAGATCAACACACTACTGATCTACACTAAATTACACTGGGCTCTGTAACCTTTCAGTGACTGAATAGACTGTGACAGGCAGTGTGTGAGTGGGACGAAGAGGGATGAGGTGGGTTAGTGTCACTTACTTTGGGAATGCACTGTCCTTTGTGAATGCTGAGAGCACAATGTGACTCAGCAGCACCTACTACTCCCACATAGGGGAAGGTGGTGGACTGGACTGTGAAGGATCGCACTTACCACACACACTGCCACCCACCATAATCTGTTAATCTGTCATAGGTCAAACACTTTGATCAGAGGAAGAACGATTAACTCATGGGATATTGTCATTCATATTCATGCTTTCAGTTTCTCATTAGCCATGGGTCATGATATACAGTGCCTTTAGAAAGTATTCAGACCCCTTGACTTTTTCCACATTGAAAATTAAATCCTCAGCAATCTATACCACATAATGACAAAGCAAAAACAGTTTATTTTTTATTTTTAGAAAATGTATTTAAAATAAAAACCGGTGGTTAAAAATAAACACCTGTGGTGAATTCAAATGATTGGACATGATTTGGAAAGGCACACACCTGTCTATATAATGTCCCACAGTTGACAGGAATTGAGCGCTACAGGAGTTGTCTGTAGCGCTCTGAGACAGGATTGTGTCGAGGCACAGGTCTGGGGAAGGGTACCAAAAAATGTGTGCAGCATTGAAGATGCTGAACAATCAGGTGAGAAGGGCCTTGGTCAGGGAGGTGACCAAGAACCTGATGGTCACTCTGACAGAGCTCTAGAGTTCCTCTGTGGAGATGGGAGAAGCTTCCAGAAGGACAAGCATCTCTGCAGCACTCCACCAATCAGGCCTTTATGGTAGAGTGGTCAGGCAGAAGCCACTCATCAGTAAAAGACACATGACAGCCCACTTGGAGTTTGCCTGGTGGCAGCATCATACTGTGGGGATGTTTTTCAGCGGGAGGGACTGGGAGACTAGTCAGGATCAGGGCAAAGATGAACAGAGCTAAGTACAGAGAGATACTTGATGAAAGCCTGCTCCAGAGCGCTCATGGCCTCAGACTGGGGCGAAGGTTCACCTTCCGACAGGACAACATCCCTAAGCACACAGCAAAGTTTGAACACTTATGTAAATGTAATAATTCAGTTGTTTTTATATATATATATATATATATATATATATATATATATATATATACATTTTTTATTTAAATTTGCTAAATGTTTAAAAATAAAACTGTTTTTGCTTTATCATTATGGGGTATTGTGTGTAGATTGATGAGAAAAAAATGATTTCATCAATTTTAGAATAAGGCTGTAATGTAACAAAATGTGGAAAAGGTGAAGGGGTCTGAGTACTTTCTGAAGGCACTGTATAAGTTAGACATTTTAGAAAAATGTAATAGGAGTGATACATATAATTTTTGGGGCCACAGCAAAGAGTGCTGTAGTGACTCAGTCCACAACAACTCTAATGTAAACAACAGGCAAATAGCAGCAATCTGAGATTTCAACACCACAGTGGTCAAGTCAAATGAAGCTGAAATCACTGGGAAAAAACATTTATGCAAGAGGAGGCCTACACAGGAAGCAAAAACCCTGAAGAGCATCAACCCCATGCTTGACTATTTAGTCATATTGATTACAATTGTTAAACATTTTGAACTGTAAATATAAGAGACTGAATCTGAAAATAGTGATTCTTTGAAACTGCTCACAGGTGCCTTGCCTCAGTAGTATTTGAACACAATATACACCACAGTGGTCCCCACTTTTCTGCTATAACAGCCTCCACTCTTCTGGGAAGGCTTTCCACTAGATGTTGGAACATTGCTGCCGGGGACTTACTTTCATTCAGACAAGAACATTAGTGAGGTTGGGCACTGATGTTGGGAGATTAGGCCTGGCTCACAGTCGGTGTTCCAATTCATCCCAAATGTTTCGATGGGGTTGAGGTGAGGGCTCTGTGCAGGCCAGTCAAGTTCTTCCACACCGATCTCGACAAACCATTTCTTTATGGACCTCATTTGTGCACAGGGGCATTGTCATGCTGAAACAGAAAAGGGCCTTCCCCAAACTGTTGCCACAAAGTTGGAAGCACAGAATTGTCTAGAATGTCATTGTCTGCTGTAGCGTTAAGATTTCCCATCTCTGGAACTAAGGGTCCTAGCCCAAACCATGAAAAACAGCCCCAGACTATTATTCCTCCTCCACTAAACTTTACAGTTGGCACTATGCATTCAGGCAGGTAGCATTTTCCTGGCATCCTCCAAACTCAGATTCGTCTGTCTGACTGCCAGATGGTGAAGCATGATTCATCACTCCAGAGAACGCGTTTCCACTGCTCTAGAGTCCAAATGCGGTGAGCTTTACACCACTCCAGCCAATGCTTGGCATTGTGCATGGTGATCTTAGGCTTGTGTGAGACTGCTCTGCCATGGAAACCCATTTCATGAAGCTCCCAACAAACATTTATTGTGCTGATGTTGATCCAGAGGCAGTTTGGAACTCGATAGTGTTGCAACCGAGGAGAGACAATTTTTAGGATCTTCAGCGCTCGCGGTCCCATTCTCTGAGCTTGTGTGGCCTACCACTTCGCGACTGAGCCGTTGTTGCTCCTAGACGTTTACACTTGACAATAACAGCACTTACAGTTGACCGTGGCAACTCTAGCATGGCAGAAATGTGACCAACTGACTTGTTGGAAAGGTAGCATTCCTATGTCTGTGCCAAGTTGAAAGTCACTGAGCTCTTCAGTAAGGCTATTCTACAGCCAATGTTTGTTTATGGAAATTGTATAGCTGTATGCTCAATTTTCTACTCCTGTCAGCAACGGGTGTGGCTGAAATAGCAGAATCCACTAATTTTAATGGTTGTCCACATACTTTTGGACATGTAGTGTATCAGCCCTCAGGCAAATCACATAGACAAGAATAAAGGTGTACAACAATTCTGTATTGTACAACTATGTATTTTTGTGTGTGATAGCTTTTGTAGTCGGCTCCATAGTCCATAAATAGACCAGTGACAATACAGCCCCTAGCATGTGACAATGACAATGCTTAATTAGATTCAAATAAAGTACTGAAGTGTGACAGACCGCATGCGAGTGCGCCCATTCTGCATGCTTGTCTGTGTGTATTATTGGTACACTTTGGCACGTGAGCCGTCCCCCCTGCCGCCCCCTCCAGCCATAGTCTCAGTGTGACACGACACATTAATAACTGTGATTTCCTATTCGAGGAGAGAAAAAAAGGCGAGAGAGACAGCGAGCTCTGATTTCCACCAGTCCCAATGTTCCCGTGGGCAGATGGGAGAGTGAGAATACTGTGAATAGAACAGAATGTCCTAATTCGTTGCATTCTAGAACCATCCCTCTCTCTGCTGTAGAAGAGCCCCACTCCAGCCAGAGCCAGTGACGCTCCTGACTCCCCATGTTCAGACCAAATTTGTCTCCATTTCCTGTTGGAGTGAATGGGAGACTCCACTGAACGATGGAGAATCCATCTCTCCCATTGGCTGTGGTGAGCATCATAGAAGAGGAAACATGGCCATGTATGTCCACTTTTTGTTCCATAACCATAAACTGCTGTACACAACAACACAGGTCCTTACTTCAACTGTACTGGATGGCCACTTATACAATTCATACTGCTAGACAAAACAACACCAAATAAGTCTTGCAGGATACTCAAATGGTTTCTTTGAATCGATCATCAGTCCATTTCTATTCTATACTTTGTTCATATGAAGCACATCTAATCTAACCAGATATCTAACAACCAGATGAGCATCCTACAGAACCTAAAATAAACACTTTGTTGTTATGAAGTAGATTGAGAATGCATGATGTCACCATACTGGGATCGTATGTCCTTATCTGTTCCCCTATTAAATATAATAATATAAACCAGTAAGCAGACACTTTTATCTTAATGGATTTACAGTCATGCATGCACACATTTTAAATAAGCGGGGTCCTGGGAATCGAACCCACTATCCTGGCGTTGCAAGCGCAATCCTCTACCAACTGAGCTTCAGAGTATATATAGTCATATGAATTAGTACTTGACTAGAAAACAATAACGATTAATTTCTCTGATCATATAGCCTCAAGGGATTGTTCAATCCAATGGTCCATGTCAGGGGGATTAAATAGCCTCTAGGGATGTCTATCTGTCAGTCAGTCTTCAGTCGACAACCCTCGACAGCTCTGAGGATTCACCTCACTGGTCGTGACTGTTCCATGAGCTTCTGCTCAGAATTCCGGAAACGAGCCTCAAGAAGGAGAAGGAGGCTGTTACATCCGCGTGATAATGCTGCGAACACCAATGGTCTCTAGGAGAAATCGGTAGGCACGGTATTCCCTCTTGTGCGTATGAAAATGGGCGGGTTTTGGGAAAGCTCAGTCACGCTGCGTGGGTGGTGAGTGTATAGTAAAGGGCTGCGGCGGCGGTATATAGCACAGTCTGCAGTCAGCGGTTCAGTCAACCAACAGCTCAAGCACAGCTAAAACAGCTAAGAAACGTTCAGCACCACAGAACAGCGGACAGCTCCTCAATAAGAGAACACTATGGTTCTGATCTGGACACAGTTTGGAGTGAAAACCAAAAATGTCAAGTGCAAGGTCCGCGTTATGAACAGGAATGACAGCTCGGGCTCTTCATCAGGGGTAAGTTATATTTTTACAATTGTATTAATTTCAGTAATTTACTGATTGTAATGAATTATATCAATGCTCATTTTACGCATATAGTCATTAATTGTGCCTTATGGTTGTGTCGTTAAAAAGACTGAGTTCAAAGATTTTGCTAATTGCTGAGAATAGTCTTTGAGATTAAGCATAGTGATTTATGTCAAATATTGAATGCTCTTTTCGAACTATAGCCTGTTCAACTTGTATGGGAGCAATGGGTTCCCCAGTATCCTGCAGACAGTGTAGCCTAGTTGAGACAATCAGGGTGCATCCAGGATCTGTGGTAGGAGCTGCAGTCTGCTTCACCATGCTCATACACATGAGCTCCCCCCCATATTCACATTATCTGTATTATAGGTGAGCAGATAAATATCTGAATTTTAGTTGGTAAGACTGAAATGGACATAATTGCATTTGCCATGGGCTAGTTTTAACATAACACTGTTTTCATTGGCTGAATGCAATATTGAATAATACATTGATATTGTGGTCATTTGTATTCATAACACTGACATTTCCAAGTATGCATCTTCTGATATTGGTGCAAACTAGCACAGTAGGCTTTCCTGATAATCATTGGTGACTCTGTGCTATTTGTCTTGGTCATTCTCAATCAACTGTTAAATGTCACACCTGCTGGGTGTCATAAAGGTGACGGATGCTTAGCAATGCATTATCATGGGCATGGCAACGAGAGCACTATAAGGACGGTTTAGAACCCACAGGCCAGGGAATTAGTTATCTTTCTACCACATCTTATCCAACTCTGGTTTCATATCTTTTCATTGAGGCACAGTTCGAATCTGACTTTTAGACAAAGGACAAAGTGAATCTATTGGTGGGCGTAATTCAGTCAGGCATTTGTCCTTTTATAAGGGGGTTGACATCTGTAGGCTATAGAGATCTAATGTGTTTCTTCTCTCATCCTGTTTCTCCAGGAGAACCAAAAGGACCAAGAGGTGCCTGTTATGTCCATCAAGCCTATGGGGAAGGATTTCTACAAGGTCCTGGGCGTGGAGACAGACTCCAACGAAGATGAGATCAAGAAGGGATACAGGAAGATGGCCCTAAAGTTTCACCCCGACAAGAACAGCGCCGCTGACGCCGCAGACAAGTTCAAGGAGATCGCAGAAGCTTACGAGATTCTGACCGACCCCAAGAAGAGAGTCATCTATGATCAGTTTGGAGAAGAAGGTGAGAGCCTTTCCTTCCTTCCCTTGTCATTCAACCAGCAGTAGCCTAGTAGGGCTCTTTGCCTTTGTCAGTTGAGTAGAAGTAGTTACTATAGCACAGGCAGATGCATTGTTGAATGGTTGATGGTAAGCAGCAGTACCTTTGCCAATTGCTGTTGCATCTAGCAAAAAATCTGCAGAACCTGGTCCACCAGAGAGCCAGCCCAACATGTGTGGTGGAGACAACTGCAGGCTGATAAATTATTCAGCCATCCACCAAGAAAATGTTTCTGCAAACTTAAAAAATTGCCAAATGTACATTTTGTAAGCTCTCTAGAAGTGTTAAACCAAATATACATGAGTAAGAACTTTGTCTCAGAGTGATAAGTAGAATAGAAGATTGGACAAGATGGAAGATCACACATCTTCTGCCTGAGTAAACTGTACTAACTGTCTTTTTTCCTTTTGTGTCTCAGGTCTTAAGAACGGAGGCGGAGTGTCCATGGCAGGCAAGGAGAACAACACCCATCAGTACAGTTACCACGGTGACGCCCATGCCACATTCTCCTCCTTCTTCCAAGGTTCCGACCACTTCGACATCTTCTTCGGGCCCGACGGCGAGGAGGAGCTCTTCAACCCCTTCAGCCGCTTCACCTTCAGCCACGTCGGTGGTTACCACAGTAACTATGGCCCCACTGGCGAGAAGCTTCGGCGCGGACGTCGGCGTCTGCAAGGCATGGCGGTGGTGCACGACCTCCTGGTGACCCTGGAAGAGGTGTTCCATGGCTGCACCAAGCACATGAAGATCACTCGGCGCCGTCTCAACCCGGACGGCCGCAGCCTGCGCACCGAGGACAAGGTCCTGAACGTGGTGGTAAAGAAGGGGTGGAAGGAAGGTACCAAGATCACCTTCCCCAGAGAGGGCGATGAGACGCCCAACAACATACCCGCCGACGTGGCCTTCGTTCTCAAGGACAAGAAACACCCCCACTACAAGAGGGATGGGTCCCACATTGTGTATACAGCCAAGATCACCCTCAAAGAAGTAAGTTTGTGTTTGTGTGTCAACCCTACATTTATTTGGGTGTATAACACAGTAAGTCTTAGCAGAATTACAGCACTGCCATACTTTTAGTTTAGGTAGGATTACATGAAGATTCAAGGCACGGCTGAAGTGTGCCACTTCCATACTTTGGACAATGGCTCAAATTGGTGGCTGTAGAATAGATAAAACACTGTTCTATTCAGAGCCCCCCTCAGCTAACCCACCACTGCTCCAACCTTGTCCTTAGCTCAGCTCACAGACCCCCACGAACACACAGTGCAGTGCACCCTGCAGAGAGCAGCAGCTGTAGCTAAATATAGCCTCTGTGTCGGCCGCCCCCTCACACTTCTTTCACTTCGCTCCCTCACTGACTCCTCTGCCAGCCTTTAGCTTCCTCTCGCCCTCTCTCTCTGGCTCGCAGTCACTCACTCCCACGTCCTACGCTCCTCAGATTAGTATGAGAGCGTTCACAGACATGGCAGCCTCTTCAAAGAGCTCCTCTCCATCTTCCCATGGCCCCACTCAGTCACTCTGTTGAGTACCGACACCCACACGCACAGCCAGAATACAGAGAAGATTACCGGTATGATATTTGTAACACTTATCATTGCATAACAGTGCAAAGCATTGTCTTTAGGGGGTAAATGCTCTACATTCAATTCTGTGATATAACACATTCACTTGGAAAATTGCCATGGTTAGGTAAGAGTTTCATACATTCATTCAGAAGTTCCAACTGCAGCTAATTTTGGTATGGCGTCTGCTGCATGTACTGTATTATGTAACCAAAGGCTTTCAACATAAAACAAGGAACCGGAAAACTAACAAATTTGATCTTCCTCTCTGTTTCCTTCCAGGCTCTATGTGGATGCACAGTCAACGTCCCCACCCTGGACAACAGGACGATGCCGCTGCCGTGCAGTGATGTCATCAAGCCCGGCGGCATCCGGCGGCTGAGGGGCGAGGGCCTGCCCCACGCCAAGACCCCGTCCACACGTGGCGACCTGGTGGTGGAATTCCAGGTGGCCTTCCCTGACAGGATCCCTCCCCAGTCCAAAGAGATCATCAAACACAGCCTCGCTGGGTGCTAATGGGCTAACGTCCTAGCATGCTATTGTGCTAACGACCTACTGTTTGAGCTAATAAAATCACAGCCTTGCCAGGTGCTGTGACAATCCAGCACAGCTTCTCCCTGTGCTCGGTTTAGAGACAATGGCAGAGGGCACCGGAGAGGGTCAGATGGAAGCTTTTTTGATTATAGGCACTTTTCATAAGCATATTTAACAGATACAATGCCACAAGTAGAAAGGTTTACAGTTTAACTGGCAAATGGACTCCTGAGTGTCTGGGCACATCTACTGACTTTCTCTTGAATGAAAAGGGAATAGGTACTGTTACTGTGTATACTGCTTGCCTATATCAGGAACTTGGTATTCCAATCGAGTCATTTGACTTATTACAGAAACCTGAGGTAGTTGATAGTCACGTGACAAAATGATTCTACCACTTGTAGGCTATGGTTGTATGGTTTTCATATGACTGCACCTTTACATTGATTTATTACAATAACAAATATGTACTTGTGTACAAGAGTGTACTTGTGTACAAAAATATTTATAACTTTGTCTCTAAAAGAGATTCCTCTGTCAAATGTTCAACTGAATCATTTGAAATGTTTGTGTATATATGTGCT
Source organism: Oncorhynchus mykiss (assembly GCF_013265735.2). Taxonomy (NCBI): domain Eukaryota; kingdom Metazoa; phylum Chordata; class Actinopteri; order Salmoniformes; family Salmonidae; genus Oncorhynchus; species Oncorhynchus mykiss. The sequence continues at coordinate 17,153,555 of NC_048569.1, read as the reverse complement.
TTAACTTATACCAGATGTTAATGTATTATTGGAAATTGACAAATGGACACAAAGAAAAGCATGTTAAATAAATGAAAATAGCAGAATTTTAACTCATGGGGTTGGTGTTTGATTATCGTATAAAATGTGCAGCAGCGGTCATGAATGACAATTCATGCAGAGCATGTCCATATTGCCACAGGCAATGCTGAACACAAACAATCTGAATATGGATGCAGAAGTTGGAGCAAGACAAAGTCTCCTCCCACAAAATCATGGAAGACCAATGAGGCCTGAGAGCTATCTGACTACATCCAAGTGCAGATCAAGCGGTTGACCCAAAAATAAAAAGTGAATGAATTAATGAAATTTCATTTTCGTGTTAAATCACCAATTGGCAATCCATCCCTTATGGAATTAACTGACACAAACAAACATTACAATAATTCACTGTGGTAATTAAATGTCAATTCTTCATCCAGTGTTCTCTGCATTGCGCATTGCATAGAGTGAAGAAATGTAAGTTAAAAATCTATACATAATAGTAAATAAAGGATATTCAAATAATAATTATATCCCTAGAGCAGTAAAAGGATATACATACATACATACAGATAAAAACAGAAAAAAATAAACAGAAGGCATTTGAACCAAGTCTGGAACAAAGAGAAGATTCATATGGGAGACAAGCCTATACACCATCTATAAACACACGTGCCATTTACCACATAGAAGCTAAATATTTGTACAATTTAATTATAGGTAGCCCTTTTTATTTTATTCCAGGCTTTATCTAAATATTCTGCAAAAAACATATGTTTCTCCTCATCGCTCAGCCACATAACGCCAGGGTATATCTGGTGTGCTTTCTGGGATAAGTGTATATCGTGCTAGAAAGGATTACTGTGGTAAACTGTTGCAGATCCTCAGTGGTTGCAGTAGGTTTTGAGCAGTACTGTACTGCAAAACTTCACAATGTTTATCGCTAAAATTGAATCAAATGTATTTTTTAGGAACTCAGTCTCAACTTACTGAGAGTAAGAATAGTAAATTACAACTGGTGTGATTTTAGTCATGTGGATGTGCATCAGCAGTTCCTCTCTTGTTAGGGAGGTCACTCAATTAGCTAACAATTAACCACATATATATTTTAATGGTAGTTAGTCTAGCCATGGCTGAATACCGACCAGTTGGCCCAGCATCATCAGGGTTAGGCCGGCAGGGATGCCCTTGTCTCATTAAAAATGTGAAATAAACTATTGTAAACACCTAGTAAGTCAAGGGTTTTTCTTGATTTTTAGTATTTTCTACATTGTAGAATAGTGAAGGCATGAAAACGAATAAATAACGCATGGAATCATGTAATAACCAAAAGTGTTAAACAAATCAAAATATATTTTAGATTCTTCAAAGTAGCCACCCTTTGCCTTGATGGCAGCTTTGCACACACTTGGCATTCACTCAACCAGCTTCACCTGGAATCAATCAATTTATTTATAAAGCCCTTTTTACATCAGCCAATGTCATAAAGTGCTGTACGGAAACCGGGCCTAAAACCTCAAACAGCACAGTGGCTAGAAAAAACTCCCTAGAAAGTCTGGAACCTAGGAAGAAACCTAGAGAGGAACCAGGCTCTGAGGGGTGGCCAGACCTCTTCTGGCTGTGCCAGGTGGAGATAATAACAGTACATGGCCAAGATGTTCAAACGTTCATAGACGACCAGCAGGGTCAGATAATAATAAGTTGAAACTGGAGCAGCAGCACTACCAGGTGGACTTGAGGACAGCAAGGGGACTGAGGACAGCAATGAGTCATCAGGCCAGGTAGTTTTGAGGCATGGTCCTAGGGCTCAGGTCCTCCGAGAGAAAGAGAAAAAAATAGAAAATTAGAGGGAGCATACTTAAAGTTCACACAGGACACTGGATAAGACAGGATAAATACTCCATATATAACAGACTGACCCTAGCCCCCCAACACAAACTATTGCAGCATAAATACTGGAGGCTGAGACATGATGGGTTGGGAGACACTGTGGCCCCATCCGACGATACCCCCGGACAGGGCCAAACAGGCAGGATATAACCCCACCCACTTTGCCAAAGCACAGACACCACACCACTAGAGGGATATCTTCAACTACCAACTTACTACCCTGAGACAAGGCCGAGTATAGCCCATGAAGATCTCCCCCATGGCATGAACCAGAGGTGGGCGCCAACCCGGACAGGAAGATCACATCAGTGACTCAACCCACTCAAGTGACACACCCCTCCTAGGGATGGCATGGAAGAGCACCAGTAAGCCAGCGACTCAGCCCCCGTAATAGGGTTTCCAAAAGTCTTGGAGGAGTTCTCACATATGCTGAGCACTTGTTGGCTGCTTTTCCTTCACTCTAATGTCCAACTCATCCCAACTCATCTCAAATGGGTTGAGGTCAGGTGATTGTGGAGGCCAGGTCATCTGATGCAGCACCATCACTCTCCTTGGTCAAATAGCCCCTACACAGCCTGGAGGTGTGATGGGTCATTGTCCTGTTGAAAAACAAATGATAGTCTCACTAAGCGCAAACCAGATGGGATGGCGTATTGCTGCAGAATGCTGTGGTAGTCATGCTGGTTAAGTGTGCCTTGAATTTTAAATAAATCACTGACAGTGTTACCACACCTCCTCCCCCATGCTTCACAGTGCAAACCACACATGCAAATATCACTCTACTCTGCATCTCAGAAAGACACAGCAGTTGGAACCAAAAATCTCAAATTTGGACTCATCAGGCCAAAGGACAGATTTCCACTGGTCTAATGTCCATTGTTCATATTTCTTGGCCCAAGCAAGTCCCTTCTTATTGGTGTCCTTAAGTAGTGGTTTCTTTGCAGCAATTCAACCATGAAGGACTGATTTGCACAGTCTCCTCTGAACAGTTGATGGTGAGATGTGTCTGTTACTTGAACTCTGAAGCATTTATTTGGGCTGCAATTTCTCAGGCTGGTAACGAATGAATTTATCCTCTGCAGCAGAGTTAACTCTGGGTCTTCTTTTCTTGTGGCAGTCCTCATGAGAGCCAGTTTCATCATAGTTCTGAAATGGTTTCTGAAACTGCACTTGAAGAAACTTTAAAAGTTCTTTCAATTTTCATAATTGACTGACCTTCATGTCTTAAAGTAATGATGGGCTGTTGTTTCTCTTTGCTTATTTGAGCTGTTCTTTCCATAATATGAACTTGGTCTTTTACCAAATGGGCTATATTCTGTATACCACCTTGTCACAACACAACTGATTGTCTCAAACATTTTCGAGTAGGCCTCCATTCGGTTGTCTATATGTATATATATATTGTCTATATGTCTATATATTTGACTGTGGGTAAATGGTTAATTTTGGGAGTAAAATATGCTCCTTTAAATGCAGAGATGTATTGTGGTGACAAACAAATTGGATAGATCTTGAAGCAGAAAATCTAAGAGACCATGGACACAGGGTTTGCCAAGCACAAAATCCAAGCACTCATTGTGCAGAGTTCAAACGCAGGATAGTGAAATTGATTGGTGCCACAAAACACCTGCGTGCTCACAGAAAATAACCAATTAGGATAAGTAATTTTGAACAAACTCACAAATCTTGTGTTCTGGAATTGGATCCTATAAACTATGTTATGAAATGTCGCAAATAGGCCCATCAACACCACCCTCAAATCGGAGCGATGGTTTGCCAATTACCAGTTTAACGCTACTTATTATTCTACTCTTACCGTGTGTGGTTCTTCTGTTGTTGTTGAACTGTTTGTTTCTGGGTTACAAGTTACACATTTGTTCAAAGAAGAACAGAAAAAGACAACGAGAGGACTACGATAGTATGTTACAGTCTACTCTGTCGATGCGCCAGAGAATGACCAGAATATCCGAGACGCCATTGTTGCCAAATCAAGATGGGAAAAGGGCTTACATCTCGGTTGCAGAGACAATTCGGACACAGCCCTCGAACTCTTCAAGAACTTCGTCAAAGGAGAGGGCAGCAGTGGACCAGAGAATCCGATTCATCCGGCCAGACGGGGCCACAGGCGGTGGCTTGGAGTCTCTGAGGACGCAGAGCACCATATTGGCCACCTCCAGGGTCGACCAGACGCGTAGGTCACGAATGTACAGCAGGAACAAAATGAACTGGCGCAGAAGCGCCCCTGTCCTACCGCAGTCAAGTGATTCAGAGGTAGAACGGCCTAACCTTGTACCACCCAACTCGCCTACGCTAAATAATCCACACTCAACGGTTAGTTCGTGGTTTCTAGCCCAAAATTAGTTTGTAACCCTTGAAGTCTGTCTTGGATACATGTGATGAATGACTGTTTTTACGCACGCAGGTAACATCTGACCAGAGGCCCATGCGTCGGTGCAGCACCATGGAGCTATTGAACAACATAGAACACCAGTTTGATATGGTTGACTTCGAATGTGAATATACCAGTAACATACCTCAAGAGATGTCATGCTTTGTTGTATCTGACAACTATTCCACCATGGGCCCTGGATTGGACAGCGACTTTGGAGCAAGCGCCGGTGAGCCATCATTAGGCCTACTAGAACATAGCGGTTTTACATTTACATGAAGTATGAATATCAAATGTTCTCCACCATTAGGCTGTGATAGGCCATCGCTTTCTATCTACAGTGGTGTACAAATACTTTAAAGTGCTACTTAAGTCGTTTTTGGGGCTATTTGACTTTTACTTAACTACATTTCTAAATAAGTGTACTTTTTACTCCATACATTTTCCCTGACACCCAAAAGTAGGCTACTCCTTACATTTTGAACGCTTAACACGACACGAAGATGGTCCAATTCACGCACTTAATGTATCAAGAGAACATCCCTGTCATCCCTGCCTCAGACGGACTCGCTAAACACGTTTCGTTTGTAAATTATGTCTGAGTGTTGGTGTGCCCCTTGCTATCCCTGTAATAAGGGGGGAAAGTGCCATCCGGTTTGCATAATTTTAAAGCATTTTAAATTATTTATACTTTTGACGCTTAAGTATATTTAAAACCAAATACTTTTACTCAAGTATTTTACTTGGTGTCTTTTACTAGTCATTTTCTATTAAGGTATCATTACTTTTACTCATGTATGACAATTGGATACGTTTTACATCACTGCCAAGCTAATTACGCAAACGCTTCTCCAGGTGTCTCGCTCCGGATTTTATCCGCGGACAGCGACGGTCTCAACAACGGTGTGTGGGACTCCGGAATGGAATGGGACTATTACGACCCGTGCTATGTGAGGGAGAAAAACATACCCAAACAGAAACATCACATGCCTGCATTGCATACCAAGCATTATTGGGTATGATGCCAGAGAACATTACATATTTTAATATTTATTTATTATTATTAGGCTACATTTTTCTCAAAATATTTAATTCTAAAAAGCGCACTAACACAGATTATCACTATTTCCAATTAGCCAAACGAAACGCCCCCCCCCCCCCCCCCCCCCCCCCCCCTCCCCACACACCAGTTTTGTAAAAAACTGCACTCACTTTTGTAAATCACACATTTATTCTCATTAAACTATGTATATTCATTGTCCAAGACACTTCTACTATTCACATTGTTTGTTACACTTGAATATGCACATTTATTATATGCACTAAAATTGCTTACATTTTATTTCATCCACTACTAAAGTTGTCAATAAAGATTGTATTGCAAGCAATACATATTTCCTCAAACTAATTGATTGGTTTCATGGTTGAAGTTTATTCCCTTTTCAAAGATCTGTACAAATTGCAAACTGACACCCACTATTCACCAGTTAATTTATTGTTTTAATTTCGTACAATTCAATTTAAATGTTTTAAACCCTATATATTCATACATTACAAGTCATAAGCAATTCCCCTCCCTCTATAACAGGCTAGTTTTATATCCTTCATTAGTTGCACATATGAAGTCAGAAGTACTCACACAGGCTTCTGCCCCCCCTCCTTAAATCCATACAAGATTTGAAAAAGTCCTGCAGTGCCAGAACACAGACAAGCTGCAACATGCTGTCTAACTATTAAAGGGGGATGAGAAAGGTTGGTAAATAATGGGATTTTTTTGTGTATATTGTGCGGCATTGTACAGATTTGCCAGAATGTATATGAGGAAACTTTGGTCCACAGAGTGGTTGTGTTTTGGTCCACTGTGGGTCATGGTGTGGTTTAACCATAGAGGTCGTCGTCGTTGTCCTCGTTGAAGACTGTGCCACCGCTGCCACCAGCAGAGCCCTGGCTGGGCCCGGCCCCTGGCGCAGAGTTAGTGGGGAACCTGAGACGAGGACAGGAATTGTTTTGCTCATTACAGTAAATATCAGGTGGAGCCAGCTTGGCATTGTCAGTACATTCCTTATGTAAAACACATGGCTTGTTAGCTGTACATGGAATAGATGTATTTTGTAAGAAAAGTTGAATGAAAATCCCCAGTGGTGGTGTATCTAGGATATATGGGAGCGGAGATAGGTAACAGTATTATTCAACACCATCATCCGCTATGTATTATGTGCGTTTTGCTTACCGGAAACTTCCGAAGCCTCTGCTCTGCTGTAACGTCTGGGCGAACATCTCGTATTTGCGGATGTCGTTGTCGCTGACGGAGCGGCGGGCGAAACGCATGGCCTCCTCAAAATGGTCCTTACGGATCTCTGGGACAGGGTCGTCCTCCTCCACCTCCTGTGGGTTCAAGAGGGATAGAAAGAGGTGAAGGGGGGGGGTTAAAGAACTTATCTATAAAATACAATCACGCCTTCTCTTCCTCCGGTATGTGTGTAAATCAGTTTAAGGTTAAATGCATCATCCCTTCTCCCTTGTAAAATAAAAACTTTCTGTGTATACATAATGCATAGAAATCAAATAAATGTCCCAGTTGATTTACTCAGTCATTTAATATTGAATACAGAAATGTTGTTTTGTGTCTTCCTGAAATTAAATCTGCTGGTGATTTGCCCAGATCCTACATTATCCAGGCTTCACATGCACAAAGTTAGCTATAGTCTAGACTGCATCATTGAACAAATATAGATTCATTAGTGACTAAACTCACCATGGCTGAGGGGTTGGTCTGCCTCTCCCTTTCCCTCCTGATCTCGTTCTCGATGGACTCCCTGATGGCCATCTTACAGGCCCTCTGGCAGATCTCTGTCAGGTCAGCTCCAGAGAAACCATTGGTCATCTTGGCCAAGAAATCCAGGTCCACATCCTTTAATCATACAGGGGTAGAGGGAGTACTTCCAGACAAAGATCAAACAGTAAATGGGATTATAAAATACATTTGTTTCACACACACAGCAATTTACATATGAACAACTTTTCCCACAAATCCATTTTCTACCCATTACATGTAGCCCAGCCTGGAATGAAGACATTTAATGAGCCCCAACCCCTCAAATCAGAACATGCTGACCGAGGTGGGAAAAACAGTTCAGTCAGCACAATGTCAGCGCATGGTCAGATACACATAAATAGGCTTGCCTTGGCGATGGGTGACTTCCTGAGGTTGGCTCCGAGGATGTTGATGCGGGACTTCTCATCTGGCAGGGGGATGTAGATGAGCTGGTCCAGTCTGCCGGGCCTCAGGATGGCCGGGTCGATGATATCAGGCCTAGTACGGCACACAGTTTAGTCATTTAGCTTAACCTACATTTCTATCTCATTTTACAGTACCTTATTGTCCACCTAAGAACAAAGTGCAATCAACTGAGGTCGGGAAGACTACCACATAACATCATTGCAAGTAAAACCATAAAATATTGTGTAGAGCAGCAAGCCTAGTGCTAGAAATGTTTTTTAAACTCAAATTAACAGTGAAGCAGAGTGCTCTTCTTTGAGGTGATGATGGCCAACCTGTTGGTGGCGCCGATGATGAAGACGTTCTTCTTGCTGGACATGCCGTCCATCTCCGTCAGGATCTGGTTGATGACACGGTCGGCTGCTCCGCCACCATCACCCGCGTTGCCGCCACGCGCCTTGGCGATGGAGTCCAGCTCGTCAAAGAAGAGCACGCAGGGGGCGGCCTGGCGAGCCTGGAAGATCGAGGGTTTAGGAGGGTACGATATAGGTTCATTGGGGCACACAACAGAAAACGTTTTGCAATGGAAAAAGAAAATAAGTGTCTCACATTTATTAACCATCTTTTGTGCATGTGTAACACACAAATTAGATGTCATACAATTGATTAAAAAAAATATACAACTACAACATAAAATACAGGTAAATATGAGGTTAGAGGAATCTCGATAAATCGGTTTAGCCTTACCTTGTCAAAGATCTCTCGGACATTGGCCTCAGACTCGCCGAACCACATGGTGAGCAACTCGGGCCCTTTGATGGAGATGAAGTTGGCCTGGCACTCGTTGGCGATGGCCTTGGCCAGCAGGGTCTTACCGCAACCTGGGGGTCCGTAGAACAGCACGCCCTTGGATGGGGTCATGCCGAACTTCAAGAACTTGTCTGGGTGCTCCACTGGGTACTGAAGAGAAGAAGATCGTGAAGGTTAGACAAACCATTAATTAAGCTTTTCATGTGAGTTCCAAATAATCTCTAACAGTCTCCCCGGCAGGAATTGTTTTATGCACGTGATGTCAGAATGCACTCACTGTTCCAAAATGGGATTGTTTGGCAACAGGACAGTTAACACGCGCTGCCTGCTAATTATCTGAAGGCTATTTTTCCACTTGACAATTTAAAATTATTTCTAACAAGTAATATTTTTTTAACAACAGTTTGAATTGTGGTCTGTTCCACCTCCTCATTAATTCACATAGAAGTAACACATTTCAGTGTTGAGGACAATTTATGTCTGAGGCTTTACTGACCAAGACAAACTTCTCTCTTCGAGGAGAGCCCAAGCACTTCACCAATGTTTCTGCAGATCAAGTATGCAGACATTTGTGCAGACTTGCACAAATTGGGAAATTCTGTTTGGTGCTTGCAGTGCCTTGCTTGTTGTTTTCCTTACAAATAATAACTTTAGACGTGTGCGTTCCTATCAAAGTTAGTGTCTTATATCCTGTATATCGTGTTGTTGTTTCTACTGTAGCATACAGTAGGTATGTATGGAGCATAATGTATTTACAGTTTTATTCACATGTTTTCAAGTACTGGTGATAAATAATGCATTCTGATTATTGCATAGATTGTAATGGATACCTATGATGTGTGTAAAATACTTTTTGAATGTTCTACTGATTATAATGAGCTAATGCTAAGCTATTTGCCAGCTATGTGTGGAGCCATGTTTGTTGACATCATACAATGCATTCTGGGTGTCAAGTAAATGTCTGTCAGACAAAAGATATTATGAAGTGAAGGGTAAACTTCCAGAAGTGAATGAAGGGAAGTGAATTATCGTAGACGACACACCCTCTTCATGATGCATACTGTAAACAGACCAAACTCCTCGTATCTTTGGTTGACGAGAAAAAACAAACATGGCGGCGCGCACAAACTACCCATGGTCTGATTACTTACGATTTCTAGAAAGTGATTTACTCAATTATTTAGATCAAATCGTGAGCTCACCCGTGATGTGATGAATTATGAATAGTAATTGCTATTAGCTAATTCATATTGTGGTTTCCTCAGTCTTTCCTCAGTTAGCACTAGGACTAATGTAGGCGACATTTTCCAGTTTGGATTATTGTGTATGCTATCGCTACTTCTGTGAATGTCTGAAAATTACAATAAACTGGTCACGTTCAGGACATAACTTTTTAAGGACTGTTTGTGACAAATGTTTCTGTGAGGGAAAAAAAGTGTGGCTAGCTCAAATGCTGACTGTTGCATCATCAAAACTGGACGTTCTAAATAAGCGTTCTAATCACAGGTTTGAACGTACGCTGCAGGGGACCCACTGTAGAATGATAACACCTGTAAAGGGATTCATCATTCAGACTCCTCACTCTTTCAATGAATGATACAAAATCAACAAATGACATTAGATTTTGTGGTATATAAATCTACATCTCATCAGTAACATACCCCACGACTAGAACATGGCCTACCTGTACAAGCTCCTGGAGTTCCCTCTTGACATCCTCCAGACCACCGATGTCCTCCCAGCTGATGTTGGGCACCTCCACCACAGTCTCTCTCAGGGCAGATGGGTTGCTCTGGCTCAGAGCCCACTGAAACACAACCCACATACAACTGGTTAGTGCAGCTGGCTTAACGATTCTCTGCTACGACTGGTTCTAATGCTCAATAGTTACAGCTGTCCTCAGACCATTAGCAAAAAGACAAATACTGGATGCAGCAGATTTGCATAGTGATGAAAAACCGAAGGGTGAATAAAGTTCTCAGTACAGTAGAAGCTACTTTGAGTGCTGTGTGTGTTGGAGAAAATAATCCAGTTCATTACTCTGAAGTCGTCCATGGTGACGGCAAGGGAGTTCATGACCTCTGCGTCGATGGTCTCGTCCTCAAGGTCGATGAGATCCATCTTCTTCCGGATGGCCTGCAGGGCGGCTTCAGAGCACAGAGCAGCCAGGTCAGCACCCACGTGGCCGTGAGTCTGATTGGCAACCTGGAGGACACAGACAGACATGGTCACACATACAGTATCAACATGGCAGGGACTTCACTTAAACCCACTCTCAACTTTTCATTCTACCTTACATACACAAAATGTTTCATTGACAACTGATATAATAGAAATTCATGTGATTTATATGTTTACGGTAATGGTAAGTAACTAAATGATTTATATGTATAAGGTAATGTTAAGATAATGACTAAAAGTATTCTACCCTGTCACTGTATAATGGAGTGAAATGTATTTGAATCATAAGACTAGAATTATTTAATGTGTGTGTATAGGACAAGTTAAGACTTATAGGCGAGACAGTGTATAGGCGAGACAGTGTGTGCCTAAGAAAATACAGAGAACAATTCAGCTGTGGTTGACCCGACCTGGCTAGAACTCTGAGAAACTTATGATAGGACAGGGAGTCCTTCTCAAGGTTCCTCTAATCTCGGGGGAATGGAACTGTTGGCTGGGTAGTGATAAACAGTGGTGAGAAAAGGATACAACTCACCTACTGTTCGCGTGTATGTATGTGCGTAGGATATCTACTGTTTGTGTGGACTTATGTGCGTAAGTTATAAAATGGATGTCTTTGTGTATAATGGACTTCAGAGCGCTCTCGTGAGTAAACATTCTGACTATTGCAAGCTGGGACTCTGTCTGTTTCATTCAACCAGAATCTTACAAACTCTGGGTTGCAGACTGAGTAGTTTAATTGAAATTCAGTTTAAGAACATTGAGAACAAAATTCTCGTAACAACAACCTCACTCTGTAAATTACAGTAGTGTTATATACACACACACCTGCTCGAGGTCAACATCGTCGGACAGTTTCATGTTCTTGGTATGGATCTGAAGGATCTCCAGTCTGCCTGTTGCGTCAGGAATCCCAATGTCCACCTCCCTGTCAAAACGCCCTGAGGAGAAACATCACACAGTTAAGGTCAGCCTCACTAACCAGCATATAAATAGATTCAATTCCAATTTATTTCTATGTTACCACCAACCCTGCTGATTCACAAGCAGTAATGACAAAGAATTTAAAAAAAGGATGAAGATATTAGTCAAATACAAGAGACTTCTGGCAAAACTAAGAACTTGATTTAAGAAGCGAACCTGTTACATCCTAGGTCTACAAGTGCACTGGGGGATCTTACCAAATCGCCTGAGGGCGGCGTCAATGCTGTTGGGTCTGTTGGTGGCTGCCATGACGATGACGTGAGCACGCTGCTTAAGGCCGTCCATGAGTGTGAGGAGCTGGGACACGATACGCCTCTCCACCTCACCGTGTGTCTACACAGGACAATACAGAAGGTTAATTACTTTTTCTGTTGACCCCAAGGAGGTCAAGTTTATGGTAGAGGGTATAAGAGTTTCATCTTATAGAGAATTTACTGTAGTGTCATTCAACCCTGGTCCTAGAGACCCATGTTTTAAGTTGTATTAGTTGCATGTACAGGACACACATGATGTACACCGTCCAACAAAATGCTGACTTGCAGGTAGGGCTGGGAATTGATAGGGACCTTATGATACAATATCACGATACTTAGGTGCCGATACAATATGTACTGCGATTCCCGCGATTCTATATGTATTACAATTCGATGTTATAAACATCCAATGCATTCAGAAAGTATTCAGACCCCTTCGTTACGTTACAGCCATATTCCAAAATAGATTAAACCGTTTTCCCCTCAATCGACACACAATACCCCATAATGACAAAGCAAAAACAGGTTCATTTAAATTTTTTACTAAAAAATGAAGTAAACTGATCACATTTACCTAAGTATTACAACCTAGTCTTCTTAGGTATGACACTACAAGCTTGGCACACCTGTATTTGGGGGAGTTTCTCCCATTCTTCTCTGCAGATCCTCTCAAGCTCTGTCAGATTGGCTGGGGAGTGTCGCTGCACAACTATTTTCAGGTCTCTTCAGAGATGTTCAAGTCCGGGCTCTGGCTGGGCCACTCAAGGACATTCAGACTCCTGCGTTGTCTTGGCTGTGTGCTTAGGGTTGTTATCCTGTTGGAAGGTGAACCTTCGTCCCAGTTTGAGGACTTGAGCACCCTTGAGCAGGTTTTCATCGAGGATCTCTGTACTTTGCTCCGTTCATCTTTGCCTCGATCTTGACTAGTCTCCCAATCCCTGTCGCTGAAAAACATCCTCTTTCTGGAAGGTTCTCCCATCCCCATAGAGGAACTCTGGAGCTCTGTCAGAGTGCCCATCGTGTTCCTGACCAAGGCCCTTCTCCCCCAATTGCTAAGTTTTGCCAGGCGGACAGCTCTTGGAAGTCTTGGTGGTTCCAAACTTCTTCCATGTAAGGATTATGGAGGCCACTGTGTTCTTGGGGACCTTGCTGCTGTAGACATTTTTTTGCTACCCTTCCCCAGATCTGTACCTCGACACAATCTGGTCTCGGAGCGATACGGACAACTCTTTCGATCTCATGGCTTGGTTTTTGCTCTGACATACACGGTCAACTGTGGGACCTTATTTAGACAGGTGTGCGCCGTTCCAAATCATGTCCAATCAATTGAATTTACCACAGGTGGATTCCAATCCAGTTGTAGAAACATCAAGGATGACCAATGGAAACAGGATGCACCGGAGTTCAATTTCGAGTCTTGTAGCAAAGAGTCTCAATATTAGAATGTGTTGTCACTTAAGCATCCTACGTTTAATATTTTTTTGTGGTCCACCAGTTATTTTTCCTATTGCCTTTTCCGTTTTTTTTTCCACGTAAATTTTATATCCTGAGATCTTAGAATATTCTGAGAATATTTTTAACAAGGAGGCATTGAGTTTAATATTATTCAGGTCTATCAGGAGATTGTCGTTAAATAAGTTTAGTTTATACTCATGTTTACTAATACCTGTTATGTTTAGGTCCTGTTTATTTTTGCAAGCGGTTCCATTGCCAGTCCAAAACAGGAGGGTGGAGACAGTACTGTCTCGTACCCCTTTCTACAGCAATATCATTTGTATATATTTTTGCGAAATGTACGATCAGCTGGAAAGTTGAATGCTTCAAAAAGTTAATAGAAAAGGCCATTCAAGACCGTCGAAAGCCTTTTCGGCATCAATAGTCATTATTGATGAATCGCCATCTTGTTTCTTAGCACATTGTATTATACTAAAACATGTCTTTGTTTGTAAGTGTCTATTTTTAACAAACCCTGTTTGTGTGTCAAGTCTGGTAATACTTCTGCCATACCGTTGTTTAAGAATTTTTTTATTTTACAGACTCAAGATTTTCCTGGTTTTAATATAACTGAAATAACAGTTTGATACATGGAACTCAGAAGCACTGAATTTAGTGATGCGTGTTGTCATTTGAATAAATAGGGGTGCTACTTTGTCCCAGAATATCAAATAAAATGTTATAGGAAAGCCATCCATCCCTGGTGCTTTTCTCCGTGAATGTTTTAATTGTCTAATATATTTATTGCTGGATGATTTCTATTTTGTCATTTTTTCTGCTGATAGTTGCGTGAAGGTTGTTGAGTCTAAGGATAGGATCAGTCCAAAGGTTATTTTAATAAAGCTTTTAAAATTATTAATAGCATTGTTTCTGATTTTAAAGCGTTTGTATCCTTATCCTTTTTTTAAACTAACTGGTTTTGCGTATTAATTTTGTGAGGGCTGCGAGGTGTTTACCAGGTTTGTTTCCCATTAAATAGTATGCTTTGAGTTTAACCTGTAGTTTTGGCTCTCGTCAAGGAGTAAATTCCTGCTTAAAATTCAGAAATCGTATTTCCTTCTTTACCTTGTAAAAAAAAAAAAAAATGATGGGCTTTTTCAAAGATTTATTTCTTTAAATTTACATTTCTAACTCAAGATTTTACTTTTGCAGAGTATGAGATTAGGAGATTGATAATTAGGAGATTGATAATGTACACCTTAAAAACATCCCAAATGATGTTGGGGGTCTGCTTTTCTTTGTCCACATTTGTAAAGGTCTTCATTTTTTGTTTACATATATAATAAAATGTAGGGTCTTGAAGATGCGCTGTTCATTCTCCATATTCTGTCACTAAGTGTATTTTCTGTTGGTGTATTTTCTGTTGGTGTAAAAGCATGATACAGGAGAATGATCCGATATCACTATATTATCGATTTTAGCTCCCAGTATAATGTTGAGTGCATTTCTTGAAAAAGCTATTCGAGCTTTTGTTATTTTTTTTGTCTTTTGTAGTTGGGAATAATAATCTCCAGGTGTCCTGTAGAGATTGTTTTTCAGCCTCTTTGGAGGTTCCTTGAATGCCTTTTTATTTGTTTTTATTTCCATGTCTGTCTCACTAGCTGAATGCATGATTTAGGTTACCTGCTAAAATAGTTCCTGTGAGTTTGATTATTACTGAACCAAAAATAAACACAACATGCAATAATTTCAAAGATTTTACTGAGTTACAGTTCATGTAAAGGAAATCAGTCAATTGAAATTCATTGGGCCCTAATCTATGGATTTCACATGACTGGTAATATAGACATGCATCTGTTGGTCACAGATACCTCAAAAAACAGGTATGGGCGTGGATGAGAAGTATCTGGTGTGAGCACCATTTGCTTCATGCAGCGTGACGCATCTCCTTCGCATAGAGTTGATCAGGCTTTTGATTGTGACCTGTGGAATGTTGTCCCACTCCTCTTCAATAGCTGTGCGAAGTTGCTGGATATTGGCGGGTTCTGGAACACGCTGTCGTGCACATCGATCCAGAGCATCCCACACATGCTTAATGGGTGACATGTCTGGTGAGTACGCAGGCCATGGGCGAACTGGGACAATTTCAGCTTCCAGGAATTGTGTACAGATCCTTGTGACATGGGTGTGTATTATCATGCTGAAGCGGGTGAATGGCACAACAGTGGGCCTCAGAATCTCATCCTTGTATCTCTGGGCATTCAAATTACCATCGATAAAAGACAATTGTGTTCGTTGCTTGTAGCTTATGCCTGCCTATACCATAACACCACGCAGTGCACTCTTCACAACATTGACATCAGCAAACCGCTTGCCCACACGACACCATACTGCGGTTGTGAAGCCGGTTGGACTTACTGCCAAATTCTCTAAATTGATGTTTGGAGACGGCTTATGGTAAAGAAATTAACATTAAATTCTCTGCCAACCGCTCTGGAGGTCATACCTGCAGTCAGCATGCCAATTGCACGCTCCCTCAAAACTTGAGATATCTGTGGCATTGTGTTGTGTGAGAACTTCACATTTTAGTGGGATTTTATTGTCCCCAGTACAAGGTGCACCTGTGTAAAAATCATGGTTTATCTTGGCAAAGAAGAAATGCTCACTAACATGGATGTAAACAAATTTGTGGACCAAATTTGAGAAGCTTTTTGTGCGTATGGAACATGAGACCAACACTTTACATGTTGCGTTGATGTTTTTGTTTATATGCACAGGCAAACATCCACCCACCCACAGAATAGTTATTGACATACATGCTATATTTCCTTTTTTGTATTTTCTTTTCAGTGTCCATGTAACCCATTGGCATCAGCTACTGCTATCGTTACTTCCTAGAGAACAGCAGTTACTTGAGCAAAGTATAATATGGTATTGGGGGAGGGGGAAAGAATATTGTATGTGACGCCCAAGACCAGGTATGTAGCCTAGACCAGGTATGTAGCCTAGTGTGCTTATCACTTTTTCCTGATCCTTCCTCTCCTCAGGGCAGGTGGCTCTCCTTCAACGGGAAAGGTTTCTTGTAGCTTGTTTAGGACTTCATCAGTGCTTGTGAATTCCATCCTTTGCGTTCTCTTCCATACCCATAGCACTGCCGGGAAGCTAAATTGAGATTTGATTCCAATTTCTTCCAGTGATTGATGGAAATGTAATCCGTGCAGGTTTTTTCTCAGCCTAGCAGACAGGTCCTGGATGAATCGAATGGACTGGCCATGGATTTTGATCTCCTTTCACCCCTGTGCAGTCAGCATGTTGACTTTGGTCTGATAGTTCCACAGCTTGACGATTACCATGCGAGGGTATTTAGCGTTCTTCTGTTTCACGCCATCCTATGCTATCGTTCCAGATCCTCTGGTGATATATTCACGTCAAGTTCCTTTTATCAATTTGACCAGGTAGCTGGAAACGTCTCCCTTTTCCTCGTCTTCTGGCAGGACAATATTCTCCTGTTGTTTGGTCTCATTCTGATTTCTTGCTGATCCAATTAATCTAAAGTTTGCAACTTTGTTACCAGAAGGCTAATTTTGTAGTCTTGTTCATTCATGCACACGCCTTGTATGTGCATGTATGACATGATAGACTACTTTTTTAACAACAGCTTGTAGCAGTTTGTTTGTTTTGATGGGCATTGAGAGTATTTTAGCTATGTTTTCCTGGATATCCTTTAGCTGTTTATTACCATTGTTTGCATCTCCAAGTTGCTCCTTGTCTTTTCCTCTGGGGGAAGCCATGGCTTGTTCAATTAGTGCCGTCGCGTTCGCTTAACCAACTGATTGGGTCGCTGTTAAACATAACTGACTTCTCACTCTCTCCCAGTTGCTTGGGGATATATTGATCTATCGATTTTTAGAGGCTTGATTTAAAAACTTTGTTGTCTGGCTTCTACATATAACCAGTTTTATCGGTACAAAACGGAGCTACTCACACCCCATGCATCCTATCGGTACGCACATGCGACTCTCCACTACTACTTGCAGGTTCCTTCTCAACAATGCAACATTGGCCTCCCGGGTACTGCAGCGCCAGCTGTGCCATCAGAGTCCCTGGGTTCGCGCCCAGGCTCTGTCGTAACCGGCCGCGACCGGGAGGTCCGTGGGGCGACGCACAATTGGCCTAGCGTCGTCCGGGTTAGGGAGGGCTTGGTCGGTAGGGATGTCCTTGTCTCATCGCGCACCAGCGACTCCTGTGGCGGGCCGGGCGCAGTGCGCGCTAACCAAGGTTGCCAGGTGCACGGTGTAGCCTCCGACACATTGGTGCAGCTGGCTTCCGGGTTGGATGCGCGCTGTGTTAAGAAGCAGTGCGGCTGGTTGGGTTGTGTATCGGAGGACGCATGACTTTCAACCTTCGTCTCTCCCGAGCCCGTACGGGAGTTGTAGCGATGAGACAAGATAGTAGCTACTACAACAATTGGATACCACGAAATTGGGGAGAAAAAGGGGTAAAAATTCAACAACAAAAAATAAATTAAAAAAAATTAAAAAACAATGCAACATTCAGAAATAATAAAAGATACGAATACGAACACAGTAAATGGCTCAGGAGAATAAACATTTTAGTATCACAGTATCACAAACTGGGCGTGCAGGCTTTTGTTCTAGCCCTGTGCTACCACACCTGATTCAACTTTTTTTAAAAGTGTTTGAGCTGGGCTTGAAAAAAAGCCTGCACACCCTGTGAGCCTCCAGGGTTGTGTTCAGTAGGACACATTGTAGCAAAACTTGAGTTCAGGTAGTGCCTTCCCGTTTCACTCAGTTTCAAAACTTTCTCCCTAACGAACATGACTTGGGACAGGTTTGAAGAACATTGGTCTTTTGGATGAGAAGGAAACTGTATCAGAAGATGTGAACCCACCTTTTCTCTTTTTGGTGCAATGGCGTCCAGCTCATCAATGAAGATGATGGCAGGGGCATTCTTCTCAGCCTCCTCGAAGGCCTTCCTCAGGTTACTCTCAGACTCTCCGGCCAGTTTACTCATGATCTCAGGCCCTGAAACATTTAGCAGGCACAAGTTCAACTACTCGGAAACGTCCTGACAACAAACACACTGAATGTGTAATTCTGACCATCAATGAACAACAGATTTAGGGTCAATAAATTAAAAATTCAGTCAGTTGCATTGAAATTCCAACTAAAAACATTTAAGTATTTTTAATGGAATTTCAATCCACTTCATGCATTGACTGAATTGAAATGGAATTTAACAAAATGCTGATGAAAAATAACAAAAGCTTTTGTCCTTCAGTCTCTCACCATTGATAAGGAAAAAGAAGGCTCCAGTCTCATTCGCCACAGCACGGGCGATCAGAGTCTTTCCTGTTCCAGGGGGTCCGTACAGCAGGATTCCCCTTGGAGGCTGAATGAAAATTAGAAGTGATAAAAAATGTTTTACATGAAAATGTAATTCAACAGCAAGTCATTCACCTGCATAAACAAACCAAATCAAAATGTATGGTTAAAACAAGAAACCAGTTTTAGGCATGTACAGTGCCTTGCGAAAGTATTCGGCCCCCTTGAACTTTGCCACCTTTTGCCACATTTCAGGCTTCAAACATAAAGATATAAAACTGTATTTGTTTGTGAAGAATCAACAACAAGTGGGACACAATCATGAAGTGGAACGACATTTATTGGATATTTCAAACTTTTTTAACAAATCAAAAACTGAAAAATTGGGCGTGCAAAATTATTCAGCCCCCTTAAGTTAATACTTTGTAGCGCCACCTTTTGCTGCGATTACAGCTGTAAGTCGCTTGGGGTATGTCTCTATCAGTTTTGCACATCGAGAGACTGACATTTTTTCCCAATCCTCCTTGCAAAACAGCTCGAGCTCAGTGAGGTTGGATGGAGAGCATTTGTGAACAGCAGTTTTCAGTTCTTCCCACAGATTCTCGATTGGATTCAGGTCTGGACTTTGACTTGGCCATTCTAACACCTGGATATGTTTATTTTTGAACCATTCCATTGTAGATTTTGCTTTATGTTTTGGATCATTGTCTTGTTGGAAGACAAATCTCTGTCCCAGTCTCAGGTCTTTTGCAGACTCCATCAGGTTTTCTTCCAGAATAGTCCTGTATTTGGCTCCATCCATCTTCCTATCAATTTTAACCATCTTCCCTGTCCCTGCTGAAGAAAAGCAGGCCCAAACCATGATGCTGCCACCACCATGTTTGACAGTGGGGATGGTGTGTTCAGCTGTGTTGCTTTTACGCCAAACATAAAGTTTTGCATTGTTGCCAAAAAGTTCAATTTTGGTTTCATCTGACCAGAGCACCTTCTTCCACATGTTTGGTGTGTCTCCCAGGTGGCTTGTGGCAAACTTTAAACAACACTTTTTATGGATATCTTTAAGAAATGGCTTTCTTCTTGCCACTCTTCCATAAAGGCCAGATTTGTGCAATATACGACTGATTGTTGTCCTATGGACAGAGTCTCCCACCTCAGCTGTAGATCTCTGCAGTTCATCCATAGTGATCATGGGCCTCTTGGCTGCATCTCTGATCAGTCTTCTCCTTGTATGAGCTGAAAGTTTAGAGGGACGGCCAGGTCTTGGTAGATTTGCAGTGGTCTGATACTCCTTCCATTTCAATATTATCGCTTGCACTGTGCTCCTTGGGATGTTTAAAGCTTGGGCAATCTTTTTGTATCCAAATCCGGCTTTAAACTTCTTCACAACAGTATCTCGGACCTGCCTGGTGTGTTCCTTGTTCTTCATGATGCTCTCTGCGCTTTTAACGGACCTCTGAGACTATCACAGTGCAGGTGCATTTATACGGAGACTTGATTACACACAGGTGGATTGTATTTATCATCATTAGTCATTTAGGTCAACATTGGATCATTCAGAGATCCTCACTGAACTTCTGAAGAGAGTTTGCTGCACTGAAAGTAAAGGGGCTGAATCATTTTGCACGCCCAATTTTTCAGTTTTTGATTTGTTTAAAAAGTTTGAAATATCCAATAAATGTCGTTCCACTTCATGATTGTGTCCCACTTGTTGTTGATTCTTCACAAAAAAAATACAGTTTTATATATTTATGTTTGAAGCCTGAAATGTGGCAAAAGGTCGCAAAGTTCAAGGGGGCCGAATACTTTCGCAAGGCACTGTATCTAATAATTGTACACAAGGTTTGACGTGAAGGATGAGAGGTGTATTTAGCTCACCTTGACGCCGATGGCCTTGAACAGTGCTGGGTGTCTCAGGGGCAGCTCCACCATCTCCTTAATCTGGGCCAGCTGCTTCCTCACACCACCAATGTCATCATAGCCAACCTCATTCAGAGACTCCTCTTCATCCTGAACACAGAAATAGATGTGGTTAGTAAAGCATAAGAAACTAGGGCAAAAGGCTACAGATAGCATACAAATGTAAGAAATTGTTTTCTACGATCAGAAAAATCAGGAATTCCTGAATAATCAAGAAAAATCCCATCTCTGAAAACTCCAGCTTTGATGTTAACTTGCTCTCATGCACAAGATCCAACTGAAGATGTAGTAACAAGAGACTTGCTGCTCTATAGAAATCTGCAGCAGTGCTGGTACGAATACCTCTCGTTTGATGGGCTCCCCCTCACAGTGGATGACTGTGTCTGGGGCCACAATGCAGTAGGGGTTGGGGTCTGTCTCCACTACCTTGAACTCCACAGCTCGCATGCCTCCCCTCACCAGGAAGATGTCCCCTACAAACAGAGATTAAGCATTGACCCACATGCCTAATCCTCTGTCCTTGGCGTTTTTCATAATCATATTGTGAGACACACTGGCTGTGCCAGCAAACAAGGGTTGTTCGTACACAAATCGAAAGAACACTCTGAATCGAAGTGAAATAGGGAGGGACCATCTGTACTTATCAAATAAAAAAATACTTGTTTTCCATTAAGAAATCATGCCTTAATGAACATGACCCTGAACATATTCTGGAGTACAGGGTCATGTTCAAGTGGAGGAAGTACCTCCTCAGTTTCAAAACGTTTATTGTGCCTGCCTTAACACACCCCAGGTTGTCCTTTGGATCACAGTTTCCCAAACTCGGTCCTGGGCCCATCCTGGTTGTATGTTTTGGTTTTTGCCCTAGCACTACATAGCTGATTAAAATACCCAACTGATCATCAAGCTTTGATTATTTAAATTAGCTGTGTGGTGCTAGGACAAAAAACAAAACATGCAGGGGGGGCCACAGGACCGAGTTTGGATCACTGTTACCTTTCCTGATGGGCCTGTAGGCCTCCAGGAAGTAGGGCTTGAGGTAGACCTCAAACAGGTTTCCTGTGATCCCCTCCACAGTGTCATCAATGGGCAGAACGTGGATCCGCTTCCCGTACTTCACGTCTGGGCATGGCTGAATACTGTGGGACCACCAAAATAATGAATTATGTCAGGGCTTTACTGTACATTGGAGGAGCAGAGGTCTGGTTTTACACATGATGCTTCATTGATGCCAAAGTTATCCAGTTCCATCTCACCTGATAACATCTCCTAGGCGGACTCTTAGGTTGTTGCGGACCACTCTGTTCATGCGGACCTTCTCGTCGGAGCAGGTGTCATCAGAGAGCACGATGCAGACCGTCTCCCGTCTCTTCTTTCCTTTCATCAGCACTGTGTCTCCCCTGAACAGCTGCAACTCGTCCATCTTGGCCTAGGGCGGGACAGAGAAATCAGTCAGACACTAAATCCTATTGATTTAACATAGAACCTCCCACAGTGAAGATGTAACAGTCTAACACAGCCCGCAAAACTGGAATGAATGAGTTACTGGTGAAACAAATATGTATCACTCAGTGCAGACTGGGGGTTCACTAAAATGTCCCAGTCCCATTCATTCATCTCACCAATGCCTCACCTGAGACAGCGAGACCACACTGTTGTCCTCATTGAGAGATTCATCCACAACCAACCGGTTAGGCCTGGTCTTTTGCTTTAAAATCGCTGTGGATAGATCATCATTTTTCGATCTGAGGGAAAATCAAAGAGATGCTAAATATATCAGCTGGCAAGATGTAACATACTTGATCATTAAACCTGGGAGTACATACTGACAAGCTAGTTGACTGTAGGAAAGTTATGCTAAGCGATAAAAGGGTTTCCTTTAACCCTTAGTGTGATGTAATGAGCTCAAATCAACTGTAGTCTCTTTGGGTGAAAAATAAAGTGTCCCTACTGACTAGAGATAGAAACTTAGAATAACTATTGGCCAGTTGCTTTCAGTTTCTAATTATACAGTAGTGAAACTAACTACTAGAATGGGCATTCTATTTTGATGGGTTTTGAAATGTAATTTGCCACACTGTTAGCTAGTTAGCAGAATTAACAGGAAAGAAGAGTATTATTATTTTTATGAAACACAAAACAAATAGAAAAACAGAAATATACAAACAGTAAACAAACAGACAGGGGTATTAAATGTCGAGATACATTTTCAATTTGTCAAAAAGTATTATGGTACGTATTGCTTTTTTGATTTTAAACTTACTGATCATTTCAAACTAATGTTTCAATTCTATCTTAAACAATGTGAAGACAGGTTTGTTCTCCGCCCACTTCATTTTATGGATAAAGAATCTTCCATGAAAAATAAACATTAACAATGAAAGTTCAAATCGGGGTCCATATAATTTGGATCAAAATAAAAGTATTTCAAATTTACATTAATAGTAGTTTATTTTAAAAGAAAATTTTCTAACTCACTACAATCTTCTGAAATAAGAACGGTCCCAAAAGAGTCTCTGGGACAACTAAAAAAATGCACATTTGTTATCAATAGCCATTTTTTATCTGTGTACAATAAAAGGTCTTAGATTCTATGAATGAGTTTGTATGATACTTCTTTCACCTTTTAGATATACAATATTTCCCAGACAACAACAAGACTTTGTTCCAGTTCACTTATCCTAGGGCTACATTCCAGTATATTCCAGCAGAGGGAATAGTAACATCTTGACAGAGATTTCATTACACAGTGCCTTCGGAAAGTATTCAGACCCTTTGACATTTTGTTATGCTAAAAAAATATTTTCCCTCATCTACACACAATACCCCATAATGACAAAGTGAAACCAGGTTTGGACATTTTTGGAAATGTATTAACAATAAAACATACCTTATTTAATTAAGTATTCAAACCATTTGCTATGAGACTCGAAATTGAACTCAGGTACATCCTGTTTCCATTGATCATCCTTGAGATGTTTCTACAACTTGATTGGAGTCCACCTGTGGTCAATTCAATTGACTGGACATGATTTGGAAAGGCATACCTGTCTATATAAAAAGGACCCACAGTTGACAATGCAGGTCAGAGCAAAAACCAAGCCATGAGGTTGAAGGAATTGTCCGTAGCGCTCCGAGACAGGATTGTGTCAAGGCACAGATCAGGGGAAGGGTACCAAACAATTTCTGTAGCATTGAAGGTCACCAAGAACACAGTGGCCTCCATCATTCTGAAATGGAAGAAGTTTGGAACCACCAAGACTCTTCCTAGAGCTGGCCGTCAGGCCAAACTGAGCAATCGGGGGAGAAGGACCTTGGTCAGGAACTCGATGGTCACTCTGACAGAGCTCCAGAGTTCCTCTGTGGGGATGGGAGAACCTTCCAGAAAGACAACCATCAGGCCTTTATGGTAGAGTGGCCAGATGGGAAGACACTCCTCAGTAAAAGGCACATGAGAGCCCGATTGGAGTTTGCCAAAAAGCACCTAAAGGACTCTGACCATGAGAAACAAGATTCTCTCGTCTGATGAAACCAAGATTGAACTATTTGGCCTGAATGCTAAGCGTCACGTCTAGAGGAAACCTGGCACCATCCCTACAGTGAAGAATGGTTGTGGCAGCATCATCATGTGGGGATGTTTTTCAGCAGCAGGGACTAGGAGACTAGGCAGGATCGAGGGAAAGATAGAGCAAAGTTCAGAGAGATCCTTGATGAATACTTGCACCAGAGCACTCAGGACCTCAGACTGGGGAGAAGGTTTGCCTTCCAACAGGACAACGACCCTAAGCACACAGCCTAGACAACTCAAGAGCAGCTTCGGGACAAGTCTCTGAATGTCCTTGAGTGGCCCAGTCAGAACCCGGACTTGAACCCGATCTAACATCTCTGGAGAGACCTGAAAATAGCTGTGCAGCGATGCTCCCCATCCAACCTGACAGCGCTTGAGTCATACCCAACAAGACTCGAGTCAGTAATCTCTGCCAAAGGTGCTTCAACAAAGTACTGAGTAAAGGGTCTGAATACTTATGTATATGTTTTTTTATTTTCAATACATTTACAAACATTTCTAAAAACATGTTTTTGCTTTGTTATTATGGGGTATTGTGTGTAGATTGAGGGAAAAAACAATTAAATCCATTTTAGAATCAGGCTGTAATGTACCAATGTGGAAAAAGTGAAGGTGGCTGAATATTTTCCGAATGCACTGTGTGTGTGTGGAAAATGTAAATTCCTTCTAGCTGAATTGAGGCTACAAAATCCTCAGCAGTTGCACTTTGAGTATCGTTATATTCTCCTGAAAGAAGAACAGCACCGTAACTATTTGAAACTCCTCAGGAGTGAATGTAACAATGTGTGTGCTCATGAATTCTGGATAATCATATGGTAGTCCATCATTATTTGATAACTGTTTAACCCAGATAACGCGGTTGTCAAACTAGTTCTGGAAAAAGAAAGACTTGCTTTTGTATGTCTTTATTATCACAGCTTGTATATCTACTATGTGGGGAAAAGTTATTTGTACATAAGGTTTCAAGTTAGAAGTACTTGTTTATGAAAGTTAGCAAGCTTAATAGGGATCTTAGCCACATCAAGGCTGCATTTGAGTAAGAACTCTAGACCACCAATCTGTTGTAATATTAAATTAGGGATTATATTCCAAATGCAATCCTTATTTCTTAGATTGTTTTGTATGCATTTGATTTTAAAGATTATATTTGAGGTTTTAAAATCCTGAGCAGTCAACCCTCCCTCACTTTGGGTGCTACATATTACAGCTTTTCTTAATAAGGTTAATTCCTCCATATGAAGTTGAAGAATTTAGGATCAACCATTTTAGTTACTGACAGACGAACATCCAAGGCAAGGGAGGTATAAACTAATTTGGACAAACCTTCAGATTTTGACGAAAGTAAACATCTAGATAAAGATCACTTAACCAGGAGTTAAATATTTTTCCAATTGTCTCTACAATAGGAGAGACATTTAAGTTGGCCCTTTCTGATCTTTGCAAACTTCAATACCAAGATATGTAATCACATCTTTTACATGGATATTACAGAGTTTAAGTCACATGTTTTCAACGCAAATAATTCACATTTCCTAATATTCAGAGATAAACCAGATACATGTGAGAAGGCATTAATACACTCAATCGCTGTCCTGACTTCATTATGATCTTATTTGACAAAAAAAGTGGTGTCCTGAAACAATTGTTAACATTCTCTTTATCTTGTATCTGAATACCCCTAAAACTATCCTTATTGATATTAAGTGCAATAACTTGTGACCAATACAAATAAGGAGAAATTGGGCATCCTTATTTAATTCTGCTTCTAATATCAAATCGCAGAGGTTCCATGGGATAATTTAAGAGCTGTTACTATTACTATAAAGTGTCATATTGAAAACATTGACCAAAACCAAAAAAAATTATCTCAAAAATAAGTGTTCAACTGTATCAAAAGCCTTGTAAATTCTACAAATAAAATAAAGCCATAAGGTGCTCATTGTAATCTATCAAGTCCAAAACTAGTCGGATATTATTACATATGTCTGCCCTTCATAAAACTAGACTGGGTATCATCAATGATTTGATCAATACCCTTTTTAAGTCTTTCTGCAAAGATGGATGCAAGTAGTTTTCCATCATTGTTCATTAATGTGATTGGTCTCCAATGTTCTATAATTATAGGATCTTTGTTTGGTTTGTGGATTACAGAAATTAGGCCTGTTCATAGAAATGGGCAGGACCCCTAAATCAATTGCCTCCTTAAAGACATTAAATATAAATTCAGCAATATCCTACAGGAGAGGAGTAGTAGCTGTTAGGTACCATATAACTAACTACATAAGATTTATATTTACTCTTGAACGGAAAAAAAAGGGAGCATCACTGATGTTTACTGTACAAAATGCTAATATTTTGCTAAACGTTTACATCATTCAGCTGTGCATCTAGCTAGCTAACGGTGTTGTGCAGGCCCCACATGACACAGCAAGAAAAACTGCGAGAGCTAGTGGACAGTCATTAGCACGAGTTTGCTCATTTAGGTAGCTAGTTGACTACCTAATTGTAGCAAATTCGCTGTCAAATTAGCTAGATACATACACATCACTTAGCAAATGTTGGCACAACATGACAAACACAAATTCATGTCGCTGTCAGTTAGCTACGTTAGCTAGCTAACGTTATCTACCTAAGCTGCTAGCTAACAGTTTGGTAGATGGCTGGCTTTTATCTTTGACATGGCTAAGGTTAGCTTGCTAACCGGCACTGGTATAATCTTGCGACCATATAACTCTGGAACAATATTATTTGCATGTATTCTCTGTTCTCTTCTACTAGTTATATGCCTAGCTACATCCATAGAAAACGCATACCGATATTACCTAAAAGGTAGCTAGCTAGTTATTTGTACTAGAACCCGAAAGCTAGCTAACTTTAGCCAGCTAACAAAGCGACCATTATTGGTTACCGGATTCTATCTAGGAAAAGATCAAACCAACATTAGTTAGCAACACCAACTTACTCTCCTCCTGAAGCCATGGTGCTCCGCTTGGTATGTCCAACAAATAAAACCTGATTTCTTCCTCTTCTCGTGTGTTTCTCTTCAGTGAGTGCAACACCAACACCTAACTCTGGGTGCGTTCGTAAATTCACTCTGGAGAGCCAGCGAGCGCTAAGTGTGTTCGTAAATTCATCAGTTATTCTGCGCTCTGGCACACAGACGAGTGCTCTGAAATGGGAGTAGATAGCCAGAGTGAATTTACGAACGCACCCTCTGATTGGCGCTGCGGTTGACATTATGCCATAGGTGACATAGTTCCAAATTCAGATGAGACTTCAAAGTTATTGTTGATAATGCTTTGTGATTGTGAAGCACAACCCAGATAGAGATTCTTATTAAAAACACTAGTATATGACTATCCATCATTGATGTCTGGGAAACAAACATTTGCTTTTTCTGGCCAAAGGTTTTTTTTTTAAAATAATGCTTTTGAGGGCCTTTCAGTCAGTAGGCCAACTTGGGAAAAAGTGAGTCAGTGCAATATCCAGCATTTTGCAGTAAAAAGTGAAAGTGAACACTTAATTTGTGCTCAACTCATTTGAAGAAGTGTTTACTGGATTATCTTGGTACCTGACCCTCATCTTGTCTGGCTGACACCAGCTCTGTGTAGTCACGTGGGCCACATCAGCCAGGCTACTCTTCATCACCTTTCCAGGTTGAATGCACTGATTGTAAGTCACTTTGGACACGGTAAGTCTGCTAAATGGCCAAAATGTACTTTTGGAAGAGAGAGGACGAGAGCCAGTCGAAAAAAGATCCATGGGTCCTGGAGTAGAAAGACTTTATTCTCTGTTAGGAGACATCTGTACAGTAATATCAAATGGCACTTTATTTTCAGATTTGTTTTTAAAGTTTAACATCCGCACTATGCAAACATTGACAAAATAGTTGACCAAAAATAAGACTACTCAAAGCTTGCCAGGAAGGTCAAGACGATCTGCTTAAGCTGGGCATCTGCGGTTTCTGAGATTTTGCCATCAGCTCTGCAAGCAGAAACAAAAGGTGTTAAAATATGTTCACGCCATGGTACGATAACGTACAAAAGGAGTCCAATAACAATACTGAACATAAAGCGAAAGCTGGCAAAAACGTGGTGGTAGTTGATTTCATTTACCTAATTTGTGCTAGGAGATCCTGGTGCTGGCTGAGAACATGTTGAAGAAAAGCCTTCTCAAACTTTGTGATCTTGGTTGGGTCCATTTTGTCCAAGTGTCCCCTCACACCAGCATAGATGACTGTAACCTGCTCCTCAATGGCCATGGGGCCTGCAGGTCAAAAAGAATGCAGTCAGTCACATAGGCAAGGGACTAAATGAAGCACAGCAGTAAACAGAGCAAACTTTACCAAGGATGACCAGCTGGAGCTCAGTTTCATCTACACAAGCAATTTATTTAACAGGGACCGTGCACACATTAATCAACATTTCAGTTGAGTAAAATCATACAAATGTGACTAGAACATCACATCCTATGAGATACTCACAGTACTGCCCCTGCTTGAGGAGCTCAGTAAGGCGAACACCACGGTTCAGAAGCTGCTGGGTGGCAGCGTCCAAGTCAGAACCAAACTGTGCGAAGGCAGCCACCTCACGGTACTGGGCCAGCTCCAGCTTCATGGTACCAGCCACCTTACCAGGGAGGAAACAGGATCAGTCATTTTTTTATTTAACTAGGCAAGTCAGTAAAGAACAAGTTCTTATTTACAATGACGGCCTACCCCGGCCAAACCTGGACGACACTGGGCCAATTGTGCGCCGCACTCCCAATCACAGCCGGATATGATACAGCCTGGATTCAAACCAGTGACTGTATTGACGCCTCTTGCACTGAGATGCAGTGCCTTAGACTGCTGCGCCACTCGGAAGTCAAAAGTGGGACACTTTCCCCTTCGTGTGAGTTTCTAAGGCAGGTGCCTAAAGCCAAATGACAAATACTGGGGAAAGAAATGAGTGGCCCACCTGCTTCATGGCTTTGGTCTGGGCGGCAGAGCCGACACGTGACACAGACAGACCTACGTTGATGGCTGGTCGAATACCTTTGTAGAACAACTCAGTCTCCAAGAATATCTGAGAGAGGAAAGAAGCATGAGTGGAGTCATAGGTTCAGTGTTTCAATAGAGTAAACACCGAAACAGTCAATCAATCCTAAAATGACAAAGTGCCATTACCAAAAATGGCAAATCAGGAATAAATGCGAGGATAGGTTTGAGGTAGCTCCATTTAAATCAGATCGTTAGAGTTATATTTTCAGCTCCTGATTAATTATGAAATCCATCTTTTAGCACACCTGTCCGTCTGTGATGGAGATGACATTGGTTGGAATGTAGGCGGAAACATCACCGGCCTGGGTCTCAATGACGGGCAGGGCGGTGAGGGAGCCGCCTCCGAAGTTTTCGTTCATCTTGGCTGCTCTCTCTAGCAAACGAGAATGGAGATAGAACACATCCCCGGGGTAGGCCTCACGACCGGGGGGACGACGTAGCAGCAGGGACATCTGACGGTAAGCCACAGCCTGTGAGAGGTGGGAAGCAAGGTTTGCGTCACATGAAGGTTGAGCATAGAATAAAGTGCCACCCTATACCCCATCGTGTTTTACTGCATTGTCAGAGTCACATAGGGCTGCTGGAAGTAGTGTATTAACTGAGGAATAGAGTTATTTAAGATCAACCTTAATCACATTTCGACCTCCGAGCCCCATCGCTTGAACTGACCTGCTTGGACAAATCGTCGTAGATGATGAGCGCGTGCTTGCCATTGTCTCTGAAGAACTCTCCCATGGAGCAGCCAGAGTAAGGGGCCAGGTACTGCAGGGGAGCGGCATCGGAGGCTGTGGCGGACACCACAATGGTGTACCTCATGGCGTCGGCGTCAGTCAGCCTCTTCACTAGCTGGGCCACGGTGGATCTCTTCTGACCAATGGCGACGTAGATGCAGTACAGCTTCTTCTTCTCATCAGTGCCATCGTTGAAGCGCTTCTGGTTGATAATGGTGTCGATGGCAATGGCGGTTTTGCTACGAAGGAAAGACACTGGAATGAAGATTGTATAATTTATAAAAACTCAAGTGAATGACAAAACATGCATGTGTAACAGCAGTGCATTCTGTTCTGCTCCAAGTGGGGAACGAACAAGCAACCTTCTGCACAACACACACAACTCAAAGCCAACCGTCTTAGCCAACACACCAAGTGACAAGTCTGTCACTCTGAGCGACACTTGCCTTTAGATCTTAGGGAAGGTGTGAGGTCACCAATGTACTCCAGCCAATTTGCTACAGGTGATTTCCGCATCCACTACACATGTAAGTCGACATGACATGTCTACCATGAAAAACACAAGGAGCTGATTAACAGGTCTTTACTTGACCATTGTCCTCAATAACAAGATGAACTGCTGGTTTAGGAATAAGACATAAGTGGATAAGACAGACATTCCTTAATTTTTCCCCTCCAATTTTTTCCATTAGCAACTAATACAACTCAAGTTCACATGGTCTAGGAATTGAATACCGAGCCTAGCCAGTCACTAAACTATTCACACCTGTAGGGCTATAGACTTACCCAGTCTGCCTGTCACCGATGATCAGCTCACGCTGACCTCGGCCAATGGGCACCAGGCTGTCCACGGCCTTGATGCCAGTCTGCATGGGCTCTCTCACAGAAATACGGGGGATAATGCCAGGGGCCTTAAGACCCACACGCCTACGGATGCTGGACCCAAGGGGACCCTACAAAGAAGCAGTAGCAAAGAAAATATTACTTTACACCCATCACTATCAGTTATCTAGGCCAGCGGTACCGTTTCCTTTCCGGGTACCACCAAATCACTGTCAAAAGTTTGAGGACCACCATCCGCGGAGTTGCAGATATCTTTTTTTTTACTTAAAATATCTTAGCGGTCAGATTTGGAATACATTTAATCAGCAACTAACAGATTAAAGGCCTATTATTACATATGGATTTTGCTAAACATATGCATTGTGATAAGTAATATAAACATTTTAACATTATAGTCCCAACTTATTTATAAAAATAAATAAAACATTCAAACTGCAGTACCCCCGCGGGCCACCAGATGTCAGCAGACAATAGGTTGAAAAACACTGATCTAGGCCCAGAATATTCTCAAAAGTAGACGCAGTAATGCACAACATAAACTGCAGTATAGTGCTGACATCAACAAAGAGCAAGAAGCAAGAGGCTAATCTTCTCTGCAGTCATCACACAGCATAGCAGGAGTGAGAAGCATACGCATGCACATGTGCTGATCCTATGTGAGTGCATCATCATGCATTGCACTCATCTGCAATGCCTTTGGTTCACCCTGCTGGTCATGGCAACCTCATAACACTGAGGCTCAGTTTAACGCTGTAAATCCTATTGCTTATCATAACCTACGAGTAGACCTCAGGGCAAATCCTGACCTTGCCGTCGATGGCATTTCCCAGAGCGTCCACCACACGACCCAGCAGCTGTTCACCGACTGGCACGTCCACGATGGCTCCGGTTCTCTTGACAATATCGCCCTCCTTGATGAGCTTGTCATTACCGAACACCACAACACCGACATTGTCAGGCTCCAAGTTCAGAGACATGCCCTGGATGAGATTAGAGAACACTGTTACTCAAGAGTTCAGAGTTTCGGTAGAATAGACCAGCAGACAACAACACGTCGCTGGATAGCGTTATGCGAGAATAGTAGAAAGAAATAAACAGAATGGAAAACTCTCAGCTATCCACCTCAGGGATTTACTTTTCATTCAATAATCTACTAGGCATGTTGACAGACATCACTGTTGAGCATGGCACTTGCTCAATGGTACAACTGCAGTATATATCACCCCCCGCAAAGACTTGTTATGTCATCATCAGCTTGCAAGTCATCACACCCCACTGACGACCTCACCTTAAGCCCGGAGGAGAACTCCACCATCTCCTCAGCCTGCACGTTCCTGAGACCATACACTCTGGCAATACCATCACCGATGGACAGCACGCGACCAGTCTCCTCCAGGTCAGCGCTAGTGTCAGCCCCCAGGATCTTCTCCTCCAGAATGGACGAGACCTCTGCTGTTCCTGCAGTACACATGCATGACATTTGAGAGTTAACCAAGTAATCAGACTTTGGGGAAACTGAGAAGATGCCATGAAGATAAAGATGCTACTTTTACCGAGAATACATTTTGAATGGCAACATGGGCTGCTCAAGACAATAACGGTTGTTCCTACCCCCAAGCTATAAAAAATGTCTTAGTACAATCCACTTTCTCAAGGGACTTTGCTACTACAAAGTTTGGCAACATGTATCAGTCAAGAACTCTGACCCGTCTTGGCCATCCATGGCTTTGTGGTGTGCAGGTGCCTGGCTCCTACACATGCAGCAGCATAAACATTTTTGGAAACCTGCAAGGACAGTGGTTGAGATCATGTTACAATTGAAATCTTTTAAATGCAAAATAGTGACCCTCAAATCTGCATCATATATTCATATTTTGAATAGAGTAATGATACAGTGTTACTAGTTTACCATACATGTTTAAAATTGCCCTGCCATTAAACTGTGCCTCCTATTTCTCTTGCTTCTTCTCACTGTCAACTCTCAGTGGATGAGTTGAGATGTTTATAGGCATCATTAATTCGCAAACGATCAACCAAATGCACTGAGCATGTATAACAAACAATTAAGTTGTGCCACTTGGCTGACAAGATACATAACATTACAACATTAACTATAGTGTAACGGCTTTGGGTGAACTACTGTCATTTTGATCTGGTCATCGGAGGTAAAAAATAAAAATAAATTGGGTGCTTTAAAGAAAAGTGGGGACTCCGGAAAAGGGTAAAAACATGACATCAGTGATCTTAAGGCCGGGGCTCTAGAAAGATTCCGACTTGGAATTCCGAGTTGGATGACTGTTCAAAAATATTTGTCACAATTAGAGCTCGTTTACTAACCCCACCTCGTCATAAGGAATGACGTGTGTAACCTTTATTTAATTTGGCAAGTCAGTTAAAAACAAATTATTATTTACAATTAACGTTGCGGCCAAACCCGGACGACGCTGGGACAAATGTGAGCCCTATGAGACATCCATACAGTCACTTGACTGGTTGATTGATCACACAGCTATATCAATGTGTCAAAACTACAAATACCACTACCGGTATAGACTTTTACAATTATATGTATCTAACGTTAGGTGGAGATAGCTTGTGTAAACAGTCCAAGATGGCGGTCTGCATGCACGGACTCGTAATTTCCCTATTTTCGAACACATAGATGACGTGTTCACTTGCTAATCGGAACTAGGAAACTCGGAAATGTCCGATTTGTTCATTTGTCCATGCAATCCGGGATCCTTGGGACGTCCATACCCCATTGAAGTTACCATTTAAAAAAAGGGTCGGGTTTACGATTAAGGTTAAGGTAGGACCCCGGATAGCACTAACCCTTGCTGATTCGTTGAACACGGCATGTGTATAACTACATCCGGTTATTACGTCTGACATTTCAGAGTTTTCCAGTTTCCGACTAGAACATGAACGCGGGAATAACTATTTCAAAAAGTATAAAAACACAACTCAGACAACACAAAAAAATCTTACAAATCCAGCCCGGGTGCGGACAAGGGCCGCGGCAACGCGAACTGACAGCATAGCTATTAATGTTTCTACGCGGATTTGTCCAACTACACCTACTGGTTAAATCACGTAAAGAAGATGGAGGACAGGGTAAAAAATTATACTGTGAACCGGAAATATTTGCAAAATCATATGAAATAATTGTTTAATTAATGCTATCAACTGCATTTATTATTAGATTCGATTATTGGATATGAATATTGTCATCATAAACTCGGATACAATCTTGTTTATGTCAATCTATTTGAACACTCATGGGCAGACCAAACACTACTTCCGTTTTAAATAAAGAGTTTTTTTTTCTCATTGGCTGGTCTATTTCAAACATCCAATCAAATACATCTCAAACCGGAAGCTGTTGAATGAACGGTGCGCGGGAAACGTTTCGGTTCAGTCAGGATTCCCATTACTTTCAGAAAGCTACTCTCAGCCGAGAGTCAGTCTTTTACTATATTGTTTGTCTGGGCTGCCCGTTGATATGTGTGAAAAGAACAAGAAGGTAGTGTTAATAGCAGAGATGTTGATTGTGCTCTTATTTTGATACATTTCTGTTTTTTTAAACCATCTCTCAGGGCTGTAAATCTATGCTAACAAGCTAGTGAGTTAGCTGTAAACTTGGTGTTTGTTTACACTTTTCAGGTGAGCAAGTGGCTCAGCACAGTCTTTGGAGATCAAACTATTCCAGAATATGAAGTTAACACACGGACTGTCGACATACTGTACCAGCTTGCAGAAGCAAGTGAAGTTCGATGCAATGAGACTTCCCTGCTTATTGAGGATCAGAAACAGAAAACTTCTGAGTATCAGGCTGATGGTAAAGTGAACATTGCATGTACTGTTAAATGAATCTTAAGTGGTAACCTGAATGATTGAGACACTTGGGGAATATTATGTGTCACTGTTTCAACTTCAAGCCCCACTCTGGCTGACATGTCAATACAGTAATGTTGTCTAGACACACAGCTGTGCACAGGGTCTTTCTTTTTTGCACTGTAATGTTGTTCCTTTGATTTTAAATCAATCTTTCTAGGTGTTCATCTCCAGAATGTTGTTTTACAAGGAGTGGGCTTATCCTCTGGAAGCTTGTCAAAACCTGCATCAGACTACCTGTCAGCATTGGTGGCAAACGCTAAGGTACTTGGTGTCCGAGACACCTCTCTGAGCAGGTAATGCACTGATGTACAATGCTGCCTATTGAAAGAAGTACACACAATGGCACTCACAGAAAGCCATACAAGATGGATTCTCATGATGAACTTGCAAGAATATAATCTTTCATCCATGCTGTTTGTTTAGCTTTGTGCCAGCAGTGAATAACTTGACCAATGAGCTTCTGGAATCTGAAAAGACGGATAGGAGACTTGATAGGGAGCTTAATGCCCTCAGAACTAAACTTGGGTCCGTTCTTGTTCTACGGAAAACCTTCCAAGAGTAAGAGGATCACACAGTCATGAACCTGAAATGTTAAATTATTTTAAATGCTCACATCTGTAAAGCTCTAGAGTTAATTAATCTACGTAATCATCTGATTACAGGGACATCAAGAAAACAATGAAAGCTCAAGAGGTGGAGAGTGCCAAAGCAGAAGAAAGACTGCTGAATATGGACTTTGTCAAAGCAAAATCCAAAGACCTCTCATACCGAAACAAGAAGGCAGAGGTCAGTGCCTTTGACTTCTGTCATCTTATGTGCTGTTAATGTTTACTCTCTTTTTCTTCACAGGTCAAGATATCCTTTCTGGTTTGCTTCCGGTTTTGAGATGTTGGATTGGGGTAGCTTTTGATTTATTGAGCTGGGAAGTCAAAAGTCAACCTTGGAAACATTGTCAGGTGGTTAGGGCTTTTTGACTGGTAGAAATGCATTTATGTTAATCTTTTGTCATAAGCAATGCATTTTCATTCTCTCATCCTCAGGACCAGCTAACATCCAGACACATGGAGAATCGAATCTCCCACCAAGCTCTGATGGAGCTATGTGAGGTATCCTCATGTTATGATGGAAGTGTTGGCTGTTCTGCTTTGCTGTGAAATGTATTGCAATGAGTTTCTGATCTTCCCTTTGCAGCAAGTCTACACGTTGAAACAAGAAATTCTACCTTTGTCAAAGAAACTCGAACCCTACAGAGATTTGAGCCCAGTTAAGAAATGTTTTATTTTTTAACTGACAATTTTTATTTTCCTTTTATTTTGGTGATATGCTCTGCTTAATGATATCGTTGTTCCCTAGAGTCCATCTCTTGCTCAAGTGAAAATTGAAGAGGCAAAGCGAGAATTGGTGAGTTTTGCCATTCTACAATACAACAGGAATATTGTGATGTTACTGTACATTGTCAATTATATTTGAATTGAACTGTTTTCTCCTTGTTTAAGGCTGCAGTTGATGCTGAACTGGAGATGAAGGTGGACTTCATGAATTCCTCCTTGCCTAAAGGGCGGCCTTTAAAATGACACATGAATTTGGGGGATTGTAATTGTAGAAAGTGTATGTAATGATAATAAATGTCAATGAAAATCGTAATGTTTTTCATCCAACTTGTCAGGGGCTGCTTGGGCTATATATTTTTTCAAAATGTGTTAACTAAACGGGGAACTTATTTGTCTTACGAGATCTAAAATGTGGTTGGAGGCTCCGTTTTGGAGGGTGTGATGCAATCACAGAGATGCATGCAGGGTCCAAATTGAGCTCCATATCACTGCGCATCCCAAATGTTGTAACAATGCGTAGAGCTCCATATATCTCTGCATTTACATGATCGTTTGACAGTAGGTGGGGGCAGGAGGTCCTGTATAAATGCAAACTCAATTCCTTGACAACAGCTCTACACCACTGCTCTGTGAAGTGCAAGTTGTATGAATGCCATGACGTCTGCAAAGGCCGTATCACCGTAAATGCTGCACGGCAGATGACGGATTGACCATACCGTGCCTTTTCCACTGTACAAAACATTAGGTGCACAGTGCCTTTTACATTGAGTTTGCTAAACATTAGGAGCACCCATTTTTGCCTTCAGAGTAGCCTTCAATTAGTCAGGGCATGGCTCTACAAAGTGTCAAAAGCATTCCACAGGGATGCTGACCCATGTTGACTCCATTGCTTCCCACAGTTGTTTCAAGTTGGCTGGATGACCTTTGGGCGGTGGACCATTCCTGATACACACAGGAAACTAATAAGTGTGAAAAACTCAGCAGTGTTGCAGTTCTTGACACACTCAAACAGGTGTGCCTGGCACCTACTACCATACCCTGCTTTTTATTTAACCTTTAACTGCAAGTCATTTAGGAACACATTCTTATTTACCATGCCCATTCACCCTCTGAATGGCATACACATTTCGCAAGGCTTAAACATTTTTATTTAACCTTTCATCTACACCGAATGACGTGGATTTAAGTTACCATCATAAGGGATCATAGCTTTCACCTGCATTTACCTGGTCAGTTTGTTATGGAAAGAGCAGGTATTCTTAATGTTTTGTACACTCAGTGTAGTTTTCTTAAATTAGTGATATGTTTAAACCAAAATACAGTGTGCATCATAGATGGTGTTAGCTATACACTAAAACGGAAATAGTGAATTCTTCCATTGAGGCCGTTATACCTAAAGTTGCAGATTGTTAGCCAAAAAACCCATAATATTCATAGTGAGAAATGCCTCTTGGATGTGTGTAGATCTTTGTTTTGTTCGCTCTGTGTGATGCGCTGGCCTGGTAGCACATCACACAGTCCGACCAAAACAAAGACCTACCACAGGAGGTTGTTGGCACCTTAATTGGGGAGGATGGGGTTCGTCGTAATGGCTGGAGCAGAGTTGGTGGAATGGTATCAAATACACACATGGTGTCCATGCAATGCCATTTGCTCACTTCTAGCCATTATGTGCTGTCCTCCCCTCAGCAGCTTTCTGTGAGATCGACACGCATGCAAAAGGCATATTCTCTGGTTTTTGGAGAACCATATGAAACTGAACACAGACATAAGATACTTTTTTGCCCCTCCATTCGGAAGAAAACGTATATTTGCAAGAACAGCTTAGTTTAAAAAATACTTTAGACCCTTTCTTACTAGCCAAGGTATAACGGCTACTATGGTAGAATTCACATATCGCCGTTTTAATGTAAAGTCACGATTGTGTGCACCTACAACAAGTAGTACTGATTATGTTGTTTCACTATATTGGATCACTCCAATATTTCCGGTCACAACTTGCAGACTTGTTTACGTGTTGCTGTGCGTTTTGTTGCCAACCTTACTTTGCTACCTGACAACTTCACGGTTTTTACTTTTTAATTACCGTTTATATTTTTAGTTTTTCCCTCACTCAACCTTTTTTCATTCAACTTTTTCACTCCGAACGCGTTATCTGGACGTGGTTCGTCAGGACCTCCAACAGCCGAAGCCAAGTAGTAACATTAACATGATGCCTTCTAATTGCGGTCGCTGTACTCATAATATACAGGAGAACGATCGCCTTACGGTGAGGATAGCTGTGCTGCAAGCCCTGCAAGCCCTGCTTCAAATCCCCTCGCACGGTCCCCGCAGCCGGACAACTTTATCATGGTTTCTGGAGGGAAATGCTGTATGAATGCTCATTCAGCCGACAGAAACTTTCAACCGGTTTTCCCCATTAAGCAGCGAGTCGGAGACGCCAAAACTTCCCACCATTAGCTCTGACAAATTGAAAACCCTAATCATTGGCAACTCCATTGCCCGCAGTATTAGACTTAAAACTAATCATCCAGCGTTCATTCACTGTTTACCTGGGGGCAGGGCTACCGATGTTAAGGCCAATCTGAAGATGGTGCTGGCTAAAGCTAAAACTGGCGAGTGTATAGAGAGAGATATTGTTATCCACGTCGGCACCAACGATGTTAGGATGAAACAGTCAGAAGTCACCAAGAGCAACATAGCTTCAGCGTGTAAATCAGCTAGAAAGGTGTGTCGGCATCGAGTAATTGTCTCTGGCCCCCTCCCAGTTAGGGGGAGTGATGAGCTCTACAACAGTCTCACAACTCAATCGCTGGTTAAACTGTTTTCTGCCCCTCCCAAAAGATAGAATTTGTCGAAAAGTGTCCCTCTTTCTGGGACTCACCCACAAACAGGACCAAGCCTGGCCTGCTGAAGAATGACGTACTCCATCCTAGCTGGAGGGGTGCTCTCATCTTATCTACCAACATAGACAGGGACAGGGCTCTAACTCCACAATGAAATAAGGTGCAGGCCAGGCAGCAGGCTGTTAGCCAGCCTGCCAGCTTAGTGGAGTCTGCCACTAGCACAGTCAGTGTAGTCAGTTTAGCTATCCCCATTGAGACCTAGGTTGGGCAAAACTAAACATGGCGGTGTTTGCCTTAGCAATCTCCCTAGGATAATGACCTCCTCCATTCCTGCCATTATTGAAAGAGATCGTGATACCTCACATCTCAAAATAGGGCTACGTAATGTTAGATCCCTTACTTCAAAAGCAGTTATAGTCAATGAACTGATCATAATCACCATTTTATTACGTTTGCAATTGCAACAAATAATCTGCTCAGACCCCAACCAAGGAGCATCAAAAGCCGTGCTATAAATTCACAGACAACACAAAGATTCCTTGATGCCCTTCCAGACTCCCTCTGCCTATCCAAGGATGTCAGAGGACAAAACTCAGTTAACCACCTAACTGAGGAACTCAATTTAACCTTGCGCAATACCCTAGATGCAGTTGCACCCCTAAAAACGAAAAGCATTTCTCATAAGAAACTAGCTCCCTGGTATACAGAAAATACCCGAGCCCTGAAGCAAGCTTCCAGAAAATTGGAACGCGCAGCAACTCACTGCCTTCCTGAAGACAAACAATGTATACGAAATGCTTCAGTCTGGTTTTAGATCCCATCATAGCACTGAGACTGCATTTGTGAAGGTGGTAAGTGACCTTTTAATGGCATCAGACCGAGGCTCTGCATCTGTCCTCGTGCTCCTAGACCTTAGTGCTGCTTTTGATACCATCCGTCACCACATTCTTTTGGAGAGATTGGAAACCCAAATTGGTCTACACGGACATGTTCTGGCCTGTTTTAGATCTTATCTGTCGGAAATATATCAGTTTGTCTCTGTGAATGGTTTGTCCTCTGACAAATCAACTGTAAATTTCGGTGTTCCTCAAGGTTCCGTTTTAGGACCACTATTGTTTTTCACTATATATTTTACCTCTTGGGGATGTCATTTGAAAACATGTTAACTTTCACTGCTATGCGGATGACACACAGCTGTACATTTCAATGAAACATGGTGAAGCCCCAAAATTGCCCTTGCTAGAAGTCTGTGTTCCAGACATAAGGAAGTGGATGGCTGCAAACTTTCTACTTTTAAACTCGGACAAAACAGAGATGCTTGTTCTTGGTCCCAAGAAACAAAAAGATCTTCTGTTAAATCTGACAATTATTCTTAATGGTTGCACAGTCGTCTCAAATAAAATTGTGAAGGACCTCTGCGTTACTCCAGGCCCTGATCTCTCTTTTGACGAACATATCAAGACTGTTTCAAGGACAGATTTTTTCCATCTACGTAACATTGCAAAAATCCGAAACTTGATGATGCAGAAAAATGTATCCATGCTTTTGTTACTTCTAGGTTAGACTACTGCAATGCTCTACTTTCCGGCGACCCGGATAAAGCACTAAATAAACTTCAGTTAGTGCTAAATACGGCTGCTACAATCCTGACTATAACCAAAAAAATTGATCATATTACTCCAGTACTAGCCTCCCTACACTGGCTTCCTGTTAAGGCAAGGGATGATTTCAAGGTTTTACTGCTAACCTACAAAGCATTACATGGGCTTGCTCCTACCTATCTCTCTGATTTGGTCCTGCCGTACATACCTACACATACTCAACGGTCACAAGACGAAGGCCTCCTAATTGTCCCTAGAATTTCTAAGCAAACAGCTGGAGGCAGGGTTTTCTCCTATAGAGCTCCATTTTTATGGAATGGTCTGCCTACCCATGTGAGAGACGCAGACTCGGCTTACTGGTGCTCTTTCATGCCGTCCCTAGGAGGGGTGCGTCATTTGAGTGGGTTGAGTGACTGATGTGATCTTCCTGTCTGGGTTGCCCCCCCCCCCCCCCCCCCCCCCCCCCTTGGGTTGTGCCGTGGCGGAGATCTTTGTGGGCTATACTCGGCCTTGTCTCAGGATGGTAAGTTGGTGGTTGAAGATATCCCTCTAGTGGTGTGGTGTCTGTGCTTTGGCAAAGTAGGTGGGGTTATATCCTTCCTGTTTGGCCCTGTCCAGGGGTATCATCGGATGGGGCCACAGTGTCTCCTGACCCCTCCTGTCTCAGCCTCCAGTATTTATGCTGCAGTAGTTTGTGTCGGGGGGCTAGGGTCAGTTTGTTATATCGGGAGTACTTCTCCTGTCTTATCCGGTGTCCTGTGTGAATTTAAGTATGCTCTTTCTAATTCTCTCTTTCTCTCTTTCTTTCTCTCTCTCGGAGGACCTGAGCCCTATGCCTCAGGACTACCTGGCATGAGGACTCCTTGCTGTCCCCAGTCCACCTGGCCGTGCTGCTGCTCCAGTTTCAACTGTTCAGCACCTGAGGTACTGACTTTCTGCACCCTCGACAACTACTGTGATTATTATTATTTGACCATGCTGGTAATTTATGAACATTTGAACATCTTGGCCATGTTCTGTTATAATCTCCAACCGGCACAGCCAGAAGAGGACTGGCCACCCCTCATAGCCTGGTTCCTCTCTAGGTTTCTTCCTAGGTTTTTGCCTTTCTAGGGAGTTTTTCCTAGCCACCGTGCTTCTACACCTGCATTGCTTACTGTTTAGGGTTTCTGCTGGGTTTCTGTACAGCACTTTGAGATATCAGCTGATGTACGAAGGGCTATATAAATAAATTTGATTTGATCAGGTACAGACTTTCTGAAGTTCGCTTGGTAAGTCACTGGCTGTTTGCAGCCTGGAGCAGTTGGCCACATGGCCAGCCCCTCTTGAGTGCTCCACCTGCTGCGCTTGGTTGATCTGTATCTTCCGCCCGTGGTTTGTCATACTTGTGTTTCGTTAGCTTTACACTACAACTCCGTGTGCATC
The DNA here is from genome assembly GCF_013265735.2 of Oncorhynchus mykiss. Classification (NCBI taxonomy): domain Eukaryota; kingdom Metazoa; phylum Chordata; class Actinopteri; order Salmoniformes; family Salmonidae; genus Oncorhynchus; species Oncorhynchus mykiss. The sequence continues at coordinate 17,111,827 of NC_048569.1, read as the reverse complement.
CATAACTATGGCTCTTGCTGCCACAAACTGTAATTTACCTTACACAACTTGCCGACTGGCTTGTTCTATATGTGTGTTGTGAATTGCTTTAACATGCTGCCCTGTGGCTTTTTTTCTTGTTCTTTCCCCTGCAGAGTGTAAGAGTATCGTGGTGGGCTTTCCACTACGTTGAGACAATAACTTTGGAGTTCCTTAACGGAGTTACTCCATCATCATATGGTGCTGTTTTTACTGCTTGGATATTAAACCGGTTATGTAATATTGCAGTTGGTGTAAAACAAATAAATCAAATCCATTAGCTGGTTGCTGTTTTTTTGTCTGCCTGCTTTTCCCACACGGGTCTTCCCCATTTTTTTGCAGAGTTACTGGGTAATTCTTCCCTCACCAGGTTCCTATTCCTCCAATCGGGTCACAACATAAGCTCCCCCAGGGCTTCGGCACCTGCTCCGTGGCATTGTTGGCTTGCCTGAGCTTATGGCTTCCCTTTGTGACAGGTGTGAGGGAGGCTTCCCCCCTGGGGATCCGCATACCTCGTGTATGCAATGGCCTTCCCCCTGAAGAAAATCCTGCGGCTGGAGATCTCCTCACTCCTGGACAAGGGTGCCCTCTGCAGGGTCGAGACATCAGAAAGGCTAGATGGGTTCTACTCTACTTATTTTGTGGTCCCAAAAAGAGACGGAGGGTTTTGACCAATTCTGGACCTCCGCAACCTCAATGGGTACTAGAAGGTACTGAGGTTCCACGTGCTGTCCCCAGCCCGCGTGTTGCAAGCCGTGTCCAGGAACCAGAGGTTTGTGACGCTGGACCTGAGGGATGCGTACTTCCATGTTCCTGTTCACCCAGCTCATTGGCAGTACCTCCGATTCGCTTCCCTTTGGCCTCTCCTTGGCACCCCACACTTTCACAAAGTGCATGGACGCTGTCCTGGCACCTCTCACACCCCGAGGATTGTTGATCCTCAATTACCTGGACAATTGGCTGATTTGTTCCCCGACCAGGACCCAGGTCCTGTCAGACAGAGACATGTTCCTGACCCACATTGGCAGACTGGGCATTACTGTAATGACAAGAAAGTAATCTGACTCCCACCCAGAGGATGGCCTTTATTGGCATGGAACTGGACTTAGTCCTCATGTGAGCTCACCAGAAGGGTTTAGGCGATCTTATCTTGCCTCGACCACTTTCGGCAGGGGTGTGTTGTATCTGCCCTGACCTGCCAACGCCTGTTGGGTTTGCTGACGGCGGCCTCGTTGCTGATTCCCCTGGGCCTGCTCCATCTCCAGCCTCTTCAACGGTGGTTCAACTCCCTCCGGTTGCACCCGAAGCGACACCGTCATCCTGCCACATTCACATACCTGGCATCCTGAATGTGGCAGCGCATATGCTCTCGAGGGACGGCCCGCCACCTTCGAACTGGAGCTTACATCCCCAGGTGGTGCAGCACCTGTGGGACAAGTTCGGGAGGGTGCAGCTGGACCTGTTTGCTTGGACAATGCACACTGCCCCCTGTGGTACTCCATGTCGGAGCCACTAGGGCCTAAATAGGCCATAGAGGCAAAATAATTACAATTTAGCATTAACACTGGAGTGATAGATGTGCAGATGATGATGTGCAAGTAGAGATACTGGGGTGCAAAAGAGCAAGAGGATAAATAACAATATGGGGATGAAGTAGTTGGGTGTGCTATTTACAGATTGGCTATGTACAGGTACATTAAGTTGCTCTGACAGCTGATGCTTAAAGTTAGAGAGGGAGATATAAGACTCCAGCTTCAGTGATTTGTGCAATTCGTCATTGGCAGCAGAGAACTGGAAGGAAAGTGGCCAAAGGAAGTGTTGGCTTTGGGGATGACCAGTGAAATATACCTGCTGGAGCGTGTGCTACGGGTGGGTGTTGCTATGGTGACCGATGAACTGAGATAAGGTGGGGCTTACCCAGCAAAGAATTTTATATGACCTGGGGCCTGTGGGTTTGGCAACGAATATTGTAGTGAGGGCCAGCCAACAAGAGCATACAGGTCGCAGTGGTGGGTAGTATATGGGGCTTTGTTGACAAAACGGATGGCACTGTGAGACTACATCCAGTTTGCTGAGTAGAGTGTTGGAGGCTATTTTGTAAATTACATCGCCAAAGTCAAGGATCGGTAGGATAGTCAGTTTTACGAGGGTATGTTTGGAAACATGAGTGAAGGAGGCTTTGTTGCGAAATAGGAAGCTGATTCTAGATTTAATTTTGGATTGGAGATGCTTAATGTGAGTCTGGAAGGAGAGTTTACAGTCTAACCAGACACCTAGTTATTTGTAGTCCACATATTCTAAGTCAGAACCGTCCAGAGTAGTGATGCTAGTCGGCGGGCAGATGCGGGCAGCAATCGGTTGAAGAGCATGCACTTAGTTTTACTAGCATTTAAAATAAGTTGGAGTCCATGGAAGGAGTGTTGTAGGGCATTGAAGCTCATTTTGGCGTTTTTTTTTTTTTTTTTTTAAATACATTTTATAAAAACTAGTTCTAATAATGTCATACGTGATTTTCAAGTCGGAGCTTTAGAAAGATGCCTGAGTTTCCGATTTTGAATTCGGAGTGACCGTTAAACGATTTTTACCAGTGAAGTTCGTTTATTTTCCGAGTTCCCAGTTGTCCTAAACGTGGCATACCTCTCCCAAGACTCACGGAGGCGCTAATTATTTTTCTATGTCACTCACGCATGGAAGTGACGCACACATTTGTATGTGAACAACGGCTGATGGGGACATTTTGAAATAAGTAGCTAGCTGGTATCCGTTAGTGGACCAAGGTTCACTTTACAAGCCACATTTACTTTATTAGTTGTATGTCTCGCATGCGTGATACGTTCAAATTAATGAAGATGTCACAGAAGTCGGACACTGAAGAAACAAGCGTATAACGTAATACACAAGTAAGTTGCTAGTTTAGCTAGCAAATTAGCTACGCCGTCAGTGCGAACTGGCTGGCTAGCTGCTGGGCTGGGTTAAAATGGAATCGTCGTTAGCATACGTCGCTTCCATTTTAGGTAGCTAACTAGCTGCCTATCGAGTTCGTGCTAGCGGTATCACAAATGCATGCATGGGTGGTGGACTATGTTTAGAAATCCCCCTAGCAACTCAAACTCGTTTTATGGGAAACTTGCTTAGTAAACTAGCTAACGTCGTTAGTCATAGCTCGATAGCCAACGAAGCCCTCACCATAGATTGCCTAAATAATTTCCCTGTTAGCTAGCTACCTAGCCAGACGGGTAAGCTACCATCAAGCTAGATAGCTAACACTAGTAAAGGATGAAGGAAGCCAGCTTCCGCGATACTGGTTTATGTTTAGCGTAGTTGACGTTAGCTTCATATGTTTTGCTTGCTAGCCAGCCAGTTGATAGTGGCGTTTAATTGTTATGTTGTCGAGCTAGCAATCCAGGTAGCTACGTAGGTCAACATTTCGTTTTTTTGTGTTAAAACGGTCAGTGATGTTATTCATACTTGATAGCTCTGTCTGAGCTTGCTCTTTTCCTGGGCTACTGGAAGGTGTGGCGCAAAGAACCCCGGACTTGAGTTTCGTTGTTGCCCACACAGTGGTGTTATGACATCATTATATATAGCCACATAACTACTGTTGTAATGCTGCGTTCATAACAACTGGGGTACTCTGAAATATCCTACTTCAGTGCATTGAAATTAACTGGGAATTCGGACAAAAACCAGCTCCAACTGGGAACTTTTTGAACGGTCATCCAACTCGGAATTCCAAGTCGTGAACTCTGGCATCTTTCTAGAGCTCCGACCTGAATATCTCTGACGTCATGATAAGACTGTTTCCCCCCAAGTTCCCAGTTTTCTTGAAAGCACCATAGCACAACTTTGGGTAATATATTCAACGACAGTCTACCAGCTGGGCCCCATCTATCTTAAGTTTAGGTGTATTTTGGTGGAATGCTGTGAATATGAGCAATGAAGAGTTCATTGTACAGTTTGAAAGAAGAGGCTCACTATTTGTAGGTGTCTTCTCCCTACAGGTATGTGACCAACATTCCACACAATGGTAACATATGTTTGGAACCAGCTGATATTTGTAAGCTGACCACATGTGGGGGTTCAAAGCTAAACCAGTAGAATAGATGTTGCCAGCATCTAGGTGATAACCTTCCTTATGTGAGAATGCTACCAAAAACCCATGTTACCCTTTTGATTCATTATTGGTTTTTGAGCGGCAGATAACGTGGTGGTTAAGAGCTTTGGTCCAGTAAGTCGCGCTGCACAAGAACGTATGCCAAATGACTAAAATGTAAACACACCCCACTACAGCTGTAAATGCAGCCAGATTAATTAGTGCTAAATTGCCTTTTGCTACTGTTGTAGGCTACTGGTACTTAATTGAAACGTTTTCAGTGGTTCCCATCTCCTGTCCTCATCTACCTCTAAAAGGTACACATTTTTATTGTTTACCCTGTAAAACATGCCTGATTCAACTTGTCAACTAATCATCAGGCCCTCAATAAGTTGAATCAGGTATGTTTGTTTAGGGCTACAAGACAAATGTGTGTTGTTGGAGGTACTTGAGGACCAGAGTTGGGAAACACTGAGTTATACCTTTCATAAATCGGTCTGTTGTGCTGCGTCATTTTAAAGATCCTGCAAGAGGATGATTAATTTCTAATGTGTTTAGTCTTAAAGATATATCAATATTATAGTGGGTGCAAGAGTAGGTATTTTTGAACCAAAGTTAAGTCTCTATGATATCGTATGTTGTTGTTCCAGGTGAGTTCCTGTCCTGGCCCACCTGTTTTAAAACAGTCAGACCACGGGGCCCTACGCTCAACTAGCAGGAAGATGGCAGACACTGAGAAGACAGAGGAGTTTGTCAATGCTGAGATCTTCCCAGAGCGTCCCGTGCAGGGGGGGTCAGCTGCTGCTGTCAGGGGGGAGCAGGACGAGCCCCTTAAAACAGAGACCACCAGCTCTCCTCCAGGAGAAAAGGAGGAGGACAGCCCCCTGCAGACTGAGGGTGAGCCTAGCCTTCTCTCCATGCCCTGCCTCATGATGGAGCTGAGAAGGAACTCCCCTGAGTCTCCGCACGCCTCCACCGGCAGCGACAAGCCCACCTCGGGCCGTGCCTACGAGAGTGACTCCTCCAACCCCTGCATGCTCTCGCCCTCCTCCAGTGGCCACCTGGCCGACTCGGACACACTCTCCTCTGGTGAGGAGGGATCCGCCTCACGTACGACAGTGGGGGGGGGCTCCACAGCAGAGCCCGGGACCGACACCAGACTTGCAGCGGGGGGTCAAACATCTGCATCAAGTGGGCGAAAGTCCCGTCGTTTACGTTCTGAAAGCGAGATGTCAACCAACACAATGGCAGCCAAGAAAAACCGCTGCCAGCCCGCTGTGGTGGGAGGAGCAGGCGTCGAGAAGCAGACCAACGGCCGGCTGGCTAAAGTCAAAGGTCACCGGAGCCAAAAGCACAAGGAGCGTATTCGGCTGCTTAGGCAGAAGCGTGAGGCGGCGGCAAGGAAGAAATACAACCTGCTGCAGGACAGTAGTACGAGCGACAGCGACCTCACCTGTGACTCCAGCACCAGCTCCTCTGAAGACGACGACGAGACATCAGGCGGCAAGACAATCACCACAGACATCCCAGGTAACAATCACCACAGACATCCCAGGTAACAATCACCACAGACATCCCAGGTAACAATCACCACAGACATCCCAGGTAACAATCACCACAGACATCCCAGGTAACAATCACCACAGACATCCCAGGTAACAATCACCACCAGACACATTTAACCAAACCCAACCCCCACGGGGTAATATTCACCACACATACGGTGCATTCAGAACGTATTCAGACCCCTTCCCTTTTTCCACATTTTGTTACGTTACAGCCTTATTCTAAAATGGATTAAAAACATATATATATCCTCATCTATCTACACACAGTACCCCATACTGACAAAGCAAAAGCAGGTTTTTTGAAGTGTTTGCAAATGTATAAAAAAATAATCAAAGACCTTATGTACATAAGTATTCAGACCATTTGCTGTGAGACTCGAGATTGCGCTCAGGTGCATCCTGTTTCCATTGATCATCCTTAAGATGTTTCTGCAACTTGATTGGAGTCCACCTGCGGTCAATTCAATTGATTGGACATGATTTGAAAAGGCACACACCTGTCTATATAAGGTCCCACAGTTGACAGTGCATGTCAGAGCAAAAACCAAGCCTAACGGTCAAAGGAATTGTTTGTTAAGCTAGAAGACAGGATTGTGTCGAGGCACAGATTTGGGGAAGTGTACCAAAAAATGTCTGCAGGATTGAAGGTCTCCAACAACGCAGTGGCCTCCGTCATTCTTAAATGTAAGAAGTTTGAAACCACTAAAACCTCAAAGATCAGGCCAAGCTGAACAATTGGGGGGGGAGGGCTTTGGTCAGGGAGGTGACGAAGAACCCGATGGTCACTGACAGAGCTCGAGTCCCTCTGTGGGTGTGGGTGAACCTTCCAGAAGGACAAACACATCTGCAGCACTCCACCAATTAGGCCTTTATGGTAGAGTGGCCAGACGGAAGCCATGAACAACAAGATTATCTGGTCTGATGAAACCAATATTGAACTCTTTGGTCTGAATGCCAAGCGTCACGTCTGGAGGAAACCCAGCACCATCCCTATGGTGAAGCGTGGTGGCAGCATCATGCTGTGGCAATGTTTTTTTTTTTTTCAGCGGCAGAGACTTGGAGACTAGTCAGGATCGAGGGAAAGATGAACGGCGCAAAGTACAGAGAGATCCTTGAAGAAAACCTGTTCCATAGTGCTCAGGACCCCAGACTGGGGCCAAGGTTTACCTTCCAACAGGACAACAACCCTACACACACAGCCAAGACAACACAGGAGTGGCTTCGGGACAAGTCTCTGAATGTCCTTGAGTGGTCCAACCAGGGCCCGGGCTTGAACCAGATCGAACATCTCTAGAGAGACCTGAAAATAGCTGTGCAACAACTCCCCATCCAACTTCAGAGCTTGAGAGGATCTGCAGAGAAGAATTGGAGAAATTCCCCAAATACAGGTGTGCCAAGCTTGGTAGCATCATACCCAAGAACACTCAATGCTATAGTCGCTGCCAAAGGTGCTTCAACAAAGCACTGAGTAAAGGGTCTGAATACTTATGTGAGATTTCACTTTTTATTCTTAATGCATTTTCAATCATAAAAAAAGTACTCTTTGCTTTGTCATTATGGGATATTGTGTGTAGATTGAGGGGGGGGGGGGGGGGGGGGGTGGCAATTTTAATCAATTTTGTAATGAGGCTTTAACATAACAAAATGTAAAAAAAGTAAAGGGGTCCGACTACTTTCCCGAGACACTGTATCCCATGTTTAATGCATTTGGGTCTTTCTATAAATAATGGGGCCAATGTGTGACGTTGGAATAAACATTTCAATAAGTTTTATTCAGTTCCACATGTACTTGGATGAATATGCCAATTGCCCCATAACTCTACATGTATACTACAACAGGACTATACATTCTTAAAGCAGGGTTTATACAGACATTGGCAAGTCATATTCAAGGTCTTTCAGAGATGTTTTCAAGCCCTTTTTTGTACTTTTCAAGGATCTCAGTGTTATACAATTGTTTCATTTATATAATTGAACATATAGGGCACAATATAGAACTGTCAAACTAGGCCATTACCACTAAGAATTTGGCATTGATATTAAAATGACATTCTAAAATGTGAGAATACTGTGGACTTGTCTGACTATTATTAAAAAAATAAAAATATTGAAGTAAATCAAATAAATTCACCTTGATTTAACTAGGCAAATGAAGTGGATGAATGTATGGGTTTTCTCTGTCCTATGTGGCCCGACGCAGGCACACATAATAAAGCCAGGCTGATTTTGTCATGAGTGGCTAAAACCCCAGTTCCTTTTATAATGGAAGGATTTGTATTTAAAGCCAAGTTGATGCCAGCATTCGATCTTGTCGTCGTCATAATCACTTTACGTGGTTTTACCGCAACAGAGTAGCAACACCCATCAATTGAAGTGGTTGGAAAGAAACGGAAGTGGCCACATCTCTCACAAAATGGATCCAAAAGGAAATCACACATTATCAGGGAGCAGGAGAACTTATAAACTGGCTACAATCATTTACAAGGACTTTTCAAGCACCAAATTCTAGTAGATGTCAGATTTTTCACGGTAGGCATATTCTAGTACTTGAATATCTGTTCTTCAAGTTTAGGTAGGCTGCTTCAAGTGCATTGTATTGCTTAAAATTGCAGGTGTATCATGGAAACTAACATGTATTTGTCATGTTATTTAATTACCAGATCATATTGTGAAGATGCCTATTAGGCTTTATCATTTGTCATTATATCCAGAATAATGAACAGAGTTGGGTGTTGCACAATTGTCTATCCTACGCAATTGCAAACAGACTCTTCCAATCCAAGGCACAAAAACATACTCATTACTCTGACACTTTCTGTTAAATCTAATGAGACCCTTCTCTAACAGACAGATTATCAACATCAATTATCCATGTATATTAGATCCAATGTAGATCCAGGCACAACGGTCTTCACCAGCATAAGGAATGAGAGATCCTAAATATTTTGGGCATTTCTTTTGCGGACACCTTTTTCCAGCACCTGGGCTGTTTCATCACGTGCTTTCACAACAGCTGTTCGTCATTCAGAAAATTCCTTCCTGAATCAGATGTGTGAAAATATCACAGTATATAATTAAACAGCTCGACACCAAATACGCATCCAACATGTATTATGCATAATTATTGAAGAACCACGTTAATGACTCAAGCTTTAGATTTTCAGTATCAAGGTACGGTGACTCTGTTAGAAGCATTCGATTCTGCAATCACATACATTTCTGGGAGATTTGTGTGCCCATAAACTGTTATCACCCCATTACACAAGGAGACACAACATTTTTAAGTAGTTACATTGCAGTTCTGGAATCTCGAAACAGAACAACTACAGGGTTCAATGTCTAATTGAACTAATTCATGAAAAATATATGATATCAGGACAACTTACACTGCCACAAATGCAAGGACAGAAAAGTAATGTTTTGTCACCTGATTTTTGGACATCCGTCAAGATGCCAATCATGAGAAAGGGATAAACAGGTTTTAAATCAACTCGTGAATTTTATGTTAAATGGCTACTGTATTTTCCCCCCTTAATGTAATGACATGAAAAAAATGGCTTATCAATTACTTAACAGCTGTAACAAGTTTTCCAGCATAGGAAATCCTGGTACCCTAGTCTATAGAAAGACCCATGTACTACAGGGATTCCAAGTAACCCACATTTAGTGCACCGCAAAGTAATAATCACAATTTACTACAGACATCACAGGTAATTTTGACAATTTCTCGTAAACAGTTGCAACAGACATCTCACATGAATCATTTCACATACGTTTACCAGATATGTCGAGTAACCATAGCATCCCCGGCCAATGCAAACACACTGACGCTTCTGTTTATGAATGTTTGCTAATCTTCAATGGCTTCTAGCACAGGCATCACTGAATGTTAATTGTTTTAATAACTGTTCATTTGTCTCCATTCACCATGCATTTTGAAGGTTACAACCCATCACGTCTTCACCACGTAATCCACCCGTAGGAAGTGTTCTTTTTAAACTCGGTCATTGTTTGCATGTTGTGTGGAATGTAGATACCATTTACTGAGTGTTACAATGGGTCATTGTTTTTTATTTCTACTTTTCCAGTCTGTACTGCCATAGCGAGCTGTTTTTTACAACAGTATATGACCTCACTGTGTGGTAGTAACCTTGTGATAAACATACAGGAGTATCTCAAAGCTGTGACATAAACATAGTAGTAAATCTGTGATTCACATCGACGGCTCCACTGTCCATTGTAATGTGATTGACTTCTTCCTGTCCTTGGTCAAAATAGAGATTGAGGATTAATGGAATGAGATGTCTCCATCCCCAGAGCCTTCCATTAATTCACCATACCTTTGCCACGTAGCACCTTATCGTGCTGGTTCAGTTGAGAACTTCTGTTGAATTATTTGAATGTGGCCCTTTGAGATTCCCCTAGGCTCCAGTGCCTGTTTTCAGCGCAGTAGGTCTTGATGTAGTTGTTAGTCAAGGCTCTGGATTACTGTTAAACAGATGCTTCAAGTGTAATAGGCACCTGATTCACCTGCTGTGTTTGGGAATGTCGTGTCCATTTTAGGATGTCCTCATTTTAAAATGCATTAGTTATCCACAGCATCTTGTCGAAGTTAGCAAAAAATCAATCATAGGCTAGGATATATTTGACAACACTTAATTAATCTTATCTTGTGTTTTTGTGTTAATTGTACATTGTTTTATTGGTGGCCCTTGTTTTTGACTTCCTGTGACTTGATTTCTTGATAATTGGAGGGAAAGATTTGATTTACATTAAGGATGTGTTGCTCAACTTCAATGAGTACAATGGCTCAAATACAGTAAGACTAGTACTGTAGATAAAATGATCTATATTGCTTTAAACTTGTGACTTTATATTGAGTCATTTCCTCTTTCAATGATGTTGCTATCTGGTTTGATAAAGTTAGTTTTGACATTGCATCTTGGCATTGCGGTGACAACATTGATATTAGTTTGAGGTAGCGTTGTTCTAATTTAGACTGGGTTAAATCACTGCCATAACATGGAGTTGGTGGTGCATTGCTCTGCCTGCACTCAAGCAGGGATATTGTAGTTTGTAAGATCATTTGTAGTGAACATGGCAATAGTCAGCTGTAACTGACATTTTCCCCCTTCACGCTTTCCTTGATTACCACAACTACATAACTCGTCTAGATCTGCGTAGGTAGACATATTTTATGTGAATTGCATTTTGAAATTGTTGCTAGTTCAAATAAGTCATGTCTAGCTGTACATTTGATGTCCAAGGAGAAATGTCAAAACCATGGTGCTTGGTGCTGTGTCTATATGGGTTATTTCTTACGCTGTATTTGCGTACAAAGTTAGACAACCACAAAGTTTATCTTATCACAAACTATGCACGGTAAATCTTCAGTACACTTGCTACAATGAGTTACAGCAACTAAATCTCTTAACACCAATTTCTGTCTATAGTGGACCTATAGGACTCCATTTTATCAACCATTACTGCATTCCGTACACAGACCTGACTGCTACAACTGCATGAACGTAGTCCATCAGCATGAAAAAGTCGATCTGCACGTCAACGAAACTTGTCATTTTTCTATTTTTTTAATAACTATAAATAAAACAAACAGTCCACCAGCGAACATGAAGTGCTACTGTGTTTCTTATGGCTTGGCCTCAATGTCTTTAAAGCTGCGGAGGGATCCGGAGTGAGCGCTCAGATGCAGGGCCTGCTGGACGGCGGTGGCTCGTGGGACAGGAACAGCATTGGCAGCGTGCTGGAGGAGGCCATGACTCGCTTCGCTGTGATGCAGCGGCAGACAGAAGAGCGCTTCCGCGTCTGGATGGAGAAGCTGACGCGCCTCGACTCGGACGACAGCGTCGACTCGTCCATCCACTCGAGCGACGCCCCCGGGCGGCACCATCGGCACCGCCACAGGGCGCCGCGTCCGTCCAGCTCCTTCCTGCCCTCCTCGGAGTCGCAGGAGACAATGGCGGCGTACATGTTGGCCCGGGAGAACGCAAACGTCACCATGAGCAGCATGGCCCCCGACCCCCTCAACAACAACATCCTGCCTGATGTAGTGCCTGTGGCTACCCAAAATGGAAATCTGGACGTTCCAGACCCCGGCCTCTTGAACGTTTAGATTCCCTTGTTGGACTTGTGGAGTGGTTTAGTGCTGTATTTTCCAAATGGATAAAGTTTCACTACCATCACACATACGGTGATGATGGCAAATGTGCTTATCTGATTTCCACTTTTTGGGGGGGGGTTTAATCACCAACTCTCCAATTTTACTGGAAGTCCCTTATATGTGTGTTATTACATAATTAACATGGTAAGCATGGCCTTGACTGTGACACTCAAGTCCTCCGTGAGCTTTGGCTCATGGCAGCTGTGGGTGCTGAATCACTGTGAGATCTAAGTCTTTTGAATGCGTTTTTTAATATCCAATTGGTTCCTGGAGCCAATTTACTTTAACTGCAACTTGTAGAAAAAATTGCATCATTGACACGGACAATGCATATTTTATCGACCGACTGTCAAGTCAGGGCTCTCATTGTATTGCTTTCAGTATGCCTATTCCAAGAGTATACATGTTTACCAGCTAACATACTGTGTCAGTTCATACAATAATGTGCGTTACAGAACCCCAGACAGTCACTTGTGCAGGGGGCTGCTTCATGGCATGTGCCTTGTCATACAGAATGCTAGGAATAAGAACGTTGTTATAGTGCCGTTTTACTTAAAGGCCACATCCGCTGGGCACTGGGTTAGTAATTGATTTAAATACTTGTCAATGTTTTCACAGCCTTTTATTTTAGTGGCATAGCTTTACTAACAGTAAACATTCTAGAGAGCATTACATTCTTAACACAATAAATTCTGCCCCATACGATTCCTTGAAATTGGATGTCCAAATCAGAACATTGTTTCAACTTTTTTATATGTAGGTAGAGAAGTATATATTTTTTAAATTTGACCTGAACTTCTGTTGTGGGTGCACTGACTGTGAAAGGTTAGGCCTAATACTATGATGGCAGTGGAGAGAGACTTTTTTTTTTTTTGTGGATATCGTGGGTGTGGGATCTTTTGTGCTGAATAGGAGCTAACACATCAAGAGCTTCATGTCTGTGGATATCCTTAAAATAGTTTCTGCCAATCTGGCCTGTGCTTAAAGCAAATTTGGCCTTTTTTTATTATTATTTTTTTAATAGTAGTTGTATTGATATGACTTTTATCAAACTGAAACCAGGTTTCACACTATCACTATATATATATATATATATATATATATATATATATATATATATATATATATATATATATATATATAGTTTGGGCTCCAGAAAAGTATAGCGCATGTTAATGATTACTGGTTTCTACATAGGCCTACATAACATACAGGTGACAATGCAGCCTTTTTGAGTCTGAATAACCTTCTCCAGCTACTTATAAAAACAAGAAGGACTTCAAACACTACCTACACATCCAGGACATAGCTAAAGGAACATAGCTGGAAGCATATTCAATAGGGCCGTGGTCTTTTGGAGGATTGTAATTTGCACATGAAATTGTACTGCATATACAATATAGCTACACCGTTCTCAATTCCACACTGTTTAATCTGCATAAAGTTTTACTGTTTGCATGTGAACTTCCCTTCATGTATATGTCAAAGAATAATTTGATTAGCCTGTGTGTGCAAGGTAAACCTTTGCTCGTATGCTCATGAATTGTAGTGAGTGACAACTTCCTTTTGGTTTTATGTTAACAGGACTTGGTCCAGCTCTCGTCTCCTGCCTTCAAATTCATGATGCACAGTTCATCTGACATATTTAGTTGCCGCCTTGTCCTGTTTGGATCCCAGTACTGTAAATGGTCTTCCATTTGTTTACCACAGTATTGTATCATGTCAGCAGCTTGCTGAAAAGAGCCTGATTTTTACAAGTGCATCAAATACCTTCATTTTCCATTGGGGACCGGTATTAAATTCATATTGTATTTGTCACATGCGCCGAGTACAACAGGTGTAGTAGCCCTTATAGTGAAATGTTTACTTGCAAGCTCTTTTCCAATGATGCAGAGTTAAATAAAGCTATACAACACACAAGATTGTTTACCAAAGAGAGAATCTTGGTTTACAGTGAGCTCAAAGTATTGGGACAGTGACACTTTTTCTTTTGGGGGGGGGGGGGTGCTCTGTATTTGGATTTATAATGACTGAGGTTAAACTGCAGACTGTCAGCTATAATGTGTGTATTTTCATCCGTATAGGCTGAACTGTCTAGAAATTACAGCACTTTTTTGTCATTAATGTAGACATGTTTAGACACTTCTTATTTCTAATAAAAGTGACTCCAAAATAACACAATACATTATTTACCATTTCTATTGGGCACAAAGTCATTTGAAACCCAAACAATCAGCAAATGCATCCAAGTTTGTATTGTCACAAGCTTCATGTAATTGTGTGCTAGGAATATGTGACCAAATACTAAACCTTTGACTACTTTAATACAAGTGAATTGTCCCAATACATTTAGTCCCCCAACTTTAGTGGACCATGTACAAAAAGGTAATGTGACTTTGTAAACGGTTCACCCGATACAGATATATGCCCTCAAATTAAAGCTGACAGTCTGTACTTTAACCTGCAGAGGCATCATTTCAAATCCAAAGTGCTGGAGTACAGAAGCAAAAACATGTCACTGTCCCAATACTTTTGGAGCTCCTTTTATCTTCACTAGTTATGAGGAACAGGAGTTGTTCCTAATCCTGACCAGCCTGGAAAAGGTTAGCAGTGTGGTTAAAGTTGGGGTTAAGGTTAGGTTTAAAATCAGATTTTTAAGATCAATTTTAGAAAAGGGTGTTTGGTCATGACTTTGTGGCTGTATTAGACTTGTGCCTGGCATCCACTGTAACACTGGTGCCCATTTTGCTCTTGACTTGACTCCCATACTGCACTGTCTGCGCTCTCAAAGTATGCTGTCTAGATCAGAGTTTCCCCAACCTGGTCCTGGGGGTCCCTCTGGGTGCAGGTTTTTGCCCTAGCACTACACAGCAAGGTGCCCAGGACCGAGGTTGGGAAACCCTGGTCTAGATGACCCTCGGGCATGTGGCTTAGGCTATGTGTAACTGACTTGTCTTACAGGGTAGAACAGAGCAGACACTCAACCAATGCGTGTCCCCCAATACTCTACCAGGGTTTTTCTACAACATAACTAAGTTAACCATTTGTTACATTTGATCACATTTTTTTGGAGCAGCTTTTTTGTTTTTGATAACTGGTCAAACTGCTGCTAAATTGTTTACTTGCGTTATTGCATACACATGATAATTAAACGTTTTGAACTGTATAAAGAACATTTACGTTTTTTAGTTGTTTGTAATGATTGCATCCGTTGGTAGTTTTTTTTTTTTTTTTTGTGAATGGCTGTTTGAAAAGCATTAAAAATGATACCCAAAATAAATTATGTAATCTGTTTATGAGTTAATTGCAGAATATATATCAGGTCATGCATAGAACACACAGAATAGGCTATAGTTGCACATCAAATGTACCAATTACACATTTAACTCTGTGCACAGATTATACACATTCTATGAATTATGAACATCTTCAGTTTGACATCAGTCATCTTGACATTTTGAATAAGGCTCATAGCCTAGATGTTGTATTCAAACATTTACAGTTGAGCAAAACAAAGCAGTTATATAGGCATATTTGCTATATGCTAATGCTTTATGGGGCAATTAGTTAAATTATTATTATTCAACCTAGCTTGTTAATTGTCTGGCAACAAATATATTTACAGCTGAAATGTTTTTTTTTCATTCATCATGAATGGCAGGTGGCATTTAGCAATCGGGAATATCAATTAAGATATTGGAAGTTGTAGGGTGAGGGTATGTATGTCTCCGATCCACTCAGATACCAAGGCTGAAATCCTATCATGAGCTGCTATACTAGCAATGCAATTATTGTGCTAATGGAGGTAGCTACTTTCTACTGTGAGCACTGAAGTTCGCTAACCTGAGAGACGACGTGGTTTGAATAATGAAGTGTTTTCTGTTTCTACAGACGGGACTCCCGTAGTGTGCCACTATGATATTTCAGACACTGATTCTAACCAGGAGAACTTAAGTGTGACTGCGGAGCGAGTGCGCCGGACCACCGTGATAACACATGAAAGACTAAAAACACACAGGGACCAGGCTATGGCAGCAAACTCTGGGGCAGTAAGAGTACAGGATCTGTGCTCTCTCTCAGCAGGTCAGTTACAAACCCGGTGTATCACACTGAAAATGTCTACTCTCTCTGGGAAGACTTACTGTATAATCCGCTAACAGTTTGACAGGCGCAAGGAGATTGTTTAACAGGGATAATGTTAGTGCAACCTGTAGCCTAGGTACTAGGAACCAACATCTCAGAGATGAAAACATGGTGGAAGATCAGTTGAATAAAACATACGTTTTGTACTGTGCTCCACGGTTGAAAAGGGGGATCTTAGGAGTTCGAAGCAGAAATGATACAGGCTGTCTACAGTACAGGTGTTTTCCTTTCAGGTGCTGCAAATGTGTTTTTTCTGTTTGCCTTTTATTTTTTGTCTTGGTCAATTGACATAGATGTAAATGTACATATATATCTGCTGCAATGAAGAGTAAACCAGATATTTGTGTCCATCAAACTTCCAGAAAAGGTGTGGATTGAATCATTTTTCAAAGACTTTTGTTTTTGTTAATGTCTGTGTCTGTGAGGTGTACTGCTATTCTACATGTCCCTGTACGTTCTAAAATGTCTTGTGTTGCAGGTCACATGGAGGCAGAGCTTGCCCACAGGGAACCCCCTCAGCACAAGGGCCACATCAACATCCCCTCCTCAGACAGTGAGGTAGAAATAGTAGGAGTGCAAGAAAACACAAGGTGAGTTCAGAAAGCATAACTTGGAACACACGTCGAGGGCAGATTTACCTGCGCTACAACCACTACAAAACTGTAATCCTTATATGGTGTTGTTCTACAACATGTTACTTTAAGAGTTATGGTCATGCAGTCATGTTTTATTGCCGCAACAAAACGGTCAATATAGTTTTACTGTGTAACACCAACACCAGCTCATAAAGGCAATGGTTGCTTGGGACTGTCATGGAACTGGTGCACTGCAATGAACAAACTGTTTTCGTTACCAAGTCGTCAGTATAATGTTGTTACCCTAATGTTTCTCTAACATTGCTCTAATGTCCATGTTGTGTTATTGTGCCCTTTCTCTTAACAGATGTGCCCATCCTCGGGGTGGGGTAATTCAGAGCCTGTCCTCTGCCTGGAAGCCCAACTCACTGGAGCAGCTCAACAACAGCACGAGGCAATCCTCCCAGCTCTGGACTACCGTGTCCCCCCAGCCCAACTGGGTGTCCCCTCCGGAGGTAGTGGACCTCACTTTGGACGAGGACACCAGACACAGATACCTACTCTGAGCAACTCGTGCACTGAAGAATTCCTTACTCCCCTCTCCTCCCCCTCCAGCCTCTCCCTACCACGGCCTAGGCCCTTCCTGAGTGGTACAGCCACCACCTGTGACTCATGGGTTGCATCTCAAATGACACCTTATTCCCTATAAAGCGCACTATTCTCTATACCTCATAGGGCTCTGGTCAAATGGAGTGAGCTATATAGGGAGTATAGTGTAATTAGAGACGCAGCCTCATGGACTTCCTCTGATGTTATTAACCTACTGTAGAACCTTATATCAAAGCCATTTTAACAAAGATGATTCCCTGATCATGGATTTAAAATACATAATCAAGAGGGCAAGACACTAGTGCAGATTGAACCATACAGAGGTGTTACAGTAAAACACATAGCAATATTCTCCCTGTCCTGGACCTCATTGATTTTGAGGACTGTTGTCCGTACGTAGGTAGGCACTGTGTTCTGTCTGTCCGCTAGCTGTAACATAAGACTTGAAGCTGCTGCATGAGGGTAGGGCAGTATCAGTAGCTCAAATCTGCTGCACTACAGACTGGTGTCCTATTCTCCAACTGACTGGATTGGGCTTACAGTCGATACTTAACGGCAGCTGGTACACTGTCTGCAGCATGATACGCCGGCATGTGACAGAGCTTTGGTGGCTTGACCTGACCTGCTCCGTACTCCAGTAGAGATGTCACTTAGGTATATGTTAAGATTTTAACACTGGCTCTAACCTCACTGGTCAAACTACATTGATTATGTTGTTTACCCTATTGTGCTTAAAGAACGTGATTAGTAAAAAAAAATATATATATATAATATATTTAATTTGTACTATTGATCATTTTCCTTTCAATGATTGGAGCATATGTGTTTAAGATAGTAACTGAATCAAGTTCTAAGCTAGCTAGATCAACTTTTTGTTTTGTCTTATTCAAGGAAACAAACCACAACACTGGTCTGTTCAGTTCTCTTCTTTCTCCTCTCTGGGTAGCAAGTGGTCAGACACACAGTACTCAGGCAGTTGCTGCAGTCCTCTGGCAGTGCAGGCTATGTACGCTACTATTACTGTAAGACAGGTCCACTGTCTGTTGAGCCAAGCTGTTGCTATGGAGAACAGTCTGATAGTGTCCCAGTTGTCGTTCTGGTAGTCAGTGAATGTATGACCATGCAGGGCTGACTGGTTGCATTTATATGGATTGTGTGTATATCAGTGTGAATGAGATATCTCTCCTCCTAACCTCTCGGGACCCCCTTTTTACAACTGAGGAAATGTATCTTCCATTGAACATTGCAAAGCAAAGGTGGCCTGAATGCCTTGGAATGTGCACTATTTTCTTTCAGAATCATGTATATTCTTTTATCTTAAAGCATGGCAGATTTTTGCTGTCTCTACAAAAAACGATATTTTAATAATAGATGTGAATTTACTACATAGATATTAAGAAGCAAAGTGCAGGTGAGTTTGTGTCCATTTGGGGGCTTTATAGAGAGACCTATTTAATGTATGAATGGTTTTAACCCTGATTCCTCAGGACTCCCTGTGGTTCTTGTGTTTATTGTACTCATGCAGTACTGCAGGCCTGGTTAGTTTTTACCAATGGTCCAATATGACACATCAGATCCATTTGAACTGCATGAACCTCCCTGGTCTCCCTCATGAGAGGGTTATATTGAAGCATTTAATTCACTCCTGCTGGTCACAGAAAGGGGAAAAGTCCTACTCGACACCAGGAACTGAACCAAAGTCTAATGGAACTAAATACTTAACCTTAGAGACTTGTGATATTTAAGCTTTTGACAACTTATTTTCCTTAGCACCTATGAAATTATTTTGAGCTCTGAATTTATTCTTGATGAGTTGAGTTCAACTTGAATAAATCACTCTCCTCCCAGAGCAAAAAGCCGTAGAAATTAGATGAAGACGTCATAATTTTATCAAAATTTCAGTATCACCTTGACTCTTAACTGGCCAGTTTTCTCCACTGTATGCAGATAGCACTGAAAAATACGCTTTTATTCCAAACCTCTTGCATGCAGCACTTCTAAGCCCATTCTTGTTGTCTAGCTAGCTCTTCATTATGATTTATGTTAAATGTCAGTAAAGTAAGACATTGCTTATGCCTTTAGGCTTAGTGGATTGCTTTCTGTATGAAACTAGGGCAGGGATGCTCAAGTAGGGTTGCACATACCATTTCTTTTTTTGTCAAGTAAAACATTGTTTCAACCCGTTCTCAGTAATTTAACTATTTTATTCTGTTTATTTTTGTTTATTTTACTGTCAGTATTTTAAATTAACAAGAAATTAGTGTTAATATTTTATTTCATCTGCAAGTCCCTGACTTCCTTGAAATTATATGTCTGTAGAACTAAAAGGAAACAATTTTAAAACGAAATAAATGGAGTATTATTTAAGTACTTTGAATAATTTTTTTTACCGAATTGGTTTGCTCCCTTATCACGTTCTCTTAACCCAGTTTGACTAGATGATTTGTTTGTTGGGGGAAAATTGATTAATGTCTTATTAGTGACTACCGATATTCATCCTAAAATGCTTGTGTGCTGACCCATCTCTCTCTCTTTGACACTCATTTGTGCCGTACATGACCGGTGCCTGTGAGGACATTGGCATGGGCTTGTGAGCATGTCAATACCAACTTTGTGCATATGGAAAAGGTGTTAATCTATCAATGTGCAACACGTGTGTAGAAGAGTATGCATGATAATGTGTGTGCGTGTCTGTTACCACGAGAAGTTATGGGGGTTGAGGTTCCGCTGATCACTCATTGTTCCTTTCTGGCCTTCGGCCAGGCTGTCTAGACAAATCCCTCTCTCCATGAACAATACGACCCCTCACCCACAAAGGGACAGGGTCAAAGGTAAGGCAAAGAGGCACCGGCTGCTAGGAGGACATGTGGAGAGACCGGAGCTGTGCAATCTGCCTGTCGTAACCTCAACCCTGGAGCCCTTCTGCTCATCCTTAGGGCACCACCACAGCTGTATGCTAATTTCCACGGCTAGTCCTCTTGTCATTGGTGAGCAGAAGAAGAATTGCTAATATTTTACTAGCCTACAAAATAAATTAAATTGTTCTGTGCTGGTATTTTATGCAGCTCTGAAGGAGGTGTTTGCATATTTGACTAGCCTTTAGTTTGTGCAGTTGAAATCACAAATGTGATTGTAGTGTACACACCTGACCACCAGAGGGCCCTCTCCCAGCAGAAATCACAAAGGAATGTGCATGGAAGTGAGTACCATTGGTAAGGACCAATAAGTAAGTCCTTGAAATGAATGGTAAAATACTAGGTTATTCCATGTTGTTTACTGTTGGTAAAATACTAGGTTATTCAATATTCAAAGGACTACTGAGATGTCACTTTGCATTACATCGTAGCCTACACACAGTATTCTACGAATATGTCATGGCTTGACTCAGAAAATTATTTTTTATATATACATGATAGCTATGTGATGGGGATTTTATTCCAATTAGAATTTGGAGATCAGTGTAGTGCTATTTGTGTGTCTGAATATTCAGATTTTGTACCAAGAATACACAATCAACCAAACCTCTCATTGGGGAACAATGCATAGGAAGGGTTATCCCTTTTTTTGCCGATTTGATCCATATGACCTGTTTGACTACTGGTGTCACACAAACTGACCCTTCATTTAGATAGCGGGGATGTGAAAATGTTGTTCAGTCAATATGATATGAATTTTACTTGTAAATGGGATCCAATGGCTGGAGCATGACCTCCATAAAGGCCAAGAGAGAATGTACAGCTGGGGGTGCAGTAGCAGAGCTTAGGGTCCTTTGTGTAAGGCCAGAGGGGATTATATAGGGATCGTGGTAGGCTAGGCGGCCTAAGGGTTACCACTGAGTAGAGAGTGACATATGGGGCTGAGTTTAATGACCCCTCCACCTCCCTTCTCCATCTGTTCCCATGTCAGACCTGAGGGGTATACTACAAAGCAGGATCATGCCTAAGTATTCTGATATAGGATGGAAATGGGCATGGTATGATTGCCTACCTGGTTAAATAAAGGTGAAATAAGATGTATTAAAAAAAATACATATCTAAATGTAGCTTTTTTTTGTGTACCATAAAATCTGTTGTTATTTCTGGTTGCTTAATCAAAGTTAGCTTGCTAACTTTTGTTTTACTAGGCAAGTCAGTTAAGAACAAATTCTTATTTTCAATGACGGCCTAAATGACGGTTAAACTGCCTGTTCAGGGGTAGAACGACAGCTGTGTCAGCTCGACCTTGTCAGCTCGGGGGTTTGAACTTGAAACCTTCCGGTTATTAGTCCAACGCTCTAACCACTAGGCCCCACTGATCCTCACTGATCCTGCATTGTAGTATGCACCTCTGCTCAGCTCCTGTCTTAATTGTGGTGTTGCAGACTTGAGTCTTGCCAGGATGCCATGGCATGACAATTTATCATTCTGTCATGGCCTTGCTTACAATATATCTACAACAAACAAGTCCTGGGGTATAGGAACATTGCAAAATCGATACATTTTTCACAGTAAGTTGTATTGGTATGAAATAAATGCAATGATATTCAACACTGGATCTGAGCTTGATAGACTAGACTGGGCGTCGATAAAACGTTCCGTTTATTTGCGAAAGACTGGTCGCTAATCTGATTGGCTGTCCCGGGTGCCACATGAAAAGGCTTCCGAACAGAGGTGTTCATTGATTGGTTCATTCGGTCTTTGTCTGAGATGCAGCTGAGAAGGCTGTCCCGTTTGAATGTGCAGGGATTGGAAGGGACCATTTCCATGGACCATCTGTCTCACAGGCTAGTGATACAACAAAGGGAGCCAGGATGGTGTTGGTACATGTCGGATATTTGGTTCTTCCCGTATTTGGCTCTGTAAGAAATAGAGGTAAAGTTATTTCTTTATTCTATCCATGTTTGTCTCTTCTCGTTCCTATATATGTAAATATTAAAGCTAACTAGCTGTCATCTGCAATGGCCAAGCTAATAATGCTAGCTGTCCAGAAAGCTAGCTGCTGAGCTAACCAGACGGCCAGTCAGCTGCGCTCGAGCGAATAAAATCCGGGTTTGCAGTGAAGGTTGTAATCGAACCATGTCAAACGACATATGCAAAATAGTTAGCTATGTAGCTAATACAGCTATAACGAATTAGTAACGTTAATGTTTTGTCATCCGTTCTACCTTGCACGTATTATTGTCAAACGTTATCTTCTCAAGGCAACTAAACAAAATGGTAACTAGCTGAACAAGACAGCTAGCTAGTTTATCTGGACAGGCTAATATTTTGGTTATAGACGCGCGCGTTGTTCCGTAGAATATCGTCATTTTGGATGTAACGTTAGCTAACTAGCTAGTGGCTTCGTTTGTCCCACTAACGGTTAATTATATTTTTCACCCTCTACTAATACAGTAACAACTGTGTGTTTTTAATCTGACCAAACAGCTGGTTAGCGAACATGACATCAGTGACATCAATTGTTTATCCATTTTGGTGTTGGCGAGGCTCGAGTCTTGACAACATGGTGTGTGGGGTGGGTTAGTTGTTGCCTTCAGCGAATCTGTTCTGTAGCTAGATGTGTTATTGGTTGAGGCTGTACTTTTTTTTAAATATCGGCTAAATCCATGTATATTTATATACATTTGTATTTTTGCGATGAACGCCCTAAAATTACTAATTGAACGTGGCAATAGGAGCTGGTCAGGTGGGTTAAAATGTGATGCAGCCTACGACGCGTTTTCTTATTAGGAACATATAGTACGGTCAAGAACACTATCCCGTAGGTTTGGAAAATTGTTTTTCTTGTCTCAAACCCGAAACCAAACCCCATCTCTATTTTGAGACTATCTAGCAATATTTTCAAGGGAAAACATGAGCACAACTGACCGCCTTTTGTTTTGCTCGATTGCAAACACCATACTACCCAAATTGACCGAAATAACATCCTCCATATATGCAGCAAAAGGCTATATGTGCTGATTATATAATTATACTAATATGAACGTGCATTTTAAAATACATGCAGTAGCACCAATGATTTCATTGTGCTTTTATTTGTGTTCTTTTTTCCTGTTCCATAGTATCGAGGCTGGCGCTACATTCCGCATTTCTCAGACCTTTGTCCCCTTCATTGTGTAGCTAACGATCATCTGCTGCTGTCTGCCGTAGCCTCTGCCTGTTCTCTGCATCTAGCTGTATTGTGAACCCCTTCCTCATTTCCTCTTTCCATCTGAAGACGACATTGGCATTAAAACCCGAGTTCTCCCACTCATACCGTATCCTTCTGTGTAACAGACTAAAGAATAACACCTTCTCTAGAAAACAGTTTGTCTTTACTTAAACTGTCATGTTGCTCTTTAGTACATAATCCATTGTAGCATTAGGCCTATTACTATAAAATGTCGTTGTGATTTTCCCATTCAGTGTGGATAGACTACATTCTGCTGTAAATTTCTGTAAAGTGGATACATTTTGACCCCTTGGCCCCCGATTCGATTATAGCCAGGCTTGATAGAACTTGTGGATTGCTGTCTCCAGTCATCCCCCTTCAATCAAAGGTGCATTGTACCACTTCCATATCTGATGGCCTGTTTGAAACATAAATCGCATTCATTCCCCCTCCCAAATGCTATCATCCTAATCACATTTAAACCAATTGGACAGTAACTGGCTGCAATATATCTGCATTCTAATTTGCGTGTCTTTATTTCTCAAACGATCTGAAATTGCCACCTTTGATGGTCCATTGCACCTGTTCTAGTGGCTAAACGGCCAGTCGTAATCCTAACCATGTGTACGAGCCATTGTTTCATCTAATTTAATTAACCCATTTAGTTTGTCACTGCGAATCTACGAGTCTTAACTCAACTCGCCGTTTAAAATTCGTTTTGTGATCTACTATCATGCCAAACTCCCCAGTATCTTACACACCTCCACATAATGCTATCCATTTTACAGGGATGTGTATATCACGCACTGCTGTAGAACTCCTTTTAGAATCAAAGTGTCTTTATTCTTTGGTTGTGCTTTCTCTCTACCTTATGTTCTTGTATTAGAACCTAATGCATGATCATTTTTAAAATTCTGTTTATGTTTTCACATTGAACAGCAGATTACAATGTAATCTTTGTGTAGAGATGTCCCTGCTGTACTGAAATGTGCTGTAGCATACACATCTACTCATTGGATGCTGCTTCTGTTCTGTTAATCCTACAGAGCATGGTCAGGCCTTGCCTTTGGTCATTATTTGCATGTAGTTGCATTATTACTATTATCACACAGTGCCACACATACTAATATTTTCCAATAAAGACTTCTAGTATTTTTCCTAACCTTCAGTGTGCTTTTTGCTGATTTCCATGTGTGTTTCCACCCCACCGTGCTGTCACTGAGGCAGTCCCCCCTCTACCTCTCAGTGCTCTCATCTCTCTTTGCAGAGGCACTTTAAGGTGCTTCTCTCTCCCGAGTCCCAATCATAGGATTAGGGACAGCCAAATCTCTTGTCCTGCTGGGAAAATTAATTTTGACTGAGACATGGGACGCAGTGATTAATGTAGGAACCATACAGTCAACCCCCCCCCCCCCCCCCCCCCCCCCAAATCAATACACATTCCATCTGTATTTAAGTCTCTTGTCAACATTGCTTCTATACTATAGTAGTATTGACCAAAACTTTGTCATCCTTTTCATCCTTTCCGCCTGTCTCGGTTTTAGTAAAGTTAACATTGTCGCTGTCGGGTTACGAAAGTATTATTCACAGTGTCACACGCAACTGACGAATTTGGCTTTACATTTTTTGTGAAATATTAGTCTTGAATTGGCGTCTTTCAGATACTGACCAGGATGGGAGATTTGGGGTTTTGTTGTGAGGCTGACTGCGCACCTTGAAGTCCCTCAACATAACACACAACATTAAACACTGATATAAATGCTATGTCGGTTCTGTTTACTATGTTGTTCTTGAGGTGTCTTGACAGAAGTGGCACCAGCCATTCAATAGCTATACAGATTGGGTAAACACAGGGCATTTGAATGTTACATATAGTCTAGCCTATAAGTTTGTTTTATATCTCAAAACTAGCAAGTAAAAGGTTTATATTGACAGCAATACTTCGCCACTTCCTTTACCTTGACATATACAGTGGGGCAAAAAAAGTATTTAGTCAGCCACCAATTGTGCAAGTTCTCCCCCTTAAAAAGATGAGGCCTGTAATTTTCATCATAGGTACACTTCAACTATGACAGACAAAATGAGAAGAAAAAAACATCCAGAAAATCACGTTGTAGGATTTTTAATGAATTTATTTGCAAATTATGGTGGAAAAATAAGTATTTGGTCAATAACAAAAGTTCTCAATACTTTGTTATATTGTCATTGCTAACAAAGGGTGAGGTCAAATGTTTTCTGTAAGTCTTCAAGGTTTTCACACACTGATGCTGGTATTTTGGCCCATTCCTCCATGCAGATCTCCTCTAGAGCAGTGATGTTTTGGTGCTGTTGCTGGGCAACATGGACTTTCAACTCCCTCCAAAAAATGTTCTATGGGGTTGAGACTGGCTAGGCCACTCCAGGACCATGTACTGGCTTAAGCAGGGGGACACGTCTGGCACTGCAAGATTTGAGTCCCTGTCGGCGTAGTGTGTTACTGATGGTAGGCTTTGTTACTTTGGTCCCAGCTCTCTGCAGGTCATTCATTAGGTCCCCCTGTGTGGTTCTGGGATTTTTGCTCACCGTTCTTGTGATCATTTTGACCCCACGGGGTGAGATCTTGCGTGGAGCCCCAGATCGAGGGAGATTATCAGTGGTCTTGTCTGTCTTCCATGTCTTCCATTTCCTAATAATTGCTCCCACAGTTGATTTCTTCAAACCAAGCTGCTTACCTATTGCAGATTCAGTCTTCCCAGCCTGGTGCAGGTCTACAATTTTGTTTCTGGTGTCCTTTGACAGCTCGTTGGTCTTGGCCATAGTGGAGTTTGGAGTGTGACTGTTCGAGGTTGTGGACAGGTGTATTTTATGCTGATAACAAGTTCAAACAGGTGCCATTAATGCAGATAACGAGTGGAGGACAGAGGAGCCTCCTTAAAGAAGAAGTTACAGGTCTGTGAGAGCCAGAAATCTTGCTTGTTTGTAGGTGACCAAATACCTATTTTTCCACCATCATTTGCAAATAAATTCATAAAAAATCCTACAATGTGATTTTCTGGATTTTTTTTCTTCTCATTTTGTCTGTCATAGTTGAAGTGTACCTATGATGAAAATTACAGGCCTCATCTTTTTACGTGGGAGAACTTGCACAATTGGTGGCTGACTAAATACTTTTTTGCCCCACTGTATGCACTTAGATGCATATTCTCCTTTGGTTCATTATGGAATGGCACCTAGCTGTTTAGATGACCTAGATCAATCAGCAGCAAACAGAACTCAATTAGCAAAACAACTTTCTCTGCTTGTATTTTGAATCAAACTGTATTCCAAGTGGATTTGAACATATCAATACAATTTACAGTAAAATAGACAGTAAAATACATTGCATAAACCCTACTAAGGTAGATTAAGTCTGTGACCAGCATTACACCTTAGTGAGTGTCGTTGGTACCTCTGCTATGTCTTCGGCAGACTTCTTTGTGGGTGTATCACTTTAACACACTGCTGTAATTAGCCTAAATAAGTGTGATTTAGAATATGGCAAAACATTTGTACGGGGAGAAAGTTTGTGGGCTAGGCCTATTTGTTTATTGATAATAGAAAAGTATGCTAGATTGTGTTCAATTTGGTCTTCACATGACCAATTCAATAAGACTCCATTTATTGTACAGAGCATGCATACTCAAGACTGCCTTCATTACATTTACATTTTAGTCACTTAGATGATGATCTTTTCCAGAGCAGCTTACAATTAGTGCATTCATCTTAAGATAGTTGTGATGTGTAGTCCCAACTAGCTATCTCATGTTCTTGTGAGGAGAGACTTTCTATGACAGTTGCTTGTACTAAGAGGTCCGGCTACGGTTCATAGCCTTCCTACCTAGAGCACGCAGATACAGGCTATTGTCAGCGCCTTATTCTTCAAATACTTACAAGGTCATATTAGGCAGTCAATGGCATACATTATTCAACACTGCTGTAGTGTTCCATGCAAGCAGCTGCTTTATATTTTGTTTTACATTTGCGTTCTAGTCATGAGATGAAATGGTACACATACCATTAATACGAGTGCCTTATTTTACTATATTAAGCACGGGACACCTATCCATAATGACTTATGCATATAAATAACCCAAAAGACTCATAAGGTTTTTTGTTAGCTACCCCCTCAAACCAATTTCATACTGCCGGATAGGTCGACCATACTAAATCCTTCAGGATTGGTTGATAGCTACTGCACTGCTTAGCCTAAACATTACCTCGTCCCCTCCCCTATTCGTGCATTGTAAAGTAATGGGATGCTCATGCTACCGATGGAATGGGGTGTGTAGATGAGGATTATGTTGGGGAGAATAGTAGCAGTGATTATAAAACTGCAGAGACAGCCGGGTCAGACTGCTGCAGTCATGGGTGGGCAGGGCTACATGCCTGTCAGTCAAACGGGGGAGACATGCCGCACTGTGGGGAGGGGCTGGCTGTATGTGTGCACATGCTTCTCTGGAGGGGCTGAAAGCTCAGATATGCACCAGTCAGGAGATTTTACAGCCCGAGCTCAGCGCTGAGAGAGACTATGCTGCAGATGCTGTGAGAGGTGCAATGTGTGCCGAATAAGGCCTATTTGATATGCTATTTTATAGTCCTTCTATGGTCCATTTATGATTATAATCATCATAGCACTGATAGTTTCCACCTTGTTATTATTTTTATTTTATTTAACTAGGTAAGTCAGTTAAGAACAATTTTTTTATTTACAATGATGGCCTTCCGAGGAACAGTGGGTTAACTGCCTATATGAATGGGGAAAACATATATGATTGATTCTTCTTTGTTAGTAGGGTCTGTTTAACCCATTTGTTATTGGGGTCCCTGTATCTTTGCACAAGAGTGACGTAAAACATTGCGACAGAACGGAGTGAAACGGCATCCTGTGGTCCACCAAAACCAGAAGACAATTTTTTATGTTTTTCTGCTCTACTTCCTCAGCCAGCAAACACAATTTCTCCTCTTATGGATCTGAGGTCCACTAGGGTTCTTATGTCTCAAGGCAATATCTACTGTAGCAAAAGAATAACCAAGCAGAATCTGTCTCCACGGGTTTGTGACTTGAACAGTCGCACTGCTTTGAATTACGTAGGCTATGATGTACAAAGGGGAAAAAAGGAATGATGACCAAATTTAGAGTTGTTCTGAAGTACCCTCCGGATTGTAATTGAATAACCACTATATCAAAGAAATGTATTTAAGTAAGTGTAATTTCTTACAAAAATATCTAATCATCAGCTAAAAATGAACCCATAGAGCGTTTAGAACCTCTACTTATTGTAATCATTACGTAGACATGTAATGCAGGTAGCCTAGTGGTTAGTGGTAGGCCAGTAACCAAAGGTTGCTGGATCGAATCCCTGAGCTGACATAAAAATCTGTCGTTCTGCCCCTGAACAAGGCAGTCAACCCACTGTACCCCGGTAGCCGTCATTGTAAATAAGAATTTGTTCTTAACTGACTTGCCTAGTTAAAGGTTACATAATATTTTTTTAAATATATTTTTTTAAACATTACAAAGGCAGTGTTACTGGAAATTCCCTTCCAAACAGTAAAGATGATGATTACGCTCTTGTCTCTGCATCAAATTAGAACAACATTGCATAGCTGTTTTACAAGCCACTTATTATTATGGATTTTAGTAGTAGCATTTTATCACAGTGATACAGTAAAAAAAACACAGTTTACTTTAACTAGGATGGCACTAAAGATGTCTATACATGGAGCCTGGCCATTCATAGTCACAGTCTGTGGGGTTGTGCTTTTCACATGAGGCCTGCCTGCATGTCTTAAAGATGAGAGCCATCCCAGCCCCCCCAGACCTTGGTGTCTGTCCCCCTGCGCAGACAGCTGGTAGACTATAACTGGAGACTATAACTGGAGTTAAAGGAGCAGCTGCAGTGCCTCCCCCTCCCCACACTTCCCTCCTCTGGGCGTAATGGATATTGATTGTTTGGCTGCGACCCAGCACCATGCTGATTCAGCAGGTTGGCCAGAGCTTCACTCACTACTCCTCCTTCCATAGACCGAGAGGCAGCCCTAACCCAGGGTTGGTACATGAGGAATATACAGTGCCTTTAGAAAGTTCATACACCTTGACTTATTCCATCTTTTGTTACAGCCTGAATTCTAAATTGATGAAATTGATTTTTCTTCCCACCCATCTACACACAATACACCATAATGACAAAGTGAAAACATGTTTTTGAAAAATGTTAGCACATTTATTGAAAAGGAAATACAGAAACATTTCATTTACAAAACTATTCACATCCCTGAGTCAATACTTTGTAGAAGCACCTTGGGTGGCGGTTACAGCTTTGAGTCATCTTGGGTATGTCTATCAGCTTTACACATCTGGATTTGGGGATTTTCTCCCATTTCTTCCTAGCAGAATTTCGGAATCTCTGTAAAGTTAGATGGGGTGTGGTAGTGAACAGCAATCTTCAAGTCTTTCCACAGATTTTCAATAGGATTCAAGTCTGGGATTTTCCTGGGCCACTCAAGAACTTTCACGTTCTTGTTCTGAATCCATTACAGCGTTGCTTTGACTATGCTTGAATATATTGTCCTGTTGGAATGTAAATCTTCGCCCCAGTCTGTTTGCCCTCTGATAACAGAACTCAGCAGATTTGGCTCCATTCATTGTTCCCTCTAACTTTACTAGTCTCCCAGTCCCTGCCACTGAAAAGCATCCCCATAGCATGATGCTGCCATCACCATGCTTCACAGTAGGGATGGTGTTAGAAGGGTGAAGAGCTGTGCTTGGTTTTCTCCAGACATAGTAGGGCTGGGCGACATGACCAAAATATCATATCACTGTATTGTATTATTTTTTTAAATAATATTGACTATTTGAAATGTTTATTTATTGACCTTTTGCTTTATGAGTGGTGCGTGACCCTAGGTTGGCAACACATACATTGTAAGTGATTTCAATAGGTTTTTCTCTATTCTGATTTTGTTTTATACTGTTCAATTAAACTTAAACCTAAAATAATCTTCAGCATTTTCATACATTTCTGAATTCCCTGCAATCATTTGAGATCATTTCTACACTGCCACGTAGGGCTGCACGATGTTGCAATTGTGATTTGACTTGCGATTTAGAGCACAACACTTGGGTGAACTTTTAGAATCCTAGAAATATAATGAATATTCTATAGTTAGAATTGAATAGTGTGTATTTTGAATACAGTGTTTGACATGCCAACTAATTAAAATGCCAGGGAGGAGTTATTGTCACAGGGTAGGAACCAAAGTGTTGTTTCCTAGGGGACCCTATAATCTTTGGCTACGTTTTGTTTTCTCTTAGCTACTTCATGTTGCTAACATTAATGCTTTGTATTTTCCTCTTTAATTTAGTAGATACTGTTGCACAAACGACATGCTTATTTAGGTCTACACCATCACTGGTATTATCAGGCTGTATAGCTTATTACGTTTGCGCTGACACAGCTGGCTAGCGGGCTAATAAATGTAGTAACTTGCGATTAGCATTAGCGGCTAAAAAGATTTAGGTCCAACTTGCTAGGAAAATACAAACTAGCTGTTTGCAGATGTAAGAAATACAAACTAATAGTGTAAATATAGAACTCTAGTGGATTTAAATTAAGAAGCTAAGTGAAGCGGCATCCTTGTCACATGTGCTGCATTGACCATGCAGTCTGAATGCAAGTGTGCTCCTCAAGTGACGGGACGGGGCTTGGTCTGTGTGGAAGCGGCATGGAGAAAGAGTGCTGAGAGAGAACTCAAGTAGTGAAGTAATCTGTAGAAATGGATTTACACACGGCATATGACATTTAAAAAATATATATACATTCAAAAAGTTGTAAGGTAAAGTAAAAATCCAAAACGGTCCATACATCAATACCGGTATATTGCAAAATACGGTATACCGCCCAGCCCTAAGACATGGTGCTTTGCATTCAGGCCAAAGAGTTTGATTTTTGTCTCAACAGACCACAGAATATTTTGCCTTGTGATCTGTCTTTCATGTGCCTTTTTGCAAACTTCAGGTGTGCTGTCATGTGCCTTTCTCAGGAGTGTCTTCCGTCTGGCCACATGACCAACTACAGCGCAAATGAAGGAAAGGAGACAAGGAGAGGAAACCACTTTAGATTATTGAACCGCACCCCACAGCCCTTAAACGGCTGGTGGTTTTAGCAGTTGATTCTATAATGCCAGGCTCCATAATGAGAGGCCTGTAGGACTAGTGCACGTAGGTCTAATGATAGTGCAACAGTTACATCGCTCAGCAGGAAGCCTAGCGGTTAGAGAGTTGGGCCAGTAAACGAAACGTCAATGTTTTGAATACCTGAGCCGACAAGGTGAAAAATCCGTCTGTGCCCTTGAGCAAGGCACTTAACCCTAATTTGCTCCAGGGGTGCTGTACTACTATAGATGACCCTGCAAAACAAAGCCTTTCACTGCACCTATTCAGTTTGTGACAATAAAATATATTATTTTAACATGGAGGCAGGTAGATTTTATATGATGTTCAACAGTGGCTCTGAATAAGTAGCATGCTAAAGAATATTTTAAAATATGTGCTGCCACAATTCACAGGAACTCTGCACGAGAATCTTACGTTAATTATGTGCCGCCACCATTCACGGAAACTCGGCACGAAAATCTTACGTTTGTTATCTTATGCTCAGGTCCAATTTAAAACCAGGGTACCTATTCATAATTCATTATACAAACCCACTTAAACCAAAGACCGCATCAAACCTTGAAATCTAACCTAGCATATATTATCAGAAGCAGAGATTCAATCCACAAAACAAAACAGCAGTCATCGTGCCCAGTGTACCCCTTCGCTCCCAGCTGAACCTGTAGAACGACAGGAAATGAGCAGGACAGTTGGGCTCTCTCTGGAGCTTAGAGGTCGCTCTATGGTCTTTCATCTCTTTTGTGTTCCGTCTTCCTGGGTGAGGTCGCTTTCTGTTTTCTCGCTGTGTGTGTTTGATATGTATGACGGTGTGTGAGCTGTATTTTTATTTATTTTATTTAACCAGGTAGGCCAGAACAAGTTCTCATTTACAACTGCGACCTGGCCAAGATAAAGCAAAGCAGTGCGACAAAATCAAACAACACAGAGTTATACATGATTACGGTGTGTGAGTGATCTGTATGACGGTGTGTTGGTGATCTGTATGGCGGTTGGTGATTTGATCTGCATGACTGTTGAGTGTTCTCTGTTGTGTGTCTGTTTCTGACTGAGTTTCTGATTTTGATGTCTGTCTCTGTTCTGACTGTTTGATGTCTGTGTGTGTGTGTGTGTGGTTGTGGTTTCTGTCTGAATATGATCCGTCTGCCTGTCTCTTTGTCTGACTAATTGCTCTCTGTTATTCTATTTTGTTATTTTACCTTGTGTGATTGTGCTGCCTGTTAGAGCTGTCTGTGTAGTTGGTCTGTGTGACGTTTGATTGAGTGTGACAGATGACTCCCTCTACTATCTGACTGATTTGGTGTGATCACTCTGTCTACTCTCTCTGGTGTCTTGTCTGATTGGGTGAGTGTGTTCTCTTGGCTGATTGGTTGATCTCTCTGTGGATATGATTGGTGTCTCCGTATCGTCTGATGGCAGAGTGTCTTCTCTGTCTTCATTGGTTGCGGTCAACTTCTTCTGAATCCTGATTGGGTGTACTTATCTCCTGCAGGGGCACAATTCACCAGGCATCAGCACAGCCATGCTACCTCATGCCGACACTTCCACCTAGGGGCCCCTCAGGCGCCCATCTCAGCTGAGTTCCCCTTGGGTCACACCAGCCAACCCCCCCAGACTGGCCTGGCCCCTCACCAGCCCCCGGCCCCCCACCACCCACCGCCCCTGCCGGCCCCCCCTCAGTTCCAGGACGTTACTGGGCCTCCGTTCCTACCTCAGGCCTTACACCAGCAATACCTCATCCAGCAGCAGCTTCTAGAGGCGCAGCACCGCAGGATCCTCCCACACTCCAGGTACTACCACACACACTTGCATGTTCTGTTGGACTCACATTTACATTTGTCTGTTTCTTTCACTTACCCCCTCTAAGGCACTGAGTTGGCCAGACACTAGAACACTACACCCCCTCCAATTTCCATATGCTAATGTATGGAAATGCCTCCTCTGTGCAGACGAACTCTGGAGCGTGCTCCTCTGAACCCTCACAGACTTCGCTCAGGGTACGACTACTCCCCTCCCCTCCATATCCCCCAGCCAATCAGCCAGCAGCCGCGCTACCTGGCCGAGGGCACAGACTGGTGAGTCAAAAAATAATAATTAAACGGGGAGCCTTGGAGACGATAAGTCATTGTTTCATCCTTCCATCTGTCTGGCATTAGTGGTGTTGGTTTATGTCTCTCCCCCTGCCTGTAGGGGTGATCATTTTACTCTGTGTTGATGTTAATATAGGTTTTTGTCCTCTCTCCTCTGTGTCTGTTCGTAGGGACCTTAGTGTGGACGCTGGCCTCTCTCACCAACAGTACCAGCTCCAGCAGCTTCCACAGCACTATCAGCATTACCTGGCGGCATCCCCCAGAATGCACCACTTTCCCAGGAACACCTCGTCTGCACAAGTGGTACTTTCATGACTGTTGGCTGTTGTGGTTGGTCTCTGCTTTGTTATTTTGTTGTTCTGCTTGTCTATGTTGCCTGTTTAGTTGCTGTGTTGTTCACACTCTGTGTGATGTCTGCCTTTGTCTGTTCGTCCATCAATGATTCGGTGTTTTCCAACAGAGTTCTGTTAACTGTTGATGACCGAAGTGTCTTCTTTTTTATGTTTGACAGGTTGTGCATGAGATTAGAAACTACCCGTACCCCCAGCTTCACCTGTTGGCTCTGCAGGGCCTCAACCCCTCACGTCACGCTTCCGCTGTACGAGAGAGCTATGAGGTAAATGTCCATTTCTATATCAATTTTACCAATATCTACAGCGTACTGAACAAAAATATAAACGCAACAAGCAACAATTTCAAAGATTTTACAGAGTTACAGTTCATATAAGGAAATCAATCAATTTAAATAATAATAATACATTTAGGCCCTAATCTATGGATTTCACATGACTGGGCAGCCATGGGTGGGCCTGGCACGGCATAGGCTCACCCACTTGGGAGCCAAGCCCACTGCCCAGTCATGTGAGGCCAGTTGGGCCTACTGCCATATTCACTAAAACAACATTGGATGCAGCTTATGGTAGAGAAATGAATGTTCAATTATCTACCATCAGCTCTGGTGGACATTCCTGCAGTCAGCATGACAATTGCGTGCTCCCTCAACATGAGACGTCTGTGGCATTGTTGTGTGACACAACTGCACATTTTAGAGTGGCCTTTTATTGTCCCCAGCACAAGGGGCTCTTGTGTAATGTTCATGCTGTTTAATCAGATGTTTGATATGCCACACCTGTCAGGTGGTTGGATTATCTTAGCGAGGGAGAAATGCTCACTAACAGGTTTGTAAAGAAATTTGTGCACAAAATTGGAGAGATATGCTTTTTGTCCATATGGAACATTTCTGGGAACTTATTTCAGCTCATGAAACATGGGACCAACACATTTTACATGTTGTGTTTATATTTTTGTTCAGTATATATTAATGCTATTGCTTGTGTTACACATGGATACTATACTTGTTTTTATGGTTAAGCTTTAATGGCATGATTTAATTCTGTTACCCTAGTCATACCAGTGCTGACCGGTTGCTTTTGCAGAGGTGAAGTGACGTTATCTGTCTAAAGCCTTGCTCTCCTGTGCCCTAGGAGCTGTTGCAGCTTGAAGACAGGTTGGGAAGTGTCAGTAGGGGAGCAGTTCAGACCACCATAGAGAGATTCACCTTCCCACACAAATACAAGAAGGTGAGGAGGCAGCTCTCTGAGTTAGAAATATACACACACAAGTGGAGCTACAGGCAACTGCCAAAATAACAGAAACACTTGAGTAAATGAGTGATACAAAGTATATTGAAAGCAGGTACTTCCACACAGGTGTGGTTCCCGAGTTAATTAAGCAATTAACATTCCATCATGCTTAGGGTCTTGTATAAAAATGCTGGGCAGGTCACTGAATGGTTTGATGAGCATGAAAACGAAGTAAACCATATGCCATGGCCATCTGTCACCCGATCTCAACCCAAATGAACACTAATGGGAGATTCTGGAGCGGCACCTGAGACAGTGTTTTCCACCACCATCAACAAAACATGATGGAATTGATGGAATTTTGATGGAAGTTCCAGACACTTATAGAATCTATACCAAGGTGCATTGAAGCTTTTGTGGTTCGTGTGACCCAACTTCCTATTAAGACACTTTATGTTGGCGTTTCCTTTATTTTTACAGCTACCTGTATATTGTAAATGTAACCAGTGGGAATTGAATATATTAACCATTAGACCGAGAGGACATCTTCAAGGTCTGAGGACTTACAAGTCTCACAGTGCTACTGCTGCATGAGTGCATGATTCCAAATCACCTCCAGTACTGTATACAAACTCAAAGTTTTAAAAAGCAAAGTCACTTACTTCTGAAGCCTTAGTGGTCTCTTTAAAAACTCTTGACCCTGTCTGATTCTAATCTGGATATGTCATTTGATTGGTCCACAGAGGAAGCCTCTGGATATGAAGATTGGCGAGGAGGGCGAGGAGACTGATGTGGATGAGAAATGTACCATCTGCCTGTCGATGCTGGAGGAGGCAGAGGACGTCAGGTAATGAATGTCTGCAACACTTAACCTATTGGAGCCTATGGAATTCAAAGAACCCACTGAACAAGTGTGATGTGCATACTGTATATTTTCTCTTTCAGTGTGTGAGTTGACGACCAGACGATTGACCTTCTTCCTTTTCTCTCCCGTCTCACCTGTCCAGGCGTTTACCCTGCATGCACCTCTTCCACCAGGGCTGTGTGGATCAGTGGCTGGCGACCAGCAGGAAGTGTCCAATCTGCCGCGTGGACATCGAGACGCAGCTCCACCCAGACAGCTGATGTCACAGGGGTGGAGCCTGACGGTCTGGCTGCTGTCAATCACCCTGGCGTGGATCCTGCTCCCTTCCACCCGGCCCTGCCTCTCCCAACATGGGTGCTTTGCCAAATGTCTCCAGTCGTCACGTGACATCATAGCCCTCTCTGACTCACGCTTTACTGAGCCAATCCAGGATTACTTACTGCACGAGAGACCGGAGACTGACTCTCTCTCTCTCTCTCTCTCTCAATAAAAGCACATCCCCAGCAAAAAGACATGCAAACACTCACTCACACATACATTACATACTATATACACATGTGCACACAGGGTTTACTAGTTGCTTGCTGGTGGTTGGGTGTCGTTGCTGTTGTGTTGTAGTTAGGGGAGGCAGGTGTGTTTCCTGTGTCTTTGTAGCATGTTCTTAAAGCCATGACATTAATGTACAGAGTGAAAAGCACACAACCCCACTTGCCAGCCAGCCTGCCACATACACACACACACACACTGCTTATTCTGCCACAACAGGAAGCTAATCAACCACTTAAAAGCCCTGTCGCCATGTTTGCCTACAGATCATTTGTGGTAGTACAGTAGCAGCATCAGACACAGTGGTATTTTGACCCCTCACTTTGTTATAAGAGGGGGACTGAGTGTTCAGATCTCGCCCAGCTTCTACTTTTTGCAATACAGTAGTTGTACATTTGCTTGGGACTGATGCTGCCATCAGTGTTCGGACAAAATACAACTATTTCACTGCTGTCATGTTGGCCTGCCCCAATGCATGGGGTGGCGTGTGTTTTTGAGTAAATACAGAGGTTAGTGAGTGTTTTTAACCAAATGTGTTATGGTATTGCTTGACCTGCCGCAATGTGTGTGTTCTGCCCCAGTGTGTGGGTTTCAGTGTATGTTTAACCAATGCTTGCGCGTGAGTGACAAACTTAAAGTGCAGGTTCAAGTGTGTGTTAAGGGTAATATAGAAGTTAGCTTAACAGTGATTTGATTGGAGTGCTTGTAGAATACAAAGCCAAATAAGGAATACAATTATTATTATTTTTAAATGTAGTAGGACTTATCCCCCATCATGCACTGCAGTGACTGAGTGAGATGTGGGGCCTTCTGGTTAAGCAGAAGTGTTAGCTGCCCTGAAAACAGCGACTCTGTGCCATCCACTCCTGTCGCAGGTGTTAAGGCTGAGCAGTGTAGTGAAATGCATGTTTCAATGTTGGCTTGGGCTGTCGTGTTAGCGTTAAAAAAAAAAAAATGGAGGGCAGAGGAGGGTGTTGTCTGTGCATGACTTAGTTAATCTGAGCTGTGATTATCAACTCAACACAAACAAACAAATGAAGAAAAAGGGAGAACGATGTCAGTGTTTGTCCCTGACCTGTAGCGTGTGTTCATACTGTCCCTTTTTGGTGGCAAACAAAATGGAATCCTATTGTTTACCTTATTGCCTAAAGAACAAGCACATGTGATAGATATAGCAACAACCTCTTTTTGTTATTGCATTTGCGTTGGTTTCCGTATATTTAGGTATAAACGCGCACTGTTTTGGACCGAGTGAGGAGCTTTGTGTGTTGAACTTGTTTTTATGTGTCAGATCTCCCCTCGTGGTTGCTATGCTGGTTGCTATGCTGTATTGCTAGAACAACAATGTAGAATGTTGTGTGATGGGGGCAGTATCCTCCCCACAGTGCATATGGACAGGACTGGGCTGGGGTCAAAATGAGGACCAAAATAATGGTCATAGAACACTTTTTGTTGTCAAAAAAACAACTCTTTAAATGTTGATATTGTGTGTGCTTTCCTTTTTGTTTTGTTGCTATGTTATGTCTAAGTCAATGTGCATGAACACTACATAGGTTTTTAAGGATTGGCACAGGTCCTATAAAATGCATTGAGGACTCGATGTGAAGTATTAGGACAGACCCTAAATGCCCTGTAGACTGAAGGATGAGTTGTGACGGATTGGGACTGACCCTAACTGTCCTGTGCACTGCCAGTGTTGATACTGACTCCTCCTTTAGTCTAGTTTTTTATGGGAAGTTTTGATAGTTTACACAGGGTGTTGTCAGTTGAGATGCCTTAAGTATTTAACAATCATTATTTATTACTAACTGTAGATATCGTGTGTACGTATTTAATTTTATATAGTTTTTTTCTGCAATTGAATCATTTATTTATTTAGATATAACACAATTGTTTTAAAAAATTGAACGATTACCTCTTTTTTGCATTTTTGCATTGTTTTAATTCAATGGGAATGCTTCGCATGCAGTTGTATTTTTCCTGAAGAAACTAAACTAAAAAGACCTGCTGTTTGATCTCTCTCCCCGAGCCGGCTGTGTTATGTTTACTGTCCCGGGCTGAGCTGTCGAGCCTGCTCTTCTCATGTGGTGCTGTGGATAGTGGTGCTGTGGATATCTTGGTTACATTCCATTCAATGCAATTTTCTCTGATCCCTATGCTGTGATGTAGTGGACAAACTGCAATGGAGTGAAATGTTTTTAAGTTTGTAATTTGTCTTGTTTTGCACTCATAGTTTTAACATGGGAACCCTCTCACTGGCATAAAGCAGTTACGATCGTAGATGTATTGTTATTATTACTGTATACGTTGTCATTTCCAGTTCTCTGCCTCTCATCCCTCTCTCCTTTCTTTAAAAAAAAAAAAGCATGTTCCTTTTCTGTGTTGGGATATTTCTCCTTCCCTCTTTTCCAAATATCTTGTAGTTTTGAGCCCAACAAGTGCCTCGCTTCTAGTGTTGAGATATTTCCTTATGATTGTAGCTACTATTTTTGCCACACAAACTCCTACGCTCAGTTACTCGAAAGCCATCATGCCTGAACTAGGTACATATTTATCTGGAGGTCTTACTCCTGCATTACACGGGCACCATGAACTGTAGGCTATGTTCAAATGCTGTATAATATTGTTGTTCCTTTCTTATTCCCTCCTCTCTCACTTCTCTCATTGTCACCACTGACCAACCTGCAAGGTGAAGGAAATATGACGTTAGCCCCCATAAGTGGAGTGTGGGAACTTTAAGGTGGTGTGGTCAGCGTCGTATTGCTTTCACTAACCAAATAGATCTGTGGATACCTTTATGAGAATAAAGAAAGCAGCATTTTAGGAGTACTCGGAAATTGACATTTTTCTCCATCATTTTTAGTTTAACCTTGACCTAATCTAATAATACCTTTGAAATATTTTACTTTATCCATTATACAAATGAAGGAAATATTTGACAAATCTTTGTGAAAATGTTTCACTGTGTTCATCTGCGCTACACTAATTATTCTTATTATTCCCTCTTTTCCTTTCCTTTATTATTTTGTCTTACTGTCCATCCTTCCCTCCACTCAGAACCCATCCAATGTTTCCTATCACAATCCTCTATGTAAAACAAGAACAGACAGAGGATCTCTTAAAGCACAACCTTACTAAAAATGCATGTTTTTCTCAGGTTTGAATATATTCTTAATGGTATGTAAGTATATGGTGAAAATATTTGTAGATATACAAAGAATATTACAGAATTAATTTTGCTGCTGCTTGCATCTGAAAAACTGAAGGAAAGAGAAAATATCTCAACGTGCCAGTGATAGGGCTGCCGCCATCTTTGTATAAGGTCTGCTGTTTAGCCGTGACTGCGCAATGTTTTTCAATATAGGAGATTTTATCGGAGAATATAACTATTTATCATTAATATTAAAGCAATAGCTCATTAATGATGAGTGTGTTGATGAACTGGATGAGCATATTGTGTAAATGTTAGATTCACATTTGGTGGAATTTTGTACTTTATTTATTACTACTACTAATAATGATTTTAAAAGTTGCATCGCTAAACCCAAACTGTTCTGTTTTTTTATTTACATTTTATTTCAAGGCTGGTATATTATCCTTTTTTGTATGTGCTCTTTTTGTAATAAATTGGATAAAATGGAAGGTGTATAAATCTGGTGTTTGTGGAATGAGTAGAAGTTACCTTGTGTCCCTAAAATTAAGGCCAGTTATGACTCTTTGAAGTTAGAGGAGAAGGATGAAAAAAAATGCTTTCATTGAGAATGAGACATGATCTCCATCCTGATGAGGTTGACAATCCTCTTTTGATTTGTTTTCTGAGTCTGTCTTCACAAGGTAATCGAAATCTCACCGGGAGATGAACACATCAGTCAAACCACAATCTTAAAAAGCAGTTTTGAAAAACAAAAAGTGTTTTGGAATAAGCAGTACAAAATAGTATACTCTCTTATAAAACCTAATTTACAACCAAGCAGCTGAGCAACATGCCATTCCTGATAATGGGTACTTTTAAAATGGTGGCACAATCATGTTACCTGGCCTTATGACCCTATTGTGTTTTAGCCATAAACGCCAGGCCACTTGCCTTCAGTAGTAATGCAATAAAGCCAAACTATAAGATATTCTAGAAATGTAGTAATAAATATATAAACATTTTCCTTTCCTGAGATCATGACCATATAGAGGCAATAACATTTTTAAAATGAAACCGTTGCCCACATCCAAACTCCATTCAAAGAGTTTGTATATCTTCATTACGGAGTTGCTTGGGTAGAGTCCAACACACGGCGAGGCCTCTATCATCTGCTGTGCAAAGGACATACGTTTTCATATAGTGGAGAAGTCTCAATATGAGGTCTTTAGTACTTTGGGTAGAGGACCCTGAAGATCTGTCCGTCCGCCTTCTTGGTGTTCAGCCACTTTCCACACAGGAAGATGGTGGTGACACCGTTGGCTGTGTTGGTGACCTCCACGCGGTCCAGCAGCCAGCCGGGGCTGAGGCGGGTATTGTCATGCTCCACACACACTCTCAGCAGCTCACCCATGTCCAACATCTCTAGCAGGAAGCGGTCCGTTTGGCCTCGCTCAAACAGGTTGCGGAACTTCTGACGTAGCGACCGGCGGCCCGAGTCGCCGTTGGAACCGTAGATGGTGATGAAGACATTGGCATCGGTGCCTGCCCCCTTCTCGTCGCCCGTGATGAGGATGATCTCGTACTTGACAGGCACCAGGCTGCGGGCTTTGCTGGCGAAGCTCTCGATGGCCTTGGTGCACTCGATGGTCACAAACTCGTCCCTCTTCGGGGAGAGGGGGATCAGGGCATTGCAGATGAATATGAACCTGGGATAGAGAAGGAGAATGATTGTCTCTTCCACAAGACACAAAACTCCTGGGTTTCCACACAGTATATTGTGAGCTGCAGGGCTTTGCACCCTACCGAATAAGCCCCAGGTGGTTTATATACCTGGGGTCAGGCTAGGGGTCACTCACCTGTTGCCCAGCACTTTCTCTATGACAACGACCTCCTTCACGTGCCAGAACGCCTCACCTTTCACCTTCTTCCCATCCTTGGGGGTGTGGCCCAGGCAGATGCCAGCGATGTCCCCTAGCTGTTTGGAGGAGAACTCAAACTTGTCCTTGTTTCCCCTGAATGAAAATAACAAAGCCACATAACCTTAAACCATTAAAGAATATGACAAGGGAATAATATTACAACTGACTAGAATTGAATCATTTAGCAAAAATGTTATTCTAGAAAAATAGATTGTCGGGTTAGATTTCATGAGCACTTCTTTACATGCCTGGAAACGTCTAATGAGTTTATTACTAGTGATTGAATTCCTTGAGAGTAGAGTATACTGTTGAGTCTGTAAAAGCGTTCCTTGTGCCAAGGGAGATCATTCCAATGAGCCTGGCTGTCGTAATAAAAAAGGGAGAAAACCCCAATAATTTCTGCTCATTCTTTACACAAACAAAACTGCCGTTTTTAAACTAATCTGAAGAGCAGCGTACCGCAAGAACCTCTTTTTCTTTGATGAGTTCTCCATCATAAATTCTTTCGAACGCCCCTTCTTCCCCTCCAGTGCGATCCAGACGTTCTCTTTGGTCTCTGCGTCGTCTGCGTCCGCCGTGGTGGTAATAATTTCATATTCTTTCAATCAAAAGTAGACAGTGCGTTAGCTTGGCCCAGGGAAGACTGTGTTCTCTTCATATGAACAGTCCATTAGGCAAACATTGACATTAGTATGGTCAGTGTCCAGTCCTGGCGTAACCCCACTGTTGAAAATGTTTGTTCTTGCCCATTACAAGCAGACCTGATTCAGCTA
This sequence comes from Oncorhynchus mykiss, assembly GCF_013265735.2. NCBI lineage: Eukaryota > Metazoa > Chordata > Actinopteri > Salmoniformes > Salmonidae > Oncorhynchus > Oncorhynchus mykiss. The sequence goes on along the minus strand of NC_048569.1, from coordinate 17,069,411 downwards.
ATAAAGAGCTTAGCAGGCTAGTACAAACATTTGCAACCTTGGGGTTACGTGATGACTGCATTTGAGAAACATTGCAATAGAATAGGATTCAAAGTAGACTACATAATACAGTAAGTACACTGTAGTGATTTCATTATGATCTGATTGGAGTAATGTAAAGCTAGGAGATTTTCCTGACTGGATGACCAGACCAGGAGAAACACTGGACCCTACTAAAGAGAGATAAGGCTTGTGTGCGGCTGATCTTACTGGTCTTCTCGTTGAGGTCTAAAATGTCGTTGTTGGCGCAGGACAACTCCCTCATGATCTGACCATCGTCCTCGTTCTGAGCCAACCAGCGGTCGCAGGGGAAGCGAAATGTCCTGTCCAAGGCCTCATCCTTCACATCAATGTATTCTATGTGCCATCCTGGAGCAGGCCCTGATCATGACATAACAATAAGAGTATGAAACAAGTGACGGGAAAGACAGGCGTGAAACATATATTGTTGTGTTTTGAGTCAAAGTATTGCTGAGAAACCTGAAGAATTGATCTAGTAGTTCACCATCAGTTGGTGCATACACACAGTGCAAGGTTAGTTACAGTCAATAGGCGTGCAGGTTTCATATTTTGACTGGTTCACTGTGATCGTAATTGTCATGTCATCATATTCCTGATGACTGATTGGCTCACCTGAGTTGTCGTGCCACACCCGCACCTTAGAGAGCTCCCCGAGGCTGAGCACGTCAGGGAAACGGAACACATCTGTCTGCTTGCGCTCAAACTTGTTGGATTTCTGGCACTCTTTCAGCGCCAGGGTCCCAGTGTCACCGCACTCTCCAAACACAATGATCCACACGTTAGCGTCAGTGCCTGCCCCTGTGCAGAGAGGGAGGAGAGTCACCAACTTCTATGAAAAACTGCAGTGCTATTGGCTGATTGGGATTCGAACCCAGATCTCATGCGCACCACAAGACTGTGTTAGCTCTCTGAGCTAAAGGCCATGCAAACATGGTTCACTGAACCACCTTAGCAGGTATAGCCTACAGCCTTAAAAATTAACCACTAATTGCCTGCCTTTTCATTGCTCAACTCGCCACCGGTCGACACTACAGCCTTCATAAAAATCCATTCACCAATAACCGTACAGTCACCAGACTGCCTTTTCAGACATTCCTGACATTCCTGAAAAATAATCAAATCACCAATACAATTTACTTTCATAGACTGATTTTACAAACAGGTCCCTGCAAACATTCCCCATCAGTTACTAACCTTCTGCCTTTTCAAACATTACTTCACCATCAGCAATCCGACATTCTTGATAAATAATCAAATCACCAATACAATTTACTTCCATAGACTACCTTTCCAATAGTCCCCCATTAACCACTAACCAACTACCTTATCAAACCTCAATTGAGAAACCAGAGAAGCCCTGTTTCCTCTGATTCACATATGTGTGCTTGAGTGTGTGCACGTGTCTCACATGTTTTTAACCTGTGTGTGTGTGTGTGTGTGTGTGTGTGTGTGTGTGTGTGTGTGTGTGTGTGTGTGTGTGTGTGTGTGTGTGTGTGTGTGTGTGTGTGTGTGTGTGTAATGTTCACAGAGCAGTCAGTGCTTCACTGATGTCTTGTGTGTGACAGCTCTGCTCATTATCATTATTACCCTCACACACACACACACACACAGGTTTGGTGAGAAGACATGTCTTCAGTAACACAGGCAGCCAAGGGCAGAATGACGAGCTCTTTGAAGTTAGCTTAGACACCTAGCCCCTCTATCATGTCAAACAGCAGTCTTTCTCTCTCTCCTCTTCGGTGGAAAACTGCACGGCTAAAGAACCAAAGCCGAATGAGAGGTTTCAGAGAAGTTTCTCTTTCATTAGCCTCTATGACTCAAAATGGATTGTCGTATTCCACCTCTGCTGCTGCTTCGCGTCTCTCCGAGCAGCAAAGACTCCGCTGCACCACAGAGATAAAGTAAAACAGGAGAATATAGTGTAACAGGCACATCCCAGCTAGTTAGGAACAGGACTGAAGCTGAATCTGGTGCAGTGTAGGATAAATAGCATGGATTTGGAAGAAAGGGAGGAATAGTGTGATTACAAGCAAATGTAGTAAATGTGGTTCAGGAACTACAGTAATTACTCAGCTTTAATTTAGTGGGATAATATAGTCGAGTTTGATACATGGGCCTGTATTCATAAAGCGTCTCAGAGTAGTAATTCTGATCTAGGATCAGGTTCTCCTATCCATTTATTATAATCTAAAAGACAAAACAGATCCTAGCACTTTTTACTCAGACGCTTTATGAATAGGGAACCCTGGTCAGTCACACAAACATGATGGACAAACATGAAGACTGTAGAATGTGGTTTGTCTGTGCACTGCCACTGACTGACTGACTGGCTGGCTGACTGACCGGCTGACCGACTGACTGACCGGCTGGCTGGCTGACTGAATTACTGACTGGCTACCTGGCTAACCGACTAACTGACTGACTGACTGGCAGGCTGACTGACTGACTGACCAACCTCCAATGTCGCTGGTCTTGACCTGGATAATGTAGGTGGTGATCTCCACCATCTCCTCCTCATCCACCACAGCAGCCATCTCACAGATCATGGTCCTCTTGGGTCCTTTGGTCTTAGACAGCCACTCCTCATAGGTGAACACTGACACCTCCTCTGTGGTCAGGTTACGCATGATGATCTGAGGGAAATCATCATTAATTATCATTTTTTAATTTGTATTAATTAACCATTATTTTACGAGGTAAGGTGACTGACACAATGACAAATTCTTACCTACAGTAGCAACCTTTTTACACATTTATATTGTATTGCGCATATTAAAGGGTGAGGATGGGAGTCCATGCCTTTACATACCTGCTGTAATTCTATTGGGAGAAACCATCAATCAACACTATGCATGTACAGTATGTAGGACAATCTGAAGGACAATGCATTATCTTTAGGACAATGCCATTATCTGTAGGACAACTTCATTATCTTTAGGACAATGTCATTATCTGTATACCTTTGTCATTATCTTTAGGACAATTCCATTATCTGTAAGACAATGCCATTATCTTCGGACAATTCCATTATCTGTAGGACAATCAAATCAAATGTATTTATATAGCCCTATATACATCAGCTGATACCTCAAAGTGCTGTACAGAAGTTATCCGTAGGACAATGGCATTATCCGTAGGACAATGGCATTATCCGTAGGACAATGGCATTATCCGTAGGACAATGCCAGACAAATACCAACAGAGATGAGCCATAATCCATAGTGATAAAATGCAGAAATATACATATACTGTATATATAAATACTGTAACATGATGAGCATATCTCTATTCCACTTGCCTCTCCCAGTGTATTTGATCCTTTGTCATGGACAGGGTGTAACTGAAGAAATTAGCCCATTATAAAAACCTAAGGATTTGGCTCAGGCAGCCCAACCTGCATTAACTTCCATCAATATATTAATTTGAGTGGGATTAGCATGCTGGCAGTGCGCCCAGTTCACTGCAGTGGCCATTTGAAATAAACATGCTCTGTGTGTGTAATCCATAACGTTGGCAGTACACATCTGTTTTGGGATGCTGTACAGCTACTGGGTCATTTCAAGGACACGGGCCAGCCACTGACAGACACGGCTGGGTATGAGCCCTGACTGCTTAGCTACTGTTCGGCTAGTCTAGAGGCAGACTGGGTGAATTGGAGAGACATGGAGGGGTTGTTCCTGCATAGGAAATGCCTTTTTTCCCATCTGAGTGGTAAGGTCTTGGCATCGTAGTGAATTTTGTACTGAAAAGGAAAAGCCAGCTGCCAATTCAATGTTGACCATCAAACAGAACTGGAACAGAGTTATTGAAATTTGTACAATGTGTTACAAATTTGCAAAATGTATGATATGTTACAAATTCCGATTTGTTGTGGCTAACGTTAGCTAAGTGGGTAGGTGGCTAAAGCTAAGGTTATCTAGGCTAGGGGTTAAGGTTAGGAGTTAGGTTAAAGGTTAGCTAACATACTTCATTGTTGCAAAGTTGCTAAAATGCTCAAGTTGTCTGTGATGAGATTCAAACACGCAACCTTTGGGTTGCTAGATGTTCCCGTTCTATGCACACTCATCCACTCTGACCAAACAACCCCCCACCCTACTTTCATTTTTGCCTTAAGTAACCTCCTGTCTTATGTAACCATACCAAACGTAACATATCATATTAATTTGAGTGTCCCACATTTACATTTGTTATGTTACATCTAGTCTATGAGACCAGGCTGCTTTGTGTGTCTGCGGTGAACAGATTCATCTCAGTCTCTGCAGCCTGCATGCTCCAACCTAGTCTGGATACCAGTCTCTGTAGAATTCTACTCCTTGTGGCATATGAATTCTACTCCTTGTGGCATATGCCAAAGAGACTGGCCTTTTGGCAATCTCAATGTTCAATATGTAGCTGGATTTCCGGCGGAGTTGCTATTGGTTGTTGGAAATAACATTAACATTTCCCATGACAACATATGGAGTCTTGGAAATAGAATTAGAATTATAACAAAGTCAAAACCATTTAGCTGTTAGCTAGGAAGACATTTTTGCTCACAACGTGAGTAGCACTCTAAAGGTGAGAGTTGCAATATTTGCATAACCTTTGTGGTTGGAGGATAACTGTGAGGGTTATCAAATCAGGATCAATTCATCTGATCTCCTCGAGCTCATTAATGATAGAATGTTCATATTTTTAGAGTGAAGAAAGACCAGTCTCTATGGCAAATGTACACGGAGTGGAATGTAATAACTGAACAGACAAGGCAACCAGGCTAGCTCCAACCCCACACTGACTGAAATGGGTCAATACAATTACATGCCATTCACTGAAGCTCACCCCAGATGCACTCTGACTCCTACTGTGCAGCATTGCATGAGTTTGTCTGTCTGGTGTGTGTGGCTGAATTATCCAGTGACCTATCGCCTGCAGGCAGGGATCTGTGTGTGTGTGTGTGTGTGTGTGAGTGTGAGTGTGAGTGTGTGTGTGTGTGTGTGTGTGTGAGTGAGTGAGTGAGTTTTATCGAACGTATGCATCAGACTCTTTGAGTAGACGGCTTGACAGAAATGGTAGCTGAAGGTGAATGTTGAACTTTTGTTACACACATCTCCAGATGATGCTGCGTACCATTTTGCTCAATGATGCTGTCGGTGTGACTGAGGCAAGAGAGGGAAGTTGTGAATTGAGCAACACTGTGACCTAAGACTTACAGACAGCAAAGCCTCACCCATGTCTGTCTCACACACACACACACACACACACACACACACACACACACACACACACACACACACACACACACACACACACACACACACACACACACACACACACACACACACACACACACACACACACACACACACACACACACACACACATACACACACACACACACTTAGTTAATGTAGCAATCCCTGCAGAAATCCCTACACCTGTTATCATTGTATTTTATTGTACTGTTACAGTAAACATGAAGTAATCTACATCTGCATTGCTTGCTGTTTGGGGTTTTAGGCTGTGTTTCTGTATAGCACTTTGTGACATCGGCTGATTTTAAAAGGGCTTTATAAATATATTTGATTGATTGATTGACTAATCAAAGACCCTAGAAATGTGGTGTGTGGACTCTTTGTTGAATTAAGTCGGTACACTCTTAGAAGAAAAGGTGATATCTAGAACCTAAAAGGGTTCTACCCAGAATCAAAATGGTTATCCTATGGGGACAGGTGAAGAACCCTTTTGGTACAATTTTCTAAGAGTGTAGACTGTGACATCTTTCCAGTGCTGACCTTAGCCAGGAACCAGTCAGGTCGGCTACCAGAGCCGTCAACACGGACCCTCATCTTCCTCAGGGGAGCAATATCATCGACCTCCAGGCTGAACGTGTCCTCCTGACCCCGCTCAAACCTAAAGACAGCCAGAGTGTGTGTGAGCGTAATGCATGAAGGGAGAGTATTTTATACTGTAAACACCACTAGTTCACATCACATGCACAGTAGATAAGACAATTCTATGCTATTTGGAGATTGTTTTTATGTGTTTTTTATTTACAATGACGGCCTACCCCGGCCAAACCTGGACGACGCTGGGTCAATTGTGTGCCGAATGTTGAAAAAAATTGTAGTTTGGTAATTTCAATACCACTTGATGTCTTTGGGCTGTGTTTATTTGAGTGTGTTAAATATGTGCATTTGTTCAAGTGTGAACATTTGGTCAGGTGGGTGAACTTTGGGCCAGGTGTGTTTGTTACCTGTCCTCGTTCTTCTGCAGTAGGATTTCCTCTGTGGTGCCGTTGGTCCCAAACACAGACACGTAGATCTGGGTGTCTGTCCCAGCGTTCTGAACATCTCCCGTCACCACCGTCACCTCATAGATGATCTGACAATAACACGCAATCAATCAATCAATTCATTAATCAGTCAACTAATAAATGAACCAATCAAATAAATCAATGAACACATTAAATGAACATATTTTGCCAGTTAAACTGATCAGTGTGACAAAAAGGCTGTGTTTAACAGTATCTTTGTATCACAGGAGGTTGGCGGCACCTTAATTGTGGAGGACAGGCACGTGGTAATGGCTGGAGCAGAGTAAGTGAAAAGGTATCAACATCTACCACATGGTTTCCATGTGTTTGATTCTATTCCATTCGCTCCGTTACAGACATTATTATGAGCTGTCCTCCCCTCAGCAGCCTCCCTGCTTTATACATAAAACAGACATGACAATGTACTGTAGGTGTTCAGTATTGTATTAGCAGGTAATGGATGTTTAACTAGGAGGTAGAGTAAGTACAGCTGAATACTGTACCAGTAAGGGAACTAATGTAATGATACTTGCCTTTTGGGAGATGGTGATGCTATCTGCATCCAACACGTTGAACACCCTGGCAGTCAGTCCATCGCCCCGATCTTTGGCCAACCAGCACTTACACTGGAAAATGTATTTAACCCCTTTGGTTGGCACGGCAACAGCTAGCTCATCAACCAACCAGCAGCTCTCCGGAGTGGCGCCGTCATGTCCGAGCTACAAGGAGGGCATAGAGCAATAATATCAAACAATGTGTGTGTGTGTGTGTGTGTGTGTGTGTGTGTGTGTGTGTGTGTGTGTGTGTGTGTGTGTGTGTGTGTGTGTGTGTGTCTGTGTGTCTGTGTGTCTGTGTGTGTGTGTAGTGTGTGTGTGTCTGTGTGTGTGTGTGTAGTGTGTGTGTGTGTGTGTCTGTGTGTGTGTGTGTGTGTAGTGTGTGTGTGTGTGTGTGTGTGTATGTGTGTGTGTGTGTGTGTGTGTGTGTGTGTGTGTGTGTGTGTGTGTGTGTGTGTGTGTGTGTGTGTGTGTGTGTGTGTGTGTGTGTGTGTGTGTAGTGTGTGTGTGTCTTTGTGTGTGTGTGTCTGTGTGTCTGTGTGTGTGTGTAATGTGACCGGTGCTCGAGTTGGACCGGTGCTCAACTCAATGTTCTACAGCTTGAGTACCAGCACCCCTTATAAAATATTGGCACTAAAATATGATAAGTACTGGCATCTACATTTTAAGCTTATCGGCACCCAAAATTAGTTTTGGCACCCAGAGCCATATATTTAGGCCAACTTTTAGAATGTAGGTCTAATTCCAGACATTCAGTTACATAGCACTGTTTAAATATTCCCCATGTATTAGTTAATGACTGGCAAATAATGTTGCAGTGTCATGTAAATCAAATCAAATCAAATCAAATTGTATTTATCACTTGCGCTGAATACAACAGGTGTATCAAAACACTGAATACCTTACCGTGAAATGCCTACTTACAAGCCCTTAACCAACAATGCAGTTTTAAGAAAAATAAGACTTGAGAAAATATTTACTAAATAAACTAAAGTAAAAAATAAAAGACCAACAATAAAATAACAATAACAAGGCTATATACAGGGGGTACCGGTACCGAGTCAATGTGGTTAGTCGAGGTAATTGAAGTAATATGTACATAGCGTAGCCATTTGATTAGCTGTTGAGCAGTCTTATGGCTTGGGGGTAGAAGCTCTTAAGAAGCTTCTTGGACCTAGACTTGGTGCTCCGGTACCGCTTGCCGTCCGGTAGCAGAGAGAACAGTCTATGACTAGGGTAGCTGGAGCCTTTGGCAATAATAATAATCACAGTGGTTGTAGAGGGTGCAACAGTTCAGCAACTCAGGAGTAAATGTCAGTTGGCTTTTCATAGCCGATCATTCAGAGTATCTCTACCGCTCTTGCTGTCTCTAGAGAGTTGAAAACAGTGAGGAGCTTTGAGGGCACTATGGTGTTGAACGCTGAGCTGTAGTCAATGAACAGCATTCTCACATAGGTGTTCCTTTTGTCCAGGTGGGAAAGGGCAGTGTTGAGTGCAATAGAGATTGTGTGATCTGTGGATCTGTTGGGGGCGGTGTGCAAATTGGAGTGAGTCTAAGGTTTCTGGTGTTGATGTGAGCCATGACCAGCTTTTCAGTAGTCATTTGACCAGTGGTCATTTAGGCGGGTTACCTTGGTGTTTTTCGGCACAGAGACTATGGGGTCTGCTTGAAACATGTAGGTATTACAGACTTGGCCAGGGACGGGTTGAAAATGTCAGTGAAGACACCTGCCAGTTGGTCAATGCCTGCTCGGAGTACACGTCCTGGTAATCCGTCTGAAGCCTTGTGAATGTTGACCTGTTTAAAGGTCTTACTCACATCGGCTACGGTGATCACACAGTTGTCCGGAACAGCTGATGCTCTCATGCATGCCTCAGTGTTGCTTGCCTCAAAGCGTGCACAGAAGTAATTTAGCTCATCTGGTAGGCTCGTGTCACAGGCAGCTCGCGGCTGGGCTTCCCTTTGTAGTCCGTAATAGTTTGCAAGCCCTGCCACATCTGACGAGCGTTGGAGCCAGTGTAGTACGATTCAATCTTAGTCCTGTATTTACGCTTTGCATGTTTGATGGTTCGTCAGAGGGCATTGCGGGATTCCAGGGTTAGAGTCCCGCTCCTTGAAAGCAGCAGCTCTACCCTTTAGCTCAGTACGGATGTTGCCTGTAATCCATGGCTACTGGTTGGGGTATGTACGTACGGTCACTGTGGGGACAATGTCATTGATGCATTTATTGACGAAGCCGGTGACTGATGTGGTATACTTCTTAATGCCATCGGATGAGTCCCGGAACATATTCCAGTCCGTGCTAGAAAACCAGTCCTGTAGTTTAGCATCTGCGTCATCTGACCACTTCCATATTGAGCGAGTCAGTGGCACTTCCTAATTTCATTTTTGCTTGTAAGCAGAAATCAGGAGGATAGAATTACGGTCAGATTTACCAAATTGAGGGCGAGGGAGATCTTTGTTCACGTTTCTGTGTGTGGAGTAAAGGTGGTCTAAAGTTTTTTTTCCTCTGGTTGCACATTTAACATGTTGATAGAAATGAGGTAAAACCGATTTAAGTTGCCCTGCATTAAAGTCCTCAGCCACTAGGATGGCGCTCCTAGAATGTGTCATGTAAATGCATCATAATGCAGAAACTGCATTGGCCCAACTCGTTAAATACATGGCTCTGCTGGCATCTGTTTCAGTCCATTTCAAGTACTTACCTCCACTTTTTTAATCTCACCAACATCAGCTCCATGAGCCTCGAAGGACTCCAGAGACCCAGACTCAAAGCACTTCTTCCCCCCAGGCAGGTCCAGCCACAGCCTCTGTGTCTGGGTGTGGTTTGGCCCCATGATGATCACATAGACCCTGCTGCAGGTACTGGCATCGTTTTCTTCCCCCGTGGAAATGGTGAAGTGGTATGGGATGACTGCAGAGACACAAGGTAATGTGTTTGATTGTATGTGTAAGGGTGAGCAGCTGTTTCTCCAAACTCTGCCTCTACAAAGCAGAATGCAAATAAAGACTTTTGTCTGGAGTTATCAATCAGCTCATTGCAATGTATGAAACTGGTGAAATTCAGTCTGTTTTCATAACTCTTTTTTTGTCAATGTGTGTGTGCTTGGGGAGGGGGTTGTGAATGTATGTGTGTGTTTATATTGACAGCAGTGTGTGTTTACTGACTGGTGCTCTCCTTTTGGACGTCCTCCCCCTTCTTCTTCTTCTTGTTCATGTTGCTGTCCACACTCTTCATGATCAGGGCTGAGCTCTTCTTACTGCCCTGGATAGTCTCCCTCTCCCCCTCGTAACCCTGAGAGAATACTCACAGATTCACACACACACACACACACACACACACACACACACACACACACACACACACACACACACACACACACACACACACACACACACACACACACACACACACACACACACACACACACACACACACACACACACACACACACACCAAGGCCAAATGGCCTCTATAACAGTACCTTGACATAGAACATCCTTTCGATGCGTCTGTCCTCTCTCTTTCTGGACAGCCAGCGCTCACACAGGAACAGGAAGACCTCCTCCGTATCCTCGTCAACCACCTCCACCTGGTCCAGGTACCAATCAGCACTCATCATGCTGTTGTCATGGCGAATCTTCATTCTAAACACCTGACCCAGGTCCACCGCCTCAATGGTGAACTTATCCACCTGGAATAGAAGGCAGGGGCTCATACACTGAGTATACAAAATGTTATGGAGACCTGCTCTTTCCATGACAGACTGAATCCAGGTGAAAGCTATGATCCCTTATTGATGTCACCTGTTAAATCCACTTCAATCAGTGTAGATGAAGGGGAGGTTAAAGAAGGATTTTTAAGCATTGAGACAATTTTGACATGGATTGTATGTGTGTTCCATTCAGAGGGTGAACAGGCAAGACAAAATATTGAAGTGCCTTTGAACAGGGTAAGGTAGTAGGTGCCAGGCGCACCGGTTTGTGTCAAGAACTGCAACGCTGCTGGGTTTTTCACCCTCAACAGTTTCCTGTATGTATCAAGAATGGCCCACCACCCAAAAGACATCCATCCAACTTGGCACAACTGTGGAAAGCATAGGAGTCAAGGGCAAAAGGGGGGGGGGTGTTCTTAATGTTTTATACACTCAGTGTATACTGCCTCAAAATTATTGTCCAATTTTATGCTGTGATGCAAAAGCCAAAAAACATTCACATGAATGACAGAAAGGCCTAGTCAGGGATACGTAGTCAGGGATACGTAGTCAGGGATACCTAGTCAGGGATACGTAGTCAGGGATACGTAGTCAGGGATACCTAGTTAGGGATACACAGTCAGGGATACGTAGTCAGGGATACGTAGTCAGGGATACGTAGTCAGGGATACCTAGTCAGGGATACGTAGTCAGGGATACATAGTCAGGGATACCTAGTTAGGGATACGTAGTCAGGGATACGTAGTCAGGGATACCTAGTTAGGGATACAGTAAGGTCTGTATTCTGTCTCTTACCGCTCCTCTCTCAAACTTGTTGCCGTTGGTCTCAGACTTGCTGAGTTTGCGCTCGCCAGTGTCTCCCAGGTCTCCGTAGATGGTCAGGAAGACGTTGGCATCGGTGCCTGCGTCGTAAACATCGCCCGTCATCACAGACACTTTGTAAGTGTGAGCTACGGGCAGAGATGGGCACAGATAATAGATAAGAAAACACAGATAGACAACCCACAGACGGAAGGCATAACAATGTACTGAAGTGTTCAAATGGGAACAAATTGCCGACACTCTGCGTGACTGCAGAGGAGAAAGAGACCAATTTAAGCAGAAAACTGCCTCATTATTTACTTGGCAGACAAAGAGTCTGACAAACAAAGAGGTGCATTCTGCTGTAATGGCCAGCCTCCAGTTTGTATGTGTGCGTGTGTGTGTGTGTGTGTGTGTGTGTGTGCGTGTGTGTACTCGCCACTGAATCTTCCATCTCAGTGTGTGTGTGAGTGTGTGTGTGAGTGCGAGTGTGAGTGCGAGTGTGTGTGTGTGTGTATGTGTGTGTGTGTGTGTGTGTGTGTGTGTGTGTGTGTGTGTGTGTGTGTGTGTGTGTGTATTTGTTTGCGTGTTTGCACCAGCTGGTGTGTTTATGCGAGGGCGTGTGTGCCTAGGCCTAAATGTGTGTGTGTGTGTGTGTGTGCGTGCGTGTGTTAGCGTGTGTTTGTATGTGTCTGTGTGTACGTACTCTCCAGTGCATCTTCCACCTCAACCTCGCTGACTTTCAGGGTACCATCTCGTAGTAGTTTCTCCGTTATGATGTCAGAAGGTACTAACTCTCTCACTGTTTCTCCATCATCCTCTGACTTGGCCAGCCAGCGCTCACATGGGAAGATAATAGTCTCCGACCCCTAGAGAAAGCCAGAGCAGCAGTGTGCGACTGAATACACTCCAGGTCTCTCCAAGAGGAGAAAAGCACCACCTTGTGACTAAAAATGGTATTATTTTGATATATAATAGTGAAGACCGGTGTAGTTTTACCCTGCCGCTAGACACTGGTCTTAGATCAGTTATTTAGAAATTTTACCTAATGGTTGAGGTTAGGATTTGGGGAGGGTAAGCTGATTATAGCTCTGTAACTGAGTAACAGAGTAGCCTTTCTCCTGTGTACCTTCCCCTTCCTCAGCAGTCGTCTGATCTCCACTCTGTCCAGGTGCCAGCCTCCGTTTAGCCCTCTGTTGTCATGACCAATACGGATCTTCTCTATGACATCACCCACGTCCTCCAACTCCACAATGTTACAGAAACATCACCCTCATCATCATCATCATCATCATGAGGAACATTCTCATCATCCACATCATCTACATCCTTATCATCCTCATTCCAGAATAATATTTTCCCTACACAGCTGTCTGCTCTTTACATTGTCTTATGGGTGACTACTGTCTGGTCGTACCTCAACGATGAACATGTCCTCAGCTCCCCTCTCAAAGTACATGGTCCTCTCCCTCTTGTTGACACAGAGAGACCTCTGCTGGGTGCACACCCCGTCTCGGCCGTAGAGCACGATGAACACATCTGCGTCTGTACCCGCTGCAAACAGGTCACTGGTGAACGTCTTGATCTCATAGGGCACAACTGTGACAGAGGGAAAACAAGGCTTAGGGTATGATATATCATTAGTGATGGGGGGAAAATATTGATACAGTTACATATCGCAATATCAATTTGTAAAAAAATATATACTGTATATACACAGGGTACCAGTACCAGTCAAAAGTTTGGACACACCTACTCATTTAAGGGTTTTTCTTTATTTTTACTATTTTCTACATTGTGGAATAATTGTGAAGACATCAAAACTATGAAATAACACATATGGAATCATGTAGTAACCAAAAAAGTGTTAAACAAATCCAAATATATTTTACATTTGAGAATTTCCAATGTAGCCACCCTTTGCCTTGATGACAGCGTTGCACACTCTTGGCATTCTCTCAACCAGCTTCATGAGGTAGTCATCTGGAATGCATTTCAATTAACAGGTGTGTCTTGTAAAAACTACATTTGTGGAATTTCTTTCCTTCTTAATGCGTTTGAGCCAATCAGTTGAGTTGTGACAAGATAGGAATGGTAAAAGACCAAGTCCATATTATGTCAAGATCACCTCAAATAAGCAAAGAGAAATGACAGTCCAACATTACTTTAAGACATGAAGGTCAGTCAATTCAGAAAATGTCAAGAACTTTGAAAGTTTCTTAAAGTGCAGTAGCAAAAAAACATCTAATGCTATGATGAAACTGGCTCTCATGAGGACCACCACAGGAAAGGAAGACCCAGAGTTACCTCTGCTGCAGAGGATAAGTTCATTAGAGTTAACTGCACCTTAGATTTCAGCCCAAATAAATGCTTCACAGACACATCTCAACATCAACTGTTCAGAGGAGACTACATGAATCAGGCCTTCATGGTTGAATTGCTGCAAAGAAACCACTACTAAAGAACACCAATAAGAAAGGACTTGCTTGGGCCAAGAAACACGAGCAATGGACATTAAACCAGTGGAAATCTGTCCTTTGGTCTGATGAGTCCAAATTTGAGATTTTTGGTTCCAACCGCCGTGTCTTTGTGAGACGCAGGGTAGGTGAACGGATGATCTCCGCATGTGTGCTTCCCACCGTGAAGCAGGGTGGAGGAGGTGTGATGGTGTTGGGGTGCTTTGCTGGTGATACTGCCAGTGATTTATTTATAATTCAAGGCACACTTAACCAGCATGGCTACCACAGCATTCTGCAGCGATACGCAATCCCATCTGGTTTGCTTAGCTCATTTGTTTTTCAACAGGACAATGACCCAATACATCTCCAGGCTGTGTAAGGGCTATTTGACCAAGAAGGAGAGTGATGGAGTGCGGCATCAGATGACCTGGCCGTACCTAAACCCAATTGAGATGGTTTGGGATGAGTTGGACAGCAGAGTGAAGGGAAAGCAGACAACAAGTCCTCAGCATATGTGGGAACTCCTTCAAGACTGTTGGAAAAGCATTCCAGGTGAAGCTGGTTGAGAGAATGCCAAGAGTTTCCAAAGCTGTCATCAAGGCAAAGGGTGGATACTTTTGATGTCTTCACTATTGTTGTACAATGTAGAAAATAGTAAAAAATAAAGAAAAACCCTTGAATGAGTAGGCGTGTCCAAACTTTTGAACGGTAGTGTACAAATATTATATTATTTTTAATTGTTTTGGTTTCTGTAGGTAGCTTGTTCTCCATCTTCTTTTTAAATGCTGAGCCAACATGTTTTCAGCACTTTTATTTCCCTGACTGATCAAAACTCATTTTGTCATGCTCTCTCTTGTCTCTCTGTAGCAGACAATCACAATAAATCGCAGTATTGAATCACAATACATATAGAATCGTGAGAATCGTGAGAATGGCATACATATTCTATTGGCATCTAAGTATCGGTATAATATTGTATTGTGAGGTCCCTGGCAATTCCCAGGCCTATATGGCATGGTATGGTAGTATAAGGTCCTGTACGATATGGGTTATCTACAATAAGTACAGGGTGCATTAGGCTGGCTCTTGGTATGCCAGGTATGGCCTTATATGGTTTGATATAGGACAGTAACACTGTGTAGAGTAGTGGTATGCTAGTCGGCTATAACGTGGGTTATCTAAGTATAGTATGCTGCAGGTTGGTTCTTACATGGTGTGTAGAGCTCAGTCTGGAGGTCTGCAGGGAAGAGGTCCCTGACGATGGCCCCGTCGTCCTCTCCCTTATCCAGCCAGCGACCACAGGGGAACCTCAGCTTCTGGCCCAGGGAGGGGGCATCCACCTCTACCCAGTCCAGGAACCAGCCTGATGCTGCCCCTGTATAGGCATAACACATTATCACTGGAAATGTGTGTGTGTGTGTGTGTGTGTGTGTGTGTGTGTGTGTGTGTGTGTGTGTGTGTGCGTGCGTGCGTGCGTGCGTGCGTGCGTGCGTGCGTGTGTGTGTGTGCGTGTGTGTGTGTGTGTGTGTGTGTGTGTGTACATAATATGTGTAATCACATATCATATATATGTATGAGCTTGTTTAACCTGAGTTGTCATGCCCTATGCGTATTTTCTTCAGTGTTCCAATGTCCACAGCTTCCACTGTAAACTCATCGATCATGGCCTGCTCAAACTTATTCTTATGTAACTTGGATGCTTTCAGCATTATGATGCCTGTGAAAACACACAGCAGTAAATACCATAGTTAGTAGGATATACAAATACACACGCTCTAGGACACAAACATGTATATCACCTATCTCAGTGTCTGTAAAGCATCGTTACCTGTATCATCCTTCATGCCGTACAGGATGGCGAACACGTTGGCATCAGTGCCCGCATACTTCTTGTCTCCAGTCTTTACCCTCATTGTGAAGGTGGTGGACATGGCTGACAGACACATCAACCAAATCAGATGACAATGTATTCATGATAATGCATTGTTATTATTCAGTCAAATCTAATGTTATATTGTATAGCTAGTGATCAACAACACCTAGAGGTTAGCATGTGTTGTTTTCCAGAGGGAATAGAACAGTAATACTTTGTATTTATTAAGGATCCCCATTAACTGCTGACTTGGTGGCAGCTACTCTTCCTGGGTTCCAGCAACATTAAGGCAGTTATATACAATTTAAAATAATACATGAGATTACATTTCATAACACTTTTCACAACACATTATGTGTGTGCCCTCTGGCTACTACTCTACTACCACATATCTACAATACAAAATCCATGTGTACGTGTGTGTAGAGTACATGTCTTATCATGTGTGTGTCAGCGTACAGCACAACATACAAAAATAACTGTTCTGAAAATAACGGGCGCAAACTCAACACAAGAGCAAACAATTAGCAATTAGCCTCCAGTGTGTCTGTGTCTCACCCTTCTGTTCCAGGCCGAGTGTTGCACTGGAGTTTTCCTCGTCATCATCATCATCATCATCCTCACCCTTCTTCATAAAGGCTTCGTCCACAGGGACCAGCTCCCTGGCAATCTGTCCATCATCTTCATCGATGGCCAGCCACCGTTTACATGGGAAGTAGTACCTAGAACACTACCGGGTCAGGTTTCTAGACTCTGTCTGTCTGTCTGTCTGTAACATGATAATAACTGATGTATGCTAATATTATTGTGTAATCCTGTGCCTGCCCCCCCCCCCCCCCCCCCCCCCCCCCCCTTACGTGGTGTCGTCTTTGTTGTCTACTATCTCCACCCTGTCCAGGAACCAGGCAGCATGAGGCTGGCTGTTGTCGTGACGAATCCTCAGCTTCTTCAGAATGCCCAGATCGATGGCCTGCATGGAGAACACGTCCTCCTGAACCCCGCAGTAAAACCATGGGAAAAGTCAGAGGTCAGAGACATGATTAAAAGGTTAATAAAAGGTTACTGTAGCCTGGAACATCTTTTTCAATGATCAATAGTTGTTCAATGCTTTAATTTATTGAATCAGGCACAAAGGTCAGAGGTCCAACAGCTAGGTCAATGGGAGAGAGGTCGTAGTTCAAGAGCCACCCGGATATTATTGACATCATCATCATATTGGTAGATTGCTTCCTCACCTGCCCCTTCTCAAATTTGTTGAGGTTGTTGGACTTTCTTAGTTTCCGCTCGCCCGTGTCACCGATCTCTCCGTAGATGTTGATGTACACGTTGGCATCGGTTCCGGCTCCCCACATGGGGCCAGTAAACACATGGACCTCATAGGAGTTCTCTGTGGATCATCCAGATTCACTGAGTCACTCATTACATAATCCATGACCATACAATAACTACAACTATTCACTCCCCTCCAGCCTCCTATCAATGATGGGTTTCGTCCTTAACACACCAGATATAACTGATCTTGGTTCAAATTGAAGTCAACAATTACTTGATGAATCAGGTGTGTTAAGTGCTGTGCGGAACAAATTCATGAACACACTGTGGCCCCCCAGGGCCAGACCCTGTGCTCTACCTCCACCCCCCTTCCCCAATACAAGTGTAAATAACGGACTAGAAATTGTGCATTCCTGTAATATAATTTTTTTAAACATTTTCTTTTTAAATTTGACCCCCTTTTCTCCCCAATTTTGTGGTATCCAATTGTTTTAGTAGCTACTAAATCAAATCAAATCAAATCTTATTTGTCACATACACATGGTTAGCAGATGTTAATGCGAGTGTAGCGAAATGCTTGTGCTTCTAGTTCCGACAATGCAGTAATAACCAACGAGTAATCTAGCTAACAATTCCAAAACTACTACCTTATACACACAAGTGTAAAGGGATAAAGAATATGTACATAAAGATATATGAATAAGTGATAGTACAGAGCGGCATAGGCAAGATGCAGTAGATGGTATCGAGTACAGTATATACATATGAGATGAGTATGTAAACAAAGTGGCATAGTTTAAAGTGGCTAGTGATACATGTATTACATAAAGATGCAGTATATGATATAGAGTACAGTATATATGTATACATATGAGATAAATAATGTAGGGTATGTAAACATTATATTAAGTAGCATTGTTTAAAGTGGCTAGTGATATATTTTACATCAATTCCCATCAATTCCCATTATTAAAGTGGCTGGAGTTGAGTCAGTGCGTTGGCAGCAGCCACTCAATGTTAGTGGTGGCTGTTTAACAGTCTGATGGCCTTGAGATAGAAGCTGTTTTTCAGTCTCTCGGTCCCAGCTTTGATGCACCTGTACTGACCTCGCCTTCTGGATGATAGCGGGGTGAACAGGCAGTGGCTCGGGTGGTTGTTGTCCTTGATGATCTTTATGGCCTTCCTGTGACATCGGGTGGTGTAGGTGTCCTGGAGGGCAGGTAGTTTGCCCCCGGTGATGCGTTGTGCAGACCTCAATACCCTCTGGAGAGCCTTACGGTTGTGGGCGGAGCAGTTGCCGTACCAGGCGGTGATACAGCCCGACAGGATGCTCTCGATTGTGCATCTGTAGAAGTTTGAGCGCATGCTCTGAGGGCGCGGCTGGGGATGCCGTCTGGGCCTGCTGCCTTGCGAGGGTTAACACGTTTAAATGTTTTACTCACCTCGGCTGCAGTGAAGGAGAGTCCGCATGTTTTGGTTGCGGGCCGTATCAGTGGCACTGTATTGTCCTCTAAGCGGGTAAAAAAGTTATTTAGTCTGCCTGGGAGCAAGGCATCCTGGTCCGTGACTGGGCTGGTTTTCTTTGTATAATCCGTGATTGACTGTAGACCCTGCCACATACCTCTTGTGTCTGAGCCGTTGAATTGCGATTCTACTTTGTCTCTATACTGACGCTTAGCTTGTTTGATTGCCTTGTGGAGGGAATAGTTACACTGTTTGTATTCGGTCATGTTTCCGGTCACCTTGCCCTGATTAAAAGCAGTGGTTCGCGCTTTCAGTTTCACGCGAATGCTGCCATCAATCCACGGTTTCTGGTTTGGGAATGTTTTAATCGTTGCTATGGGAACGACATCTTCAACGCACGTTCTAATGAACTCGCTCACCGAATCAGCGTATTCGTCAATGTTGTTGTTTGACGCAATACAAAACATATCCCAGTCTACGTGATGGAAGCAGTCTTGGAGCGTGGAATCAGATTGGTCGGACCAGCGTTGAACAGACCTCAGCGTGGGAGCTTCTTGTTTTAGCTTCTGTCTGTAGGCAGGGAGCAACAAAATGGAGTCGTGGTCAGCTTTCCGAAAGGAGGGCGGGGGAGGGCCTTATATGCATCGCGGAAGTTAGAATAGCAATCATCCAAGGTTTTACCAGCCCTGGTTGCGCAATCGATATGCTGATACAATTTAGGGAGTCTTGTTTTCAGATTAGCCTTGTTAAAATCCCCAGCTTCAATGAATGCAGCCTCAGGATGTGTGGATTCCAGTTTGCAAAGAGTCAATTAAAGTTCATTCAGAGCCATCGATGTGTCTGCTTGGGGGGGAATATATACGGCTGTGATTATAATCGAAGAGAATTCCCTTGGTAGATGATGCGGTCGACATTTGATTGTGAGGAATTCTAAATCAGGTGAACAGAAGGACTTGAGTTCCTGTATGTTGTTGTGACCACACCACGTCACGTTAACCATAAAGCATACGCCCCCGCCCCTCTTCTTACCAGAAAGATGTTTGTTTCTGTCGGCGCGATGCGTGGAGAAACCAGCTGGCTGCAACGATTCCGATAGCGTCTCTCGAGTGAGCCATGTTTCCCCGAAGCAAAGAACGTTACAGTCCCTGATGTCGCTCTGGAATGCTACCCTTGATCGGATTTCATCAACCTTGTTGTCAAGAGACTGGACATTGGCGAGTAGCATGCTAGGGAGTGGCGCGCGATGTGCCCGTCTCCGGAGCCTGACCAGAAGACCGCTTCGTTTGCCTCTTTTACGACGTCGTTGTTTTGGGTCGCAGGCTGGGATCCATTCCGTTGTCCTGGTTGAAAGGCAGAACACAGGATCCGCTCCGGGAAAGTCATATTCTTGGTCGTACTGATGGTGAGTTGACGCTGGCGTATTCAGTAGTTCTTCTCGACTGTATGAATTGAACCATAATGGTTCAATGTAAGAAATAACAAGTAAAAAAACTAAAAACTCCATAGTTTCCTAGGAACGCGAAGCGAGGGCAGCCATCTCTGTCGGCGCCGGAAGTAGTACTATCTTGTCTCATCGCTACAACTCCCGAACGGGCTCAGGAGAGACGAAGGTTGAAAGTCCTCCGATACACAACCCAACCAAGCCACACTGCTTCTTAACACAGCGCCATCCAACCCAGAAGCACCAATGTGTCAGAGGAAACACCGTGCACCTGGCAACCTTGGTTAGCGCGCACTGCACCCGGCCCGCCACAGGAGTCGCTGGTACACGATGAGACAAGGATATCCCTACCGGCCAAGCCCTCCCTAACGACGCTAGGCCAATTGTGCGTCGCCCCACGGACCTCCGGGTCGCGGCTGGTTACGACAGAGCCTGGGCGCGAACCCAGAGTCTCTGGTGGCACAGCTGGCGCTGCAGTACAGCGCCCTTAACCACTGCGCCACCCGGGAGGCCTCCTGTATTATAATTATGCTCAAATGTTTATTCTATTCCACTGAGCCATTTACTATATGTTCATATTCATATATTTCATTTATTATTGTTGTTGCATTTTTGAGAAGGAACCTGAAAGTAAGAATTTGGTTGGACAATATATACCATGCGTATCCCGTACATAGGACTAATAAAACTGGAAACTTGAAGCCTACCCTCCAGGTCTCCGGGGTCCTCGGGTAGGAGCTCCACCACGATCTCCCCGTCCTCCTCGTCGCGGGCCAGCCATCGATGACAGGGGAACGTCACGCTCTCTGTCACCTCCTGGAGCTCCGTCACGTACTCCTCCTCCTCATCCTCTTCTTTCTTCTTTTTTTTATTCTTCTTCTTGTCCTTCTTGTCATCCTTTGGTTTCTCCTTCACCACTTCCCTCTGTACCATGGCCATAGTGAGCCGCTTGATGTCCACCGTCTCAAGGAACCACCCGTCGCCCACGCCCGAACCATCGTGCCCGATGCGGATTTTGAATAATTTGCCCACGTTCAGCGCCTCGATCTGGGGGTTGAGAGACAGGAAGATAGGTGTTTATTTTTAATTTAATTTAATTTATTAGGATCCCCATTAGCCAACACCAATGGCGACAGCTAGTCTTACTGGGGTCTGATATATAACGAAAAAGACATTAGAGACAAAATAATTTACAATTTCAATACATTTAAAAATATTAACATGTAGTGTGTGTGTACATCTATCAGCACTTTGCAGGACTGAACCATATGACTGGACAATAATCAAGATAAGATCAAACTAGAGCCTGCAGGACTTGACCATATGACAGGACAATAATCAAGATAAGATCAAACTAGAGCCTGCAGGACTTGATCATATGACAGGACAATAATCAAGATAAGATCAAACTAGAGCCTGCAGGACTTGACCATATGACAGGACAATAATCAAGATAAGATCAAACTAGAGGCTGCAGGACTTGATCATATGACAGGACAATAATCAAGATAAGATCAAACTAGAGCCTGCAGGACTTGATCATATGACAGGACAATAATCAAGATAAGATCAAACTAGAGGCTGCAGGACTTGACCATATGACAGGACAATAATCAAGATAAGATCAAATTAGAGGCTGCAGGACTTGACCATATGACAGGACAATAATCAAGATAAGATCAAACTAGAGCCTGCAGGACTTGATCATATGACAGGACAATAATCAAGATAAGATCAAACTAGAGGCTGCAGGACTTGATCATATGACAGGACAATAATCAAGATAAGATCAAACTAGAGGCTGCAGGACTTGACCATATGACAGGACAATAATCAAGATAAGATCAAACTAGAGGCTGCAGGACTTGACCATATGACAGGACAATAATCAAGATAAGATCAAACTAGAGGCTGCAGGACTTGACCATATGACAGGACAATAATCAAGATAAGATCAAACTAGAGGCTGCAGGACTTGACCATATGACAGGACAATAATCAAGATAAGATCAAACTAGAGGCTGCAGGACTGGCTTTGTGGAGTGTGATGTAAAACAACAACACCTAGAGGTTAGCATGTGTTGTTTTCCAGAGGAAATAGAACAGTAATACTTTGTATTTATTAAGGATCCCCATTAACTGCTGACTTGGTGGCAGCTACTCTTCCTGGGTTCCAGCAACATTAAGGCAGTTATATACAATTTAAAATAATACATGAGATTACATTTCATAACACTTTTCACAACACATTAAGTGTGTGCCCTCTGGCTACTACTCTACTAGTACATATCTACAATACAAAATCCATGTGTACGTGTGTGTAGAGTACATGTCTTATCATGTGTGTGTCAGCGTACAGCACAACATACAAAAATAACTGTTCTGAAAATAACGGGCGCAAACTCAACACAAGAGCAAACAATTAGCAATTAGCCTCCAGTGTGTCTGTGTCTCACCCTTCTGAGAGCCTGCAGAGCAGAGCATCTCTTTATTACTGACAGACCTCTCCCCATCTTTACAATTTTGAGATTTGTCATCATCAACTCCACTCCACAACATGGCAGAATTACTGATTTCATGCTAAGTCTTCTCAAAACCAATGATAGCTGTACTCTTCAAGAATCCATCCAATTCACAAAGGGAAAATAATTTCCTTCCCACAATTTGAACCTAATCAATGTGTAGTCAGTAGACTACTATTACTGGTTCACTGACTGTATCTGAACAAGGTGATCCAGACCTTATAGATCTCTGTGGTCCCGCGCTCAAAGTTGTTGGAGCGGCTCTTGAGGCTGATGAGCTCGGTCTTGCCCTCCTCTCCGTAGATCTGGCAGAACACATTGGCGTTGGTGCCACCATTGCGCATGTTCCCCGTGACCACTGTGACCTCGTAGTTAATCACTGCAAACCAGAGGGCAGAGCAACATGTCACTAACCAATTAAACCATGGCAGGATGATGGAGAGTGGGGACTAATGCACCACAATCCATCATAATCCCTAAGTAGGCCATCAGCGCTTATTACTGGACAGAACTGTATTCATCTAGTCACGTCATCTGATTACAGGTTGTTTCAGTGATAATATACGTTTTCTACCATTTTGACTGTTCCTGTACTTTTCTTGTGACAACTCTGGTTGTACACACATTGTGTGTACAAATGCCCCAGAGTGTATTTGAAATCTCTGGTATATTGCACAGTGTGTATAAATATGACACTGTAAATATATGTATTCTCTGGCACAGTATGTACTGTATAATACATGCATTGTCTCAGAGTATCCAATCTAGTAAATTGTCTGTTACGTTTCTCGATGTCCAGGGTCTCGCTGGGATAGATCTCCACCTCCACCTTGCCGTCAGCCTCATCCTTACACAGCCAGCGATGGCTGGGGAACTGGTACTGCTTCCCATGGACCGGAACAATGATCTGGACACTGTCCAGGAACCAACCAGCCCGCAGACCCTCGTTAGTGTGGCCTATCAGAAGACGGTGGATCTACAGAGATAGAAACCAGGAAGTAAGAATTAGGATGGATGGTCATTTAGCAGATGTTTTTATCCAGTTAACATGGTCCGTATGAGACCCATGTAGGAATCAAAACCACAAATGATGTATAATAAAGCACCATACAACTCCAAGAAACTGAGACATGCACTATAATGACCTACTGTTGGGATGAGTTGCTTTGAATTAGACAACTATCATCTATGTTTCTAGGTTTCTGATCATGTATTCTATAAAACATAAAAAGTGACACACTTGTCCGATGTCATAGGTCTCGACGGTGAAGATATCAGTTTGGCCCGTCTCATAGTAGTTACTCAGGTCGTTGTCCGAGACCACCAGGAGTATCCTCGTGGTGTCGCCCTTCTCTCCGTACAACTTAACAAACACCTTGGAGTCCGAGCTGGCCCCGTTGATGTTGCCTGTCTTCACCGAGATATGGTAGTTGACATCTTAAAAGACATATGAGGCATGGGTTTTTCCTCTTGTAGACACACACTTTAAATGGGACCTTGAGTTTTTCATGTTTATGTTCAGATTTTATTTTTTCATTGTACTGTATATTCACACTAGCTACTGTATGTGAACATCTGTAGTATAATGTTTCTCCAACAGATACGCTATCTTAATTTGACCAGTTTCTCACAGCAAGAAATGTATGCAGGAAATGTGAATTATTAGGTGATTTATAATTAATGGACATTTTTATAAGGGTTGATGTTTTTTTTGTTAGGATAAATCAAGTCTTAAAGTGGAAATTAAAGTGGAAATTACAAACTTGACAAGCCTTTTTAAACCTCGGTACACTACAATTTGCATTTGCTGCTGCGCAGGAAAATCCACTGTGACAGAGTGATCAAATTAGGATAGAACACCTGTACTTGACGTCTTTTGAAACATATCAAGATACCTTTGTTTGTTAGTTTGTCCAGACTGCTGAGTCTGTGTGATTAATGACCATCGGGGGTGGGGGTGGGGGGTACTCAAGACATTTTGCTTTCCCCCCCACCTGCACATAATCAGCTTTTTTAACTCTGGACAAACTGTCTTTCTATTTGTGCAAATAAACTAAAGTGTTTGTCTGTTTCATGGTTGACTCACTGTGGAGACGCAGACCATCTCCTGCTGGCACTAACTCACGAACGATCTGTCCATCGTCCTCATTCCGGTCCAACCACCTGGCATAAAATACACCCAAAAGGAGATACTCCATTTGAATCAACCACACCTCTATAAGGCACAGGTATACAACCTGAAACACTTTCACTCAACATTGCCTAATGTATAGCCTAGAGGTTGAAAGAGGAAAGTGTTACGGTGTAACAGGGCACCCCAGACTTGTGGTTTAGCTTCAGTTACTGGAGGGAGAGAGACCTGGCTGGCCACAGTGTGTTTAGTCCCTATTTGTAATGGGATGCTGGTCCATCAGCTGGCTAACTGGTTAAGTGAGGCAATTGGAGAACTGCCAATAGAGACAGACTGGGCGTGGCCAGGCCAGATAACTGTCTTCCCTGAGGCTGTATGGCTGGTAGTGAAATGCTGTGTGATTGGCTGTTTGGTGCTTTAGTTGTTACTTGTGATGGGAGTGAGTGATTGGATTAATTTCATTATCAAGTAAAAAGGTCACTGGGCACAGCACAAGTCTTTGAAGGTCCTTTCCTGTGCACTACAGGTCCATGAAGGTGCTTCCCTGTGCACTACAAGTCCATGAAGGTGCTTCCCTGTGCACTACAAGTCCATGAAGGTGCTTCCCTGTGCACTACAAGTCCATGAAGGTGCTTCCCTGTGCACTACAAGTCCATGAAGGTGCTTCCCTGTGCACTACAAGTCCATGAAGGTGCTTCCCTGTGCACAGCACAAGTCTATGAAGGTGCTTCCCTGTGTACAGCACAAGTCTTTGAAGGTGCTTCCCTGTGCACTACAAGTCCATGAAGGTTATTCCCTGTGTACTACAAGTCCATGAAGGTGCTTCCCTGTGCACTACAAGTCCATGAAGGTGCTTCCCTGTGCACTACAAGTCCATTGAATCAAGCCCTAAGTTAGTTAGTTGGCCATGCTCCCATTATGTTATGAAATATATAATGTGATTGGTTGCCACGTGATTGGCTGGTTGACTTGCCTGTTACAGGGGAACTCTATGGCCGCAGACTCTGGTTGGCCCTCCTCCCTGACCAACACCTTATCCAGGAACCAACCACAGCCTCCACCCCTCCCATCATGGCCGATACGCACCCTGCGCACCTGCCCCAACGACACCGCCTCGGTCAGAAACTCATCGGCCTGTGGAGAAATGAGGGAGATAAACCGCTCAAAACCAAGTTAACCCACTGAGCTAAAGCCTAGATATTAGATCTGGGAGCTAACACAAGTCTTCAGGTCTCAGGAAGGGTTACTGATTGCATGAGCATCATTCACTGAACCACCTACACTACATATACACCCAGGTAGTCCTGAACCACCTACAATACATATACACCCAGGAACTCCTGAACCACCTACACTACATATACACCCAGGTACTCCTGAACTATCTACACTACATATACACCCAGGAACTCCTGAACCACCTACACTACATATACACCCAGGTAGTCCTGAACTATCTACACTACATATACACCCAGGAACTCCTGAACCACCTACACTACATATACACCCAGGTACTCCTGAACCACCTACACTACATATACACCCAGGTACTCCTGAACCACCTACACTACATATACACCCAGGTAGTCCTGAACCACCTACACTACATATACACC
Source organism: Oncorhynchus mykiss (assembly GCF_013265735.2). Classification (NCBI taxonomy): domain Eukaryota; kingdom Metazoa; phylum Chordata; class Actinopteri; order Salmoniformes; family Salmonidae; genus Oncorhynchus; species Oncorhynchus mykiss. The sequence goes on along the minus strand of NC_048569.1, from coordinate 17,043,206 downwards.
CAGGTACTCCTGAACCACCTACACTACATATACACACAGGTACTCCTGAACCACCTACACTACATATACACCCAGGTACTCCTGAACCACCTACACTACATATACACCCAGGTACTCCTGAACTATCTACACTACATATACACCCAGGTACTCCTGAACCACTTACACTACATATACACCCAGGTACTCCTGAACCACCTACACTACATATACACCCAGGTACTCCTGAACTATCTACACTACATATACACCCAGGTACTCCTAAACCACCTAAACTACATATACACCCAGGTACTCCTGAACCACCTACACTACATATACACCCAGGTACTCCTGAACCACCTACACTACATATACACCCAGGTACTCCTGAACCACCTACACTACATATACACCCAGGTACTCCTGAACCACCTACACTACATATACACCCGGGTACTCCTGAACCACCTACACTACATATACACCCAGGAACTCCTGAACCACCTACACTACATATACACCCAGGTACTCCTGAACCACCTACACTACATATACACCCAGGTACTCCTGAACTATCTACACTACACATACACCCAGGTACTCCTGAACCCCCTACACTACATATACACCCAGGTACTCCTGAACCACCTACACTACATATACACCCAGGTACTCCTGAACCACTTACACTACATATACACCCAGGTACTCCTGAACCACCTACACTACATATACACCCAGGTACTCCTGAACCACCTACACTACATATACACCCAGGTACTCCTAAACCACCCCTACTCACGTTGCCCTTTTCAAACTTGTTGACGTTGTTTTTGCTGAGGAACATGAGTCGATCCCCTGTGTCTCCCAGGTCCCCGATCACATTAAGGAATACGCTGGCATCAGTGCCACCTCCACTCACTCTCCCAGTACAGATGGTGATGCGATACTTCAGCACTGAGAAGTATATAATGTTAACATTCTCTGTGATGATTCTAAACATTCTTAGTTGGACAAGAGTATTAATAAGTACTCATGCAATGTCTGAAGGTATGCGGTTGTCATACCAGTATGTGGTTTTAGTGTGTGTGTGTGTGTGTGTGTGTGTGTGTGTGTGTGTGTGTGTGTGTGTGTGTGTGTGTGTGTGTGTGTGTGTGTGTGTGTGTTTGTGTGTGTGTGTGTGTGTGTGTGTGTGTGTGTGTGTGTGTGTGTGTGTGTGTGTGTGTGTGTGTGTGTGTGTGTGTGTGTGTGTGTGTGTGTGTGTGTACATGCATGTGTATGAGAGTATGTGTGGGTCCTACGTAGTAACGGCTCCGGGATGAGAGCTCCGGTGGCGGGCAGCTCTCTGATGATCTCATTATCATCCTCATTGATGTCCAGCCAGCGGCCACAGTTAAACGAGTACTTCTCCCTTGTCAGAGTCTTCATCACCGTGGCCTGGGGTAAGACACCGACATAACACTTAAATAGGGGATTTAAAAAAACATATAAATAGTTCTTCCTGACTCTGTGACCTGACCTATTATAGCCTGGTTTATTGCCTATAACTAGGGCCCAGAGATCCAGGTCAGGTCACATGGTAAGATAAAACTCAGACTAGTGTATAATATATCTCAACCACTGCTCTATCAGATACTAGTCTGTACAGATGTAGGATCTTAATTTGATCACCCTGTTGCAGGAGAACTTTCCTGCAATGCAGGAAATATAAAACTTGCAGTGTATTTGAGGTTTGAAAAGGCTTCTGAAGTTTGACCTTTCAGACCTAATTTTCCCTTATGAAACATTTACCAACCCCAACAAAAATGTCCATTCATTATAATCCACATAATAATTCACATGTCCTGTTGCTGCAGGATTATTTTCCTGCTGTAACAAACTGGCTCAAATTAAGATCCTACATCTGTATGCTTTAAGTATGCTGTAACTTGGGTTTATTTCAATGATCACAGATTGTGCTTTGATTCACTTCACTTTCATGATACGTTTGATTATGTAACTAACAGTATAAAAGGCTAATGTTGACAGACCAAACAACCCAGTAGATCTCACCCTAGCGAAATGCCAGCCTGCGAAAGGATGTCTCTTTTCGTGCCAGATACGGGCTTTCGTCAGCTTTCCGATGTCTGGCATTTCAATCTACAGTGGTCCGACAATTTAAAACTGTTAGTATTGAAGAAAGAATAAATACACACAAAAGACAAAATATATACATTCAAACAACTAAAACATGCATATCACAAAAGTTATAAAATTAACATTAATGAGTCCATACCAAATCTCTGGGCAAAAATGTCCACCCACACCAACACCCAGTTTACAGCGGGCTAACACTGGGGCAGCTACGGCGGGCAGCAGGTAGCCTAGTGGTTAGAGCTAGTGCTAGATCGAATCCCCGAGCTGACAAGGTACAAATCTGTAGTCGTGCCCCTGAACAAGGCAGTTAACCCATTGTTCCTAGGCTGGTCATCATAAATGAGCATTTGTTCTTAACTGAATTGCCTATTTAAATAAAGCTTAAATAAATAATTTTAAACCACTGTGGTGTGCAGACAATGTGTAGTTCTACGGCTGATCCAGGTCTTACCATGAACTTATCCAGCTGAGCCTGCTCAAAGCTGTCTGAGTTGCTCTCCAGTCTCATCTCATCTGACTTGCCCTTCTCACCGTAGATCTGTAGGAAGACCTGGGCGTCCGTCCCTGCCCCCTTCACGTCCGATGTCCAGATCCACAGTGACCACGGGTACTCTGGGAATGGATGATGGGTACGCAGGAAAATTAATCCTATTGTCTATTGCATATCTGTCTGTGTTGTCATTGATGTCAGTGTGGTTTGTAAATGTTGACCGTCAAATTCCTAAATACCGCTAATAAAGTAAAGTGAACTGAAGTCGACTTGATCAAAATACATTACATCCTGCCTCCAGCTGAAGAGTTTCTTTAAAAGGATGTAAACTCATCTGGAATCATATTTGTGTGTTGCTGTACAATGTCTGAACTGGCCCCTTACAACTACAGATGTAAGGTCTTCGTTTGATCACCCTGTTGCAGAAGAACTTGCAGGAAATGTACACTTTTGTAGTGTATTTGAGGTTTAAAAGGCTTCTGAAGTTTGTAATTTCCACTTTGAAATTTCAGACCTGATTTTTCCACACAAAATGTTTTATCAACTCCTACAAAAATATCCATGAATTATATTCCACATAATAATTCACATTTCCTGTTGCTGTGGATAATTTTCCTGCTGTAGCAAACTGGTTCAAATTAAGATCCTACATCTGTTTAACCAACTGTAAGCCTGTGTGTTACAGTAGACGTGTATGTAGAATGCATAAGTCACCCACTCTTAAGTTTCTTCTGCCTGAGGGACACCATCTCGTAAAGCTCCCTCTCAATCAGTCCGTCCCCCTCGTCCTCATCCAGCCACTTGCAACAGGGAAACGTCTGCTCAATCCCTGTGAATGGGCAGTACACTGTCACCTGGGCGGAGACACAGAGAGAGAGAAAGACGTTAGAACATAGAAACACACACCAGTAGATAAGAGGTACATGTAGATGATGAAATGTGCAATACTGCAACAACAACAACATCAACAACAATAACACCATCAACATCAACAACAACCTCAACAACAATAACCTCAACAACAATAACAACATCAACAATAACCTCAACAACATCAACAACAACAATAACAACAACATCAACAACAACCTCAACAACAACAACAACATCAACAACAATCTCAACAACAACCTCAACAACATCAACATCAACAACAACAATAACAACAACATCAACAACAACAACATCAACAACAACCTCAACAACAACAACCTCAACAACAATAACAACATCAACAATATCCTCAACAACAACATCAACAACAATAACAACAACATCAACAACAACCTCAACAACATCAACATCAACAACAACAACCTCAACAACATCAACATCAACAACAACAACCTCAACAACAACAACATCAACAACAACAACAACAACAATAACAATATCAACAACAACAACCTCAACATCAACAACATAAACAACATCAACAACATCAAAAATAACCTCAACATCAACAACAATAACACCATCAATGACAACATCAACAACAACCTCAACAACATCAACATCAACAACATCAACATCAACATCAACAACAACCTCAAAAACAACAACATCAACAACCTCAACAACAACAACATCAACAACAACAACAACAACAACAACATCAACAACAACCTCAACATCAACATCAACAACACAGATAAGACGGAACCTTTTCGCAGTACCAGCCGGCCCCAACAGCTCCGTTGTCATGTCCGATGGTGACCCTACTGAGTGGGCTGAGCAGGGCAGCAATCTCCACGTTGAAGATATCGATGAGCCCCCGCTCGAATGCTCCACCCTCCAGGAACACCTTGCCACTGTTCTTCAGGCCCTTGGTGCCATGCATGATGATGTGGATCTTAGAGTTGGTGCCACCACCTCTCACGTTGCCCGTCATCACCTGGACGTTGTACACCACCGCTTTGGCGATCCAGTAACACAGAGGGGTTAGGTTATAGGTCATTCAATGGATTATATTATAAAAGCCATCATAACTAAGACCATGTGACCTGACCATAAAAAACTCAGGTCACTAAAGTGAACATACAATCTGATTTATGTATCTGATACAGAATACAATATTGGAACTCAATGTGCTGTCATTATGATGGTGGGCTCATAGAAATCCTATAATTTATTCATAATTCTATATGTAATTCTATGGATGGGCTCACCCATGGGCTGTGTTGCTCCCACCAACACATCTCTCTGTATCTTTCCATCTTCTTCATCCATGGCGAACCAGCGATTCACTGGAAACTCATACACCTCCTTGTTCCCCATGTCATCAATGACCACCTGGAGAGAGATAACATGTTGTGTGTGTGTGTGTGTGTGTGTGTGTGTGTGTGTGTGTGTGTGTGTGTGTGTGTGTGTGTGTGTGTGTGTGTGTGTGTGTGTGTGTGTGTGTACCTTATCCAGACACCATCCAGCTGATGAGCCCCTGTTGTTATGGCCAATGGTGATTTTCTTTAGCCTTCCCAGGTTTGGTGATTCAATAGTAAACTTGTCCTCCGTGCCTCGCTCAAAATTATCTTTGTCACTGTCCAGCCGTCTCTCCCCTTTAATTATATAGAAACCGTATTGTGATATAGAATGAAATCAAAGCGCTAATGACAGAGCTGGTATTCTCACTGCTAATAACTCAGGAAAGAGCTATATCTTCAGTTTGACCAGTTAAACTACACGAAGAGTCTAAATCTCACCTGTATCGCCATGCTCTCCAAAGATATTCAGGAAGACGTCAGCATCAGTCCCGCTGCCCTTCTCAGCAGAAGTGAACACACTCACTATGTACTTATTCACTGTAAAATGATCAAATATCAAAAAGCACAGCATATTTATGAACTCAGTGATGTTGTACTGTATGTATGTGTTCTCATTCATATCTGACAGTGAACCGGTTATGTCATGATATTTCACATAGACAATGCCATAATGGTACCTTTCAAGTTATGCGACCATTGTCACTGAAACTGTAAATTTGACTGTAACCTCTCAGTTCTAACCGTAACCTCTCAGTTCTAACTGTAACCTCTCAGTTCTAACTGTAACCTCTCAGTTCTAACCGTAACCTCTCAGTTTGAACCGTGACCTCTCAGTTCCAACCGTAACCTCTCAGTTCCAACCGTAACCTCTCAGTTCTAACTGTAACCTCTCAGTTCCAACCGAAACCTCTCAGTTCTAAGCGAAACCTCTCAGTTCTAACCGTAACCTCTCAGTTCTAACCGTAACCTCTCAGTTCTAACCGTAACCTCTCAGTTCTAACCGTAACCTCTCAGTTCTAACCGTAACCTCTCAGTTCTAACTGTAACCTCTCAGTTCTAACCGTAACCTCTCAGTTCCAACCGTAACCTCGCAGTTCCAACCGTAACCTCTCAGTTCTAACCGTAACCTCTCAGTTCTAACCGTAACCTCTCAGTTCTAACTGTAACCTCTCAGTTCTAACCGTAACCTCTCAGTTCCAACCGTAACCTCTCAGTTCCAACCGTAACCTCTCAGTTCTAACCGTAACCTCTCAGTTCTAACCGTAACCTCTCAGTTCTAACTGTAACCTCTCAGTTCTAACCGTAACCTCTCAGTTTCAACCGTAACCTTGCAGTTCCAACCGTAACCTCTCAGTTCTAATTGTAACCTCTCAGTTCCAACCGTAACCTCTCAGTTCTAACTGTAACCTCTTAGATCTAGCCGTAACCTCTCAGTTCCAACCGTAACCTCGCAGTTCCAACCGTAACCTCTCAGTTCTAACTGTAACCTCTCAGTTTCAACCATATAACCTTGCAGTTCCAACCGTAACCTCTCAGTTCTAACTGTAACCTCGCAGTTCCAACCGTAACCTCTCAGTTCCAACCGTAATCTCTCAGTTTTAACCGTAACCTCTCAGTTCCAACCGTAACCTCTCAGTTCCAACCGAAACCTATCAGTTCTAACCGTAACCTCTCAGTTCTAACTGTAACCTCTCAGTTCTAACTGTAACCTCTCAGTTCCAACCGTAACCTCTCAGTTCTAACTGTAACCTCTCAGTTCCAACCGAAACCTCTCAGTTCTAACCAAAACCTCTCAGTTCTAACCGTAACCTCTCAGTTCTAACTGTAACCTCTTAGATCTAGCCGTAACCTCTCAGTTCCAACCGTAACCTCGCAGTTCCAACCGTAACCTCTCAGTTCTAACTGTAACCTCTCAGTTTCAACCATATAACCTTGCAGTTCCAACCGTAACCTCTCAGTTCTAACTGTAACCTCGCAGTTCTAACTGTAACCTCTTAGATCTAGCCGTAACCTCTCAGTTCCAACCGTAACCTCGCAGTTCCAACCGTAACCTCTCAGTTCTAACTGTAACCTCTCAGTTTCAACCATATAACCTTGCAGTTCCAACCGTAACCTCTCAGTTCTAACTGTAACCTCGCAGTTCCAACCGTAACCTCTCAGTTCCAACCGTAATCTCTCAGTTTTAACCGTAACCTCTCAGTTCCAACCGTAACCTCTCAGTTCCAACCGAAACCTATCAGTTCTAACCGTAACCTCTCAGTTCTAACTGTAACCTCTCAGTTCTAACTGTAACCTCTCAGTTCCAACCGTAACCTCTCAGTTCTAACTGTAACCTCTCAGTTCCAACCGAAACCTCTCAGTTCTAACCAAAACCTCTCAGTTCTAACCGTAACCTCTCAGTTCTAACCGTAACCTCTCAGTTCTAACCGTAACCTCTCAGTTCTAACCGTAACCTCTCAGTTCTAACCGTAACCTCTCAGTTCTAACTGTAACCTCTCAGTTCTAACCTTAACCTCTCAGTTCTAACTGTAACATCTCAGTTCTAACTGTAACCTCTCAGTTCTAACTGTAACCTCTCAGTTCTAACCGTAACCTCTCAGTTCTAACTGTAACCTCTCAGTTCTAACTGTAACCTCTCAGTTCTAACTGTAACCTCTCAGTTCTAACTGTAACCTCTCAGTTCTAACCATAACCTCTCAGTTCTAACCGTAACCTCTCAGTTCTAACTGTAACCTCTCAGTTCTAACTGTAACCTCTCAGTTCTGACCATAACCTCTCAGTTCTAACCGTAACCTCTCAGTTCTAACTGTAACCTCTCAGTTCTAACTGTAACCTCTCAGTTCCAACCGTAACCTCTCAGTTCTAACTGTAACCTCTCAGTTCTAACCGTAACCTCTCAGTTCTAACCGTAACCTCTCAGTTCTAACTGTAACCTCTCAGTTCTAACCGTAACCTCTCAGTTTCAACCGTAACCTTGCAGTTCCAACCGTAACCTCTCAGTTCTAACTGTAACCTCGCAGTTCCAACCGTAACCTCTCAGTTCCAACCGTAATCTCTCAGTTTTAACCGTAACCTCTCAGTTCCAACCGTAACCTCTCAGTTCCAACCGAAACCTATCAGTTCTAACCGTAAACTCTCAGTTCCAACCGTAACATCTCAGTTCCAACCGTAACCTCTCAGTTCTAACTGTAACCTCTCAGTTCTAACTGTAACCTCTCAGTTCTAACTGTAACCTCTCAGTTCTAACCGTAACCTCTCAGTTTTAACCGTGACCTCTCAGTTCCAACCGTAACCTCTCAGTTCCCACCGTAACCTCTCAGTTCTAACTGTAACCTCTCAGTTCCAACCGTAACCTCTCAGTTCTAACTGTAACCTCTCAGTTCTAACTGTAACCTCTCAGTTCTAACTGTAACCTCTCAGTTCTAACCGTAACCTCTCAGTTTTAACCGTGACCTCTCAGTTCCAACCGTAACCTCTCAGTTCCCACCGTAACCTCTCAGTTCTAACTGTAACCTCTCAGTTCTAACCGTAACCTCTCAGTTCTAACCATAACCTCTCAGTTCTAACTGTAACCTCTCAGTTCTAACCGTAACCTCTCAGTTCTAACTGTAACCTCTCAGTTCTAACCGTAACCTCTCAGTTCTAACTGTAACCTCTGTTCTAACTGTAACCTCTCAGTTCTAACCGTAACCTCTCAGTTCTAACTGTAACCTCTCAGTTCTAACCGTAACCTCTCAGTTCTAACCATAACCTCTCAGTTCTAACTGTAACCTCTCAGTTCTAACTGTAACCTCTCAGTTCTAACTGTAACCTCTCAGTTCTAACCATAACCTCTCAGTTCTAACCGTAACTTCTCTCTATTCACATGTCTAGTCTCATGCCTCATGATTCTGTTTGTCTCCTCCTTCTTTCTCACAACAGACCACAGACAGACAGCCCATAGTTCCTCTAATCCTCAATGAGCTAGTTTCCAAGTTAAATATTCATATACTGTGTGTGTGCACTTCTGTGTGTGTGTGTGTGTGTGTGTGTGTGTGTGTGTGTGAGCCTACAGTAAGGGTGTTCCCATGCCAGCTGTCTGGTTTGGAATAACAGGTCTCCTTGAATAGACTTGAAAAGTAGGCATGAGCAGAGGCATGATCTGTGTCCCCTACCATGGTGACATTTGTCCCCAAGACACACCCTGCATCCTACTCTCTCTCCATCTCTGTCTAATAAGGAGTTGTAAGGTGACGGTCACATGGTAACAAGAGGACTACGATGCTTACCAGCCGATTAGGCTCCATGGGGCACCTTACACGCAAGTAACAGTAGGCAGAGTAACTTACGTAACTTTGGTTTACGCTTAAGAACATGAAGTGCGGGTTAATTAAGCAAAAAGGCACGAGAGGGGTATGGGATATGGCCAATATACCATGGCTAAGGGCTGTTCTTAAGCACGACGCAACGCAGAGTGGTATATTGGCTATAAGTCACAAACCCCCAAGGTGCCTTATTGCTATTATAAACTGTTCACCAACTTCATTTGAGCAGTAAAAATAACTGTTTTGTCATACCCGTGTTATACGGTCTGATATACCACGACTGTCAGCCAATCAGCATTCAGGGCTTGAACCACCCAGTTTAGAACTACAATTATAAACTGGGTGGTTCGAGCCCTGAATGCTGATTGGCTGACAGCCATGGTATATTAGACAGTAAATGGCTAAGGGCTGTGTCCAGGCACTCTGCGTTGTGTTATTCATAAGAACAGCCCTTAGCCGTGGTAGATTGGCCATATACCACAAGATACCACAAGATACAGCATGCTGCTCCTAAATTATATTAAACTAAAGGGTTTTCCTTTACGTCATATACTGCATGCATTGTAGAGTGTATTCACTGCAATAGGTATGCAGTGGACAGTATGAACTGTAGAGTACAGTCTTGTGCAATGTAGCCTACACATCTTCTATGTGGATTTAACCTGTATAGCATACTGTGTGTAAAGGTATGCACTCCAGAGTAACCTACGTTTGGGGACATCCATGGGGTTGAGGCTGCCCAGCAGGTCTCTGACATACAGGCCATCCCCCTCCTCACGGCTCAGCCAGTTGTTGCAGGCGAAGTAGAACCGCAGGTGTGGACGGTTCATGTCGGTCACCACGACCCGGTCCAGGAACCAGCTGGCGTTCAAGCCACCTGTGTTGTCATGTTCAATCCTGGGGACACAATGACAGTCAGGTACTGGAGGAAACGTCTCCTCATTTGACAATTAGTCAAATTTCCACCCACTCTGACCATAGTGGGTGAAAACGCACTTTGGTGATGAAATGTCACTTCCTTATGTTATAAAATACATTTTACCAAGACACATATGATTATTCATGTTCTGAATCGTTCAAGAAATGTATTTCTCTAACATTTAATAACAGTCTATCCAAAAAGTCGGATTTCGTGACATACATCCAATAACAAGCATCAACAGAGCAGTGCAGCTTTCTCACAGCAACTTAGAGGATTTTACATGTTTTGGTGGCCATCTACAAAGTTGTTTCCACGGGTCTCACAAAGATAAATTAACATGACATGAACTGAATTAAATGTAAAAGGCTTTGAAAATAAAAAGCTTGCAGTACGCTCAGTGCTCTGTTTACATTTCAAAGAGATACACATGTTTTTTTCCTATAAATCTTCAAAAAAATGACAGGAATTTCTCATTACAATGAAAAGCATATACTAAAATCTGAAAATAGTACTACATGTCACGTCTCAAAACGTAGATCTTACCTCTGTTGTTTTATGTCCTGTGGATTCGAGAAGAAAGATGACGAGTTCAAAGTGAGCCTGTCAAGTAATTAGTAGTTCATTCTAGCACCTAGATGACAAGATGCTGTGCATTTTTCTAGATTTAGTCACCCTGTGCATAGACGTCAGTTCAACATCTAGTTTTGATTTACGAATTGTTGAGTTGTCAAATAATGTGAATTCAACATGAAATCAATAAAACATTTCACCATGATGCCATTGGATTTAGGTTAAAAATGGTATGAATAAATAGGAAATTCCCTTAAATTGATGACTTTTTTGCAAGTCCAGTCAAGTTTCCACATTGAGTTGATTCAGCGTCATTACATTGATTTATTTTGTCGAAATGATGTGAACATTTCGATTCAACCAGTTTTTGGCCTATTTGGTCATTTTGGCCATCCTGCAAGTGTAAAAACTCCAATATATTTTGAACAGATTATGAAAAAGACATGAGGGTTGGACCATTGGTTTTCTTAGAGGAGTATTGGACACCCAACAATTAGCCTTCTGATATTCTAACTCATTCTATCGGATACACAACACTGTTAAACAAAAACATTTGATAATATAATATCGCAACTACGAGCTACCATGTTTGCAACTAAGCTGCCACCATTTGGAAAGTACTGGGGAAGCACGCCAAACAAATGTTGGGATGATAGACCTAATGGTTTTTTTTCGGAGCATATGCAGGGAGACACATTTGCATACCTTTTCAACACCTTCACAATGTTGGCAGCTTATTGGGAGGCTAGTTTTAAAACACTTTATTTTTTACAGAGAACAGCACTGAACTTTAAAAAAACAAAACAATAACACTCACTCACTTAATATTGTAGCTGAATTCGGGAATGATAGACTGCTAGCCTAGACTTGAATGACCTTTTCATTTATTTTCCATTTTCAGATTTTTGTTGTGGCAAAGAAATCCCAGAGAAAATTCGGTGCACTCCGACACTTGTTTCTCACAGAGGTCATATCATGAAAGAACACAAGACGCTGTTGTGTAGTGGAGGCTTTGCAGGTATTCCTACAGTATACACACTTTTTTTCAGTGGGCATAGTTTAAACTCACTTCTTAATCCCAAGTCATTAGTATCAACGTAGTCCAGTGGTATGATAGTAAAATGTGTAGAATATCAGGAAAATAGCTTATACAGTTGAAGTTGGAAGTTTACATACACCTTAGCCAAATACATTTAAACTCAGTTTTTCACAATTCCTGACATTTAATCCTAGTAAAAAGTTCCTGTCTTAGGTCAGTTAGGATCACCACTTTATTTTAAGAATGTGAAATGTCAGAATAATAGCAGAGATTGATTTATTTCAGCTTTCGTTTCTTTCATCACATTCCCAGTGGGTCAGAAGTTTACATACACTCAATTAGTATTTGCTAGCATTGCCTTTAAATTGTTTAACTTGGGTCAAACGTTTCGGGTAGCCTTCCATAAGCTTCCCACGATAAATTGGGTGAATTTTGACCAATTCCTCCTGACAGCTGGTGTAACTGAGTAAGGTTTGTAGGCTTCCTTGCTCGCACACACTTTTTCAGTTCTGCTCACAAATTTTATATGGGATTGAGGTCAGGGCTTTGTGATTACCACTCCAATAACTTGACTTTGATGTCCTTAAGACATTTTGCCACAACTTTGGGAGTATGCTTGGGGTCATTGTCCATTTGGAAGACCCATTTGCGACCAACCTTTAACTTCCTGACTGATGTCTTAGGATGTTGCTTCAATATATCCACATAATTTTCCTCCCTCATGATGCTATCTATTTTGTGAAGTGCACCTGTCCCTGCTGCAGCAAAGCACCCCCACAACATGATGCTGCCACCACCGTGCTTCGCGGTTGGGATGGTGTTCTTCGGCTTGAAAGCCTCCCCCTTTTTCCTCCCACGATGGTCATAACGATGGTCATTATGGCCAAACAGTTCTATTTTTGTTTCATCAGACCAGAGGACATTTCTCCAAAAAGTATGATCTTTGTCCCCATGTGCAGTTGCAAACTGTAGTCTGGTGTTTTTATGTTGGTTTTGGAGTAGTGGCTTCTTCCTTGCTGAGCAGCCTTTCAGGTTATGTCGATATAGGACTTGTTTTACTGTGGATATAGATACTTTTGTACCTGTTTCCTACAACATCTTCACAAGGTCCGTTGCTGTTGTTCATGGATTGATTTGCACCAAAGTACATTCATCTCTAGGAGACAGAACGCGTCTCCTTCCTGAGCGGAGGCATTTTCCAAGCTGTTTAAAGACACAGTCAACTTAGTGTATGTAAACTTCTGACCCACTGGAATTGTGATACAGTGAACTTTCAGTGAAATAATCTGTCTGTAAACAATTGTTGGAAAAATGACTTGTGTCATGAACAAAGTAGGTGGCCTAACCGACTTGCCACAACTATAGTTTGTTAACAAGAAATATGTGGCGTGGTTGAAAAACAAGTTTTAATGTCTCCAACCTAAGTGTATGTAAACTTCTGACTTCAAATGTAGATCAACATGAGATGATCTATAAAACAATCCAAAAAATCCCTGCCCATGGCAAAAAGTTTACAATTTGATTTAAAACAGCATCATTTTCTCTTAGCCTCATGACAGAATGTCTAGGATAGCATTATAAAACTGCAAATGTTTCTCTTTGCACCATTGCAGAATGTGTACAAATGCCGGAAGTTAGCTGACCCCCTCTCGCCAAATGCGGGGACCCCGAAATGTGGTAGTCTCACCCTGAGTGGAGGTGTATACTGTATCAATTACACTGGACACCTGCTTGTCGAACATCTCATTCCAAAATCATGGAGTTCATCCCCCCTTTGCTTCCATAACAGCCTCCACTCTTCTGGGAAGGTTTTCCACTAGATGTTGGAACATTGCTGCGGGGACTTGCTTCCATTCAGCCACAAGAGCGTTAGTGAGGTCAGGCACTGATGTTGGGCGATTTGGCCTGGCTCACAGTCGCCTTCCAATTCATCCCAAAGGTGTTTGATGGAGTTGAGCTCAGGGCTCCGTGCTAGCCGTCAAGTTCTTCCACACCGATCTCGACAAACCATTTCTATATGGACATCACTTTGTGCACGGGGGAATTGTCATGATGAAACAGGAAAGGGCCTTTCCCAAACTGTTGCCACAAAGTTGGAAGCACAGAATCGTTGAGAATGTCATTGTATGCTATAGTGTTAAGATTACCCTTCTCTGTAACTAAGGGTCCTAGCCCAAACCATGAAAACAGCCACAGACCATTATTGCTTTTCCACCAAACTTTACAGTTGGCACTATGCATTCGGGCAGGTAGCGTTCTCCTAGCATCCGCCAAACCCAGATTCGTCTGTCGGATTGCCAGATGGTGAAGCGTGATTCATCATCCAGAGAAGTGTTTCCACTGCTCCAGAGTCCACTGGCGGTAAGCTTTACAGCACTTCAGCCGACGCTTGGCATTACACATGGTGATCTTAGGCTTGTGTGGTGCTGCTCGGTCATGGACCTTGCTTCCATAGTCTGTTTGGAACTCTTTCGTTTTGCAACCGAAGACAGACGATGTTTACACACTTTAGCACTCGGCAGTCCTGTTCTGTGAGCTTGTGTGGCCTACCACTTCGCAGCTGAGCCGTTGTTGCTTCTAGATGTTTCCACTTCACTATAATAGCACTTACAGTTGACCGGTGCAGCTCTAGCAAGGAAATTTGACGAACTGACTTGTTGGAAAGGTTGCATCCTATGACGGTGCCACATTGAAGGTCTTCAGTAAGGCCATTCTACGGCCAATGTTTGTCTATGGAGATTGCTTGGCTGTGTGCTTGATTTTATACACCTGTCATCAATGGGTGTGGCTGAATTAATTTGAAGGGGTGCCCACATACTTTGTATGTATAGTGTTTGCATGTAGTACAATAGAGAATAATCATGCACAAAGTAGCATACTCAAACGCAAAGTATGTATCATATATTCACATACTCGCCGCACACATAGTCTAGTTTTCGCAAAATATGGAGCAGCTCACAGAAGAAAGACATTGGTAGCTGGTAGGGTAGATATCTGCCAGTAAATTCTATCTAAGGCAACAATGGTTACGCAAACCAGGTATCTAAAAAGTTTGGTCCGAAGTCTTGGTTGAATCTTTGTCATGTGCATTTCAGTCCTCATGCGCTCTTTGAACATTTCTGAATGCTTTCCCAAAAAACCTTCCCAATTAAAACGACATCATGAAGATTTTTCCCAGACTTCAAAAATGGTCTTCTGATGTGGTTTAAGCAGTATTGGGGACTTAAAACATCACATTTTTGTAGTTTTTCTATAAAAAAGTGTGATTTTGAGAGTGAAAACCTGACAAATCTATAGAAAACACATTTAAAACTTAGGAAAACATTTTTCACACAAGGTGCCTTTCCTTCGCCATGCGGGCCGTTTGGGAAATACCTGGAGAGGTATACTCACCACTACACCACTGACCAGTCCTGCTACGACATTGTGAGTAGGCCTTTTTTTTGCATAGTTAAGTTCAGTTTTGCAGAGATAAAATTTTGCCCAAAGTGGCATCTTACAGATGAAATATCCTATGTTATGAGAAATTGTAGGCCTATTAATTTAGGTAGTGGTTAATTGACAATTAGCCCTGGAAAGTTTCAGAACACATTGAAATGGATAATGAAGATGGTCTAGAGCAGGGATGGGCAACTAGTGAGGGGACCGGCGAGAGGGCCACTAAAATAGGGGGGGTGGATGTGGATACGCAGACCCACAAGCCACTGCGGCCCCTCGTGATGAGTTCCGTTTTTTATGTGGCCCCCACCCCCATAAAAGTTGCCCATCTCTGGTCGAGATTTTGCACTTCAGATTTTCCGATGTTTTATTTTTTTTTATTCCTATAAAGATATAGCTCTAGGCTACTACCAACACCCAGGGCATTGCAGTCACTCAGACAATCTATGTCTCCTCACTTTTTAAGACTGGGATGTGACCCAGATCCCATCTCTAGCACCATCATTATCACAACCCCCAGTGAACAGATGGTGCTTCACGCTCAGTGATCATTCTGAGGAAATCCCCCACAGGCATTATAAACTCAGTCGGCGACTACAGGACAGTATGCTGTTAATGTAGTGTACTATAAGTTAAACTAGTGGTTTCAGTCACCATGATGCCATCACCATAAGCCATGCTGTACCTCAGCTTCTTCAAGGGCCCAACATTGTGTGTTTTAATCCGGAACACGTCCGTCTTATTTTTCTCAAATGCCGTTCGGCTTCTGTAATGTGAAAAAAGATAGCATGAGCAAAAGAGAGAGACAGCCTACAAGATAAATAGGGATAAAGATAGATCTTGTCAATTGCAGCTGTTGACAGATTAGACCACTTAGTGTGAGGCACAATGAGGATCTCCTGCCAGGCTGGTAAGGGTGGCAGAATCCCAGTATTCTGTTGCCCCCTCTAAATATTGGTAACACTTTCTTTGACATGAGTGGTCTTGAATGTACATGACACCTCATGATAGGTCTTATGTCATATTCATGTCATATGAACCATCAAATAAAGTGTTACCTGAAAGACAATCCTATTCAGCGTCAAATCAAAAGTGCATAGGCCAGCCTACTATTGTCTCTGTCACAGGGTGGTAGAATCGGACACCTGCCCAGAGACAGTCTGGGGTTTTGGCACTCCTCTACCCACTCCTCTACCTCTGACAGTGACAGATAGCTGGTGTCTCTGCGGCAGGTCCTTCTCTGCCATCCGTGGTGAATCAGATACGATACCCTCCGACAATAGAGAATAGACCTGGCATTGTCATTGACCCACATTTCTCTTAATGCTCCCCTGCCCACAATGATGGTGAATATTCAACTCTATGTGATAATGCCAGGCCTGCACTCCCTAAATAATGGGCAAAATGCGTGAAAGGACTAAATGACTGTCCAACACTGTGTCTAAAATGTACCTGCAAAAGAAATTCAAACTGACATTGACAAAACAAATCAACCCCAATGCAAACTTTGGAATTCATGTCACTTGAACAGTTATATCTGCACAGTTCCATCGGAATTCCAAAATGTTGCATTTCGCTCTGCCTTGATTGTTCCAATCTTGCAGACCTGTTGAAAAGCAGAGCTTCCACTTACCTGTATCATGATGCAAATGTTCATTGATCATTCCATAATACAGGTAGAACATACAGGACATGGGCTATATCTGAGTAAGGTGAAACTGTACTCCTCAGTTGTAATGTTGGTAATAACAATAAAGCTATATGTCACAGCTATTTGTAATGAATTACACATTGACACATGGACCTAGAAAACATGAATATACACAGCAGACTGCATACATACTATATGCACATACATTTGTATATATACAGGGTCTTTGTATGTTCATCTGTATATTCTGTGACATATTGAGTCAATGTGTCTAATGTGATGGGGGAGAATGACAGGACTTCCAGGTGTGAGTGACAAGGTGTAGTCAACTGTACTATAGATGAGGCCTGGGTACAGGATACTGTATACGTGTAAATCTATCTGCGTATCCATGGGTGTGTAGTGATAAGGAGAGCCTGCGACTTGCATGATAACAGTCCCTGTACTATGGGTCCTCATATTACAACACGGATTAGTGTGTCGTCTGGAAATGACATCGTGGTCTTCTTTCATTTGCTCTAAATGAAAAGAAGACCGGCCATGTCACGTAGTTCTTCCTTACTCCAGATACTTTGTGTGTCCATTATGTGTACGGAGTGCATCCCGTACTTTAGCCAGGCCTCTATCAAACGCATTACAAGCTTTGCTTCCTCTCATAATGGATCGTATCCATCAGTCACATCATTTCTATGACCATCTGGCAAACGTGATAAGGCCAGTTCTTAAAATGATCAGTAGCTTTTTTTGTGGTTTGATAAATGTATTGATTTGATAGTTGAGGTCAGAGCAGCATCACTAAGTCAGCTCATGTGAGGCTCATGTGGTTAAAGTTACAGGACTGCACTCTTATACAGCCTCATACCCACAATGCAACACAACACAGGTAATCCTACTGCAATAATCATCCTTAGGTAGACCGATAAAAATACCTCTTTTCTGTGCTGAAGAATCAGAGAGAAATGCAAAGGTTAAAGGTTAAAGAGTAACAGTTGGCATAGAAAATGATTTTTTTTTCTGCACAAATAGTAAAATTCCACATTGTACATCCCATTCACAACATCCAAATTGTACATTCATGAATTAGGATGAAAACGTATACCTTGTCAATGATTCACAGTGTATATAATTCAATGCTAGCAATAAATGAATACTAAAGATTGAAACATATTGACAGAGCATTTTGAGTTCAGGATTACGTTTATAAGATAATATGGAACATGATTGGGAGCGTGTCCTTTTATAACCCTGACCCTCTGTGAGTCAGTAGTTCATTATAGTAAGTGATGTATTCCAGCATTTATTTTTAGTACTACCGCAGAGCTGACATATGCATTAGGAGAAAATACCATAGAACTCACTTGCTGGCCAGGTGCACTTTGGGAGTGATGCCAAAGTCTCCAAAAAGAGTGACAAACACATTGGCGTCTGTGCCTGCCCCTCTCACATCACCTGTGACAGTCACCACCTCATACACTGAGAGAGAGAGAGAGAGAGAGAGAGAGAGAGAGAGAGAGAGAGAGAGAGAGAGAGAGAGAGAGAGAGAGAGAGAGAGAGAGAGAGAGAGAGAGAGAGAGAGAGAGAGAGAGAGAGAGAGAGAGAGAGAGAGAGAGAGGTGAGGCATAATTTCATTAGTTGATTTGATACATTAGTTGAGCCCACAACACAACAATCTATTCAGAAGCCCTGCTGAAACACAGATTAAAAATATTGTCCTTCTGCTTGTGGGCATGACCTCGCTTTACAGCGTCAGCTGAACATTGGGCCTGAACCCTGTCCAATCTATTTCTCCATAAGTTTGACCAGGCTTCATAAACAAATAGGATAAAAGTAAGATCATAAGAACCGGCAATGTGTCACCTGAAAACATGTTGATAGCCTTTTACGATGGCGCAATTAGTAGCATTATGTTTCCTTCCATAGAGGCCTGCCAGGGAACTCACTGCAGATAATCTGCCGTTGGAGAATCCATGCCTGGCTGCAAGCCTACTAAGGCTTTCTCTCTCACATTTCAGAGCTGGATTTGTGTCTCTCTCTCTCTCTCTCTCTCTCTCTCTCTCTCTCTCTCTCTCTCTCTCTCTCTCTCTCTCTTTCTTTCTTTCCCTTTCCCTCTCACTCTGTCTGTCTGATTAACTGACAGCCTCCAAACAGAAAGGGAGGAAGGTAGATGAACACTCCTCAGTATCGTGTGACTGTGTTTGTTTGGAACCCACCACACCCGTCTCTCTGGGTTTATGTCTGTGACTAAAGCATGTGTAGATGTGTTTGTTTGGAACCCACCACACCCGTCTCTCTGTGTTTATGTCTGTGACTAAAGCATGTGTAGATGTGTTTGTTTGGAACCCACCACACCCGTCTCTCTGTGTTTATGTCTGTGACTAAAGCATGTGTAGATGTGTTTGTTTGGAACCCACCACACCCGTCTCTCTGTGTTTATGTCTGTGACTAAAGCATGTGTAGATGTGTTTGTTTGGAACCCACCACACCCATCTCTCTGTGTTTATGTCTGTGACTAAAGCATGTGTAGATGTGTTTGTTTGGAACCCACCACACCCGTCTCTCTGTGTTTATGTCTGTGACTAAAGCATGTGTAGATGTGTTTGTTTGGAACCCACCACACCCGTCTCTCTGTGTTTATGTCTGTGACTAAAGCATGTGTAGATGTGTTTGTTTGGAACCCACCACACCCGTCTCTCTGTGTTTATGTCTGTGACTAAAGCATGTGTAGATGTGTTTGTTTGGAACCCACCACACCCGTCTCTCTGTGTTTATGTCTGTGACTAAAGCATGTGTAGATGTGTTTGTTTGGAACCCACCACACCCGTCTCTCTGTGTTTATGTCTGTGACTAAAGCATGTGTAGATGTGTTTGTTTGGTACCCACCACACCCGTCTCTCTGTGTTTATGTCTGTGACTAAAGCATGTGTAGATGTGTTTGTTTGGAACCCACCACACCCGTCTCTCTGTGTTTATGTCTGTGACTAAAGCATGTGTAGATGTGTTTGTTTGGAACCCACCACACCCGTCTCTCTGTGTTTATGTCTGTGACTAAAGCATGTGTAGATGTGTTTGTTCTACTGCTAAAGCTGTAAGTCAGTGGAAGGGCATTCTATAATTCCTTGAGTCTGGTTTTTATATAAACAATAGGAACCTGGATTGTTATAGGTTCCCGAATGATTTCCTTTGTTATATTATGTCTTCTTCCTTCATCAGGCTTCATTAGGCGTTTTCTATACCACTGAGAACTGAAGGTAAAGTACACTTAGAAAAAGCTTTGGCTTTCCGCCTTGAAGAACCCTTTTTGTCTCCAGGTAGAACCCTTTTTAGTTCCAGATAAAAACCCTTCTGGGTTCCAGGTAGAACCCTCTGTGGAAAGGGTTCTACATGGAACCAAATAGCGTTCTTCAAAGGGTTCTCCTATGGAAACAGCCAAAAAAACCTTTAAGATTCTAGATAGCACCTTTTTGCACATGGTAGTAATAGGATAGAGCTTGGGCTATAGAATAATGTAACCAGGGCGTTTGGGTAAAACCCCCTGGCCAGTCAATAGCATTAGGTAACATGCAGATCATGGTTACAGTTTTTCTCAATTGCTAAATCACAATTTCTGAAACCTTGCTCCATTTCCTGAAAACATTAAACACAAAACCTCATCTTCAAGCACTATTTACATAACCTCTGACTCCTCTTGCAAAATGAAACATTCACCTCAAAACAGTTTATAAACAAAGTGATCAAAATGATATACACTCTCAAGCAGTCAGTAAACAATACACCGAAAAATAGAAAACACATTGTTCAAAACATACAATTCTCAGGGAGAAGTACATTTTTAATCCAAAAAAATATTCATATTTTTCCGTCATTGTCTTTTGATGAACGAAAACATGTTCTATCATAGTAGCTCAAAATTGATCAGAAATTACTACTCTGCTTTGCTCTTTGCAATTTTGTTTTTTGTTCTTCCTCCTCCTTGTACCCCTATTTTTACAGTACTGTACCCTGCATCTCACAAACTTGTCCTTTGTCTCTGTGACACTGTAATTCTTGTTCTTTGTTGATATGAACCTGCAACCAGTCAAAATCTATTGAGCAGTCAGTACTGTTAATAAATGGAAAGCACAATGTTCAGGGCCATACAATTAATCCATTATACAGTATACAGCTTACAATGCACTGTACTACAGTATCCATTCTCAGACTTTCTCCTTCCCACCTTCAACAACCTGTTTGCTCTCTGAACTGGCTTATATTGGTTGTGTCGCATCATTTGAAACAGGTTAAATCAGTTTTGAGTGGTTGTGTTCAATCAATGACATATGTTCTCTATTTGTATTTGATTGTTGCCACTTGTGTTTACCAGTATGGATGACATGTGCATTGGAGTGCAGAATGAGTTTTGAGAATGAGAATGTGTTTAGAGTTTTGCTGAAAAGTCTAAGTGAGATCTGCAAATTGTGTTTTACCATGTGAAATGGTTTAAGGTATTGACAACAGACTGCATAATTAGGTAAATGAGTCCAGGCAACTGAGAACTTTGTTCAGCCAATGGGGTTTAGTGTTTTAGCAATTGAGAAAAAAATCAAGGGTAAATACCAGGGCCTGTAAGTAGAAGTCCCTGGTAAATACTGTATGACATTGGGTAAACATTGATTGTACAGCCTCATAAATTATACAAAATGGAACCTTGTGTGGTATTCCTCTGGAAACATTCAGATGACCCCAGCATTGCACTGATAGCCTCAACCCTAACAGTGAAAATTAGGAGCAGTTAATTATAAAGACACCCAAGAAAACATTACGAGAGAGAGAGGGAGAGAGAGAGAGAGAGAGAGAGAGAGAGAGAGAGAGAGAGAGAGAGAGAGAGACAGAGAGAGAGAGAGAGAGAAAGAGAGAAAGAGAGAGAGATGATAAAACCTGATCTCGGAGAGACCTGATAAAGAGAGATGATTAAACCTGATCTCAGAGAAAGACATGATAAAGAGAGATGATAAAACCTGATCTCAGAGAGACCTGATAAAGAGAGATGATAAAACCTGATCTCAGAGAGACCTGATAAAGAGAGATGATTAAACCTGATCTCAGAGAGAGACCTGATAAAGAGAGATGATAAAACCTGATCTCAGAGAGACCTGATAAAGAGAGATGATTAAACCTGATCTCAGAGAAAGACCTGATAAATGATTATAAAAAGAGATGTGATAATGGTATGACCTGATGCACCTGAGCTGATATGTGTAGAAGATAGAGAGTTATCCTTCTGGAGCCTAGGTTAGCAGGCCAAGCCTTCAGCCAAGCCTCACTTTATCAAAGCCAGGTAACTGAGAAGACAGACACCTATCCTCCTTAGGCCTTAAGTGATGAGACACCACTAACCCAAACTGCATCTCCATCACAGTCACAGAGCAGACTAAATATAGATCTGCTTTTGTGTCAACTGCTTTTACTAGCAGTGCAATGTAAAGATGAAACCTACCATTAACATTATTATTTTAAATGGAAAATGGTCTTTAGTGAGCTATTTAAAGGCTTGCTATAGCTCTTTCAGTAAGGCCCAGCTTAGTGTGTGTGTGTGTGTGTGTGTGTGTGTGTGTGTGTGTGTGTGTGTGTGTGTGTGTGTGTGTGTGTGTGTGTGTGTGTGTGTGTGTGTGTGTGTGTGTGTGTGTGTGTGTGTGTGTGTGTGTGTGTGTGTGTGGTCTCAGTCCTTGCCCCTGGCACCCAGCGTTGCTCTCAGCTCTACCCCAACCTTTCCTCCCAACCCTGGCCCTAGGCCCTGGCCCTAGGCCCTGGCCCCAGCCTGACTCCAAGCAGCTGTCGGCCTCTCAGTCTCTGTGGGGCTTCATTCATGTGGAACACACTGAGCTTTCATCCAGGGACAATCACAGAGGGGTCCCCAGACAGGCTCTACAACAACACAGTAGAGTCCAGCTTGGCTGTAGAAATAGAACTCAGTGCCACTTCAGAATACAGCACTGCTTAGAACTGGAGTACCTTACAACCCAGACTTACAGCTGAACTATGTAGAGGTACTGTCATGCCCTAGCTGGGAGCCGTCCCATGGTCCTACCTTTCTTTTTGTGGTACTCTTCCTCATAGCCATCGGAGGAGTCCGTTTGGTAGGTCATCAGCTCATTGTAGTAGATCTCAGCGTAATCCACCTGCTTGGCCTTGGGCTTCTTCCCTTTCTTCCCTTTCTTGTCTTTCTTGTCCTCATCACTGTCGGCCGATCCCTTCTTCTGCTTCTTCTTCTTTTTCTTCTTGGAGTCTTCTTCTTCTCCCTCCTGATCTTCCAAGAGGGGCTCCTCATCCTGAGCTTTCTTCTTCTTCTTCCCTCCATCTGTGGACTTCCTGCCTTTGGACCCCATCTCCTCCTCTCCCTGTTGGTCTCCCTCAGAAGACGACTTCTTTTTCTTCTTCTTTTCCTCCTTAAGTTCTCCCTCAGTCATGTCCTCTTCTTCGGATTTCTTCTTCTTGGGTTTGGTTTCGATGGTGTCATTGTTGTTCTGCTCGTCATCTCCCTCTTCCTCATTTTCAATCACTTCATCCCCCTCCCTCTTCTCTGCATCATCTTCTGCTTTCTTTTTCTTCTTTTCTTTTTTCTCTTTCACCTTATCGTGGCGTTCCCCTTTCTTCTTCCTCTCTTTCTCTGGATCCTCGTCAGACTCCTCTGGGCTCTTGTGTTTCTTCCTCTTCTTCGCTCCGTCTGGCTTGGTGTCTCCGCTGGCGTCAGACTTGCTCTTCCCTTTCGGTTTTGGCTCCTTTTCCTCCACGTCGCAAACCACCTCTTCAGTTTCCTCCGTTCCTGCAGTTTTTTTCTCTTTTGAGGGCATATTTTATTCATCCGCTTCCCTGGCCTTCAGTTTCGTAAGAGCTTCCTTGAGTTTCTGGAGGTGTAAGACAATTCATTTGACCCGTGGCGGCAGGCCGCGCAGTGGCCCCTGGGTACACTGGACTGGACTGGCTGGTGTGTGGGTTTGCGGGAGGAGGATGCTGGGGCCGCACGGAGCTCTGTCTGGCTAGGAGCGCTCCTCCTGGGGCAGGGCCTCCAACACGCTCTGCTCATGAAAAATTACTGGCTTCACGTGACCCACAGGAGAAAGCCCTGTGAAAAAGGAGCCTTGCCGAGAGAACTTATCCTCTCTGCCCCGCGCTGTGTTCTCCATTATTCATAGTGTCAGGATCGCTTTACGGGCCGGGGGCGTCTAGCTTTTACCTATGTGCACACTCAAGCACACGTACACTCACACACCTACAAGCACAAACACAACACACACCCCTCTCCACCACCTGGACACACATAATGCATTATCATGAACAACTGCAGGACATGACTGAACATACAAGGCCTAAGTGTATTGAACTCATATTAGTCCTATGCATGGAGCGCTTACCTGCAGCTATTCTACAGTCAAACTAAAAGTCCAGCTGTAAGACGAATGTCCAAACAATGATTATCTTATGGCTGGTGCTATGGATCCACTTTGCACCTCAGAGAGCTGGTTAGAGAATTTAGTTGTAGCAAATATTTAATATCTGACAACCATTAACCATAAAGTAAAACAAAAAAATAAGTTCAGATGTTTTTTGACCAGAGAAAACAGCATTTCATGCGAATCAACACCATTTAGTGTTTTCCGTAACACTTTATTATAAGCTCATTAGTAAGGCCTTATGAGTTGTTCATAAACATCTAGAACTACATTCATAAAGTATTATGACCAAGCTGTATGATGCATTATGATGAAAAGTTCTATAAATGAGCAATAACGGGTGGCCGGGTAGCCTAGTGGTTAGAGAGTTGGACTAGTAACCGAAAGGTTGCAAGTTCATATCCCCAAGCTGACAAGGTACAAATCTGTCGTTCTGCCCTTGAACAGGCAGTTAACCCACTGTTCCTAGGCTGTCATTGAAAATAAGAATTTGTTCTTAACTGACTTGCCTAGTTAAAAAAATAAGGCCTGAGGGGGTGTGGTATATGGCCAATATATGCTGTTCTTATGTACAACGCCACATACAACATACAACACAAACCCCCGATGTGCCTTATTTATATTATAAACTGGTTACTAACGTAATTAGAGCAGTAAAAAAATATACCTGTCTGATGTAACACGGCTGTCAGCCAAACAGCATTCAGGGCTCGAACCACCCAGTTTATAACGCCTAATACAAATCATCAGTAAAGCTCCATCCATAATGACCTCTGCTGTTTAGAAGGAGTCAGGTCAACCCAGCCTCACCTCTGACCACTGCCTGCAAGAACAAGGTATTTAGCTTGTGATTTACAAACTATCATCTACTGTAGCACTACTTACTAGAGTTTGGTGTAGGTTAAATACTGTGCATTGTTGTGGTTTCACTTTGCTTGTTTAATCAGGAAATGCAGGACATCTCTTAAGCCGTTTCTCCTACTCTTTTAAATGCAGTTGAATAAAACATGTTTTAATCACACAGACCCATGTTTAATTCACATGGACAAAGGATTCAAATAGACGACAGACGATAAGACAGGTTAACCACTTACACAAAGCTACAGGCAAAGTAACACTTGATCTAATCCTGGATAAAAATCCAATCTCAAGTAGTACTGCATTGTACTTTGATATCCTGCATTCTATGAATGCTAAAACAAATGAAAAGGTCAGCACAACTTCCTGTTGAGGGTTGAGAAGTTTTTAAGAAAACAGTAACCTCAGACGATGTATTATTTCGGAATCAAGTTCATGTGCACATGTGGCACACTCCATAACCTTTCGTATACATATCTGCACCTGTGCATGAGCCAAACCGCTTCATTAGGCTTATTGCTGCTACCAGATACCGGATCATCTAGACAGGAGGCGGTCAGAGGTGAAGGAGATTAAGGAAGGGGATTGGAGAGGAGGGAAAGAGATCGGGCATAATAATCTTCATATCTCTGTAATCAACTGTCTGATGATACCCAATCCACAAATGACTGCAGATAGTCAGGTCTCGTCTCAGCAGTTAACCGCAGAGCATATCTAAAAATAGCTACATGATTGACTGATTGATTTGTTTTATTATTATAGTGTTGGTCATCTTCAGGATGCCCAGCCCACATGGACTTATAAAACACTGCATTTGCTGTAGCTCTTTACTTTTATTCAAGTATGAATAATTGGGTACTTTTTCCACCACTGATGATATTGATTTAACAATTAAACACTTTTCCATTGCCCCATGTAGTACATGACAGAACCGACCATACCACTGATCAATATTATATTGGGTTTTCTGGCAAGCTTCCAGGTTATCAATAAGGTCCTTAAGAACAGTGCAGCACTTTAAGATGACAGAAAACAGTCAGGTAGGCTTCTAGGACTGTTGGTCTGATTTGCATTTGACTTAGATAAGCTTACACCACCTTCCTCCCCAGTACAGTTTCCCACCATGAATTTCAGAAACAACAATGAATGAAGAGGCAGTCTACTACAGTCTCCAGTCAGGCCAATACACTCAGGACCTTTACTTTCCACAAGCTCTGTTGAGGTAATCACATTCAACCCCACACATGTATTCAGACAGTTGTGGGATGTTACAGAACAGTCGACGACTAGTTTTCCCTTTGTTGATATTGATGTGAAATGTATCATTTTGTGGTGATAATCTACCATTCAGAATGCCTCACTTGGAATCCTTTAAGAAGCCAATGAACTTTTCCCCATGCCTATTTCCCCACATTTCGAAAACAATTCTTACACATTTTCAAACTTGAGTAAAACCCCATATACAGTATCGTAACACAACTACATGTGCTAACAAAGCACCATACACATCTGGAGCGGCAGGTAGCCTAGTGGTTGAGTGTTGCACTAGTAACCGAAAGGTTGCAAGATCAAATCCCAGAGCTGACAAGGTAAAAATCTGTTGTTCTACCCCTGAACAAGGCAGTTAACCCACTGTTCCTTGGCTGTCATTGTAAGTAAGAATTTGTTCTTAACTGACTTGCCTAGTTAAATTTAAAAACACCATACAAAAAAGGTGCTATCCAGAATCTGAAAGGGTTCTTTGGCTGTCTCCATAGGAGAACCCTTTTTGATTCTGTAGAAAAAGGGTTCTACATGGAATCCAAAAGGGTTCTACTTGGAACCAAAAAGGGTTTTCCTATGAGGACAGCCGAAGAACACTTTTGGAACCCCATCATAAACAAATAATGAATTTCTTACCTTCTTAAGGACTTACCTCTTCATCCATATCCTATCAACTGCTGATCATCACAATCAATGTGACGACCTGCATCTACACAACTGGATAACTGCTCACCTGTATCCCTACCCGACCTCTTCATTTTCTTTATAACCGTGCTGACTTCTCTGAATCTTCTCCTCCGTACCTGCTAGTGAGGTGACCTGAAGATCACGAGGTCAATCCCTTGTACTCTGCTCCCTTTATACCCATGTCACCTCTTTAAATAAGCATGAGAACACCATTCAGTGGAAAGTGAACTTGGATTTAATTAGAACAGGTGAAAACAGAGAAAGCTTTGTGATTATACTGTAAGAGGAGAGACACAGTGATTGAAGTTTACTTGGTTAGGATTCAGACAGGTTGGTTATGTTGAAAGGTCTATGTTTAAAGGGGAATATTGTGATTCTTGTGGCTTCTCGGTCAGTGTCAAATGTTTTAGGCAGATATTGACTGTGTTTTATTCCTCTAAAAGCTACACGGAGCTTGATACATAGTGTATGTAGGATCTGGAAAACTTAATTACACACATTCTCAATTCAAATACGCTTTTTTGCTGCACAGGAAATGGTTTTGACTTGTTTCGGGGGCCTACCCTGTACATCTAAATACCTAGTGGTTCTGACAGCTCAACGGTTTCAGTATTATGCTAGGCCTGTGAAATGCATTAGGCCTAAACAGTGCATTCGGGAAAGTATTCAGACCTCTTGACTTTTTTCACATTTCGTTACGTTACAGCCTTATTCTAAAAATGATTCAATTGTTGTTTTTCCTCATCAATCTACACACAATACCACATAATGCCAAACCAAAAACAGATTTTTCGACATTTTTGCAAATGTATAAAACCTATTAACCTGAAATATCACATTTACATAAGAAGTCAGACCCTTTACTCAGTACTTTGTTGAAGCATCTTTGGCAAGCGATTGAAGCCTCGAGTTTTCTTGGGTATGACGCTACAAACTTGACACACCTGTATTTTTGGAGTTTTTCTCATTCTTCTCTGCAGATCCTCTCTGGTTCTGTCAGGTTGGGTGGGAGCATTGCTGCACAGCTATTTTCAGGTCTCTCCAGAGATGTTCGATCTGGTTCAAGTGGCTGTGCAACTCAGGGACATATGAAGACTTGTCCCGAAGCCACCCCTGCATTGTCTTGGCTGTGTGCTTATGGTCGTTGTCCTGTTGGAAGGTGAACCTTCTTCCCAGTCTAAGGTTCTGAGCAGGCTTTCATCAAGGATCTCTCTGTACTTTTCTCCATTCATATTTTCCTTGATTCTAACTAGTTTCTCAGTCCCTGCCGCTGAAAAACATTCCCACAGCATGATGCTGCCACCACCATGTTGTACAGTAGAGATGCTGCCAGGTTTCCTCCAGACGTGACACTTGGCATTCAGGTCAGAGTTCAATCTTGGTTTCATCAGACCAGAGAATTTTGTTTCTCATGGTCTGTGAATCCTTTAGGTGCCTTTTGGCAAACTCCAAACGGGCTGTCATGTGCCTTTCACTGAGGAGTGGCTTCTGTCTGGCAACTCTACCATAAAGGCCTGATTGGTGGAGTGCTACAAAGATGGTTGTCATTCTGGAAGGTTCTCCCATCTCCACAGAGGAACTCTGGAGCTCTGTCAGAATGACCATCGGGTTCTTGGTCACCTCCTTGACCAAGGCCCTTCTCCCTCGATTGCTCAGTTTGGCCGGGCAGCCAGCTCTCGGAAGAATCTTGATGGTTCCAAACTTCTTCCAATAAAGAATGATGGAGGCCACTGTGTTCTTGGGGACCTTCAATGCTGCAGAAATGTTTTGGTACACTTCCCCAGACCTGTGCCTCGACACGAGCCTGTCTCAGAGCTCTACGGACAATTCCTTTGACCTCGTTTTTGCTCTGACGTGCATTATCAATTGTGGGACCTTATATAGACAGATGTGTGCCTTTCCAAATCATGCCCAATCAATTAAATTCACCACAGGTGGACTCCAATCCAGTTGTAGAAACATCTAAAGGATGATCAATGGAAACAGGATGCACCTGAGTCTCATTGCAAAGGGTCTGTTTTTTATTTCTAAAAACCTGTTTTCGCTTTGTCATTATGGGGTATTGTGGGATGAGGGATAAAACTGATTTAATCCATTCTTGAATAAGGCTGTAATGTAACAAAATGTGGAAAAAGTCAGAATACTTTCCGAATGCACAGTATATGGTGTACATGGTGGTGGATACTATACTGTAGGCCAGGTCTGCCTTGATACCTCATTCATGGTGTGTAGGTATGAAGTGTATCACATCACCTACAGATGTAGGATCTTAATTTGATCACCTTGTTGCAGGAGAACTTTCCTGCAATGCATTTGTATTTGAGGTCAAAAAGGTTTCTTAAACTTGTAATTTCCGGTTTGACATTTCAGAGTTGATTTTCCCTTATGAAAAATGTATATTAATTATAATCCACATAATAATTCACATTTCCTGTTACTACAGGATTATTTTCCTGCTGTAGCAAACTGGCTCAAATTAAGATCCTACATCTGTAAGAGTTTCATTGATTTGTCCATGTCATGTGTGTCCAACATTACTTGATAGATGATACGTGTGGGGTCCCAACATCTCGTATATAATAGCATGGTCTTTCTCAGATTTCACTGCTATGGCAGGTGTATTCCTATTGCACCTAATAGTTATGGTATATGGTGACTCAGTGCGACTTGATCATGATGTACAGATGCCATATCTTAATTTGAGCCAGTTTCAGACAGCAGGAAAATAATTCTGCAGCAACAGGAAATTTACATTTTTATGTGGATTATAATTAATGATTTTTTTTTGCAGAGCAAAACAAGTATAAAATGTTAAAGTGGAACTTACAAACTTTAGTTAGCCTTTTTAAACCTTGATTACACTACAAGTTTGCATTTCCTTCAACAACAGGACGGTCAAATTATGATCCTACATCTGTAAAGGCAGCAGTAGCTGCCTTCCGTTAGTGATTCAGTGAGCGGACAGGACACAGACACCACGTCTGCTTAATTATTGAGGCACTGACAGTAGCTTTGCTTAAGGAGCTAATTGGAGCAGACAAACCAGAGGTCAACTGACCCGAAACGAGGCGGTAAATTGGTAAATTCTACACCATGTGGTTGCGGACCATCCATTTGGAGCACATACAGGTTTATTTTCATTATGCACTAAACGGAAGAAAAGTGACTGAAACACGGAGGAACTACTTGGACTTGTCATAAGAGACGTTCATTTTCTGTTGCTTGCTCTAATGATCATGGCCCGGATGTGCCCATCAACTGGAAACAGAAGACTTCTCTTCAGAGGAAAAGATAGCATTAGCTGTCCTTCATTGGGAGAAACTTCATTTTCCTGTCATCTTTAATTTCACTCCCTCAAAGATTATAGTTTGATAAATACTCCAAATGCTACGCACAGGGCACACACTGGTTGAATTACATTGAACCTATGTGGAATACAAGCTGAATTGACGTCTGTGCCCAGTGGGTATATTCAATTGCCTATAATGCTATGCTGCATTTCCCATTTGCAGTGTTAGTACAGTAGATTTTGGCTGTGTGGTGATTGGAGGGTTAAAATGATTGGTTGAGAAAAATGCCTGACCAAAATCCATATTTCGGTGTAGATCAGATGTTTATATATAGAAACAAAATGAGCAAGACAAGCAGAAAAGCCAAACAAGTTTATTTACAGACACAATATAAAGATGATCCAGAATATAGGTTTTGTATCACTGTTCAAGCTGTATTCATTCTATCCATTCATTTTCAGACCAAGTCTTCTACTTAGTTATTTTTTTACTCTATAAAATGTATGATATTTTGTGATTCTGAGTCAAACTGAAAAGGTTTAATGTGCTCATACAGTGCCTTGCGAAGAACTGAAACCTGCTGTTCACAAATGCTCTCCATCCAACCTCACTGAGCTCGAGCTGTTTTGCAAGGAGGAATGGGAAAAAATGTCAGTCTCTCGATGTGCAAAACTGATAGAGACATACCCCAAGCGACTTACAGCTGTAATCGCAGCTGGTGGCGCTACAAAGTATTAACTTAAGGGGGCTGAATAATTTTGCACGCCCAATTTTTCAGTTTTTGATTTGTTAAAAAAGCTTGAAATATCCAATAAATGTCATTCCACTTCATGATTGTGTCCCACTTGTTGTTGATTCTTCACAAAAAAATGAAATGTGGCAAAAGGTCGCAAAGTTCAAGGGGGCCGAATACTTTCGCAAGGCACTGTACAGATTGAATAAATGTACCTTGTGCATTTTGTCTTTTACACACAATCTGTGTGACTGAGTTACAGGTGAAAGAATCGTCCACATTTTTTAGGAGTAATGTCTTTTAAATATCATGGTAATTTGGGGCATTGCATGTACAGAAGAACGGTCCTATGTTTTCAGTTCAGTCAGCAACGTTCCTCTTCTCTGTCACAGTTAAACACAATAAATATTCATAGAAACATACAGCATTCCAAAGCCGAGATCCACAATGCTTTCAAGGGTACATTGTCACAAAGGGAAAATGACACGATGCAGTGACAATAATTATCTTATTTCAAAACGGGCCGATAATAGTCATTCCTTTCCATCATCTGTGAAAAAGTGCATCCATCACTCAATTCTCTTTCAAAATCTATTCAAGGTTTGGTGATGTAAAAGGTTCCATCTCTCGCAGTGCACTGGGAGCTTTAGCAGAAGCTGATCATTGTAAACATATTTCAGTGGTGGTTGCAGGCACACACAAAGCAAATAATACAGTATCATCATGCACAGCATCACGAGTATGCAAATGGAATTCTATTTTACAGTAATTATAGAATATTAAGTCATTTCAACAGCAGAAGTGAGCCTTTTCTTAATGAGGTTACACTGTCAGCAGACAGTAAGACCAAGAGTTTGTTTGATACGATCATCCGTTAGATAAGTGATGCAGGGGTGAATTGCATATCTGAGAGAGGATTTGTACAGTAAGGCAGCGTGGTTTTAAGACATGAATGACAGCGACAAATCAGATTGCTCAACAGTACCCAATAACTAGGGCCAGGGTATATTTCTTTGACTATGTGACCTGACCAGGAACACCTCAAAGCCCTAGTTACAGGCTATAACATAATATAGGCTACAACTAGGACCTAGAGTGTTCCCAGTCAGGTCCCAAGGTGAGGAAACACTCCTGGCCATGCAGAGTGACTAGGACTGTCTGTTCTGGAGGTCAGAGATTTTACTATGGTGGTGGAGATTATAAAATATTAATCATCTGGCCTTTGTCCAAAAACAGCGAGCAATTAAAACACCACCATTTCACATCAATAATATCCAAGGATATATTCCAGCGTTTGGCAAGTTAGTTATACAGAAGAAAGTGGACCTGTGAAAAAGGTAATCTCTGGTCAGGAGTGTTAACAGTGTTTTATATGAAATATTTACCCATGTAAAACCGGTTAATGTAGCTGGACAACAGAAAGTTCAACTGTTGGATCTTTGAAGATATATTTTGGATTTGCTACAACATCAATAGTGTTCAGGCTTTTTACACAGACATACATAAAAGCTGCCTCACCCACAGTGTCTGAGAAAGATAGCACATAGGTGGGTGGGAATCATAACACAGGAAGTGGCAAAGACAAAGTACAGGAGGAGGTGAGGGACACACAGAGTGGCCCTATATCAGTGTAAATACTTGTGCAACGTTGAGTTCAAATCTGTACAGCAGTAGTACCACCGAGCCACTAAGATTTCACAAAAACGACATCACTAGGAAAGACCACTTTACATTAAAACAAGCAACCTACATTAACAGAATCAGAAATACCGGCAGTCATTGGAGTTGCTTATTCAGCAAGAGAGTAAGAAACACATTAAGTAGCCAGTGTTTGCATTAAAGCAAGCAACCTCCAATTCATGGAGCTACTGTAGAGAGCCCAGATATACGGTGTTAGTTTAAAAGGCTCTTGTGACTGTAAGAAAAAAAACATTGTACCTTTCAATTAAGATATGAAAAATGTACAACAGACAAAAACAGATGGTGACAGACAACAGACAAAAACAAATGGTGACTCCCCACAATACATTGCGGTGTGGGCGTGACTCTGGTTCACAATCACGTGCAGGCTCCCGAGTGTACATGGAGGATGCCTCGCGTGTGCATGTGCAGGAAGTTAAAGATCTCGTGGGGCATAGCGTGGAACCCGGGGCGGGGCTTGACGTTGTCGTAGTAATGGTGCGTGATGAAGATGCCTGAGGGGTTCATGGGAAATGCCCAGAAGCCGTAGAGGTGGACCTCCTCGCACAGTTCCATGGCGGCGGTGACCAGCATCAGGCCGCTGCTGAGGCGTTTGGCGCGGACACCCTGGACACCCCAGAAGCGCTGGACGTTGAGCAGGTACTGAGGATGGAAGAAGAACACGCCCCTCTGGGAGTCAAAGTCGTCTAGCATGTACTTTACTCGGAAGGAGACATCAGTGTTACGCGTGTTGTAGAAGGCGGGTAGGACCACCGACGAGTTCTCATAGTTCTGAAGAACCTCATAAAATGGCCGCCGCCACTTCTCTAGCTTCTGGAACCTGGTGGAGGAGGAGAGTCGAGGTAAGTGATTCATGTTTAAAAGGAGGGAGGGAAAGGGGGTGTGTGTTTGAGAGGAGCAGATGTGAGTGCTGCAGCTCTGTGCCCCAACATTACATTTCACTAAGTGCACACCCATTGTAACTGCCTCCGTTAATACATTTAAAGTCTAGATGTTCTGTCTGTCTGTGTGTGTGTATGTGTGTGGCACAATGACAATGCAATGTTAATGGCAATACACTTTTTTGGTGACATAGCCTACAGTACCTCTCTGTTATAATACTTGGATTAATCGTCACCAGATCTGTTTTGGAGCCTACATCAGCAGAATACTTCTCGCTGATGGGTGGTATGTTGCATCTTTGGGGAAGGAAGGAGAATTATTCATATTATTCAATGCAGATTCTGAGAAGACCTGAGCAGATTGAAAGTAGTTCAATACTAGATATTGCCATGTGAAATCTGAAGACCAAAATAAATCAGCTCAAGTGATGCTGGTAAATATTTATAGCACTACAGGATGAAGATGCTGTGTACCTAAACACAAAATCTGCTGAGTCAATTTCCTTCCCACATTTGCTGTTCTTGATGATTCCTCCGTTTCCAACAACAGCACATTTCTTGAACTGGGACTTGGAGTACGGCATGTCCTTTAAATGAAACGGAACCAGTGTCAGTTCCATCACTTTAGGGTGGGAGGTATAGCATTGGATGCATGGATGACAGGTAGTCTTTCAGGATGCTATACTATATATTGTTATAGTTGGAACACTCACGTCGGGGAACATCTTGAAGACCTCAGTAGTGATGGGCAGGATGCCACTGGTGTCCACCTCATACCTCAGCTTGGTGCCTGCTGGGGTGTTCCTCTTGGTGGTGAACAAGAAGGAGGGTGCATTACAGCAACGCGACAGAGACATCCTAGTGGAGAGAACAAAAGAAGGACGGAGTTCCTGTCGGATCCAAACAAACTGTAGTCGAACAAGGCTGCTGGAGAAACGAGCAACACAGCAG
Organism: Oncorhynchus mykiss; assembly: GCF_013265735.2. Taxonomy (NCBI): domain Eukaryota; kingdom Metazoa; phylum Chordata; class Actinopteri; order Salmoniformes; family Salmonidae; genus Oncorhynchus; species Oncorhynchus mykiss. Next base: position 17,008,622 of record NC_048569.1, on the reverse strand, counting down.
GCCTGGTCCTTGAGGGACAGAACGTTGCACCCCTGCAATAGAAAGTATCTCCAGAAGTTGGGTTACAGTCACACAATAAAGATTGCTCAGATGTCTCTCTCTACATATCAGGCTATGCGATTGGTACTATAGGTCGATCTCAAATAAAACGTCACAATAAGGTGCAGAGCGTTGGATTTTCCTGCTGGGGGGCAAGCTGACCCCTAACTTTACTAAAACCATTGACAACTGTGTGCCGTTTTCAAGGGATTGCTAAATAAAAGTTAACAATTAGGTTGTAATCAATTGATCATGTAATTTCAGATATGTGAGGGACGATAGGCTATCATTAATTGGATATTTGAGTGATACAAAATAAAACCTGACAAGTATGACTGGTTTAGGTTTTTCCCATCCTTTGTGGACAGTTGGCTAAACATAGTAATAATTCAATATTTTGTTGTAGGCAGAACACATCGGAGTAGGATTCTATCGCATTGAAATGCATGTCTCAGCCCGTACTCTACACAGACCGGCATAGCATAACCAATCAGAGCTTCAGTATCCCTATATGCAAAAATAGCATTGCCATATATGGATCTGTGCCATTCACTTTGAATTGGACTGTGTTTACAGAATAAGCTGTCGTGAGTAAGCCGTTTTGAGATCAGAGCGAGAGCTGTATGTAGCTGTGTGTGCACATTTGATCATATCCTTTGCTAGTTAGTGAGTTATTAACCCAGTTATAGCTAGTAGTCAGCAATGGGGGAGTGATTGCTTCCTAAAAGAGCACAAAACATTACATTCCTAGACCTCTTTGAAAAGCAAGTCAGGTAAAGGGCTTGCTTTTCTTAAAGGTGCCGTATTGAATAAGCCAAGTAGCCAATAAGCAGAGGGTAGCATAATTTGTCTGATTTTCTACAATAATGGTATCGAATAATAATGCATTTTATTGTGCAAAGTGGTTTCTTGCATCAAACAACATTTTCAGTCACCTCCTTGTCTGAAGGACAAGTGGATAAATAGGTTAATGTGAATCCCTACAAACCCTTTTTAAAAAGTTCAATGTAGGCCTACATTGAACACCACACATTTGCTGCTACTGTAGACTGAATGATAGAACAGCTATTGTCGTGTTAAAATGTTATGGGATGCATTTTCTCTGTTGTTTTTGATGGTAGGCCACTCTGGTAGGCCTACATTATGATCAAATAGCCACAGTACCCTACTTGATCAGTGTCTGAAACTGTAACTTAAAGTGGGTACAGCCTCAGTGTTCACAGTAAATGTGCGCTGGAAGTTGCACAGAATTTTCACAACGTTCAAGATGTGCTCAGCAGACCTGAAATTTGCTCAGTGCCAAAAAAATGTGGGGGAACATTGGACTAAATTGACTTTTTGTCCAACCAGCGTAGGCTTACTAATCATGAAAAGCATTCAGCTACTTGCTGTGTCGCTCTGATGATAGAACTAAATGTGGAATAATAGGACATGTGTCGCTCTAATGATAGAACTAAATGTGGAATAATAGGACATGTGTAACTCTAATGATAGAACTAAATGTGGAATAATAGGACATGTGTCGCTCTAATGATAGAACTAAATGTGGAATAATAGGACATGTGCAGCTCTAATGATAGAACTAAATGTGGAATAATAGGACATGTGTCGCTCTAATGATAGAACTAAATGTGGAATAATAGGACATGTGCAGCTCTAATGATAGAACTAAATGTGGAATAATAGGACATGTGTAGCTCTGATGATATAACTAAATGTGGAATAATAGGACATGTGTCGCTCTAATGATAGAACTAAATGTGGAATAATAGGACATGTGTAGCTCTGATGATATAACTAAATGTGGAATAATAGGACATGTGTCGCTCTAATGATAGAACTAAATGTGGAATAATAGGACATGGAGGATTCCGGATTTCCTGCATATTACCTACTGATTCCTTTTTATTGAAAACTAGTTCCTGGAATTTTGCAACCCTAGTCAAACTAGATGGAGATTGATCGGGTTGATAATGAGTAGAAGTACAACAAAGGAGGAGGCTAATGTGTGTGATGTACGGTAGACGACCATTAATAACGCGATCTCTGTGATGCCTTGAGGGTCAATTGTGCTTACTTGAAGTTGTTAGTCTCCACCATGTTCTGCTGCCACTTGCACACCTGCAGGTTCCTCCATCTCTCAAACAGCTCCGACGTCTTCACCCTGGCAGACAGCCAGGGAAACCCCACATAAAAACCAGACAAAGAGAAGAGTCAAGTGATCCATGTATGTTTAAGAATAAGGAAATGGTCCTATACCAGACACTGAGTGTATAAAAACTAAGGACACCTTCCTAATATTGAGTTGCACCCACTTTTGCTCTCATAACAGCCTCAATTTATCGGGGCATGGACTCTACTAGGTGTTGAAAGCGTTCCACAGGGACGCTGGTCCATGTTGACTCCAATGCTTCCCACAGTTGTGTTAAGTTGGCTGGATGTCCTTTGGGTGGTGGACCATTCTATATATGCATGGGAAACTTTTGAGCGTGAAAAACCCAGCAGCGCTGCAGTTCTTGACACAAACCAGTGTGTCTGGCACCTACTACCATACCCCGTTTAAAGACACAAATCTTTTGTCTTGCCCATTCACCCACTGAATGGCACACACACAATCCATGTCTCAGTTGTCTCAAGGCTTAAAAATCCAGCTTTAACCTGTCTACTCCCCTTCATCTACATCATAGCTTTCACCTGAAGTCACCTAGTCAGTCTATGTCATGGAAAGAGCAGGTGTTCTTAAATGTTTTGTACACTCAGTGTAGGTTCAGTATATGGTCACAATGAGGGGGTGGAAACTGCACAGGTATATAAAACTGACCAACAGGGGGAAGGGGCTGCATGGAGCTACACTGCAGCATGCTATGTGGCTCTGCTCTATAATATGAATATTAAACACGCGCTGAGGTGTAACATGAGAATGACACTGGATTCTGTAGCTCTGGGATTAGCATTGCGCCCAGGCACTCCCTCTGACTGACGCCTTGAGTCCACCGTCTTGAGGAGAAGATGGTGATAGCCAGAAATAGGTCTCTGAATAGCTCCCCTTGAACTGACATTCCCCCTTGATGATTGTGGCATTTGACTTGCTCAGGGAGGTAAAGCACCAGAGGGCTTGATGTAGTGTAATGAAAGCCAGTCACTGTACTGTCACTGCTGGCAGAGCCATGGGCGGTTGTCTGTCTGTCTGCTGCCTGGCACACTGCCCTTCAGCAAGCTCCTCTTACAGGTGTGATAACTAGCTGGAACAGCCTCAAGAACACGTAGGACGGTGTGGAACAGCCTCAAGAACACGTAGGACGGTGTGGAACAGCCTCAAGAACACGTAGGACGGTGTGGAACAAGCCTCAAGAACACGTAGGACGGTGTGGAACAGCCTCAAGAACATGTAGGACTGTGTGGAACAGCCTCAAGAACACGTAGGACGGTGTGGAACAGCCTCAAGAACACGCAGGATGGTGTGGAACAGCCTCAAGAACACGTAGGACGGTGTGGAACAGCCTCAAGAACACGCAGGACGGTGTGGAACAGCCTCAAGAACACGTAGGACGGTGTGGAACAGCCTCAAGAACACGTAGGACGGTGTGGAACAGCCTCAAGAACACGTAGGACGGTGTGGAACAGCCTCAAGAACACGTAGGACGGTGTGGAACAGCCTCAAGAACACGTAGGACGGTGTGGAACAGCCTCAAGAACACGCAGGACGGTGTGGAACAGCCTCAAGAACACGTAGGACGGTGTGGAACAGCCTCAAGAACACGTAGGACGGTGTGGAACAGCCTCAAGAACATGTAGGACTGTGTGGAACAGCCTCAAGAACATGTAGGACGGTGTGGAACAGCCTCAAGAACATGTAGGACGGTGTGGAACAGCCTCAAGAACATGTAGGACGGTGTGGAACAGCCTCAAGAACATGTAGGACGGTGTGGAACAGCCTCAAGAACACATAGGACGGTGTGGAACAGCCTCAAGAACATGTAGGACTGTGTGGAACAGTCTTAAGAACATGTAGGACTGTGTGGAACAGTCTTAAGAACACATAGGACAGTGTGGAACAGCCTCAAGAACATGTAGGACTGTGTGGAACAGTCTTAAGAACATGTAGGCCTGTGCCGGAGTCTGTTCTAGAGGTAGAGCTGCTGCTGATTGTACATCACCATGGCGACAGCTATCATCAAATCATTCTTTACAACAACAACAACAAAAAAAGAAAAAAAAGAAAAAGAAAAACAAGGGATGGGCCTGAATGTTGGAACTGAGTGCACAGGCTTTGTTGTTTCATCTAAGATCTAAATTAGAAACTCATTTCAGAAAGAACACAAACCAGCAAGACACACAGGCTCTGGAGGACCATATCTGCCCATCACTGCATTCCCAACACAGGCGATACACTCACATGGTCAAGACTTTGACATCCATAATCTCCTGTCTGAGCTCTTTACATGCAGTGGAGTTGTAGTCATAGGATCCATCGTATGAATCCAGATACCTGGAGGGATTGTCACAGTCAACATAACGATTACACAATAATCAACAATAATATGGAACAGACTGGGCCACAAAACACATAGCACAGTGGGTTCGGGAAAATATTTTATAAATTGTGATACACTTAACTGTATTCCATTACAATTGGCTATACTTTAAAATGTATTATTATTATTCATCTTTAATGTAAAGACATTGTTGTGAGATGAGTGGCAGGTGTGATATCATTCCTATGGGTAGGGGACCCACAATATGTATCCTGGACACTTTTTTGTCACCAACTACCAAAGTTGGTGGTTTTGTTTTCAGATTTTAAACATTCATTATTGTATTTTGACATGGGAATTTGGACTTGACATGGGGAACAACAATTAACACTGACATTCTCTTAACAAAAACAAGAGTCATTGTAAACAACAAAAAGTGTGAAATACATAGTGAGAAGGGGGGGGGGGGGGGGGGGGGTAGAAAAACGATCAGATCCTGATGGCAGGAGCACCTAGAACGCACAACCTTTATCATGGAGGTGTGTCTGTGTCTAATGACATGTACAGTATGTTGGTTAGAGTGAACTGCACAACTGTACAGTATGAAAAATGACTATTGTATGATGCCAATGGCGAATAATGGGGAGACTATTTCACTGCATAGGGCAGACACAGAAAACTTACCCACATGGCAAAACTGGTTACAACGACGTCATTAGGACGTCTCTTATGCCGCTATAATCAAGTTGCACACAGTTTTTATTTTCCATGTCTTTTGAACAACCAAGAAGGCCTCTTTGTCTGGTTGTATTAGATCTGATTATCTGACCAGATAACAACCAAAATATGACATCTTTCCCATGACGGCTTGGTCTTGTCACGAAAGGGGCGTCTTTATCCAGTTGTAACAAAGACCAATTTGTTGTACCCTGGTTATAAGATGTGTTCTCCACCAGTTTACAACAAGAACATTACATCTTTAAGACTTCATGTGCCACATTTTGCTTGCTGGGTAGCCTGAGTTCCTCAGTCCCTGTGTGGACTAACCATAGCGTAGTCTCGTTTTTCTACAGATCTCTTAGCATGTAGAAATAAAATTGAGGAAGACCACATGAAAATCGGTTGGTCCTACATTTGTACTTATTACCTATCTGGTATGAAACGCACACCCACATACATACACATAATTATCATGTACATACTGTACACAGTCATCATTCTCACTCAGATTCAAACCATTTCAGAAGATTTTACACCTCATTGAACTATACAAATACTTATCATAGATATATTAAGAAATCTTGATTGGACAGATACAACCTTTTACATGCTTGAGAGGCTTGAAAACCTCTTAACAAGAGGTTTCGGACAAGGAAATAAAGAAACATTATACAGGAAATGGTATAAAACAAAACAAAAATATAAAAACATCTGTTTAATATGGTGGTAGTGATTGTGTGACATTTGAGACAAACACAATGACATATAAAGAGAAGAAAACTAAAGAAAAGTGAAGACATGGTCGTCATTTTAGATGACAGAAAGGATTCGACCAACATTTTGCACCTTCTCCTCCCTTTTGAGATCATCATCACCAGCTACAGAAACAAACCCAAATCTGTGCATCCCTGTCAAGCCAGGCGGAGAGCCACACGAGAGAGTCAAATCTCCCTCTAGGTGTATTTAAATAGGTTTGTAATGGATAATGCTATTGATCCATGTATAAGCTTTGGAAAGGGCTGCCCTCTCTGGCGCCTGGGCTGGTGGAGTCTTGCCTGCCGACTGCTCAGCCTCAGGGGCACCAGGAAAGGTGGAACGCTTAGGGCTCCTAATACATATTGAGAAGGTGCTTTCTATTCGGAGCATCTTTGAAAGTAGATAGCAAATAGGTGATGTTGAGTATCTCACTACAGTCACTCCCAACAAATGGAATTCTGTCTACTGGAGGGACAGAGGGAGTGGCTGCCCAGCGGGCAAAACTGGTTGCAATGACATTTTGTACTGTTGTTATTTTTACCAACCATCAAAATATGTCCATCTGGTTGTAATTCTGCTATACGACCAGATAACAACCAGAAAATGTCTTTCCAATCACATCTTCATGTCGTCTTTCCCTGGTTGTAATCTACTTATATGAAGTCTTCTCTACCATACCAGAAAAACTATTTACAGCCCAAAAAAATGATGTCACGTATCAAACTTTGTCCGCTGGGTGAGGGGTAAATCAGTTGAATCCAAGATGGCAGTGATCACAAATGTACAACACCAGTGGATGAATTTGTAGAGCAAATACTATCTCAGTGAGATAGGATGAGGTGGAGAATGTTTGTGAAAAATATGACTGATGTGGTAAAGCATGATTGATGTGGCTGTTGAAATAAATGTAATTGAGGTAAAACACAAAAAGGACAACATGGGTGACATGACAGAAAAATGCATTTGAACAAGATGCTGGGACAAAATCAAAATGAGAAAGGAAAAATGAAGCTGATGATGCAGTGTATTTTGGATTGGCTTGTTATTGAGTAGATACTGAAGTGACCTAGAGCAGCATGTCTCTATTGAAAAAAACCTTATGTAAAACATACCTATCATATTTCCTATTTAGACTGAGATCTGTAGCATCTTAGCTTCATTTGGTTAAACTCTAATGATGAAACCAGAATAAGTATTGTAGCCTAGAAGAGAAGACTGATTGTTATTTTAGATCATCCATGACACACAGGCTTTCTGCCATCCGTGAGGGATGGTCAGATGGAAAAGGGCCTATTAATAACCCGCGTGTTATCACGCCTAGTGACATTAGGTCCTCGAAGCACTGAAGCCAGAGACCTGCTGGGAAAGTGTCATATTTTTGTCTTCTCATAAGAGGAAAACAAAAGGAAAGGTAATCCAGGTAGGTAGCAGAGAGAGACGATGTAGATGTGAGAAGAGGAGATAGGGGAACAGAGAGACGTGTCCACTATGTATATGACATACACACAGAGCTGTGCAGAACGCATGAACACACAGTTTGAGGAGGAAAGGCATTTGAGAGATGGATGCTGAATGGGACACAGAGGTACAAGGAGCAGCCGTGGTCCAACCAGCTTCTCAGGGGGATGGGCGTTAGGGTTTGAGGGTCACGGAGGGAATGGGGGGGGGGGGGGTCAGACAACATGCAAGAGCAAATCTGGAGTGCAACCACCACTGAAAATATATGACAGTTTAATCCTTTCAGATCAATGAAAAAGAAAGAGGCATTCTTGGGTTTTTGTAAAAGTACTTAAAATGCCTTCAGACTGGCCTACCTTTGCGAGCGTTTTTTTTTTCTTCTTAATATCGGCTAGGCAGGGTGTGACTATTACGGAGCTCTGTGAATCTGGCTGAAAATTCTGACGGAAACATCTGTCAACATGCAGACAGGTAAGTTAGTTAAACGTCAGTGTGAATGGGTCCTGTGTCATCATCACCCTTGCAAACATCTCTACCAGGATTCCTCAGAAATGCAAAACAAGCAGAAGCAAAAAAAAGAGTTAAGTATGTGTTGCTGACTTCGTCTCTCTACTGGTTAGTTAGTACAGCAGATTGGTTGGTTATACTGGTTATGCATTACGAGTGGAGGCTTCTAAGGCCCAGGCCACACATGCAGGGAGGGGGCTGGGACATTAGCAGGAAATGGCATGTTCTCTCTCTCTTTTTTCCTTTCTTTTTCTCACAGGGGTGTTGTACAGTCAGTCAATTACGTTGGAAATGTACCTTTTCTTCCCATTTCTGGCAGGCTTCAGAGATCCATCATCCAAGAAATTAACAGGGCCGGTCCAATTTCCTGTCTCGTCTCCTTTGAGTCGGCTAAACTGTTGCGCACTATTAAGAAAATTAGTCAGTTTATTTGGGGTTTATTGTGCGTTAAGTACCTGAGAACTAACAGTCAGCCAAACATAGACACGCACACAGACTGATACACAAACACTTCCATGTGTGCATGTATGTACACAAACGCACACACACTCCTATACACAATGCACATTTGTGCAAGCAAGTACACACAGACACCATACAGAGGGATCAGCATTTGGCTTAGTGTACCAAATCAAACATGGTTAGAATGAACCTAGATAATGTGTGCATGGTTGAAGTGATGACGCATCTAGAGTGTAAAAGGAAAAGTGGCACTCAGTAACACATTTGTAATAAATTAATAAAACACCCAGTCACCACATATTGATTACATAATATTAAAATGAAGAGGGGCAAATAATTAAATGTACAAACGTGCCTTGTATGTCAAATCTTACCAAAGAATAATGATAGGCTACATAGCGATTATTAGTTTATTTTTTTACACAACCAAAAATTTGTAAAAAAAAAAAATCAGAAGGGGATAAATAAGTCCAAGCTCAGACTGAATAACAACGTGCATACGAGTCTGGCCATCTGGTGTGGTTCTTGGCGCCGATTCCTCACATCTGAGAATGGCATGCAATGCAGACGCACTAATGTCTCAGCTATCTCTGCTGAGCAGTGGAACAGAAAACACACTTGGGTTTAAAACAGTGTGTATACTTTGTTATGTTTCTTTATGACATGAAATAAAGATGCTTCACTTGGTCCATTCATTGTGGTTAAACAGGTCAAACTTAGGTTAGTTGACAAAACTCTGTCGTCTCACAGGTCTAAAACCCCTAATCAGTCACCATTTCAGGGTGGTTTGTCCAATCTGCAGAATATCTTAGTTCTGTAGGTTAGCCTATAGAGTACTTTTCCCATTAGGCTCATGCGCAATCTGAAAAACCACAACGCATTATATAAATCTGAACCACATTTTTATGGTTAAGGGGTTACATAGAGAACAGACAAACTGAAAGATACTTAACGGTTTACAGACAAAAGCGGCATTTAGACCAACATTGAAAGGTGCATAGCATCTGTACCCTCCCAGGCCACAACGCTGACCCCTACTAGACTAGACAAATTCCATCTCCTCCCTGAGTAACATGGGTGGATTGAACAGATTTTGTCAAAATCGCATAAGGCAAATCCAAATATGCAAACCCGTAAGAAATCTAAATGATTTAATTCAAAGACTAACTGTTTTGCGTAAAAGGGACATGTTTGATTTAATTCATCATATGTGTAGAGTAAAGGCATGACCCAAATCACTAAGGAAAAAAAAACATGAATCTAAATAAAACCATTTGAGCATTCATGCCATTGTGCATTTAATCCTTTGTTTCTGGTCCATTAAGGCCTGGTGGACAGCACAGTGTAGCACTACAGTGTACTGGCAAATAATCTTACACATAAAGCCTCTCTGTAAGCACATTATGTGTTCAAATTAACACTGCTTTTTGGGCTGCATGTCATTATTGCAGGAGCCACTTAAAAACCTCAATGACACCGCCCCCATGGCTGTTGCAGTCAGGGTGGAGTGCACTAAAACAGGACATGGATTTAAGGGCTCTGGATCTTCTATGTGATGCTCCTAAATTAAAGAAACCATGCAGCGGGTGCAGCCACTGCACACCTGCAGACCATCAATTATCTACAGTAGAGCAGTAGAGGCTGGTGGGAGGAGCGATAGGAGGACGGGTCATTGTAATAGCTGGAATGGAATAAATGGAACGGTATACAACCACGTTTGATGCCGTTCCATTAATTCCATTCCAGCCATTACAATGAGCTCATCCTCCTATAGCTCCTCCCACCAGCCACTGCTTCAGAGGGATGCAGTGTCTCTAAAAAGGCCAAACAGTTTCTTTCCCAACAAAATAACTGCTGACTTGGTTTCTAAAAATACTGAACCTGACCTACCCGATCCACCATTTCATCCTAATTAAAATCACTGATGTCACACGGCAGTGTTGATATTGGTGAAGTCGCCTCCCGGGTGGCGCAGTAGTTAAGGGCGCTGTACTGCAGCACCAGCTGTGCAACCAGAGACTCTGGGTTCGCGCCCAGGCTCTTCGTAACCGGCCGCGACCGGGAAGTCCGTGGGGCGACGCACAATTGGCCTAGCGTCATCCAGGTTAGGTAGCGGTTGGCCGGTAGGGATATCCTTGTCTTATCACGAACCAGTGACTCCTGTGGCGGGCCGGGCACAGTGCGCGCTAACCAGGTGCACGGTGTTTCCTCCGACACATTGGTGCTTCCGGGCTGGATGCGCGCTGTGTTAAGAAGCAGTGCGGCTTGGAGGACGTATGACTTTCAACCTTCGTCTCTCCCGAGCCCGTACGGGAGTTGTAGTGATGAGACAATATAGTAGCTAGTAAACAATTGGATACCATGACATTGGGGAGAAAAACGGACTAAAAATTCAACAAAAACAAACAAAAATATATTGGTGAAGTCATTCTACAGACTATTTATAGACATTAAAGAGCTATTGCTCCCATCCTGTTGAGTCTATCAATTTTTCTTCCTGTCCGTTTTATTATCAGCCTGTCAATTTTAATATTATATTAGGCGTACCCAAATCATTGAAGGTAAAACAAAGTCTGCAAAATTAAAAAGATCAAAATGGCAGCCCATGACTTAATTCTGTCTACAGCTGCAAAAATATTAAATAGTCTTGGAGTAATGGAGGACTCTGCTGCTGGTTATTCTCACATAGTGCTCTCTGCAACTGTCATTATTGCATTGAAGCTTAAGTGTCTCTAGTATTATCTTTTCCAGACCCACAGAATTTGGCCAATTGCAAAGATGGTTTACTGAGATCCTGGGGCATGAGAGAATCTCATGAGATTGAGACCCATGTACTCAGGCATCGTTTGGCTGGGCTACGTGTTGGGAGGGGTTGGACCTGTTGCAACGACTTTAGCTTGTTGTCATCGTTTCAGCATGGGGGGGGAGAGAATATCTCACAGTGACATAATTTTCAAGACTTTCTCTCTCTCTCTGTGTTACTGTGTAGCAAAATGGCTGCCGTTGTTGCCCACTGGCTGGGTCCGTTGTGACTGTAGCCCATTCCCCTCTGTTCCAGTCGGTGTGCTAGGAGTGCGGTGCAGGAAGGCAGATAGATAGGTAGATAGAGATATTGCTGGGGCTGGATTCATGCCATCTCAGCCATAGTGTCAGGATGCCATGAATCCATAAGATGTCATCAGAGTAATCCGCGCAGGACACACACACAGGTGAGGGGGCTTTGGGCAGGGGGGGCACAGTTAGAATGCAGCACATGTATGTTTGTTGTAAGGCAAAGTCATAATGCACTGTCTGAGGGGGGGTGGGGGGACGGGGGTTAGTGTGACAATTGTTCTTATTTTCATATTTTGGGAGGGGGGGTTAATTATCTGAAGATGAAAATATCTCTGCTTCTCAGCATCTGCTCGTCTCACAATGAAAAACATCCCAGAGGATAATGCAGAAGTCAATGCCTTCCAGTGATTAATAATAACATCTTTCACTATGGGTGCTACTAGCTAAAATAGATTGCATAAGAAAAGGTCTAATCCCTATTAGAAAAGATATTGCTGTTGCAAAGGTGTTACAAAACATCTTAGGAATGCATTGCAGCAACAGTGCATGGCTATGTGTGCAATGAAGCCCACAGGGTAGTAACTAATATTAAATAGGACAATAACCCTGTGACATAACATGTAGAAATGATCAACATTTAGTGAAAATGCTGATCAATAAACTGCATCAAGAGATCATTTTTTGTTTTTACTGTGATATCAGCAGATATCCAAGCCTTATGTAAGAAGATGCATGACCAGTACAGCTGAAAATCAAAGACAAAATCAAATAAAAGGGAGTACACTGCCATAAACAGCTGGAGCACTGTGTATGGCATGAATGTGATGCTTCATTTTCAGAAAAATATCAAACAGAAATATCATGAGAATAGTGTCAATATGCTACTGGAAAATGGAAGGCTGATTGCTATTGTTCTTTTCAGCCATTTAGCTTATTTTCTCCTTCATGCAGCAAATACTACAACCACTAGGCTACTCCCACATTTACACTGAATTACAATAATGACAGTATTAATAGGCCTACAATTATAACAATAACAGAGACATTTGCTTCACAAAATTGAAAAATATCAGGCTGTCCCTTACATTTTAACATTATGCAATTGTTAACAATTGAGTCTTGCAACCTCCTCTTCAGATGAATGGCAAATGATTTGACTTGGGCCTATAGGCTACATGTATAATATATTTCACAGCGCTTACCTTTTAATGTAGTTTTTGCCATAAAGAATCTGTTGTAAAAGTGTAACCAGTCCAAATGCGCAAATGAATATAAAACAAAGCGACCTATTGCCGAGTAAATCTCTACCCGACGTAGGGTCGGAGTATCCCATTCTTCGGCGCAGCATCCACTGTTGCCCAAAACTCCAGAATTAGCCTTCTCTCCGCGCAGCATTCAGAATCAATCACACAGGTTTATCGTGAAAGCATTCGTGAGGACATTGTCCAAATGTCTTTATGATATGTTTACTAACCTATCCTTCGCTGCGGTCACAGCATTGATCTCATTGGCCTATATAAATCATAGAAATATAGGCTACGATTCCGGTCGGAAAGTGATTTGGTTAGAAATTGTAGAATACAAATATTCTGGTATTTTGCAAGGCTGATGGTACACAAAACATGAAATGTTTCGTCAAAAATGCCTGACATTTCTTTGAGATCAGGGCGATAACCTCTCGAGTGGGAGGTGCGCTCGATCGAGAGGCTGGACAGACAATGGCAGGCAATGCAGATGGATGGAATTCTTTCTTTTGCCCAACGCAGTTAAGCAAAAACCACGCCCGGTTATTCAGAGGGGCGTTCTACAACGCTGTGAGCTCTCTCCAGGTTCGGAAGTGAATATTACGTACCGCAAAATTCAGTCACTGATTAATATTAATAACGTGGACCGAGCTAGCCATTACCGTCCCTCAACGCTCAAAGACATATTCAGTGGCTGTAACATAGGGTATTCAACTGAATTAGTTGTATTTGATTTAACCAGGCAAGTCAGTTAAGAACAAATTCTTATTTACAATGACGGCCAACGCTGGATCAATTGTGCGCAGCCCTATGGGACTTCCAATCACGGCCAGATATGATGCAGCCTTAGTCCACTGCACCACTCGGGAGCCCATGATTAGCTAATAAATATTTGAGAAATTATGAATAATAAGCATATGCTTTTACCTGATAATAGAATACTAATGATAATAAAACAACTTCCAATAACGTTAAGAAGCCTAGGTTCATTTAGCGGACCTTCAATTGAAGGAATTCAGCAGAGTTCTCAGACATTTTTACAACTTGAAACTCTGAAAATAAATACATGGGCAAATGTTACCAAATGTAACAGTATAGCTTCTGTCCCTCTCCTGGCCTAGAACCAGGACCCTCTGCACACGTCAACAACTGCCTCCCACGTAGCATCGTTACCCATCACTTCACAAAAGCCGTGGCCCTTGCAGAGCAAGAGGAACAACTACTTCAAGGTCTCAGCGAATGACGTCACCGATTGAAACGCTATTAGCGCGCACCCTGCTAACTAGCTAGCCATTTCACATCGGTTACACAAACATGATAATAACAGGCCTGCTAATTGTTAAATTACACTTTCCATCCTTACCTTGGAAGGTCACTGTCTCTAGCCAATGGGAGCGTAGTAGAACGTCCCTCTGAATAACGGGGTTTGGTTTTGGCTTAACTGCGTTGGGAAAAAGACGCAGAAATTCCAGTCTCATTTACCAGTGTTCCTTCCACCGTGAGGATGGGCTAGCTCAGTTAAATACTTAAGACAACATGATCGAAAATAATGAAGTAGCCTAGCCTATATACGAAAGAGCTCTCCTCAAAATCAGGACAAACAAGAATGGCGTGAAGTGAAGCACAGTTTGGTGTTGCTGATAATTGCAGCTTCTTTCCATTACAGCAGACTGGTCCAGAGATGCTGATGCTGATACTCTCTCTCTCTGTCTGTCTCTCTTGCTCTCTCTTTATTTCCAAACAGACAATCATTAGCTACTCCTAGACCTTTGACCTTTCACTCACTTCCGGTTGAACGCGGAACGAGGAAGAGCTTGGTTTTGTTGTTTTAAAAAAAAGTTTGTTGTTTTGAAAGTGTATTGGAAAGTTCTTAGTAGCTAGCTAACTTTTTAGTTTGGATCTCGAAACGCAGTTGGCATCAGTTGCTGGGACTGCTAGTCTCTGTCCAGTGATCCTGCCAACCAAGGAAAGGGTCCGAGGAGCTATTTGGGCTTGCTAGCTGCATATCAAGCAAGCAGGTTTTCTTAAGAATAATTGTTTGGAAGCTTGAGTGAAGAGGCGACGGGACAATGTCGCGGTTAGCCATTGTGACTGGGACAATGGATTGTCTCTGGTTTATGGCTGTCTAGATCCCTGCAGTTTGTTGTTTTAAATCTTCCCTGTAACCTGCCCTGTCATGTACTAAACTGACACAAATTTCTGATGATCGGTTGAAATAATTGGAAAATAGGAAGATTGTGAGAGCTGTACTGTTAGATTTTAGTCCAGCCTTTGACATTATTGACCGTAACCTGTTGTTGAAAAAACATATGTGTTATGGCTTTTCAACCTCAGCTCTGAATCCACAAAAAGGCAATCTATCTAATAGAAATGAAAGGTTTTACTTTAATGGAAGCTTCTCTAATGTCAAACATTTAAAGTGTGGTGTACCGCAGGGCAGCTCTCTAGGCCCTCTACTCTTTTCTATTTTTACCAATAACCTGCCACTGGCATTAAACAAAGCATGTGTGTCCATGTGTGCTTATAATTCAACCATATATGCATCAGCAACCACAGCTAATGAAGTCACAGAAACCCTTACCAAAGAGTGGCAGTCTGTTTTGGAATGAGTGGCCAGTAATAAACTGGTCCTGAACATCTCTAAAACTAAGAGCATTGTATTTAGTACAAATAATTCACTTAGTTCTAGACCTCAGCTGAATCTGGTAATGAATGGTGTGGCTTTAAGGAAGTGGATGGCTGCAAATGTTCTACTTTTAAACTCGGACAAAACAGAGATGCTTGTTCTAGGGCCCAAGAAACAAAGAGATATTCTGTTGAATCTGACAATTAATCTTGATGGTTGTACAGTCGTCTCAAATAAAACTGTGAAAGACCTTGGCGTTACTCTGGACACTGATCTCTCTTTTGATGAACATATCAATAATGTTTCAAGGACAGCTTTTTTCCATCTACGTAACATTGCAAAATTCAGAAACTTTCTGTCCAAAAATGATGCAGAAAAATGTATCCATGCTTTTGTCACTTCTAGGTTAGACTACTGCAATGCTCTACTTTCTGTCTACCCGGATAAAGCACTGAATAAACTTCAGTTAGTACTAAACACGGCTGCTAGAATCTTGACTAGAACCAAAAAAATGGATCATATTACTCCAGTGTTAGCCTCTCTACACTGGCTTCCTGTTAAGGCAAGGGCTGATTTCAAGGTTTTACTGCTATTACATGGGCTTGCTCCTACTTATATTTCTGATTTGGTCCTGCCGTACATACCTACACGTACGCTACGGTCACAAGACGCAGGCCTCCTAACTGTCCCTAGAATTTCTAAGCAAACAGCTGAAGGCAGGGCTTTCTCCTATAGAGCTCCATTTTTATGGAATGGTCTGCCTACCCATGTGAGAGACGCAGACTCGATCTCAAGGTGAATGGAAAGGCACTGGAGCAACGAACCGCCCTTGCTGTCTCTGCCTGGCCGGTTCCCCTCTCTCCACTGGGATTCTCTGCCTCTAACCCTATTACAGGGGCTGAGTTACTGGTGCTCTTCCATGCCGTCCCTAGGAGGGGTGTGTCACTTCAGTGGATTGAGTCACTGACGTGATCTTCCTGTCTAGGTTGTGCCGTGGTGGAGATCTTTGTGGGCTATACTCGGCCTTGTCTCAGGATGGTACGTTGGTGGTTGAAGATATCCCTCTAGTGGTGTGGGACTGTGCTTTGGCAAAGTGGTTGGGGTTACATCCTGCCTGTTTGGCCCTGTCCGGGGGTATCGTCGGATGGGGCCACAGTGTCTCCCGACCCCTCCTGTCTCAGCCTCCAGTATTTATGCTGCAGTAGTTTATGTGTCGGGGGGGCTAGGGTCAGTCTGTTATATCTGGAGTATTTCTCCTGTCTTATCCGGTGTCCTGTGTGAATTTAAGTATGCTCTCTCTAATTCTCTCTCTCTTTCTTTCTTTCTTTCTTTCTTTCTTTCTTTCTTTCTTTCTTTCTTTCTTTCTCTCGCTTGGAGGACCTGTTCCCTAGGACCATTCCTCAGGACTACCTGGTCGGATGACTCCTTGCTATCCCCAGTCCACCTGGCCGTGCTGCTGCTCCAGTTTCAACTGTTCTGCCTGCAGCTGTGGAACCCTGACCTGTTCACCGGACGCGCTACTTGTCCCAGACCTGCTGTTTTCAACTCTCTAGAGACAGCAGGAGCGGTAGAGCTACTCTAAATGATCGGCTATGAAAAGCCAACTGACATTTACTCCTGAGGTGCTGACCTGTTGCACCCTCGACAACCACTGTGATTATTATTATTTGACCCTGCTGGTCATCTATGAACATTTAAACATCTTGGCCATGTTCTGTTATAATTTCCACCCTGCACAGCCAGAAGAGGACTGGCCACCCCTCATAGCCTGGTTCCTCTCTAGGTTTCTTCCTAGATTCTGGCCTTTCTAGGGAGTTTTCCCTAGCCACCGTGCTTCTACACCTGCATTGCTTGCTGTTTGGGGTTTTAGGCTGGGTTTCTGTACAGCACTTTGAGATATCAGCTGATGTAAGAAGGGCTTTATAAATACATTTGATTTGAAATTTGATTTGATTTGAACAAGTTGAGGAGACTAAATTACTTGGCTTTACCTTAGATTGTAAACTGTCATGGTCAAAACATGTAGATTCAATGGTTGTAAAGATTGGGAGAGGTCTGTCCGTAATAAAGAGATGACACCACACTCCAAAAGACAAGTTCTGCAGGCTCTAGTTTTGTCTAATTATGATTATTGTCTAGCCATGTGGTCCAGTGCTGCAAGGAAAGACCTAGTTAAGCCCAGAACAGAGCAGCACGTCTTGCTCTTCATCGTAATCAGCCTCTCTTGGCTAAGAGTTGAGGAGAGACTGATTGCATCACTTCTTCTTTTTCTAAGAAACATTAATGTGTTAAATTCAAAATTGTTTGCATAGTCAACTTACACACAGCTCTGACACACACTTTCCCCACCAGACATTCCACCAAGGGTCTTTTCACTGTCCCCAAATCCAAATCAAATTCAAGAAAGCGTACGGTATAATGTGAGGAACTCCGTTCCATCTCATATTGCTCAAATAAATGTAGTTCTGTCCTTGAGCTGTTCTTGTCTCCTAATGTTCTGTATTATGCCATGCTTCCTGCTTTGTGTGGACCCCAGGAAGAGTAGCTGCTGCTTTTGCAACAGTTAATGGGGAATGGTATAGGTGAAGACGGGTGTTTACTGGGAACTATGGGCACACAAGTAAATCAGTGCCCAGTAAAAACCCGTCTTCACCTATATGTCTAATAGGTCCTATTAACCTTACAAAGGGAAAATCTGGCTTTTGACAAGGAATGACATTCTAATTTCCAAATGTCTATATTTTATAAAACAAACAAGAAACATTTAAAAAGCTTATAGAAAGACTATAGCCTCCTTAATGACAAAAAAGCATCCTATAAAATCCACACTTGCATCATTCTTTTGATTAGACTAGGTTGTGTTTGGTTGTAGGTTGAAGTTTTGGTGTTTTGGGCCCGAATCATTTTCCCTCAACACTTCTATCCCATGTTTTTTAAAACTCTGTGTGTAGGCCCACCCCATATAAATGTCATACCACTAGGCCTACATGTCTTTCCTCTTTCCCAATAAGATGTTTAAAGTGAATTGGCATATTCCTAAATATCAATGATGAATATTCTCAGTAGGCTATTCAAGGACTATTTGGGAGCATAGGCCTACTTAAAAAGGCTATAGGGAGGGAAAGAAATTGAGCTAGGGTAGACCGGGGCTAAATGTAACATAGTTACCGTGAGTAATGGTAGCTAAGACGCATATATTGTTTGTATAAAATGTTTTTAATCAAACAAAAAAAATTGTACTCAAACAACATACATATCTCAGCTGCCATTACTCACTGTAACCACGTTTCTGGGACATGCCAGTCGTTTACAATTAAAACCAAAAGTGTCATAGGTGAAATGTTACAATTAACCCAGTAGGTGTGGTTAAATGTAACAGTCTTTGATCCTAAAAATACGGGGTAATAAAACAACAAAATTATTTGAAACAAATATTTGGATGAAAACAAAATTGATAAACAAATTATTATATTTTTTTTACCAACTTTTTCTCCCCAATTTCGTGATTACCATCTCGTATGCAACTCCCCAACGGGCTCGGGAGAGGCGAAAGTCAAGTCATGCTTCCTCCGAAACATGACATGCCAAACCACACTTCTTAACACGCGCTCACTTAACCAGGAAGCCAGCTGCACCAATGTGTCGGAGGAAACTGTTCAACTGATGTTTGAAATCCGCCTGCAGGTGCCCGACCCACCACAAGGAGTTGCTAGAGCGCGATGAGCCAAGTGAAGCCCCCCCCGGCCAAACCCTCCCCTAACCCAGAGGACACTGGGCGAATTTTGCGACACCCTATAGGACTCCCGATCACAGCCAGTAATGCCACAGGATCAAACCCCAGGCTGTAGTGACACCGCAACACTGCGATGCAGTGCCTTAGACCCCTGCACCACTCGGGAGGCCCCAAACAAAATATTTTAATTTGACCAAATATTTCATTTTTTTTATTTATAATTGTCATTCAAAGGAATGAATTTGACTTTTTATATTTTTCAAAGTTATTAACTTGGTTGTACTGGGATACTTTATAGGAAGAAGTTACATTTTATATCACTATGTGAATGTGTCTAAAAACAATATAAAATACCATAGTATTTGTTGTAGGTGCACTAACCCCGATACATCTAATCTGAGTTTTGTGCGAAAATACAATAATTACTGTCAACTATACCACTCAAAATACCTTTTCTAACTGATAAAAATGATTGAAGTGATAATGCCCGAGAAGCTGGTGTTTGGAGGATATATTGACACTGGTGTTGTTAGGCCCGACACGAAGTCCAAGGCCGGCTAACCATGCAAATATCCTCCAAAGGCGGTCTTCGACTGCATTATCGTTCTTATACAATGGGTTACCAACATGTGATTTCTATATTTTAATAAAAAGTTTGATTCATTTATTCATACTATTTCATCCTTCCACAAGATATAGTACCGACACAAACCTAGGGTTGACACCCAAGCCGGCTGGTCGTTTGGTCTATTGGTTTGGTTGTTAGAGACATTCTACGGCTAACTTACAGCCAGAATAAAAGCAAAGTAGCTGCCTTTGCATTAGTTTAAGCTGTTTTCTAGTGACATTTATTTGGATAAATCCATAACAGAACGACTGTTAGCGCACAGCCAAGACAATGCAGCAGTGGCTTCGGGACGAGTCTCTGAATGTCCGAGTGGCCCAGCAAGAGCCCGGACTTGAATCTGAGCAAACAGCTCTGGAGAGACCTGAATCGTGCTGACTTTATGTCATTGTGCGATGACATCATTACATAGAATACACAATAACGTTACTCAAATTGAAAAATATGATCTCTGAAAAATATGATTTAACATGTTAGTTTAGATTTTTTTGTTCATTAGCATATAGTTTTATTTGTAAAAGTAATACACATTTTTATTTAGAAAGAACATTGAAAAAGTACACATTATTATTTATTTTCTTTTTAACTAGTGAACCTACACATTCTGAACAAATAGTTTTAAGCAGTGTATTGGTGTAACGGCTGTTGGAAGGAGAGGACCAAGGTGCAGCGTGGTACGTGTTCCTACTTTTATTTGAACTGAACACTGAAATAACAAAAACATAGAACGAACGAAACCGAAACAGTTCTGCCTGGTGCAGACAAAAACAGCTACCTACAAAACACAGGTGGGAAAAGGCTACCTAAGTATGATTCTCAATCAGAGACAACGATAGACAGCTGCCTCTGATTGAGAACCACACAGAAATAGATAACATAGAATGCCCACCCCAACTCACACCCTGACCAAACCAAAAGAGAGACAAAGGGATCTAAGGTCAGGGCGTGACAGTAACCCCCCCAAAGGTGCGGACGCCGGCCGCAAAACCTAAACCTATAGGGGAGGGTCTGGGTGGGCATCTATCTGCGGGGGCGGCTCTGGTGCGGGACGTGGACCCCGCTCCACCTTAGGCTTGGCCCACTTGGAGGGCGCCTCTGGCAGCGGGCCCCGGGACAGGACTCACCAGGCTGGGGAGACATACAGGCGGCCTCCTTCTTGGCCGAGTCACCGGACACACTGGGCCGTGGAGGCGCACTCGAGCGCAGAGCTTGCCTCACCTGTTCTGGATGGATGCCAGCTTCCACCCAGCAAATGCGGAACGCTGGCACCGAGCACACCAGCCTGTGAATGCTCGGCCAAGACACAGTGCGCATCACCCCATAGCACGGGGCACGACCAGTCACATGCTCGCCCCAGTAAGCACGGGGGAGTGGGCTCAGGTCTCCAACCTGACGCCGCCACACTTCCTGTGTGCCCCCCCACACGTTTTTTTTTTTTTGGGGGGGGGGGCTGCCTTGCCAGCCGTGTTCCCTCATACCGCAGCATGGTACATGTTCATACTTTTATTTAAACTGAAATAATGCCAACGAACGAAACGGTTCTGTCTGGTGCAGACACAAAAAAACAGAAAACAACTACCCACAAAACACAGGTGGGAAAAGGTTACCTAAGTATGGTTCTCAATCAGAGACAACGATAGACAGCTGCCTCTGATTGAGAACCACACCCGGCCAAACACACAGAAATAGAAAACATAGAATACAACATAGAATGCCCACCCCAACTCACGCCCTGACCAAACCAAAATAGAGACATAAAAGGATCTCTAAGGTCAGGGAGTGACAATTGGTAGTTAGTTAACATGCTACCTAACTGATCAACAATTATAGGTACAAGGTATATATGCTATCTTATTGAACAAGCAACTTAACTCAAATAATGATGTGTGCTAGGCATCTCTCTCCAGGTTGCTGTGCTGCTTGGCTGGCTAGCTGCTTAATGGTTTCCTCCAGATATTGCCACTGTTCTCGCACACACTGTAGTGCACACTGCCACCATCAGCTGTGTGTCTCCACCAGTTCCAGAAAGTCCACTCCTTGTGTACGTACTGTAAATATGATGAATCATAGATTGGCAAGGAAATCCTCTTCATCTTCACTGTCCAACTGCATTGTCACGGAGCTGGAACCAGCAGTAGAGGATGCAGAGGCCTTAAAGCTGTACGCTGCTGCTGAACTTCACCTGGTAGTTTATGCTGGTAACAGGTATCACCAGCCAGCTTCAGGAGGAGGAGGAGTATGGAGTTGAGAGTGTGCAGTGACATTCTATTTCTTAACTTTGACTTGACCACACTCATTTGGCTGAACAGCCGTTCAACCTCCGCATTTGAGTGTGGCAAGGAGAGGGCAGCGAGTGTAGCTTTGCACAGTTCTTCAAATGGATTTGACCCAGAAGAGTCCGTGTAGTTATTGACACTCCAAAACGCGACTGTATTTTCAGTTGAGTCCCGCCAAAACAGATGGATGTTTTTCCATTGGGAAACAATTTTATAAATTGTTTGGGGCCGGTACCCCAGTAGCTCAGCTACTTTAATAATTTCAGTGGTATCTTTATTGTGCTTTAGCGTTTCCTTAACACTGAACAAGGCCATGTGTCACAAGGCTTCAAGGTTGTCTGGGAGCCTTGCTTGTGGCTCCTTGCTTAAAGCAACAATGTAGTTGATGCACTGTCTCCGAATGACCTTTTTGTCCTCTGGCGCAAGACTGAGTTGGTACACCGTGCTCTCTAAAAGGTACCCACGGTATGCTGATGGACTGAGATGTCCATCAATGGCATCCTTCAGGACATCAATTTTTGCCATAGAGTTGACTACTCTGCTGCAAATTGATGTTAATAGGTGTACCAGATTGTCCAAAAGCTTGACAGGATCTGTTTGCTCTCCCTCAAATGACTTCACTGCAACTTGTACGTCAGACAGGATTGATTTCAAGAATGTCAGGTAGACACATAGTTGGTCTTGTCCATGTACATGGTGAGGAGCACATCCACCATGTAGCAATGCTCACTGGCCTTGGTCACCTCAAAGTGGAGTTTCAGTTCTTCCCACCGGCTCAATATATGAGTTACCGCAGGCTCAATCGATAGCCAACGTGTGGCACACACTTTGGTGATATACAGGGGTTTCTGGCCACAATTAATGGTGGCATACACTGCTTTGTACGCCTCGTGCCATTTTGGGGAAATGGAAAACCAGTTGTAGGTTTCCCTGATTAAGTAATCAACACTCCTAGGGATGGTTTCTTTGGATGCTGCACTGACAGCCAATTGTAAAGAATGGCACACACAGCGGATGAGAACCAAATTGGGCAATGCACATTCTTCCTTTAAAATCTTGTGCACCCCGTTGTGCACCTCAGTCATCACAGATGCATTATCAGTGCCAATACCCTGAAGATTCTCTTTTTTAAAGTTACACTTCTCAAGAAACTCAACTGCCGCCTTTGCTATTGATCTGGCATCGCCCCCCTCCAATTCATTCAGACCAAGAAAGGTGGACACAACGGTTATTTTTTTAGCACTGAAATACCGAATACCCAGGTATTTCGAGACACTGACATCAGTGGACTCATCCAAAAGGAGACTGAACTTCTCCTTCCCCACATCTGATGTTACTCTTTTGAGAAAATAAGGAGCCAATACTCCCCTAATCATTTCTGTGCACTTGGTGCAGTGCATTTGGAAGTTTGTTGCTGTCATGGAATCTGAAAAGGCAACTTTGCAAGCCATACCTAAATGTTTGCATGCTAGCAGCGAACAATGCAGTAGCTTAGTAGCTTCTGCTCTTTTGCAGTTATCCACTTTCTTAACCAACTGTGGTAATGTAGACTGCGTTGTGGGGTTGTACAGTTTTGATTGATTTATATGCTTTGCTGTAAAAACAATGTTTTTTTGATGTCATACATTTTTGCAAGCATATCTGATTTGCAGTACTCACAGTATGCCCAACACTCATCCCCAATTACTGGCTTCAGCCACCCTTTAAATTCAGCTACAGACTCCTACTCTTTTCTTTACTTCTGGCTGTACAGTTTTGACTGAGACATGTTGATTGATGTTGTAAGTTCTGTTCAAGATCAAACATTTGTGACCAAATATATTCATTGGGTTTGTCTCCTCGAACGCACACTACTGCTGCTACAGTCAGCCAACAATGATTTACAATTTGCTGAAATTGCTGCTGGCCTGTTGCTGCCTGTGCACGAGCTGAGCGCCTGCTGCTGACGTCACTCACAATGCACTTTTGCAGCCAGGCACGTGTGTTTTGACTGAGTCTGTGACAGAAAAATCGTTTTTGTGTCATTTAGAGGGAAAATGCATTTTAGCATTTGAGTAACTTTTCAAACGTTTCTAAAAGTTCCAAATACATTTTTAAAAGTAGCTAAATGTGTTGCTAGGTGCTGTTTGAAAAAACGTTGCCAGGGTACTCTGAAAAGTTGCTAAATCTAGCAACAAAATTGCTAAATTGGCAACACTGGTCTCATCCCCGACTCTCGATATGTTCATTACTATGGGACAGCTGGAGATCAAATTTGAATATTTAAACATTGTTTTTAATGTCAGAGAGACAGACAGCAATGTTTATACAATTCTCGGGAGCATAATGTCACAATATACACGTAAGAAATATACATAATTCTGTTTGTGCCATTGAAAAACTAAATGCACAACATAAACTCAACTGAAAGTCAGTCCACATCACATGCTCATTCAGTGAGTCCATGTCCATTTATCCAGAATGGATCCCAGTCATTTTCCTCTCCTTCCGCTTTACAAATCTGTGAATAGCAATGTGGCGGATACCCAGCAGGAATGCACTTAAACTTTACAGTTAAATTGGTTTCAGATGAGGGAAAGCATACAGGAGATGAAGCTGCTTTAGATCATTGTGCCTCCTAGCCACCAGCAGCTGAATGGCAACATCTGGTGGCAAAAATATATATTACACTCAAAAGCATTTGACGTTGCAAACACATCAGTTATTAATATATATATTTTTTTTTAATTGAACTTTTATATAACCTATGATGATCACAATATGACATTGATTGACAGATTGAAATGTATTATTTGCGTTGTATGCTACTGCACTTTTGTAGTCTTTCAAAGCAGGACTTCTGTATTGACGAACATTGTGGACTCCTTATCTTGATAGGCTAAGGAAGAAATATGTGAATTCATATCCATTTCAGAAGCAAACTATAGAAGTGGCCCAGATAGAATACTTTAAAAATGATATCCTTCCCTCTTCCTCTTCCCTTCCTTGGAGTAATCACTGATTCAACATGATTGGATGTGTGTAACAGTGAAGAAGGAAGTATGCATTTTAAAGTATTTAAACATGGCCCGTACCTGACATGAACAACAAAACAAATTGATCGGATTTGCCATGAGTAGTGTATTAAAATCAATGTTTACATCCTTAGTACTCTGTCCGCTATTTGTTGAAATAAACGCTTATCCTACTTAAGGGGGCTTATTTTACTGTTACACCCGGAACAACCTCGATTGGGATTTAATGCAACACCAAACGCTTTTCCGGTCTCTTTTCACCCACCCATAAGAAGAAAATGGTGAGTGGAAAAATAGTCAGAGATGTATCGTACAACATCTATTTCTGTATCTGTTTATTTTACCATACATTGTTGCGATTTGCGACTTGTAATCACAAATAATGGTTTCTCATCGATATTGTTTTTGATGCAACGTTAGATGGTGTATAAAAACCTTGAATGTTTGCTTGCCTAAAAGCTTGCTGGCTATCTTGCCTATTCAGCTAGTTAACTTGCTACCGGAAAAGTAATGTGCTCTTTCAACTAAAGCACACTTTATTTCGGGTGTGAAGAATTTACTATGCGTTATTCACGAGACTTAAATAAATGTGAACATGTATATCTAGCTAGCTCAATGCCTATCTACCGGTAGTTAACATGGCTAACGTCAACTTTCTAGCAAAGGAAGCATTGCTAACGTTAGCTGCCTTGCCTCAAGCAAACATTGAATTAAGTTGCCAGGAATTTGACTAGAAACGTTCGTAGTCCATCTTAATTATTATTTGTCATTTCCCGCACTGCCGACTGTATGCTCTGCAAATAATTATCAGTCTTGTCAATTATGTTTTCAATACAAATGTCTTTACACATGAATTTCAGTGACTATTTCTTGTTGGCTGAGACATGATCCCGACTTCTCCGTTCATGCTCACTGGATGACAAAGGTCTTTGGCTAAATTATGGACCTTATGTGTTTCAGACGAAGGGTACATCGTCCTTCGGAAAGCGGCGTAATAAGACGCACGCTCTGTGCCGTCGCTGTGGCTCCAAGGCTTACCACCTGCAGAAGTCGTCCTGCGGGAAGTGTGGGTATCCCGAGAAACGCAAGAGAAGGTGTAAGTGCCATTCCTTGAACAATCAATTGATTCATTGTAAAAAAAAAACTGCTATATTGTAAACAATATGTCAGACCTGTGGGCATTCTGTCTTAACTTGTTGAATAATGAGGGTTGTTACTGCATTGTCTTTTACTTTTTACCTTGTTAGAATATTTTACACCTGTATGCAGCATCACACAATTAATGTTGACTGCCCAGTGTCTTGTCAATGATGTTTTCAATACAAATGTCTGAACATATGAATTTCAGTGATTCTTACTTTGTGACTGAGACAAGACCCCAACCTCTTCAAGTATGCACATTGGTTGACAGCTCTTTCCATAATGTGTGCCCCCACATCTGTTGACAGGCGTGAGGATATTTGGGAATGTTTGCCTTAAACCTTTGATCCTGCTTTGTGACAATTTGTGTACTTTTTTGTGTCTTTTCTGTAGACAACTGGAGCGCTAAGGCCAAGAGGAGGAACACCACTGGGTCTGGCCGCCTGAGACACCTGCGAGTCGTCTACCGCAGATTCAGGTGAGCACTCGTATAAAGCCAGCGGTACACAGTACTGCTGAGATTATTTTCCTTTTTCTTCATTTCCTGGAAAACCAAGGTCATTCAGTAGGGCACATGGTAAAATGTTTGGATCTGAAAATTGCATTCTTACTGGACAAGTTCGAGTTGGTCGCTATTCCCCCTTCAAAGCGTTTTCTCCTGTTTCCTGTCTACTCTCACTGCGACCCTGGTTTGTGTGGACTCCAGCCAATCGTTAACATTAGTGCAGGGGTGTCAAACTCATTCCACGGAGGGCAGTGTCTGCAGGTTTTTTTTAGGAGTTTCTTTACTAATTGGTGACCTTGAATGATTAATTAGTTTGGGTGGGGAGAGAACCAGCAGACACTCGACCCTCTGTGGAGAAATGAAAACCTGCAGGACTGGCTCTCAAGGGCCTTGGTTGATCACATGCTAAAGACATGCAGGTCATTCTACAATGGGAGTTAAATTGTGGTTGTTGATGCTCTGTTATATGTGAATCGATCTGAGTCTGGTTGTGGCCAATAAGCCACTGCAATCCCCCTGTTTGCGCTGTTACAACTGTTGCTTTGAAATAATGCTAGCGGAAATGAGCTTGCCAATTATGTCACAAAATAAATGTCTGAACTGATGACGCCGGATTATTAAAAATAATAATAATAAATTAAAGATCTTTACTAAAGCAAGCTCCACTGCCCCATCAGTTGTGACATAGGGGTCCCTGAGAAGAGTTCTGAAAACCACTGACCTAGGAGCCATGTAGAACTACATATTCTGCCACATCTGTTTATGGCCATCTGTTACGTAGTTGGATCAGCACTAGCATATGCATCCAAGAGACTTCCACAAATAACACCACAAACTGTGAAGACTACCTTAGTGACTGTCAGAAATGTTGCTTATTACCTTAGGTGATCCGTAAGGTTACAATTAGTCTTCTACATAATGTACAGATGTCATGTTTTCTTTCCCCGTCCTTTTCAGGAATGGGTTCCGGGAAGGGACCACCCCAAAGCCTAAGCGTGCTGCAGTGGCTGCCTCCAGCTCGTCCTAGACACACTTTGGATTTACTTGTTTAAATAAATGTGCTGTTGATAGTTTTGAGTCGTCTGGGTTTTTTCTCAGTATAACATGAATCATCCATTTAATTATTTCCACAACAGGTAAGCGTGAACTGTGCAGTGCACTGGGGTTTACCAATCCCAATTGAGAGAAAAAACATTTTCTTATCCTACCTTTTTTCTTTTATTTAACAGGTTTTTCTGTCTACTTGCACCTTTGCTCCAATTTAGTGCAAGCAGTCATTACCATGCCACTGCTTTTATCATTGGTTGACAGCCTCTAACAGCTGTGGAAATGGTATGGATACGAATGTTTTTTTATAGTTCTGTGGTGAAATGATAAAATATGCCCTTTAGCAGACTTTTATCCAAATTGACTTAGTCATGCATACATGTAAGTATGGGTGGTCCTGGGAATCAAACCCACAGTCCTGGCATTTCAAGTGCAAACGCTTTAGGTTCCAAGTCAAATCCAATTTTATTGGTTGTGTGTTCAGATATGTGATTATCAAATCAAGCTGTATTTATACAGCACATGGACTGCAACAGGAAATGCTTTACTGGAAAAAACAAAAGCTCCCCAGTGGTGCAGTGGCCTAAGGCACTGCATCTCGGTGTAAGAGGTGTCACTACAGTCCCTGGTTCAAATCCAGGCTGTATCACAGCTGGCTGTGGTTGGGAGGCCCATAGGGTGGTGCACAATTGGCCCGTGGTAGGCTGTCATTGTAAATAACAATTTGTTCTTAGCTGACTTGTCTAATTAAAAATGTGACACACTGAATGACTAAAAAACTGCTGGAATTATGTTAGATCTCATGTCCACAGTTTTGGCCCCCCTCGGGTACTCTGACAGGCTATTCCAGAGCCTGGGGGCATAACTAAAGGCTGCCTGTTGGTCCTAGGCTTTGGGATAGTTAAAAAGGCCCGTGCCTGAGGGAACTACTGGGTACATATGCTTTTAAATTGTCTTGACATGTTTTGGGGTGCAAAATTGTGGATTGGTTTTAAGAATATTAATGTATTCTAGAACTCACAGGCAGCCAGTGCAGAGACCTTGAAACCGGTGTAATGTGTGCTCTCCGTATGGCCTTGATCAGTACCCGTGCTCCGCATTCTCTGTTTTGCACTTGACCGATAGCTTTCGTGGGTAGACCAAACAGGAGAGCATTGTAGTCAAGCCTGCTTGTAATAGTCTCTTCCATGCTTTTATCTGCTTGAGAAATTGCCGCAATGTTCCTCACGTGGTAAAAAGCTATTTTGGTCACGTTCCTAATGTGATTTGAAATTAAGTTCAGAATCTAAAATAACACTTAGATTTTTTTACCTGGTATCTTCATTGCCCGTGAATGAAAATGTGCAGCTAGATTCTCAGCGGTTTGGCTCCCACAATAAGTACCTTGGTCTTGTCTTGATTTATCTGGAGGAAGTTGTGAGCCATCCAAGTATTTAAATCACAAGAACTGTCAATTTATTTGTGACGCTAAAATCCTAACACTGCCAAAGGGTTAACATATAAACTGAACCATACCAGACCCAAAATCGAACCTTGTGGAACGCCACATGTGTTATGTTCAAGGGTGACAACTCGACCGGTTAAATAGGTCCTAAACCCAAAGTCGCCAAACAGAATGTCCATACAGCTGAGAGCATTAGTAAAAATACAGTCTGTCCCCCCCACCCCTTAAGCAACTAAACATTAACAAAACAGGTTCGTTCACATTGGGGGCTGAGCATGGAAATGAGAGAGAGTTCACCCAAATTACAAAGTGACATATTGGTTTCCTTAGTCTGTAATCAGTCTATGGACTTGCCTGGAAACCCAAGGTTGAATTGCATTGAATTCTATGTTGGGCAAAATAATCGTTTGAATCAGGAACATTTTCTCTCATGACCTTTACAAGCCAGAATGTTGAATAAAATTATATTTGAATGTACTTTTCCGGTTGTCCGTGTAGTTGGTCCTTTTGAGTATAGGAATGAGAGACAATATATCCACTGGAATGTATAATTACATCAACTTTCAAAGCGCAGGTAGTGCGTTAGATTTCTATCACCTGAAGCATGCGTAGAAAATATAAATATGTGCACGAGATGCATGGATACTTGCCGAGCTCGTGCACGTGTTCACATGGCTCTGCCAGTGCTTCAGGGGAAAAACTGATGGCACTACCAGAAAAAACTATGCAAATACAGAATACACCCCCAAGTCCAGGAAAGTTTACAAGCCAAACAAGCCCAATTGGAATGATGAGTTTGCGTGGAAAAAAATAAGTCCATTGTTATATGGGTCAGATTGACCCGCACAGTTTAATAAACACATTCAAGACAGTCAAAGAATCAAGTAAAAACAGCCAAAACTATTTTGTCAGACCTTTCAGAAAGAAGAAATACAATAACATTTGATTTCAAAAACTCTATTTAAGAACTATTTGTTAAACATATTTCCTTTCTCACAAACAAGCATTTCATGTTTGTAGCTCAGGTCGGTATTGTGATGAAATGGAAGTGGAAAGACTATGTAACTATTGTGACCTTGAAGAAATAGAGAATGAAAATCATTTTATCCTCTATTGCCCTTTCTACCACGATATACACTTGCTCTTATTCCAGAAAGCCCACCAGATATACTCTGACTTGACTAGTTAAATAAAGGTTCAAATAAATTTTTAAAAAATGTGGCGAATGATGACATATTTTTTTGTCCATTGTGTATTTCCGTTTGCTTGTCTCCCATATGAATCTTCTCTTTGTTCCAGACTGGGTTCAAATGCCTTGTTTATTTTTTTATTTTTTTCTGTATTTATTTATCTGTATATGTTATATATATATATATATATATATATATGCATGTTCAGTATGTGTATATGTATGTGTAAAAACAGTTGAAGTCAGAAGTTTACATACACTTAGGTTGGAGCCATTAAAACTTGTTTTTCAACCACTCCACAAATTTCTTGTTAACAAACTATAGTTTTGTCAGGTTAGGACATCTACTTTGTGCATGACATTTCTCCAACTATTGTTTACAGACAGATTATTTCACTTATAATTCACTGTATCACAATTCCAATGGGTCAGAGGTTTACATACACTAAGTTGACTGTGCCTTTAAACAGCTTGGAAAATTCCAGAAAACTATGTCATGGCTTTAGAAGCTTCTGATAGGCTAAATGACATAATTTGAGTCAATTGTAGGTGTACCTGTGGATGTATTTCAAGGCCTACCTTCAAACTCAGTGCCTCTTTGCTTGACATCATGGGAAAATCAAAAGAAATCAGCCACAAATTGTAGACCTCCACAAGTCTGGTTCATCCTTGGGAGCAATTTCCAAACGCCTGAAGGTACCACGTTCATCTGTAGAAACAATAGTATGCAAGTATAAACACCATGGGACCACGCAGCCGTCAGGAGATGCGTTCTGTCTCCAAGAGATTAACGTACTTTGGTGTGAAAAGTGCAAATCAATCCATGAACAACAGCAAAGGACCTTGTGAAGATGTTGGAGGAAACAGGTACAAAAGTATCTATATCCACAGTAAAACGAGTCCTATATCGACATAACCTGAAAGGTCGCTCAACAAGAAAGAAGCCACTGCTCCAAAACCAACATAAAAAAGCCAGACCACGGTTTGCAACTGCACATGGGGACAAAGATTGTACTTTTTGAGAAATGTGCTCTGGTCTGATGAAACAAAAATAGAACTGTTTGGCCATAATGACCATCGTTATGTTTGGAGGAAAAAGGAGGAGGCTTGCAAACCGAAGAACACCATCCCAACCGCGAAGCATGGGGGTGCAGGAGGGACTGGTGCACTTCACATAATAGATGGCATCATGAGGGAAGAAAATTATGTGGATATATTGAAGCAACATCTCAAGACATCAGTCAAGTTAAAGTTAAAGCTTGGTCGCAAATGGATCTTCCAAATGGACAATGACACCAAGCATACATCCAAAGTTGTGGCAAAATGGCTTAAGGACAACAAGGTCAAGGTATTGGAGTGGCCATCACAAAGCCCTGACCTCAATCCCATAGACAATTTGTGGGCTGAACTGAAAAAGTGTGTGTGAGCAAGGAGGCCTACAAACCTTACTCAGTTACACCAGCTCTGTCAGGAGGAATGAGCCAAAATTCACCCAACTTATTGTGGGAAGCTTGTGGAAGGCTACCCGAAACGTTTGACCCAAGTTAAACAATTTAAAGGCAATGCTACCAAATTCTAATTGAGTGTATGTAAACTTCTGACCCACTGGGAATGTGATGAATGAAATAAAAGCTGAAATAAATAATTATCTCTACTATTATTCTGACATTTCACAGTCTTAAAATAAAGTGGTGATTCTAACTGACCTAATGTAACAGTATAGCTTCAGTCCCTCTCCTCGTCCCAACCTGGGCTCAAACCAGGAACCCTCTGCACACGTCAACCATAGTCACTCACGAAGCATCGTTACCCATCGCTCCACAAAAGCCACGGCCCTTGCAGAGCAAGGGGAACAACTACTAGGTCTCTGAGTGAGTGACGTCACCGACTGAAACACTATTAGCGCGCACCACCGCTAACTAGCTAGCCATTTCACATCGGCCACACTAAGACATTTTACTAAGATCAAATGTCAGGAATTGTGAAAAACTGAGTTTAAATGTATTTGGCTAAGGTCTATGTAAACTTCCGAATTCAACTGTATACAGTGTGTAGGTATGTATGTATATTATTTTACTGCTCTATGGATGTAATTATTGTTTGGATAACTTTATTTACTGTTATGTATAGATTTTTTTTTTTACTCTTTATGCGATGCGCAATGCAGAGAACACCGGAAGAAGAATTATTATTGAATTACCATAGTGAATTATTGTAATGTTTGTTTATGTGTCAATTCATCCCATAAGGGATGGGTTGCCAATTGGTGATTTGACACGAATTCATTCATTCATACCTGCGCTTCTAAAAGTTGATGTAACTATACTTTCCCGTGGATCTATTGTCTCACATTCCTACCGCCAAAAGGACCAACTGCACGGACAACCAGTAAAGTACATTAAAATATCATTTTATTCAACGTTCTGGCTTGTATAGGTCAAATGTCAAGGTGTTAGGGATCATTGCTAGACAGCAATTTTCCAGTCTTGCCTCCCGGGTGGCGCAGTGGTTAAGGGCGCTGTACTGCAGCGCCAGCTGTGCCACCAGAGACTCTGGAGGTCCGTGAAGACCTCTCGTCCATATAACTCATTATGTGATATGTTAAGCCGAGGGTATTAATTTGTATAAATGTGTAGAATTATCTTTTCATTTTGAAATGATGGAATATTTTGTGTAGATCAATTACAAATATTACAACTACAACTATTTCAATCCCACTTTGTAACGCAACAAAATGTGAAAAAAGTTAAAGGGGGTGTAGACTGTCTATAGGCCCTGTACCCAGAGAGGTGTCCCTCAGCTTTCCACACCACAGCCTAAATCAGCCTAATTCAAATGACAGCTTACTAAGTATAGTTTGAATTCTAATCATATCAAAACGTTATAGAGCGTTGTGTTCTTTACACCACCTTCACCTTTTATGCCTCTGTATTAATTATGGTCTTTAGGGTGAACAGTGACACTTAAACAGGCAACTTCACTGACTTGGTATTGCAAAGTAGACATGATGGCATGAAACAGATTGCACAATGTGGGTACCAAACACTTTTATTTGTTAACAGAATATTGAACACATGGTGTACAAAACAACAACTATTCTGTTTGGATTTTGAATTATGGCAGTGGTTAACATTAGTTATCATTTTTGTGGGGGATGAATAAACATGAATGTGTAGATCCTTCAATAGTATAACCAAGTTAGTGCTGTATCTGCTGACTATTAAGCTAAGCCCTGTGAATGAAAGGATGTGCATCCCACAATGCAAACATTCAGATAGATGAGAGGGTATGTCCTAAGTAGCATGAAGATATACATGATTTTCACTCATCTCCATGCATGAGGCCTCAACAAAAATGTGTAAATCGGGAACAGCTCAGGGATAACACAAAATCTGTTTCAAAGATCTGTACATTCATTTAACAATTATCTTGATACCCCATCATGTATTACCATTTTATGATATGAAAAATACATATTCTCTATGTAATAACTCACAAAGTCACCAAGGGAATGTTCAACCTTTTTGAATCAATGCTCAGAATTCTACCATGAAAATCACATTTTATTAAACAAGGTGTAGGATTATTTCCTGAGTAATTCTTTAATTTATATGGCAGTTATACACATTGCTGAAATATGGTAAATCTGTGTTACAGGAAATAACTGTGTGTTATCTATTTCTTTGCCTGGTAACTAATGATCTGTTTTCCTATTGGCCAATGCTTTAATTGTGTGGGGTTAAGCTTTATTGATACAGGAAGTGACAGACAGTTCTAGTGTGGTGGCTGATGGTGTTCAATGTGGTTTGACCATGAAAGCTACTAAATAATTATCCGTTTCCATGCAGTCTTTGTTCCTACAGAAATTCATCCTTCCACCTGCACTCGGATCCTCAACTTACAATGGGAAAGTGTTGATCTGGGTGTGTTTATTATTTCCCCTGTAAGAGGAGAGAGAAAATGTTATCAGGGTTGGGGACAATTCAATTTAAATTCCAGTCAATTCAGAAAGTAAACCATATTCCAATTCCAAATGTTTCTCATTGAAAAGCATAGAAGATAATTGGAATTTCAGTGTACTTCCTGAATTGATTGGAATTAAATGGAATTGACCCCAACCTTGAGTGTAACACTCAGCTTGCAACACAAATCCCCTAACTCTTGGTAGAATATGTTGGATCTTTTAGGGCCAGCATTTAAATGGCTCTGTGGTGTTTAACTATAGTTTCACTTTTCACTGCTGTGTATTGCAAATTGTATATACAGTGCCTTTGGAAAGTATTCAGACCCCTTGACTTTGTTCACATTTTGTTACGTTACAGCCTTATTCTAAAATGGATTAAATAAAAACAACTCCTCAGCAATCTACACACAATACCCCATAATGACAAAGTGAAAACAGGTTTTTCGAAATTCTGCAAATGTATATACACTGCTCAAAAAAATAAAGGGAACACTAAAATAGCACTTCCTAGATCTGAGTGAATGAAATATTCTTATTAAATACTTTTTTTCTTTACATAGTTGAATGTGCTGATAACAAAATCACACAAAAATTATCAATGGAAATCAAATGTATCAACCCATGGAGGTCTGGATTTGGATTTTGGATTTGGACGTCGGGCCCTCATACCACCCTCATGGAGTCTGTTTCTGACCGTTTGAGCAGACACATGCACATTTGTGGCCTGCTGGAGGTAATTTTGCAGGGCTCTGGCAGTGCTCCTCCTGCTCCTCCTTGCACAAAGGCAGAGGTAGCGGTCCTGCTGCTGGGTTGTTGCCCTCCTACGGCCTCCTCCACGTCTCCTGATGTACTGGCCTGTCTCCTGGTAGCGCATCCATGCTCTGGACACTACGCTGACAGACACAGCAAACCTTCTTGCCACAGCTTGCATTGATGTGCCATCCTGGATGAGCTGCACTACCTGAGACACTTGTGTGGGTTGTAGACTCCGTCTCATGCTACCACTAGAGTGAAAGCACCGCCAGCATTCAAAAGTGACCAAAACATCAGCCAGGAAGCATAGGAACTGAGAAGTAGTCTGTGGTCACCACCTGCAGAACCACTCCTTTATTGGGGGTGTCTTGCTAATTGCCTATCATTTCCACCTGTTGTCTATTCCATTTGCACAACAGCATGTGAAATGTATTGTCAAACAGTGTTGCTTCCTAAGTGGACAGTTTGATTTCACAGAAGTGTGATTGACTTGGAGTTACATTGTGTTGTTTAAGTGTTCCCTTTATTTTTTTGAGCAGTGTATATATATAAAAACAAGTATTCAGCCCCTTTGCTATGAGACTCGAAATTGAGCTCCGGTGCATCCTGTTTCCATTGATCATCTTTGAGATGTTTCTACAACTTTATCGGAGTCCACCAGTAACATGATTTGGCACACACCTTTCTATATAAGGTCCTACAGTTGACAGAGCAAAAACCAAGCCATGAGGTCAAAGGAATTTTCTGTAGAGCTCTGAGACAGGATTGTGTCGAGGCACAGATCTGGGAAAGGGTACCAAAACATTTCTGCGCATTGAAGGTCCCCAAGAACACAGTGGCCTCCATGATTTTTAAATGAAAGAAGGTTGGAACCACCAAGACTCTTCCTAGAGATGGCCACACAGCCAAACTGAGAAATTGGGGGAAAGGGGTCTTGGTCAGGGAGGTGACCTAGAACCTGAAGGGAACTCTGACAGAGCTCTAGAGTTCCTCTGTGGAGATGGGAGAACATTCCAGAAGAACAACCATCTCTGCAACACTCAACCAATCAGGCCTTTATGGAAGAGTGGCCAGATGGAAGCCACTCCTCAGTGAAAGGCACATGACAGCCTGCTTGTAGTTTGCCAAAATGCACCTAAAGACTCTCAGACCATGAGAAACAAGATTCTCTGGTCTGATGAAACCAAGATTTAATTATTTAGCCTGAATGCCAAGTGTCACGTCTGGAGGAAACCTGGCACCATCCCTACGGTGTAGCATGGTGCTGGCAGCATCATGCTGTGTGGATGTTTTTCAGTGGCTGGGACTGGGAGACTAGTCAGGATCGAGGGAAAGATGAACGGAGCAAAGTACAGAGAGATCCTTGATGAAAACCTGCTCAGGACCTCAGACTGGGGCGACGCTTCACCTTCCAACAGGACAACGACCCTAAGCTCACAGACAAGACAACGCAGGAGTGACTTCGGGGCAAGTCTCTTAATGTCCTTGATCTCTGGAGAGACCTGAAAATAGCTGTGCATTAACGCTCCCCACCCAACCTGATAGAGCTTGAGAGGATCTGCAGAGAAGAATGGGATAAACTCCCCAAATACAGCTGTGCCAATCTTGTAGCGTCATACCCAAGAAGACTCGAGACTATAATCACTGCCAAAGGTGCTTCAACAAAGTACTTAGTAAAGGGTCTGAATACTTATATAAATGTAATATTTCAGTTTTTTTATTTTTAATAAATTAGCACAAAAAAAGAGCTTTGTCATTACAGGGTATTATGAGAAATTGTTTTTGAATAGATTTTAGAATAAGGCTGTAACCTAACAAAATGTGGAAAAAGTCAAGAGGTCTGAATACTTTCAGAAGGCACTGTTTCCAACTTGAGTGACACCACTTAAAGTAAACAGCACTTAAAGTAACTGTCCAGTGAAAATATCACTTTTAAAAGTTCATATTCTGTTAACTCATACCCAAATAATGTTGTTCCAAGGATAATTTAGCTATTGGATTTTGAATTTTAAGACCCCTTAAGATATACAAAAAATAAAATGTATTGGATGAAACATATACCACAATGAATAACATATTCACTACATATAACAACAGATAGACCCCCCCCAAAAATCTAAAGGAAGTTTGTTCTTAAGTGTCTCTTCTATGTGAGAAATATAAGAAAGATCAGGAAACTATTTTTATTTACATTTACATGAATTTATCCCTTATTTTAGTTTTAAATACAGTGCCTTCAGAACGTATTCATTCATGCCCCTTGACTTATTCCACATTTTGTTACGTTACAGCCTGAATAAAATAAAATAAATCACCCATCTACACACAATACCCAATAATGACAAAGTGAAAACATGTTTTTAGAAATGTTTTCAAATGTATTTAAAATGAAATACAGAAATATCTAATTTACATAAGTATTCACACCCCTGAGTCAATACATGTTAGAATCGCCTTGGCAGCGATTACAGCTGTGAGTCTTTCTGGGTAAGTCTCTAAGAGCTTTGCACTTCTGGATTGTACAATATCTGTCCATTATTATTTTTCTATTCTTCAAGATCTGTAATGTTGGTTGTTGATCATTGCTGGACAGCCATTTTCAAGACTTGCCGTAGATTTTCAAGCTGATTTAAGTCAAAACTGTAACTAGGCAACATTTAATGACGTCTTGGTAACCAACTCCAGTGTATATTTGGCCTTGTGTTTTAGGTTATTGTCCTAATGAAAGGTGAATTTGTCTCCCAGTGTCTGTTGGAAAGCAGACTGAACCAGGTTTTCCTCTAGGATTTTGCCTGTTGTAAGGACCGACGCTGGAGATGAGAAGCAGGCACGGGAGTTGAACATTTAATGAGGAACAGACAAGTAACAGGAACAGCGTCTGCACATGGGCAAACAAGGACATATGACAATCAATGCAGAAGCAGGGAACATAGCGTGAACCAGACAAATATAGGGAACGTAATGACAGAGGTGATTGAGTCCAGGTGAGTCCAATAATCGCTGATGCGCATGACGGGGGGAGGCAGGTGTGCGTAATGATGATGGCAGGAGTGTGGAATGCTGGGGAAGAGCGGGAGCAGGTTTGACACCTGTGCTTAGCTCTATTCCATTTATTTAAATAATAAAATCCCTTATCCTTGCCGATGAAAGCATACCCATAGCATGATGCCGCCACCATCATACTTGAAAATATGTAGAGTGGCACTCAGTGATTTGACCCAAACATAAAGCTTTGTATTCAGGATATAAAAGTTAATTTATTTGCCAAATTTGTGTTATTTTAGCGCCTTGTTGCAAATAGGATGCAAGGTTTGGAATATTTTTTGTTCTGTACAGTGTTGTACATCCTCAGTTTTCTCCTGTCACAGCCATTAAACTCTAACTGTTTTAAAGTCACCATTGACCTCGTAGTGAAATCCCTGAGCAGTTTCCTTCCACTCCGGCAAACGAGTTAGGAAGGACGGCTGCATCTTTGTAGTGACTGGGTGTATTGATACACCATCCAAATTGTAATGAATAACTTCACAATGCTCAAAGGGATATGCAACGTCTGTTTTTTTATTATGTTTTTATCTACAAACAGGGACCCTTCTTTGCAAGGCATTGAAAAACCTCCCTGGTCTTCTTTGTGGTTGAGGGACCTTACAGATAATTGTATGTGTGGGGTACAGAGATGAGGTAGTCTTTCGAAAATCATGTTTAACACTATTACTGCACACAGAGTGAGACCATGCAACTTATGTGACTTGTTAAGCAAATTATTACTCCTGAACTTATTTAGGCTTGCCATAACAAAGGGGTTGAATCATCTTTTACTAAAAACACTTCAGCTTTTAATTGTTTTAATTAATTTGTAAACATTTAGGCCAGTAACACACAATCTCAATTTAATACATTTTAAATTCATGGTTTGACACAACAACATTTGAAAAAAGTCAAGGGGTGTGAATACTTTCAAAATGCACTGTATATCTTTACAGCTTCAATATAATCTAAACATAACTCACAGGGAATAGTTATCATAAATGAACACCTTCCTTCATGTCACCAGCGTTTATGATGCGATGACGTCCTACTTCATGCTGAAATTCAGGGGTACCCACTTAGTGTTTATGGGTAGAGTGTGTGCTCACCACGCAGGCAATGGAATAAGGATTATGGCATTGGATCACTGAAGTTACAGTATTTTAATGGTAAATGATTTATCTTACGCTTCACACAACTTGTCATCCACTCTTCAAATGTTTCACTAAGCTCTCCTTGAGTACACATAATGTGACGGTTGAACTCTAGCCATAGTGTTAAATGCTTTCTGTCATTGAGTAGCTAAATCATCATGGACTGTCATCGAGTATATGATTGTATGCAGAATTTTGGCAGTGGCATTTTGGCAGAGAGGGACTCCATCCAGGAAGAATGATGGATGTTGCAAAGTAGTTCTACCACAACTGTCATCATGAGTGTGCTCTATGGACCTCATGTAATGGCTTTTATTTGCATTTGGTGGTGGCATGATTCAAACCATTAACATGAAAGTTTGATTTGGAATGTGAGATGTCATAGAGTAGTCATAGAGTAGTATGAATGTTAACTAAATACATTAATAGGCTATATTTGATTTACAAGTAAAACACATTACTTTAAATCAAAGTACAGTGGATTTTTTAAATATATATTTTTTTCAATTAACTAGGCAGGTCAGTTAAGAACAATTCTTATTTACAATGACGGCCTAGGAACAGTGGGTTAACTGCCTTGTTCAGGGGCAGAACATATTTTTACCTTGTCAGCTTGGGGATTTTATCTATCAACCTTTAGTTTGCTGGCCCAACACTAACCACTAGGCTACCTGCCGCCCCAATGTTACATGGATAACGTGTAACATTGCTTGAATAATGTAAAGTGCTCCTGTACGACCATGAATTAGCCTAGTTGTTAAGCAGCAGGGTTGGGCACTTAGTTTGGAAGCTTCTGTATTGACTTGATCACTGGGGAGCCGCTGGTGCCTGTGAGGCTTTCACTAAAGGAGTGAAGGTAACAGCCTCTAACAGGCTATTTAGATCTGCAATCCATCACAACAGACCCATAGAACTATACCCTGAGGGGCTTTAACATCTGTCATAATAACACTTTGAACAACAGTGTCAGCAAATGTTCTATGCCAGGCGAAATCACGCCTCATTAGCTCATTGTTACGGATGTATCCAAATAAATGTCACTAGAAAACAGCTTAAACAAATGCAAATGTGGCTACTTTGCTGTTATTCTGGCTGTATGTTTTGACATGACTGTAAGTTAGCAGTAGTTGGATAGCTATCAAGCAAGGGATAATGACGTTACCAGCCAGTATGGAACATTTAGAACGAACGACTGGGTCGCGTCTAGATACAAAACAAAAAGACTGAACGACTGGGTCGCGTCTGTAGCAACTGAACCCATAGAACGAACGACCAGCCGGCTTGGGTAGCAACCCTAGATTTGTGCCGGGACTATATCTTGTGGAAGGATGAAATAGTATGAATAAATTAATCAAAATAACTTTGTCTGGGGCCCAACAACACCCATGCCAATATATCCTCCAAACTCCGGCTTCTCTGGCATTATCACTTAAATATAATACTTATGTGCCTTCAGAACAGTATGGAGTCAGTGGTTGAATCTAATCTAATTGTTACATCACAGCTTTCGGATAATATTGAATTTCTTTATAGGCCTATAAATGTAAAATGTTAATTTAACAGTTTTTTTATAATGTAAAGTGAATTCACGAAGTCACCAAAGGTACTGTACATATGTTTTTACATTTCAAATATGTTTTATTAAGGAGCATACAACAGTGTAAACAAGTTCCCAAAACAATTTGTGGGCTACCCCTTTTACACACAAGACAACCACAACAACATGCATCAAAATAAAATGGACAACAAAACACAAAAAACAAATGACAAGGAGAAAAAATAACAAAAAACCAGTACCCCCACTGACCACCCAGCCCCTGGCCTGGTTTCTTTGCCTTGTAGTAGCTAGAATAATGTAAGGCTGTCTTAAGAATTGTTCAGTCCAAGTTCTCTATTTAAAATAAAATAGGTTTACTCTTCTTTGGCCTGTAAGAGAAAGTAATAGATATTAATGAGTATATCCAGTTCTGGGCTCAAGATCAACAATAACTAAAATTGTGGTTACATGAAAATGTACTTGGAATGAAATGCCTCTGATCTTTTAAAATTAAGATTAAAGGAACATTAACCTTAAAAAAACATGAAGAAATTGAATTTAAGAACATTGCTTAGAAACACCTAGAACGGCTTAGTACTTCTTCTCCATGGTCATAATCCTAAAAACGTCAGTTGCAGAGCCGTTAGGAAGTTTGTACTGCTAATGTTTTTGCTGTTGTGAACGTCTCAAACGATAACCAATCATAATTCGGGAAGTTGTACACAACAAAAGCCAGACCAGCTAGTCACAGTAAAAAATGCTAATTAGCTGTAAAAGTGATATGCGGCCTTCTAAAAGGTATGTTTTGCTCTTGTGGATTTATATTGTAATTGACAGGTGGAATTGTTGCATATAGCTCCTTTAATTGTGTCCAATAATAATTTTGGCCATATTAATGCAGCCAAACTATTATTTGTTTTGAATTAGGTTTAATCTGAGTCTGTGACAGCCTTTATTGATGATGATGAAGTCTTACTTGAACATTATTCAGGTTTAGGTTTAAAAGCAGATCTTTACCTTTCCAGAGTCACGGCTCTTGACTCTGAGCTTGTTGACCTGGGTCTCTGCAATGTCAGCGCGTTCCTCAGCCTCCTCCAGCTCATGCTGAACCTTACGGAACTTAGACATGTGCTGGTTGGCTTGTTCCTCCTGGGAGGAGGGACAAAGACCAACATCAGTGGTTTATTCAGGATGGCATATTTGTTTTTCATGCTTTGCTTACTATGGCCAAGTTCACTACACAACTTAATACAGGCTAAAACCATTATACTTGCTATAAATTTTTGGTCTAACTCACCGCTTCCTCAGCCTGCCTCTTGTAGGCCTTCACTTTAAGCTGCAGCTTTTCTACTAGATCCTGAAGTCTGATAATATTCTTATTGTCCTCCTCAGTCTGTGGGCGGAAGTAGATGTATCAGTGTCCATCCTTTCATACACATCTGTCTGTATTACTGTGTGTTAAGGTGCTTTTCTTACTTGGTATGTGAGCTCCTTGACTCTGCGCTCGTACTTCCGGACTCCCTTAACTGCGTCTACACCTCTTCTCTGCTCGGACTCCACCTCAGCCTCCAGCTCACGTACCTTCACAGATGAAATGGTCATGTTATTTTACGAGGAGGAATCAGTTTCAAATCACTGCAAATAAATAGAGGTAGTTCCTCCAGGCTAAGAAATGGTGTTGACGAAATGTACAGACTTTGTTCAGATACTCAACTATCACATAGTCTTTGTCTCTTCCTATGTCCTTTTTGTAAATTTAATGGGAGAGTTTCTAATGATAATGACAGTATCATTATCCACATGGGTTATTGAAAGCAAATTGTTTACCCCATCTTCTAAATGCCTGAATAACTCACCCTGGACTCCAGTTTCTGGAGCTGCTTCTTGCCTCCCTTCATGGCCAGATTCTCAGCCTCATCCAGACGGTGCTGCAGGTCCTTGACTGTGACCTCCAGGTTCTTCTTCATCCTCTCCAGGTGAGAACTGGTGTCCTGCTCCTTCTTCAGCTCCTCAGCCATCATGGCCGCCTGAAATATCATTAAATAGGTTTAATGAAGGTGAGACCTTAAGGCAACACAGACAGGTTTTCCTGTAATAATCTGATAACCGCATGCCTTGACTTAGTTATTCTGCTGTTATTAACTGTTGCACTCATAAAATCTTATGAAAAAAACTGATAGTTAGAATTTGGTACAGATCAAACACTTTCATGTGGTTAGCCTGGAGACCTTGTACTGTGTTTTGGCCAAACATATGGACTCACATCAGTGATGGCCTTCTTGGCCTTCTCTTCTGCGTTTCTGGCCTCGTGGATGATGTCGTCCACCTCACCTTGCACCTGCACCAGGTCAGCCTCCAGCTTCTTCTTAGTGTTCAGAAGGTTGGTGTTCTGGAGGAGGAAATATAGATCAATCAATGACTGGCTGAAACGCCTTATCGAGACAATATATCAGTCACACCATGGAAACTATGGAAATCAATCTCCATAAATCAATCTCTTTAATGCTAAGATTGTTAAAAGAAAAAATATTTAAAAGGGGGCTTTTAATCAAGTATTTAGGTAATTAATTTCCTTTAATGTACTTTATAAAGTATGCTATAGTATCTGAAATGGCATGGCTGTACGGCGCATATGGAAAGTATTCAGACCCCTTGATGTTTTCCACATTTTGTTACAATTACAACCATGTTCT
Organism: Oncorhynchus mykiss; assembly: GCF_013265735.2. Classification (NCBI taxonomy): domain Eukaryota; kingdom Metazoa; phylum Chordata; class Actinopteri; order Salmoniformes; family Salmonidae; genus Oncorhynchus; species Oncorhynchus mykiss. Next base: position 16,965,183 of record NC_048569.1, on the reverse strand, counting down.
AAAATTGCCCCCCCCCCCCCCCCCCCTCAAACTACACACAATTCTCCATAATGACAAAGTAAAAACTGTTAAGAATTAAACTGAAATATCACATTTACATAAGTATTCAGACCCTTTACTAAGTCCTTTGTTGAAGCACCTTTGGCAGCGATTACAGTCTCGAGTCTTCTTGGGTATAACGCTACAAGCTTGGCACACCTGTATCTGGGGAGTTTCTCCACTCAAGTACATTCAAGGACTTGTCCTGAAGCCACTCCTGCAATGTCTTGGCTGTGTGCTCAGGGTTGTTGTCCTGTTAGAATGTGAACCTTTGACCCGGTCCTGAGTGCTCTGGAGCATATTTTTATCAAGGATCTCTCCTTGATTATGACTAGTCTCCCAGTCCCTGCAGCCACCACCATTGACCGTAGGGAGGGAGCCAGGTTTCCTCCAGACGTGATGCTTGGCATTCAGGCCAAAGAGTTCAATCTTGGTTTCATCAGACCAGATAGACCATGAGAAACAAGACTGAGAGTCTTTAGGTGCCTTTTGGCAAACTCCAAGTGGGCTGTCATGTGCCTTTCACTGAGGAGAGGCTTCCGTCTGCAGCACTCCACCAATCAGGCCTTCATGGTGGAGTGCTGCAGAGATGGTTGTCTTTCTGGAATGTTCTCCCATCTCCACAGAGGAACTCTTGAGCTCTGTCAGAGTGACCATCAGGTTCTTGGTCACTCACTGACCTAGGCCCTTCTCCCCCGATTGCTCAGTTAGGCTGGGTGGCCAGCTCTAGGAAGAGTCTTGGTGGTTTCAAACTTCTTCCATTTAAGAATGATGAAGGCCACTGTGTTCTTGGGGGTCTTCAATGCTGCAAAAACGTTTTGGTACCCTTCCCTAGATCTGTGCCTCGACACAATCCTGTTTCGGAGCTCTACAGACAATTCCTTTGACCTCATGGCTTGGTTTTTTCTCTGACATGCACTGTCAACTGTGGGACCTTATATAGACAGGTGTGTGCCTTTTCAAATCATGCCCAATCAATTGAATTATACCACAGGTGGACTCCAATCAAGTCGTAAAAACATCAAGGATGATCAATGGAAACAGGATGTACCTGAGCTCAATTTCAAGTCTCATAGCAAAGGGTCTGAATACTTATGTAAATAAGGTATTTATGTTTTTCTATTATTTATACATTTCTAAAAACCTGTTTTCGCTTTGTCATTATGGGGTATTGTTAATTATTCTCAAATCCATTTGGGAATAATGTAACAAAATGTGGAAAAGGTCAAGGGGTCTGAATACTTTCCGAATGCACCGTGTGTCTAGAATGAGCTAAAATAGGACATGACAAAGATTGTCATGAAAGGCACGTTGGAGACAACCGTTTAATTTAGTTCCATTAAGTGGAAGTTCCATTTGTCTCCCCATGTGCAGATATACTCCTTGAAAAATCTTCAGATTTATGAAATCACTGTCTAGTCCCTTTTTACCTTATCCCCAAATAATGTTGTCACATACACTGGATAGGTGCTGTGAAATGTATTGTTTTACAGGGTCAGCCATAGCAGTACGGCTTTCTAGGCATATTCCTCATATCATCACACTGCCAATGAGTGACCAGACCCGTACCTGAGAGTGGAGCAGTCCCACACGCTCACTGGCGTCCACCAGCTCTTGCTCAGCCACTTTGCGGCCTCTCTCAGTCTGCTCCAGAGCAGTCCTCAGCTCCTCAATCTCTGTCATCATCAGACCGTTCCTGCGTTCCACCATGGCGGCCTGCTCCTTCATGTCTTCTGACTCACGGACAGCGTCATCAAGGAGAATTTGGGCATCCTGGAATTCAAAACGACAGAGTATTAGGACACGTGAATGTTGTCTTTAATGAAAATGTGACTGATTTTCTACTTTATTACATTGCTGGATTAATCTAAGACCAAAACAAAACAGTCACAAGTTTTGACATTCTTTACCTTAAGTTGTCCCTGGACATTTCTCAGCTGTTTCGTGGCCTCAGTGGCCTGTCTATTGGCGTGACTCAGCTGCATCTCCATCTCATTCAGGTCTCCATCCATCTTCTTCTTCACCCTCAGGGCGTCGCTCCTGCTGCGGACCTCAGAGTCCAGTGTGTTCTGCATGGATTCTATAATCCGCTGGCTGTTCCTCTTGATCTGCTCCATCTCCTCGTCCTTCTCTGCCAGCTTCCTGTCCACCTCACCCTTGATCTGGTTCAGCTCCAGCTGCACACGCAGAATCTTGGATTCCTCGTGCTCCAGTGTTCCCTGGACAAATAAAAGTGATTTGTCACAGAATTCTTGACATCAGAGGTTATCCCAGCAATTAAAAGATTATAAGACTTGGAGACAGCTAAAAGTAACAATTGTCTCTCACTTGTGTGTTTATTAGACCTAAAGCAGTTGCATAAATCAAAAAGTGCCCACTCTTCACAATGTGCATAAAGATGGCAGAACACAGATATGACGTCATTGTTCTAACACCACAATCCTAGTTTTTAAAACTATGGCGCACAACATGGTTCAATGTGCCAATAAATCAACACAATGATGGAGGTAGATATGGTGATGGAGGTAGATATGTATAGGGGTAAGGTGACAGGGATACTGGGGTGATGGAGGTAGATATGTATAGGGGTAAGGTGATTAGGCAACAGGATATAAGATAAACAGAGTATCAGCAGCTTGTATGCTCCCGAGTGGTGCAGCGGTCTGAGGCACTGCATCTCAGTGCTTGAGGCCTCACTACAGACACCCTGGTTTGTGTCCAGGCTGTATCGCCAACCGGGCATGATTAGTAGTCCCATAGGGCGGTGCACAATTGGTCCAGCGCCGTCCGGGTATGGCCGGTGTAGGCCGTCATTGTAAATAAGAATTTGTTCTTCACTGACTTGCCTAGTTAAATAAAGGTTAAATAAAAATATATATAATAAAGTATGTGAGTGGGTGTGTAGAGTCAGTATAATGTTATGTGTGAGTGAGCAACTGATGGAGTGAGTGTGTGTGAGTGAGCAGATGATGGAGTGAGTGTGTGTGAGAGTGGGTAGGGTCCTGTAAGTGTGCAAAGATTGAAATAAAAGGTCAATAAAGATAAATGGTAAACTCAGATAGTCTGTGTAGCTATTTATCAGTCGTATTGCTTGGGGATAGAAGCTGTTCAAGAGCCTGTTGGTGTCAGACTTGATGCACCGGTAATGCAGATACAAAAAAGAGTGATGGAGGGTAATTTGTGGTAACTACATGGAGACTGCCATCTTTATGCACGTCTGCTATTCCGAGGAGCGCACCACCTAGTGAAGAACTGGAAGCTATATTACTACAAGAAGTACCAATATAGGAGTACTGAACAGCACTGTAGCTCTCATTCTGTTTCATTATTCGACTGCATAAGGATGTATCATATCTGCTCACTTCAGCCTCCTCCAGAGCAGTCTGGATCTCAGAGTTCTCCATCTCTACAGTCTTCTTGGCCTTTTCCAGCTCATGGATGTTCTTGCTTGTCTCTCCGATCTGTTCAGTCAGGTCAGAGATCTCCTCTGCACAAACACAGAGAAATGGTTTAGAACAGGGAGATTCGTGAATGTTGCCAAATATCATACAGCTTTGCATAAAAGTATTTTGGTACCATAGATGTTTCAAAAAAATACATCTATAACTGATAACAATAAAAAAGGGATTGTAAACTGTACACGCCAAATGGGCCAAATAAACAACTCCTGTTGTTTACTCACGTTGGAGGTTCTTGTTCTCTCTCTTCAGAGTCTCCAGCTGATCCAGAGCCTCCTCATAGGAGTTCTTCATCTTGAAGAGCTCTGTGCTCATAGAACGAGCCTCCTTCTGAGCTCCTTCCAGTTCCGCCTGGCCCACCTCATACTTCTGCTTCCACTCAGCCAGAACCTATTGGATTTTATGGGATTTAACAGTTTATTCTTGATGCAGCTGTCCTTCTAGTCAGAAATAAGTCATGATACATTATGATCACATCAATCAAATGTATTTACATAGCCCTTCTTACATCAGCTGATGTCACAAAATGCTGTACAGAAACCCAGGCTAAAACCCCAAACAGCAAGCAATGCAGGTGTTGAAGCACGGTGGCTAGGAAAAACTCCCTAGAAAGGCCAGAATCTAGGAAGAAACCTAGAGAGGAACCAGGCTATGAGGGGTGGCCAGTCCTCTTCTGGCTGTGCCGAGTGGAGATTATAACAAAACATGGCCAAGATGTTCATAGATGACCAGCAGGGTCATACTGATAATGTCTATCAGATTTGTTGTTGTTGCTCTTTATTTTTCCAGTCCATTTAATAACACATTTCAAAAGTCAGTATAGTGTGTGAAGTGTACATTTTCACCTTGTCGAAGTTTCTCTGCTTCTTATCAAGGTTGCCAGCCATAGCGTTGGCCCTCTCTACATCAATCATGATGTCCTCCACCTCTCCCAACAGCCTTTGCTTGGTCTTCTCCAGCGAAGCACACTTTGAGTTGGTTGCCTCAATCATTTCCTCAGCGTCCTGCAGACGCTGCGCCAGCTTCTTCCTGTTAGACAGGAAAGAGTTCATCTTTTAATGCTTCCACAGGTAATCAGATACATGTATCATATAAACATGATGCCTCATAACTAAGTGAAATTAGGAAGGTGGGAAGGCGCGCACATTTAGAATCATAGTTATAATAAAAGGTTGTTTTAAGTGTAACTGCTTACTTGGCCTCCTCAAGCTCCTCTGTGCGCTGGATGGCATCCGTCTCATACTTGGTCCTCCACTGAGCCACCTCGCTGTTGGCCTTAGACATGCAGCGTTGCAGTTCTGCCTTGGCCTCTTGCTCCAACTCAAACTGCTCCCTCAGAAGGTCACAGTCATGGCGGGCAGACTGGACACCATGGGCCAGGGAATTCTTAGCCTGAGTGAGAGATAGCAAAACAGGTTACAGTAATACATTGCTGAGGATGGTTTAGTTATTATAAACATGACAAGAGTCATTTGACTCTATACTCTGTGCTTGGTAGAGCATTTTGACTCCCTTACTTTGACCTCCTCCTCAATCTGCCTCTTTAGCTCCTCCACCTGCTGTGTGAAGGCCTGCTTGACTCTGGTCAGCTGAAACACCAGAGCTCCCTTCTCTTCCAGCTGGCGTCCAAACTCACCTGCAAGGGATGAGACTACACATTGTAAATTATTCTGTTCTTAAAAATACTGTAGCCTTGTACAATAGCCCCTAACACATGTTGTTGGGTACTGATTTAGATTATGTATGGAAAATGTGTTGGTCATTGTTGTGGGTACCGTTCTCAGTCAGGAGTCTGGCCCTCTGTCCACTGATGTCGTTGATTTGGCGAAGGTTCTCATCGTTCCCAGTCTTGAGCTCACTCAGCTGATCCTCAATAGTACGGCACATCTTCTCCAGATTGCCCTGTTAGTGAAATATAGATATGTCATTTTTATTTTACATTCTTATGGTGTACAGCTTGTGTACATTTCTGTCTTGCAGTAGGGTTTTGTAGATAGTAATTTGGGAGCGATGCTACTCCAGCCCTGCACCTTCCAGGTCATTGCACTGCCCTATGTGCCTATAGGATTAACTCACTAAGTTGAAGCTGTGGTGTGCTTACAAATGTGTCCAACTTTAGAGCTGGACGCAATTCTGCTGTCTGGCAGCATTCCATTCATCCATTCATGTTGAGTATTTGGGGTTTGATTCAAATACTCACCTTAGTCTTGGTGACAGCCTCCATGTTGCTGGAGAGGTCATCGATCTCCATCTTGTACTCGCTCTTCTCCTTCTCCAGTTTCTGCTTAACGCGCTGCAGGTTGTCGATCTGCTCTCCGAGCTCCGCCACACTGTCAGCCTGCTTCTTCCTCAGGACTGCGGCTGTGGCCTCGTGCTGCAGGGTCGACTCCTCGAGGTCGCGTCTCAGTTTCTGGAACTCAGCCTCGCGCTTCTTGTTCATCTCGATCTGAGCAGCAGTGGCTCCACCAGCTTCCTCCAGCCTATCACTGATCTCCTCAAGTTCCCTGGAGAGATCGGCCCTCTGCTTCTCAACCTTTGCCCTGGCAGAATGCTCAGCCTCAATATCCTCCTCCATCTCCTCAATACGAGCCTAAAACAAGGGAGGGGGTTTAGGATGAGGAAATTTAAACTGACCTTGCAACAAAAAAAAAAAAAAAAAAAAAAAAAAAAAAAAAAAAAAAAAAAAAAAATAGGCTGGATAGTTGTGTATTTATACTATGTTTTATTGCAACAACGGAAAGTTGCTAAATACGTAAGAATGACATCTAGTATCTAGAATATGTAGTCTCTAGAACATGTAGTATTTTGAACATCTAGTACCTAGAATATGTAGTCTCTAGAACATGTAGTATTTTGAACATCTACTATCTAGAATATGTAGTCTCTAGAACATGTAGTATTTTGAACATCTAGTATCTAGAACATATAGTAATATATGGAATACTATACTAAAGCCGGGGTTAGATACTCTACTGTACCTGGAGTTCCTTGATTTTCTTCTGCAGCTGACCACCCAGAGACTGCTCATCCTCAATCATGCTGAGGAGCTGGCTGGTCTCAAAGTCCTTCCTATGGTAAGATAAATACATCACTACTCAGCAGTCATTTTTTCATTTAAAAGAGTCTTTCAAACTCCTAACTACAGAAAACTATTTTTTAATGTACTTTTTGATCTTTTCTTCAGACTGCTGCTTGTCATTCTCCAGGTCCATTATGGATTCCTGGGCTAGTTTCAGGTCTCCCTCCAGCTTTCTCTTGGCTCTCTCAAAGTCCATACGGAGCCTCTTCTCTTGCTCCAGAGAAGCCTCAAGCTACATGTTAAGATACTTGTGTCAGTTCATTTTAAACAATCAATGATTACGCCACTGCCTAGCTAAATGTATAATCTAACAATATATAAATCCACGCCTCGATAAAGTGTGACTACACTCACGTCATCAACTTGCTGTTCCAGCTTGGCCTTGGCCTTGGTCAGAGTGTTGACTTTGTCCTCCTCTGCCTGCAGGTCGTCCAGTGTCTGTTGTTGGGCCTCTTGGAGGGCTTTTTTCTCCTTGGTCAGCTTGGCAACGCTCTCATCTTGAGAGGCCATCTCCTCAGTCAGATTTTTGACCTGAACACAGCCACAACAACATTTGTATGTAAGTTGTGTGGTTAGTTTCAATCATTGTTTAGCTTTGGTTTGATTCTACTATTGTTCAGCTATGTCAAAATGTTAGACCTTGTTTTCAGTGGCGTGTTTCTCCTTCTCCACTTTGGCCAGGGTGAGCTCCAGGTCATCAATGTCCTTCTTCAACTCCAAACACTCATCCTCCAGCTTCCTCTTCTTGGAGGTCAGCTCAGCATTCATCTCCTCCTCATCCTCTAGCCTTTCGGTCGTCTCTTTGAGTTTGGCCTCCAGCTGGATCTTGCTCTTGATCAGCCCCTCGCACCTCTCCTCAGCATCAGTCAGATTCTCTGATTCCTGGTTACACAATGATAGAAAAATAGGCAGACATGAATTTAGTCAGTGCACACCTCCTGTCCATCGTCTTCTATAAAATATGGGCAATTAAGCCAGGCACTTGACAGATGCTCACAGATGCAACTTGGAGCGTCAGGTCATTCCTCTCCTGCAGAACGGTCACCATCTTCTCCTCAAGCTCTGTCTTGCGGGCCTCAGCCTTGGTCAGGGCGATTTTGCACTTCTCAATGTCCTCCTTCATGTTGGCTAGCTCCTTCTCAGTCTCAGCACTCTTCAGCAGTGGCTTGATCTTGTAATACACCTTCATCCATGGCCAGTGTTTAACATTCATGAATGAGCGAATGTTGTATTTGATGGTGAAGACAGCCTCTCTGAACAACAGGAAACAGGGGTCTTGGTGAGTGTTATGGCTAAATAATAGTACTATGTTATTTACAGGACAACGTTCCAGCTCCTCAGAGAAAATAAATTAATGAATTTAAAAAAAGTATAGGATTTGTAAATTTAAGGTGAATATAACATGTTCAATTTGATCCCTGGAATCATTGGAGATTAAATGGAAACCACTGCAACCCTGTTAGATGAATTTGGATGAGCCTTTATCTTGAGATATCTTTTATCCCTCACCTCCGCTCCATCATCTTCACAAACTCCTTCCTCATGGCGAACCCACGACACAAAGACTGTATCATGCAGACCAGAGAGGCCAGTCTCTCGTCTCGCATCTCCTCCAGGACACCCAGCAGACCAGCTTTGAAGAACACCTGAGAGCATGTAACAGGAAGGTAACAGGAAGGTAAATGCCCGAGACACCAGTAAGAACTAAGAACACCTGAGATTAAGTCAACATTATCAATGGACGTCATCAGAAGTCAGAAAGCAGGGTTGAATTTAAATGAGGGATCAACATGGCAAGATTTATTGTAAAAAGGCATTGAGTGGTTAGCATTTACATGGTTGTTTTACTTATGTTTTGTGTTTGCTTTCCTGAGTGTATTTGAACCCTGACCTTGGTGTGTCCAAACTTGTACTGCTCGTGCGCCACATTGATTGACCCAAGCAGATTCTCAGAAGCCTTCTTGTTGTCCATAAATGTTCCTTCTGGGATAACACTGGGATTCAGTACTTTGTACCTGGATTAGGAGAGACTGGCAACTGTCAGTTTTTAAGTTGTGGGCAAACAAAGCTATTCTGTTGCTGTGTCACAGTTCTACCACTGTTTATGAAATCAGCGGAACATTCTAGCCATTCTTCTTTTACATTTTTTTATGAACTCTAGCATAGGCCAATTGATGCCAAACATTGTTTAGGTCTGTATTTATTAAATCTCAGAATGTAATCTTTTAAGATTTCAGAATGTAATCTTTTAAGATTTCAGAATGTAATATTTTAAGCTCTCAGAATGAAAGAGTTTCTGAGTTTCTTATTATTTTGTCAAATTCAGTTATATTCTAAAGTTAACATGGAGCCATGTTAGATAGATGGCATTTCTAAAGGGTACCTCTGCTTGAAGTCACTGTAGGAGATTCTGCTGGGGAACCCCTTTCTACAGATCCTGATACCCTCCAGTACACCGTTACACCTTAGCTGGTGGATAACCAGGAAGTTCTCCATCAGACCTGAAAAACACAAAATATCATTAAAGCTAAGAAACACTGAAACATCGTAAGGGCTACAAATAGATTGTGGTGATGTAAGTGCCATTATTTCTGGGTAAATATATGGGAATAACTTATGAACAGCTATCTTGTACCACATGTCAGTTCAGGTAGTTACTTAGTACTTATTTTGTTTTAAGGTACTGAATCTCACTAGCTGCTAAACCATTGGGTTACAATTTTGTATTTCACTTGATGTTTCTTGTACCTGGAGTCTTTGAATCATTGGGGATCAGACAGCGCACAAAGTGAGGGTGAGTGCTCCTCAAGTTGGTCATCAGCTTGCCCAAGTTCTCCTTCAGGGCGGGGACACACCAAACAGCCGTCTCAGAAATCGTTCATACAAATGAACTTATCTGGTCAATAAGGTGCGTTAAAAATGTTGACCAGATAAGTTAACCAGATAACTTTGAATACAGGTTTGAAAAGCTCACCCTGAACTGGGAAGACACTGTCTGCATGGAGCCTCCCTTTTTCTTGCCTCCCTTCTTGGATGCTCTGTCTGTAAAATAGTTCAAATCATGAGTGATTTGGTAAACACCATATTTTATTTCGGAGATAATCTATTTGAAACTGCTACCAAATAGTTTGTGTAATGTAATGTTGATATCAGGAATATTGGCAAAAACGATTATTTAACAATGTTAAATGACCTTCAGCTGGAGAATCAACGTAGATAAGAACCAGCAGTTTGACTGAAGACTTCTGGTAGAGCTGCACCACTGAGTCATTCAGGGGGTCCTTATTCTTGTCCAGCCAGCCACAGATGTTGTAGTCCACAATGCCAGCGTAGTGCACCAAGGAGAAGTGGGCCTCAGCCTTTCCCTTGGCAGGCTTGGGCTTCTGGAAAGTGTTTTTCTTGCCCATATGCTGGTCATACAGCTTGTTCTTGAAGGAAGTGTCTGAAGCCTTGGGGAACATGCACTCCTCTTCAAGGATGGAGAAGATGCCCATTGGCTGATGAAAAATGTAACATTAATAGCAGCCATCTTGAATCAAAGGGATAATAATTCACTCTCAACTCCAACATCCGTCCCTGTCAACTCTGTTGTAGGCCATTCTACAGTACATTATTTTTTAAGTAGAATTCTCAGTCTGCGTACCTTCTCAATAAGCTCAATGCAGGCAGCCAAGTCCATGCCGAAATCAATGAACTCCCAGATGATTCCCTCCTTCTTGTACTCCTCTTGCTCCAGGACAAACATGTGATGGTTGAAGAACTGTTGCAGTTTCTCATTGGTGAAGTTGATACACAGCTGCTCCATGGTGTTGAACTGTTAGTGAAGTTCAAGAAGATTAGTTCAATCACCTTCTGTCATAAGATCTTAAAGCCATGAACTGTTTATTCTGTAATAATCACATACTTACATCAAAGATCTCAAACCCAGCAATGTCGAGCACACCGATGTAGAAGTTCCTTTGTTGCTTGGTGTCCAACATCTGATTGATACGGATGACCATCCACAAGAACATCCGCTCATAGATGGACTTGGCCAGAGCGCTCACAGAGTTATACACCTGTGAAAAAACAGGTGAGACATTGCTCATGTCTTGCTGGTATAGAGCTCGATTTAAAAAAAATATAACACAAAATTAATCATGGTGTTGTAGCAATTAACAATGTTAATTGGATGTAAAGACCTCACCTGAGGCACGGTCTGTCCCTTGGTCACAAACTCATTGCCAACCTTCACTCTGGGGTAGCACAGAAGTTTCAGCATGTCAGCTGAGTTCAGACCCAAGAGGTAACCGATTTTATCAGCTACTGTAGAGAGAAAGAGCATCAGACTCATATACAGGGACAAATGTAGTGTTACTCTGACAGAGAAACCAGTTTCATTCTGTCTAGTCCGGTGTTTGGAGAAAGGACTCACCCTCTGTGCCGTCTGGCTCGGCCTGCTCCTCCCGCTGCTTCTGCTTGAAACGTAAGTTGCCGTGGTGCATGACAGCGCCGGTCAGCTTGTAGATGCCTATCTTCTCATCATTGGTGAAGCCCAGGATGTCAATGGCGGCCTGAGTGACAGGAACTCCATAGTTAAACTTAATGTACGCACATACAGGAGATATGTGCAGGGAGTTTCAAACTGGACAAAAGTGTCATGGGGCTGCACTGCTTGGAGTTAAGTAACAACAGAATTGTGCATTGCATTCAGAGGAGATAGAGACGTTATTCATTCTTGTATATAGTTTGAGAGACTCACATCTGTGGCATCCAGCTCCTCTTTGTCATCGATAGAGGCCACTTTTATCTGCCCCTGGCTGATCATGGGGAAGTCGTAGGGGTTGGTGGTGATGAGCGTCATTTCTGTGGGGACAGAGAACCGGGCAGAGTTAGTTAAACCAGATGGAATTTGCTTTCCCCTCCCTTTTCCTCTTTTGCATGAGATGAAGATTAAGGTTAGAAAGTGTGGACATAAAGGACGTACTGGATCTGCATTGGGAGCCAAATGCATCTCAAAATACAAATGTAATGTAATGCAAAATAGAGCGGTCAAATGAAACCGAATGGATTTGATCATTTCCCCTCCCTATTCCTCCAAGGAGTCTATACCACAGGAATATGAAGCTGACTTTATGACTCACAGACACATTAAACTACAGGAAGAACCTTAATTGGTTTGCGCGACTCCAACTCACTGAGGCTGGAAATGTCATCTTTCACAATACCATTTAACAAATGAGGGCAACACTTGAGTGGTGAATTGTCACTTTGTCGTGGATTGTTTGATTGATTTTACCCCATAATTTCCACTGGAGTACAGTCGTTCTCCATGCAGTAGTTCGCCATGCAAGTAGCCTAGTGGTTAAGAGCATTGGGCCAGTAACCGAAAGGTCGCAGGTACAAATCCCCGAGCCAGCAAGGTGGATAAATCTGCCGTTCTGTCCTTGAGCAAAGCAGTTAACCCCCCAACAACAACTGCTCCCCGGGCACTGATGACGTGGATACCGATTAAGGCATCCCCCCCCCACATACCTCTCTGATTCAGAGGGGTTGGGTTAATGCATTCAGTTTTGCAACTGACTAGGTATCCCCTTTCCCTGTTTATTGAACTCGATCTCAATTAGAGAAATTACAATAATCATGAGTAATACAACCCTGAACTTTATAACTCACCGTAGCACTTACACATTGATATGAGAAAACTGATATGTTGATTCAGGTGCAATTTCCCTGTCAACTAAACAAGAAAAATAGTCAAACAGCTTTCTACTTTGTCGTACCAATCAGCTCAGGCTTGTGGTTGGTCATCATCTGGTAGAATATGTGGTAGCTTCTCTCATCGGGCAGCTGGAAGGTCACTCTGGACTTCTCCAGCAGGTCTGAAAGAGAAGAAGTGATAAAGTTCAGTGCTTGGTCTCCTTAAAACATAATCTCTGTCAATTTAGGACATTGTGCATTCATGACAAACAATCCAACCAACAATCCACCCAACTCACAGGTCTCAATGTCAGCACTAGACAGCTTGCCATTACTGTGGAAGTGAATCCTGATGAATTTACCCTAAAGTAGAGCATGGGGGTTAGAAATGAGGGAATGAGTCAACAAAAGGAAACTGCCATGGTGTCCATCTCAGTACTCTGAAAATAGGGCTTTCCTTTATTCCTAAACCGTCGTTTAACACGGACATTTGGAAATACTGGATAGGTCTCAATCATACAGCCTTTCATTGTCATGTCATTCTAGATCAATAAGGAATATTTAAGTATGGCAAGTGTGTCCCTCATACTTACAAAACGAGAAGAGTTGTCGTTTCGAACTGTCTTGGCATTACCGTAAGCCTCCAGCAGAGGGTTGGCAGCAATAATCTGATCTTCAAGAGACCCCTGAAGGAGACGAACACAAGTTGGTCAGAAACAGCATGACATACAGTACTATAGAACACCCTTTTCAACAGTGGTGGAACTGTCTTAAAATAAGTGATATATATATATATATATATATATATGGCTGGCCTACAGATGTAGGATCTTAATTTGAGCCAGTTTGACACTGCAGCAAAATAATGCTGCAGCAACAGGAAATGTGAATTATTATGTGGATTATACACTGAACAAAAATATAAATGCAACATGTAAAGTGTTGGTCCCATGTTTCATGAGCTGAAATAAAAAAATCCCTGAAATGTTCAATATACACAAAAAACGTACTCCTCTCAAATGCTGTGCACAAATTTGTTTACATCCCTGTTAGTTTTTCTCCTTTGCAAAGATAATCCATCCACCTGACAGGTTTGGCATATCAAGAAGATAATTAAACAGCATGATCATTACACAAGTGCACCTTGTGCTGGGGACAATAAAAGGCCACTCTAAAATGTGCAGTCTTGTCACACAACACCATGCTACAGGTGTCTTATGTTTAAATAGAATATCATTTTATCGATGGAAATTTGAATGCACAGAGATTCCGTGACGAGATCCTTTGGCCCATTGTCATGCCATGTTTGGAATGCTCTGGATCGACATGTACGAGAGCTTGTACCAGTTCACACCAATATCCAGCAACTTCGCACAACCATTGAAGAGGAGTGGAACAACATTCCACAGGCCACAATAAACAGCTTGATCAGCTCTATGCAAGGAGATGTGTTGCACTGCATAAGGTGAATGAATGGTGGTCACACCAGATACTGACTGGTTTACTTTTTTTTAAAGGTACAGGATCTGTAACCAACAAATGCATATCTGTATTCCCAGTAATGTGAAATAGATTAGGGACTAATGAATTTATTTCAATTGACTGATTTCCTTATATGAAATGTAACTCAGTAAGATATTTGAAATGGTTTCATATTGCGTTTATATTTTTGTTCAGTACAATAAATGGACATTTTGTAGGGGTTGATACATTTTTCTTAAGGCGAAATCAAGTCTGAAATGCCAACGTGGAAACTTCAAAAGGCTTTTTAAACCTAAAACAAACTACAAGTTGTACATTTCCTGCATTGCATTGAAAGTTGTCCTGCAACAGGGTCATCAAATTAAGACCCTACACCTGTACCTGCATTTTGCCGGGTTCTGCCGCCCTCTTTCTTTCTCCTCCAGACACAGCAATGGTGGCAAAGTATTGGATGACACGCTTGGTGTTGACAGTCTTTCCTGCACCAGATTCTCCGCTGGTTTATATGACAGAGAATAAGAGGTTCATGTTTCAGTGTCAGACATTCAAAACATAATCACTAAAAAGTACACTGAAATGTTTCCTCATTTACTATAGTTCATGTATACGCTTAATAATTGTTATGATATCCAACTAACTATAATGTTAGATGTTAGTTGAGAACTTACGTAATCAGGATAGACTGGTTCTCCCTATCTGCAGGCAAAAAAACAACAAAGAATATAAACCGTTTTGATACATTATGGCATTTGCCAATTATCTTAAAGTAGTGGATAGTGTTGCACACGCTTTTCACTAGATGTAAATGTAAAAAATATTATTGCATTGACGTTTCCAGCTAGTACCTTGGCTGCCCATATCTGCTTGTGTGAGCTTCTATCTATTTATCCATCAATCTATCCGTTCATCCACATGTATAAGATCATACCCGTCAACATGAACTGATAGGCCCTGTCAGAGACAGAGAAGATATGGGGTGGAGCCTCCATGCGCTTCTTTCCTCTGTAAGCGTTAACAACCTCTTCGTCATACACAGGGAGCCACTTGTAGGGATTCACCGTGGCACAGAAGAGCCCAGAGTAGGTCTGGATGAAGGGAAGGAAGTTAGGGGATTAACAAAACCAGCTTTTCTGTTAAACTGCATAGAGCTTCTATGGAACACTTACAAGTGTTTCTTGTATTCAGTTACATTATTTTTGCAAAGGTGTTTTTAATTTACAAACAGCATGTGTATTTTGGAGTTTGGGCATTTTAGATTTCCCTTATATGGTGGTGTCCTATGTTCACTTATGAGTGTGTATATATACCTATATACAGTAATATATATGTAGAATAGGTTTCTTACGTAGATCATCCATGCTGCATAACGCTCTTTGAGGTTATACAGGACAGTGGCTTCATTGAGGTAGGTCATCATGGCCATGTCCTCAATCATGTCAAACTTTGGAGGGTTCATTTCGAAGACATCGGCTTCTTTGAAGTCATTAGTCTGAAAATCAGTCGGTAATCTACATTACACTTGGATCAATTGGAAGAACTGTTACTGAATCTGTCGACACTGCTTTAATTTAGTAATTATCAAGTCAGTCATATATTTTACTGTACAGATGTAGGATCTTAATTTGAGCCAGTTTACTACAGCAGTAAAATAATCCTGCAGCAACAGGAAATGTTCATTTTTATGTGTGAAATTACAATATTCAGAAGCCTTTTTAAACCTCAAATACACTACAAGTTTTAAGTTCTCCTGCAAAATCTGAAGTTATTTTGCTTTGAGATATAATTGTGAATAAACAAACTTCAACTTGAAACTGAATTCTGTCCTGTTTTAGGCTTACCTCCCCAGTGTCAAGGACTTTCACTTGGACCTTTCCCCCTTCTCTGCCAACAATGGTACCCTTGAGGTACAGCTCCTTAACATCGGTCACATAGCAGGCATTCTTTGCATCGAAGGGCTGGCTTTGGGCCTCAATCCTCTCCTTCTCAGGCTTACGGAGGTATACACCGGCTTTGCCATAAGAAGCCATCTCTGCGTCGGTACTCATGGTGGCAACACACTGAGAAACATAAACAAAGCAAACAAATTAATGAGTTTATTTTGAATTAAACAGTTTTTTTTTTAAATTCACTATAATTTATTCAGGATAACCCAATTGAGACCAAGGTCTCATTCCCGATGTTGCCCTGAGTACAAACATTTTCTCACAACAGGAGGAATAATTTACATTACAATTAAAATAATAAGAATAAATATAACCATAAGGCACAACCTCAACACCACAATTTCAACAAATAAATTCTACAATCAATTGAGCAATCCTCAATGAATTGATTCAACACCACAGTCCTAAACTGCCGTGACGGCACCAGGGAATTCATGTTATTCCAACAACGGGGGGCAATAAAAGGAGAAGAGGATTTACCTAAATTGGTCGAGACCAGACGGACCTCAAGAGTTAACCAATCCTGTGAGCGGGTTTGGTAGCTCATTCTTAGCAACAAAGTTAGGTAAGTAGTAAGCTTGTGTAGTTAATAAAACACTGTCTCTCATAGAATACTCTCCAATAGAAAAAATGTGAGTGAAAAACTCTAACAATGTCTCACCTTGTCTTCCTCTCCCAGATTAAATTGTGTGTTAGAGGGTTCTGTAAGACATTGAGGTGTCATGATTAAACACACATTACCAGTACTTAGTCTCATCCCACCTGAAGAGTTGTAAGAAAAGTTGAATGGCATCCCAGATTAATCCACTTAAAAACACATTCCATGCACAAAACACATTTCATTCCCTGTCACAACAGACAAATGGCATTTAGAACAGATTGCAACAACTTTACAATACAGCTACATTATCAGGTGCCGAGACATCAGAATAAACAGAGTAAAAGGAGTTAGTCTTACCACAGAGGTAGAAGCTGTCTGTTGTTGATGCTGCTCTGAGGCTCTATTTATCTGGTTGAGAGTTTGGAGTGCTAACCAAGCAGAAGTTAATTATGGCTCCCCTAATCAAGGATGTGGATTGGAGGAGAGAATTAGGGGCTGACTCCTCTTGCCACTGTGTATTTCTGTGATATTTGTCTTTGAATTGGATTTTGCTAACTTCATATAAAGGTATCTTATTAAATCATTGCTTATAGGCTTATAGGTGTTTGTCATTTACAAATCATTATCCATACATTTGTAGATGTTACTGTAGTAAGCTAATTACTACCAAACACAACCACAAACAGACAAATATAAGAATGAATTAAATATATGTATATTTGTTTATCAACATTACGCCAAAGCCTTACGAACAACTGTTTGCTGTCATTGAGTAAGAAGGTAAACCATCCCTTGCGGTAAGGATTATTGAAATTATAAAGGGGTAGAACATTTTTGAGATCATAACTGCCAGCATGAGTTTATTGCCTCTCAGCATTTTATAATAACAAGATTTACATCATTCATGTCCCTGCAGTGAAAGTCAAACTTGGGATTTGCAACTCATAACACAGGGACCTGGGAGAGGCCAGAGTATGTTCCTGACAACATATCTGAGTGGCAAGTTTATTGCAGTACTGATTTCAGTATCGTGAAGGTTGGGATGACTAATATGGACAATTTACTGTGCTTCCCAGCACCGGATCTCTGTGTTACATAGTAGATCATGGGGCTTCAATAGTGTGTAGTCTACAGAAGACCAGTGTCGGATGTTCACTTTAAAGGGGCAATCTGCAGTTCAAACAATAACAACGTGGACACCAGTAAACTGCTGAAGTATGGGCCTGGAGAAATGCAACAATTTTGTATATGTTGACTTAACCAACAAATTCATAGACAGGACTATGGATGCAAGGACTGACGATCTATGATATTAAAATTATAGTTTTAACCATGTATTGAGCCTATACAGTGTTTGTTTGCAATTGCACTGTTTACAAACAAAACCATAAAACAAGCTTATATTTTGGGTTCTGATGGGTTAGACAGTTGAACAAAGCTCATAAGGCATTTATACAGTGTGTTCTTCCAGAATCAATGGCTATATATTATGAACTTAAGTGTCCAACTAATAAATATACCCCTTTTGGTTTAGAAGAATATACAGTTGATGTAGGAAGTTTACATACACCTTAGCCAAATATGTTTGAACTGAGTTTTTCACAATTTCTGACATTTAATCCTAGTAAATATTCCCTGTCTTAGGTCAGTTAGGATTACCACTTTATTTTAAGAATGTGAAATGTCAGAATAATAGTAGAGAGAATGATTTATTTCAGCTGTTATTTCTTTCATCACATTCATAGTGGGTCAGAAGTTAACATACACTCAATTAGTATTTGGTAGCATTGCCTTTACATTGTTTAAATTAACTTGGGTCAAACGTTTCAGGTAGCCTTCCACAAGCTTCCCACAATAAGTTGGGTGAATTTTGGCTCATTCCTCCTGACGGAGCTGGTGCAACTGAGTCAGGTTTGTAGGCCTCCTTGCTTGCACATGCTTTTTCAGTTCTGGTCTCAAATGTTCTATGGGATTGAGGTCAGGGCTTTGTGATGGGTACTCCAATACCTTGACCTTGTTGTCCTTAAGACATTTCGCCACAACATTGGAAGTATGCTTGGGGTCATTGTCCATTTGGAAGACCCATTTGCGACCAAGCTTTAACTTCCTGACTGATGTCTTGAGATTTTGCTTCAATATATCCACAAAATGTTCCCTCCTCATGATGGCACCATTTTGTGAAGTGCACCGGTCCCTCCTGCAGCAGAGCACCCCCACAACATGATGCTGCCACCCCCGTGCTTCACGGTTGGGATGGTGTTCTCCGGCTTGCAAGCCTCCCCCTTTTTTCTCAAAACATAACAATGGTCATTATGGCCAAACAGTTATATTTGTGTTTCATCAGACCAGAGGACATTTCTCCAAAAAGTATGATCTTTGTCCCCATGTGCAGTTGCAAACCGTTGTCTGGATTTTTTATGTTGGTTTTGGAGCAGTGGCTTCTTCCTTGCTAAGCGGCCTTTCAGGTTAAATAGATATCGGACTCATTTTACTGTGGATTTAGATACTTTGTACCTGTTCCCTACCGCATCTTCACAGGGTCCTTTGCTGTTGTTCTGAGATTGATTTGCACTTTTTGCACCAAAGTACATTCATCTCTAGGAGACAGAACGCATCTCCT
Organism: Oncorhynchus mykiss; assembly: GCF_013265735.2. Classification (NCBI taxonomy): domain Eukaryota; kingdom Metazoa; phylum Chordata; class Actinopteri; order Salmoniformes; family Salmonidae; genus Oncorhynchus; species Oncorhynchus mykiss. The sequence goes on along the minus strand of NC_048569.1, from coordinate 16,946,282 downwards.
TCCTGAGCGGTATGGTACTGCGTGGTCCCATGGTGTTTATACTTGCGAACTATTGTTTGTACAGATGAATGTGGTACCTTCAGATCTTTGGAAATTGCTCCCAATGATGAACCAGACTTGTGGAGGTCTACAATTTTTTTCTGAGGTCTTGGCTGATTTCTTTTAATTTTCCCATGTCAAGCAAAGAGGCACTGAGTTTGAAGGTAGGCCTTGAAATACATCCACAGGTACACCTCCAATTGACTCAAATGATGTCAATTAGCCAATCAGAAGCTTCTAAAGCCATGACATCATTTTCTGGAATTTTCCAAGCTGTTTAATGGCACAGTCAACTTAGTGTATGTAAACTTCTGACCCAATGGAATTGTGATACAGTGAATTATAAGTGAAATAATCTGTCTGTAAACAATTGTTAGAAAAATGACTTGTGTCATGCACAAAGTAGATGTCCTAACCGACTTGCCAGAACTATAGTTTGTTAACAAGACATTTGTGGAGTGGTTGAAAAACAAGTTGTAATGGCTCTAACCTAAGTGTATGTAAACTTCTGACTTCAACAGTAACTTACTTGTACCTTCATGTACCACTCTCTTACCTTATCACAATTGAAAAACCTAATACGCCATGTTTTTGTTGTCATAGGTCCCTTTAGACAACAATTATGTATATTTTAAAATCATCTTTTAAAATGTAATCTTTCTAATTCATTAGGCACTACAGATATACAGTATCATTGATTGAAAAAGCTATTTGCATGTGAAAATAACTGGGATGCATTTGTTTCCATGTCGTTTCAACCCAAAAATGATACTGTATGTGATGACGTTGAATCAATGTGGAAAACTGATTGGATTTTAAAAAGTAATTAACGTAAGTGAATGTAGTCTTTTTTCCAACCAACTTTGAACCTAAATCGTTGAACTGACATTGAACTGACGTTTGTGCCCAGTGGGATGCTAGTTGATGAAGTACAAGATGTAAACAATAACAACATCATTTACAAGCCCAACAGCAACTTCCTTAATGGTCATGGAAGTACTGGGTGTCAGAAATACATACAGCATCACAGAACAATCTGGAGACTGGGGATTGCTTTAGAACCCACCCTAATAGAGAATATTGAATGTGATCAGCTGCCATTTGAGCTGTATGCAGGGGATATGGCCTTATATAGACACAGTTTACAACAGGTTAACAGGTTTGAAGTTGTTTGAGTAGCAGCTGCCTGGGTAACTGGGGTCACAGAGGAGATTCCTCCAGTTCAGCCCTGAAAGGAAGTGAATGCAAATGACAGCACAGGAGTCAAAAATACATTGAGAAACACAAAGAAACACAAAAAGTATTTCTGAATGTGTGTTATGTAGATTATTTGATAGCAGGCCATTTGTTTGAGGAAAGATGGTCCTGTCTGTCCATGAATGAGTTAAAAATAAGACTAAGAATAATAGACCTAACTGATTGGATTTATATAGTGCTTTTCCAGAGCTCAAGGATCTGTACATAGTAAAACTTGAGGTAGTCTCCTGAGTTTGGCAGCTGTCGTAGTAATAGCCTTGAACACTGGGCAGCAGCTGTTTTCTCTGTGGGCCACTGAATTCAACGGCTTTCACACTACGGCTGTTTAGTCCTGCAATCCACCCCACAAACAGGACTATATCTTGAGGGAACATGGCAATGGACATTAGACAGTCATAAAAGTAAACGTAATATTTAATGCTGTAAGAAATATGATTGTGAAATTAAAGTGATGCTTCTTTGTTGTTTCCAAACAAGATGTGGCAGCATTAGCTTACTTTGGTCTGGTTGTTCTGTAACATGGCTGTCTCTTAGCTACATTGTATAGCAATTGTAATATCCCAGACAGAGTAGAGGGTGCCATAAACAGCCACTTGAGCTCCCCATGACCCCAGACACTCCACACAAAAGCCATCTTAGTCCGGCTCTCTGGGGCCCATAAAAGTGACCATCACCTGTCTCACATCAGTATGTAGTGAATTTACAACCAGACACATTCTGGCTGGGACCTCCCACTCTGGGATTAAGGCGGGGATAAGGAGGCCAAAGGATGCAGAGATGCAACATCAAGTCAAAACCTGCAGTGGAGACAGCCTATAGTATAAACACATTTAAAAATAACCCCACATCTCACTCCAATACCATCTGGTCAAACAAACCACGCCAAATGTAACCCAGTGATGCTAATCTGAGATATATTGGCAATAAAGTTAAAATAGCAGTGGCTTGTGAGGTCCAGCAGTTGGTGCCGCTGCTGACCCATGTATACCAGGGGGGTCGATGTGGGTTTGATTCTGACCCACTGCCCTTGTGAGTTGCATTCCTGTCTTTTCTCCACTGTCCTATCTGTTAAATAAAATGACAATTTCCACTCCTTAAAAAAAGGAATAGTACAAGCCAAGTGGTTAACTTTGTGGCTAACATTCAATCTAATTGAGCAGTTCTCAATTAGATTCTCTTTTAGATTCTTTAACAATCTTTTCATTCTTCAACTGTTTATGATAAACACTGGTAGCTGAATCTAAAACTATGAAACAGTACATTTCAAAAATACATTTAAATAACATTAATAGTACGGGACCAATGTGTCTGCTTAATTAGTCTTCTCATCCCATGTCATTACTTCTGGGTTTAGGGTCACTTTAGAGAGAGTGTAATACAATGCTTGTTAGGAAGTCACAATGATTTCACATTAGTTTGGACCACAAACTCCTACACAGTTAATCCCTTCCCTTCCTGCTTTCTCTGGCAAAAAAAGAATGGGCGGCCAATAGTTGCGTCCTACGTAATCAACTGTGTGACTGTGTCATCGACTGCACTGAGTCTTAATGGAATGTTGGTGCGTTCAAGACAACTGGGAACTCAGAAATATACGAGGTCAAATCATGACGTTAGTGATCTTCAGGTCGGGAAGTCGGAGCTCTAGCAAGAGGCCCGAGTTACTGAGTTGGAATTCCAAGTTGGATGACTGTTCAAAACGATTTTTCCCAGTTGGAGGTATTTTTTCCAGAGTTCCCAGTAGTCTTGAACGCACTGAAGTCAGAGATTTCCGAGTTCCAAGTTGTTTTGAATGCAGGCATATTTAATCAACTCACAGATTGCTATAACGTATGATGTTGTTAGTTGATAGGTAAAAGTACATCTCCAGGCGTTGTAAGATCTGGCAAGGTCTAAGCAGCGGAACATAACCCTTGATTTGATTAATCAGATGAGGTAGTTCAGGGCGACAACAAAATTGTGACTGCCTTAACCTCTACCTACAGCCCCTTGATCTCGTATCTGACAGGGCTAAATAGATGGAAGCAGTAAGTTGGAAACACTACCTCCAACATAAAGTGAGTGTATGTGTATCAATAGTGCTGGCTTCACGCGCTTGTCGGAATTGGGCAACTGGGAAGTCGTAAATGCGACACGATTGTGTTCATGCGCTATTTAACTCGGAACAATTCTTCAACCAATAGCCTAAGACTTTAGCTAGCAAAATGTTTTACTAATAAAGTTAACTAGCTTGCTTAACATTGACAATGGCCATACTAGCTAAATTATACATATTGATAGGTTTGTAATTGTCAAAAACGGATTTGCTGTCATCTTTTGGTTTAAAATGTAAAAGATCAGTGGTGAAACTTCACAACTCGGCTTGATTTTCTCACTTCCCCACTTTTAATTCTCACTAAAAGGGTCATTCAAGTCAAATTTCCCATTGGGAACTCATTCCGATAGCATGTAAACTCGGCATAGGTCTGGGCTCCTTCAGCCAGGTAATGCGCTTGCCTAGTCATCCACTACCAAAGGTGACCGACTGCTTTGCCCCAAGTAAACCAAGCAAAATAGGTGCGCTCACTTTAATTAAGGAAGGTTGCGATTTCACCGGTCGTCACTAGTTACCATAGCCACAAACCCCGCCTATTCCTACAATTTCGCTTCTTAAAATGTGAACCATAACGAAACTACTAACATTATGCCTAATCTTAACTTCAAATTAAGACCAAAATCAAATTTTAGTTTCAATCAATTTTTACGATAGCCAATGTTGACTTTGTGGCTATGGTAACCGATTCCACCGGTGGATAGATCCAAAATGGACGCCGGAGTAAAAACTGCACTGAGCTTTAAAAACTTCAGGAATAACAAAAGGGCAAAGAGGATGCAATCAAGAGTAGACACACCTTCTTCGTTATAACCAGAAGAATCGTAAAACGGTTGGAAGGCTAAATGATGAATCTTCCGGTAATGACACAGAAAATTGATTGTTGACTGTAAATATAGACAAATTGCATTGGCTATCCGGCTAGTATTAACTAAGCTAATGTAACATGTCTGCCCTCCGCTTTATGATATTCACGGATGATGATGCACGATAGTGATGACTTGATAACAATGATGTGTGTTTCAGGTAATGTCAGCAGGTAATGTCAAACTGTTTAGCTAGCTCGCTAACATTAGCTAGTTAATTTATAGCTAACGGACTAGCCAGCTAACATTACCTGGTGATCTAGTTAACAACTGGGAGATGAATTGCTAGCTAATTGAGCAAATGATAGCCATACCACCTCTAGATATAACATAGGTTCTGGTCCAAACACTCAAAAGACACACCCTCAAATTAAGTGGACACTTCTGATGACGTCTGACGAGTATACACTTTCAGGGCGAGGTATGAATGATTTTTAAATGGACCACACTTGGCCGGAAACTCGTCACTCGTTCATCCCGCGATGATTGTGTTCTCAGCCACCCGTAGCATAAGTGGATGAGGGTGTCTTTTGGATTGTAGCCCTAGTATTACTATTTACCCATTGTCATGATTAGGACATTTTGGTCACCATGGATACTAGCAGCATAATTAGATGGCTAATAGTAAGCTAGCTAGCTGATCGTTAGTCATGATATAGCCCAAAGACCAGCAGATGGCGATATTGAGTCGTTTCATCATACCTCCAAACACATTAGCTGTGTTCGACCACACTAACCATACTATTTGTGATGTAAATTGAGTATGTAGTATACTTATTGGTCATAGTATGGCTAGTTAGTATGCCAAAAGTTCCCAGCTGTACTACATTCTACAAAATACGAAGAATTCACTCAGAGGACACTTTCTGTACTTTTAAGGCCCATAATGAAATTCTTCAGAAAATGGGCGTGGCTTCACACCGTTTTCAGATTTGAGGAGGAAAATATACAGTCCGACAAGAGCAGATACAAATTCATTGCTTTAACTAATTTTGACAAATGTTAAGAAAATGTTGAGCAATGTAATAAACGAATGACTTTTCAAATAAATTACACAACACGTTTTGTTGGCTCACAATGTGTTGGCTACGCTATCTTTACGAACCGCATATCATTACAGCAGTAGGTATGTTAGTTAGCTACCTCATTAGTTGGCTACTAATATATTGAACTTGCCAGTGTATTAACTATATGCTAACTAACTGCCCAACGTTTATTGATTTGATTATTCACGTCATCCTAAGCTAAGTGGTATAGTCAAATCAAATTTTATTTGTCACATACACATGGTTAGCAGATGTTAATGCAAGTGTTGCGAAATGCTTGTGCTTCTAGTTCCGGCAATGCAGTAATAACCAACGAGTAATCTAACCTAACAATTCCACAACTATTACCTTATACACACAAGTGTAAAGGGATAAAGAATATGTACATAAAGATATATGAATGAGTGATGGTACAGAACGGCATAGGCAAGATACAGTAGATGGTATAGAGTACAGTACATATGAGATGAGTAATGTAAGGTATGTAAACATTATATTAAGTGGCATTGTTTAAAGTGGCTAGTGACACATTTTTACATCAATTTCCATAAATGTCCATTATTAAAGTGGCTGGAGTTGAGTCAGTATGTTGGCAGCAGCCACTCAATGTTAGTGGTGGCTGTTTAACAGTCTGATGGCGTTGAGATAGAAGCTGTTTTTCAGTCTCTCGGTCCTTGCTTTGATGCACCTGTACTGACCTCGCCTTCTGGATGATTGCGGGGTGAACAGGCAGTGGCTCGGGTGGTTGTTGTCCTTGATGATCTTTATGTCCTTCCTGTGACATTGGGTGGTGTAGGTGTCCTGGAGGGCAGGTAGTTTGCCCCCCGGTGATGCGTTGTGCAGACCTCACTACCCTCTGGAGAGCCTTACGGTTGTGGGCAGAGCAGTTGCCGTACCAGGCGGTGATACAGCCCGACAGGATGCTCTCGATTGTGCATCTGTAGAATTTTGTGAGTGCTTTTGATGACAAGCCGAATTTCTTCAGCCTCCTGAGGTTGAAGAGGCGCTGCTGCGCCTTCTTCACAACGCTGTCTGTGTGGGTGGACCAATTCAGTTTGTCCGTGATGTGTACGCCGAGGAACTTAAAACTTACCAACCTCTCCACTACTGTCCCGTCGATGTGGATAGGGGGCTGCTCCCTATGCAGTTTCCTGAAATCCACAATAATCTCCTTTGTTTTGTTGACGTTGTGTGTGAGGTTATTTTCCTGACACCACACTCACCTCCTCCCTGTAGGCCGTCTCGTTGTTGTTGGTAATCAAGCCTACCACTGTAGTGTCGTCCGCAAACTTGATGATTGAGTTGGAGGCGTGCATGGCCACGCAGTCGTGGGTGAACAGGGAGTACAGGAGAGGGCTCAGAAGGGACCCTTGTGGGGCCCCAGTGTTGAGGATCAGCGGGGTGGCGATGTTGTTACCTACCCTCACCACCTGGGGGCGGCCTGCCAGGAAGTCCAGTACCCAGTTGCACAGGGCGGGGTCGAGACCCAGGGTCTCAAGCTTGATGACGAGCTTGGAGGGTACTATGGTGTTAAATGCTGAACTGTAGTCGATGAACAGCATTCTCACATAGGTATTCCTCTTGTCCAGATGGGTTAGGGCAGTGTGCAGTGTGGTTGCGATTGTGTAGTCGGTAGAACTATTGGGGTGGTAAGCAAATTGGAATGGGTCTAGGGTGTCAGGTAGGGTGAAGGTGATATGGTCCTTGACTAGTCTCTCAAAGCACTTCATGATGACGGAAGTGAGTGCTACGGGGCGGTAGTCGTTTAGCTCAGTTTCCTTAGCTTTCTTGGGAACAGGAACAATGGTGGCCCCCTTGAAGCATGTGGGAACAACAGCCTTGGATAAGTATTGATTGAATATGTCCGTAAACACACCAGCCAGCTGGTCTGTGCATGCTCTGAGGACGCGGCTGGGGATGCCGTCTGGGCCTGCAGCCTTGCGAGGGTTAACACGTTTAAATGTTTTACTCACGTCGGCTGCAGTGAAGGAGAGCCCGAAGGTTTTGATAGCGGGCCGTGTCAGTGGCACTGTATTGTCCTCAAAGCGAGCAAAAAAGTTGTTTAGTCTGTCTGGGAGCAAGTCATCCTGGTCCGTGATGGGGCTGGTTTTCTTTTTGTAATCCGTGATTGACTGTAGACCCTGCCACATACCTCTTGTGTCTGAGCCGTTGAATTGTGACTCTACTTTGTCTCTATACTGACACTTGTTTGTTTGATTGCCTTGCAGAGGGAATAGCTACACTGTTTGTATTTGGTCATGTTTCCGGTCACCTTGCCCTGGTTAAAAGCAGTGGTTCGCGCTTTCAGTTTCGCGTGAATGCTGCCATGAATCCACGGTTTCTGGTTTGGGAATGTTTTAATCGTTGCTGTGGGTATAGCATCGCCGATGCACTTTCTAATGAACTCGCTTACCGAATCAGCGTATTCGTCAATGTTGTTGTTGGACGCAATGCGGAACATATCCCAATCCACGTGATCGAAGCAGTCTTGAAGCGTAGAATCAGATTGGTCGGACCAGCGTTGAACAGACCTGAGCGCGGGAGCTTCTTGTTTTAGTTCCTGTCTGTAGGCTGGAAGCAACAAAATGGAGTCGTGGTCAGCTTTTCCAGAAGGAGGGCAGGGGAGGGCCTTATATGCGTCGCGGAAGTTAGAATAACAATGATCCAGGGTTTTACCAGCCCTGGTAGCACAATCGATATGCTGATAGAATTTAGGGAGTCTAGTTTTCAGATTAGCCTAGAGTCAAATAAAGTTTGTTCAGGGCCATCGATGTGTCTGCTTGGGGGGGAATATATACGGCTATGATTATAATCGAATAGAATTCCCTTGGTACATAATGCGGTCGACATTTGATTGTGAGGAATTCTAAGTCAGGTGAACAGAAGGACTTGAGTTACAGTATGTTGTTATGATCACACCACGTCTCATTAATCATAAGGCATACCCCCCCCGCCCCTCTTCTAACCAGAAAGATGCTGTCGGCGCGATGCGTGAAGAAACCAGCTGGCTGCACCAACTCCGTTAGCGTGTCTCGAGTGAGCCATGTTTCCGTGAAGCAAAGAACGTTACAGTCTCTGATGTCTCTCTGGAAGGCAACCCTTGCTCGGATTTCATCAACCTTGTTGTCAAGAGACTGGACATTGGCGAGTAGTATGGTAGGGAGTGGCGTGCGATGTGCCCGTCTTCGGAGCCTGACCAGAAGACCGCTTCGTTTGCCCCTTTTACGGCATCGTTGTTTAGTGTCGCCGGCTGTGCTGCAGACGTTTACTGACACCGGCCATATTAAACGGAAGTTGAGCGTTCGTAAATTCATCAGTTATTCTGCGCTCTGGCACACTCAGACGAGAGTGCTCTGAAATCGGAGTAGATAGCCAGAGTGAATTTATGTCCATTATGTCCATACTTCCGACAGAGATGGCCGCCTCGCTTCGCATTCCTAGGAAACTATGCAGTATTTCGTTTTTTTACGTGTTATTTCTTACATTGGTACCCCAGGTAATCTTAGGTTTCATTACATACAGTCGGGAGGAACTACTGAATATAAGAGCAGCGTCAACTCACCATCATTACGACCAGGAATATGACTTTCCCGAAGCGGATCCTGTGTTTTGCCTTAACTGTGCTTCCGTCGGCAGCACAGTTAGTCACCAATGCTGTAGATAACATGAAAACAGCCTAACCAGCTCTGCTATGGCAAGTAAAATGGTCAGAGTGAGGTGTTCTCTCATTTGTGTCTGGAAGTAGCTTGCCAGTTAGCTTGTGTGCTTGACTGCCTTGTGATTGTCAGAACGCTCGGATCAACCCTACTCCTCCGCCAGTGTGCGCTCTGAACGCTCTGAGAGGGGAAACGCTCAGAATTTACAAATATACAATCTGACAACGCTCTGAATTTAAGAATTTACAAACACAAAAAAATGTATATCTTGTAATTTGTTATGCTAACAAGCTAGCAAGTGGTTGCATAGCAAGATAATCAACTTCCGGTAGACAGGTGTAGCGCTAGTATGCTCAACTGAAAGGATACCGTTCATTTACAGTACACTAATATGAACTAATAGTTAGTATGGGTATTCGAACACAGCTATTGTCTTCAGCTGGCAATACACTTGTATCCCCCATGAACCGGTTTGTACCTAAAATATTCTCCATTCATGCTGCAAATGTGATGATTTCCTCCTTACAGTGGTAAGAAAAAGTATGTGAACCCTTTGGAAATACCTGGATTTCTGCATAAATTGGTCATAACATTTGATCTGATCTTCATCTAGGTCACAATAATAGACAAACACTGAACGTTTGACATCCCTAGTAGTATTCATAGTAGTACAACATATGTACACAATAGGCAGTGGTGGAAAAAGTACACAAGTGTCATACTTGGGTAAAAGTAAAGATACATAATAGAAAATGACTCAAGTGAAAGTCACCCAGTAAAATACTATACTGAACAAAAATATAAACGCATCATCTAAAGTGTTGATCCCATGTTTCAGGAACTGAAATAAAAGATCCCAGAAATGTTCCATACGCACAGGTGCACCTTGTGCTGGGGACAGTTTTGTGAAACAATGCCACAGATGTCTCATGTTTTGAGTGGGGGTATGGGCAGGCATGAGTGTGCAATTGGCATGACTGCAAGAATGTCCACCAGAGCTGTTGCCAGAGAATGTTATGTTTATTTCTTTACCATAAGCCCTCGTTTTAGAGACATGGTACGTCCAACCGGCATCTTTAGCGCAGACCACGTGTAACCATACCAGCCCAGGACCTCCACATCCAGCTTCTTCACCTGCAGGATCGTCTGAGACCAGCCACCCGGACAGCTGATGAAACTGATGCATATTTTTGTCTGTAATAAAGCCCTTTTGTGTGGAAATACTCATTCTGGTTGGCTGGGCTGACTATCCAGTGGGTGGGCCTATGGCCTCCTAGCCACAGGAGTCGCTAGTGCGTGATGAGACAAGGATATCCCTACCGGCCAAGCCCTCCCTAACACGGATGACGCTAGGCCAATTGTGCGTCGCCCCACGGACCTCCCGGTCATGGCCGGCTGCGACAGAGCCTGGGCGCGAACCCAGAGTCTCTGGTGGCACAGCTAGCACTGCGAGGCAGTGCCCTAGACCACTGCTGTTCACTATATTTGAGTGAGTTTAAAAGTATCTGCTTTTAAATATCAAAAGTAATAGTAAATGCTCTAATATACTTAAGTATCAAAATTATAAATATAAAAATAATAAATCATTTCAAATTCTTTATATTAAGCAAACCAGAAAGCACGATTTTCTTGTTCTTATTGGTATTTTATTATGATCCTCATTAGCTGTTGCAAAAGCAGTAGCTACTCTTCCTGGGGTCCACATGAAACATGACATAATACAGAACATTAATAGAACATAAATGTTATTTGAATTTACAGATAACCATGGGCACACTCCAATACACATAAAGCATTGTAAAATTCCTTTGTGTCCTTAAACTGATGAGGCTGCTGTAAACTTGTGACAGACTTGTTTATTGTGACACCCTATGGGGCTATTCTTTCCTTTTTTAGCTCTTGAATTAGATTTCTCCATAAACATGGAGAGCAGGGGTCAGAGTCTGAAGTACACAATAACACATAGCTGGAGAACGTTGAGATGCTGTTTGGTCAACAATTGATATGTTATTAATTCATCGACCTGTCTGAGGAGTGGAAACTGGATGAAGGCTTCGGTTTATTCCTAAGCTATACCTAACTAATTACAACATTTTTACACTGACTTGGAAACTGAAATGGCAACCGAAATGTTGATTGAAATGCATTCGCCCAGTCCACATAAGACCAATAGTTAACAGATAACAATACTTTATTTTGTTCTACTTTCAGGAGGTGAAGTAGTGAGTGGAGCCTCTCTCCCGCCAACAGCCTAGCATGGACAACTTCTTCAAGGCTGCTGTATGTGACCTGGACAAGCTTCTGGATGACTTTGAGCTCAATACAGGTTAGATGTGGTTACTATGAAAAACCCCATTGACAGCATATATTTATTTGTATTTTCTCTATGTGGGTTGGGAGGGCGTGGTGTTAAAGCTGCAAAATGTAACTTTTTGGACGACCTGACCAACTTTACATAGAAATGTGAGTTATAGATATGTCATTCGCATTGAAAGCAAGTCTAAGAAGCGGTAGATCTGTTCTATGTGCGCTATTTCTATGCTTCCCATTCTAAAGTTTTGTCTTTGCGTCTTTTACTTTGGGTTTGTACACCAGCTTCAAACAGCTGAAAATACAATATTTCTGGGTATGTAAAATATATTTCACAGCGGTTTAGATGGTACAATGATTCTCTACGCTAAACATTGCTTGTTTTGTCACATGAACTCAAATAAGGCAAACTTTTCGAATTTTAACAACCAGGAAAAGGTGGAGTGAATTCTGCATATTGCACCTTGAACTGAACAATTAATATTGTTTTTAAACTAGTTGATACTTGTACATGTGGTGCACATTGTACTTTGTAGTTGCTAACTTAAAACGTGTTGCTCACATGTTCTGCTGAGATATTAACGACAGAATTGTTTAACGGATAATTCTCTCTTTCCCTCCCGACCAGATGAGCACAACTACAGATCAGTCTCTCTGTCACCTCCCGCGTATCCCGGCCACTCTCTGGGCCCTCAGGGTTTCCTTCCGGAAACCTCCACAGTTCCAGTTCCGCACTCTCTCCTTGACCTAAACTCCCTGCACTATGGCACTGCCCCCAGCTGCCCCGACTGTCCCAGCCCCAGTCCTGGAGATTGCGAGGCCAAGGGACGGCCTCTCATGGGGGTTGACCTGCTCTCCTCTGTGGACGGTCGGGGGGCTGCTAAGAGCTGTGCGCCACCCTTTCCCAAGCGGGCCCTGAAGAAGCCTGTGTGTGACCTGGTCAGTGACACAGGCTCAGCCCACCTCCTCCTCCGGGCCAACAGCCACGACGCCTTCAGTGAGCTGGATGTGGTGGAGAGACGGCTGGAGGAGGAGCTTCTGGTGGACTTCACCAGCCCCTTGGTGGCACTGCCTGAGGGCTCCTCAGCAGGTCTGGGTCCCAGCCTTGGAAGGACTGAGGGGAGGGAGGCTGCCGGGGGAGAGGAGGGGCTGCTGGGGCTGGACTCTGGTGGTTACTCTGCCACTCTCAGTCTGCTGGATGTGATTCTCCCTGCTGCTGTGGAGAGGCCCCCCTCACTGAGGAACTCTGAGTCTGGAGAGACGGAGGAAGAGAGAGACAGAGAGGGAGAAGCGACAGAAGTGGCCTTCGTCAACCAACACCTGAAAATCACACCAGCCCACCAGGACCAGGCTAGTGTTCCACCTGTTGCCATAGACACCAAAAAAGAGGACACTCCCACGTGTGATATCGACACAGAGGCCAGGGAGGAGGGTGAGGGGTCTTTGGAGCCCTCTGAGCTGACTGAAGCAGAGAGCTCTGGGAGCTGCACTGGACAGAAACCTAACCCTGAGGACGGCAGTGGTGGTGTGGCCGAGAGCCCATCAGCAGAGACAGAGCTTTCGCTGTCCTGCCTGCCCATGGGCGTGTCCATGTGTGGGGCCCTGGTGGCCTCCAAGAACCCTGAGGAAGCCATGGGAGGGGGGCGAGGGGAGGCTGGCCAAACTGAGACCTTAGAGGCAGAGTCCCTGTCTGCTTTTGAAGTCCAGGAGGAAGTTACTCTCCCAGAGAACCCTGAGACTGTGGGGGACTGTACCAACCCTGATGATGCCCCTGAAAACAAACCTGTCCAGTCACCTAGCACACAGAGCCCAGAGACAACCACCATGCCTTTCCACCTGGTAGCCTCGGCTCCCACCGTCTCCCAGCGGCCACTGAAGGTCAGCTTCTCCCTAGTGGAAAAGCAGCCAGTCACAGGGGCTCCACAGCGCCCAGCCTCCCCTACCTCAGAGCCCAGCCCCAACCCAATGGACCCACCTGCGTTTGGGTTTGAGTACCTGCCGGAGAGCGACCAGGCCGGGCTGCTTGTGACAGATGAGGAACTGGACGCCTTCCTCCGGGGGGAGACCCAGGGCCAGGAGGACAACGGGGTCCCTGACTGCGGGAGGCCCGGGGAGAACCTCCAGGATGAGGGCTTCTCCGAGCTCAACGGGAACCTGGAGGAGCGGCTAGTGGAGGAGGAGCTGCGGAGCTGCAGCCGTAGCCTAGGGGAAGGGCTGGAGAGGCTGGCCTCCCGGGAGAGTGACACGACCTTGTCTGCAGAGGGGAACGTGAGTCGAGCTCTCTCCGCTCCCTCCCAGGACCCCCCCAGCCCCAGCCACAAAGACTCCAGCCCCTGTAGTCCCAGTAACCTCCCACCACCCTACTACGGAGGGGCCCGACCCAAACAGCTGCTCTGTCAAGCACCCAGAGCACCTCAAGCAGCGGGGGAGGACCAAGGGCCCAGTAGCCCCACAGACCGCACCGACACTGGGGAAGAGGTGGACCAAAGCCCCTCTCCTCCCAGCCCCAACCCTGCCGAGGACTCCTCTAACCAAGGTGTACCCTGTCCAGGTTACTCCCCGCCTGAGCTCTATGTGAGCAGTGTGGGATACGACGAACTGTCGGAGCCCCCACCCTACCCTGGCAAGCCTGCTGAAGAGGGGAGCGGGTCCTCAGAGGGGAGGGAGGCGGAGGATGAAGATGGGCTGGGGTGCAAGCAGCCCCCCTGGGTGCCGGATTCGGAGGCACCCAACTGTATGAACTGCTGGCAGAAGTTCACCTTCACCAGGAGGAGGCACCACTGCCGGGCCTGTGGGAAGGTACGTACCCAAATCTGGCCATGAAGGGACTTTCTTTACCTTCATTTCTAGGGTCATCTTTTGCACTGTTGTTGATAACATATTTGGTCTTTTGAAGATATTCATTTTTATTGACATTAGGTGTTAGTAGCTAAATATACTTTTACATAGTAACACATAATAAAGAGCTCTAACATACACTGAACACAAATATAAATGCAGCATGCAGTTCCACACTCTCTCCCTGACCTAAACTCCCTGTATTATGACACTGCCCCCAGCTGCCCAACTGCCCCAGCCCCAGTCCTGGTCCCATGTTTCTTGAGATTAAATAAAATATCCCAGAAATGTTTTATACACACAAAAAGCTTGGTGCACAAATTTGTTTGCATATTACCTTTGCAAGATAATCCATCCACCTGACAGGCATGGCATATCAAGAAGCTGATTAAACAGCATGATCATTACACAGGTGCACCTTGTGCTGGGGACAATGAAAGTCCACTCTAAAATGTGCAGTTTTGTCAAACAAAACAATGCCACAGATGTCTCAAGTTTTGAGTGGGGGTTATGGCATGGGCAGGCATAAGCTACGGACAATGAACACAATTGCATTTTATCAATGGCAATTTGAATGCACATAGATACCATGACAAATTCCTGAGGCCCATTGTCGTGCCATTCATCCGCCGTCAGCACCTCATGTTTCAGCATGATAATGCAAAGCCCCATGTCGCAAGGATCTGTACACAATTCCTGGGAGCTGAAAATGTCACCGTTCTTCCATGGCCTGCATAGTCACCAGACATGTCACCCATTGAGCACGTTTGGCATGCTCTGGATCGACGTGTACAACAGTGTTTTCCAGGTCCCGCCAATATCCAGCAACTTCGCACAGCCATTGAAGAGGAGTGGGACAACGCATTTCCACTGCTCCGGAGTCCAATGGTGGCGAGCTTTACACCACTCCAGCCGACGCTTGCCATTGCGCATAGTCATCTTTGGCTTGTGTCCGGCTGCTTGGCCATTGAAACCCATTTCATGAAGCTCCCGACGAACAGTTTTTGTGCTGATGTTGCTTCCAGAGGCAGTTTGGAACTCGGTAGTGAGTGTTGCAACCGAGGACAGACAATTTTACACGCTTCAGCACTCTGCGGTCCCGTTCTGTGAGCTTGTGTGGCCTACCACTTCGCGGCTGAGCCATCGTTGCTCCTAGGCATTCCACTTCAAAATAACAGTACTTACAGTTGACCGGGGGCAGCACTAGCAGGGCAGATATTGGAGGAACTGACTTGTTGGAAAGGTGGCATCTTATGACAGGACCACGTTGAAAGTCACTGCGCTCTTCAGCAAGGCCATTCTTCTGCCAATGTTTGTCTATGGAGATTGCATGGTGGTGTGCTCGTTTTTATACACCTGTCAGCAACAGATGTGGCTGAAATAGCCGAATCCATTCATTTGATGTGGTGTCCACCATCATGTGAAATTCATGGACTAGGGTCTAATGAATGTATTTCAATTGACTGATTTCCTTATATGAACTGTAACTCTGTAAAATCGTAGAAATTGTGGCATGTTGAGATGATATTTTTGTTGAGTATAAGTGTGTGACCCAGTCACACAGATCCTGAATATGAATGGAAGCTGAAGAAAATAATAAATAGGGTAATCTCTTCCTCTCATAATGAAACAATGAAACATCATTACACAATCAGTTAACGTCAATACAGCAGCGATACTGCCAATTCCAATGAGGCACATTTCTGTATTTACTGAGTCAGAGGATTCAAGTGTAAATGTGGGTTACAATGTGGAGCAGTGACCTACCTATGATTCAGTTCATCCAGACTGTTACCTATCTTCTCTTTGTAGAGAGAACACTTCCAGTCTCGTGTTTACAAAGCAACACGGAGTTCCCTGCTTACATACGTCACACTCGATCACACAGTATGGGACGATATCGCCTATATACCACACCCCCATCCTCTGCTGCTACAGTGGGGCAAAAAAGTATTTAGTCAGCCACCAATTGTGCAAGTTCTCCCACTTAAAAAGATGAGGCCTGTAATTTTCATAATAGGTACACTTCAACCATGACAGACAAAATGAGAAAAAAAATCCAGAAAATCACATTGTAGGATTTTTAATGAATTTATTTGCAAATTATGGTGGAAAATAAGTATTTGGTCACCTACAAACAAGCAAGATTTCTGGCTCTAGCCAGTCTCCAGATCTCAATCCCATAGAAAATCTTTGGAGGGAGTTGAAAGTCTGTGTTGCCCAGCAACAGCCCCAAAACATCACTGCTCTAGAGGAGATCTGCATGGAGGAATGGGCCAAAATACCAGCAACAGTGTGTTGTGAAGACTTACAGAAATGTTTGACCTCTGTCATTGCCAACAAAGGGTATATAACAAAGTATTGAGGTAAACTTTTGTTATTGACCAAATACTTATTTTCCACCATAATTTGCAAATAAATTCATAAAAAATCCTACAATGGGATTTTCTGGATTTTGTTTCTCATTTTGTCTGTCATAGTTGAAGTGTACCTATAATGAAAATTACAGGCCTCTCTCATCTTTTTAAGTGGGAGAACTTGCACAATTGGTGGCTGACTAAATACTTTTTTGCCCCACTGTATATACAGCTTACTCAGATAGAGGCATGTCAATTATTCTTATTCCAGGTTCTCTATATATCTCCTCTTCTCTGAGGTCTGAGAAGCCAGGTCTAACAGCCCAGTGACTAAAGCCAGAGCTAAGGCCCCAACAACCCAGTGACTAAGCCCACACTGATTTAAAGCAGCATTACACAGGAGTCCCAGGGGCATTAACACTATAAGCTACTTACTGCAGTACTACAGGATATAGAAGGGATGATCAGCGAGGGGCTACGTGTTCTGTGGAAAATAATGAACGACGTGAAACTAACCTTCCACAGAGTTGCATTACTTTCAGGAGAATGCGTAGAGCCCCAAATTGATTATCCCTTTTTATACCATGGCTATAATTTAACACATTTGCCTCTAGAAATGTGTTTATTTGTCAGTAGAAATGTGTTCAACATCCACTGAAGTAGCTAGCAAGTTTACTAGTTGCCTTTTTAACCAAACAAACTGACTTGCTAGTTTAGCTAACCAAACCTGTAATGGCCTGGGTGTAGCTGGTAGAGAGGAGTCAGGTGCAGGACAGCAGAGATGATTAATAAAAGTAACTTCACTCAAAATGACCAAATACATGTAGTCCAATACCAAGCCCACACAAAAGGACCGAAATACAATAAAACAAACACGCACATAAACCATGGGGAAAACAGAGGGTTAAATAATGAACATGTAATTGGGGAATTGAAACCAGGTGCGTAAAACAAAGACAAAACAAATGGAAAATGAAAAGTGGATCGGCGATGGCTAGAAGGCCGGTGACTTCGAACGCCGCCCGAACAAGGAGAGGGACCGACTTCGGCGGAAGTCGTGACAAAACCAAGTCTTAGGTTGCTATTATGAAAATAAAATTTAACAATGTAAGTAATGTTTTCATTTCAACTTTTGCTTTCAAAAGCAGCTCAAACATAGAACATGTATGAAGGAACTATAGCCATTGAATTCTACCATGCTGATATACCGTACTTTATAGGGAAATAATGCATGCTCTAGAATGCTCTTCAAACCAATCAGATATGAGTATTCAACAATACCATGGTACTGTATAAAGAGGACTAGTCTAATGTACTTTACCACCTCCTTTGACTTCTCTTCTTAATTGCTGCACAATCAATTATATAAATTATTCCTTTAATGTACTGCTTTTCTTTATGCTAGGGCAAGACATGGGTCACACACTTAACATTGCATGAATAACTTCATGTAGATTGTGTGTACGTATAGTGGTGTGTTGCAGTAGTGTTTGTCTCCTGCCTGATGTTTGTCCTCCCACCCGTGATGCAGGTGTACTGTGCCATCTGCTGCAATAGGAGATGCAAGCTAAAGTACCTGGACAAGGAGGCCCGGGTGTGTGTCGTCTGCTTCGAGACCGTACACAGAAGTAAGACCCAAGGTTTGAGTGTGTTTTCGTCTAGAAGATCATACACATGTTTAAGAATGTATGTGTTGTCTGCTATTATACAGTGAGGTGTGTGTGCGTGTGTGCGTGCGTGCGTGTGTGCGAGCGTGCATGCGTGCGTACATCCATTTTCTTCCGAGATACTAATCACACACCACCATCCGATGCGTGCACCTCAGCTGACTGCTCTGAATTACTCTGTATTGTCAGGCTCCTCTTCTCAGAACAACAAGAACAAAGACGCTGATGTCTGAAGAACACAGTCTTCACAGCCTGGTGTCTGTTGCTGTAGTGTAGTTAGTAGGCCTCAGCTCTGCTCAGCCTTGGGGGCTTAAGGGAGCTCTGTTGTCAGTGAATGATGCAGGGAAAGGAACCCAGTTTATGTTGACTCTGAACTGCTAGCCCTATAAGGTGACTCATTCATCTTTAAACTGTTTCAACTTGGAGTTGTCATTAACAGACCATGTCTGGAGTTGTCATTAACAGACCATGTCTGGAGTTGTCATTGACAGACCATGTCTGGAGTTGTCATTAACAGATCATGTCTGGAGTTGTCATTAACAGACCATGTCTGGAGTTGTCATTAACAGACCATGTCTGGAGTTGTCATTAACAGACCATGTCTGGAGTTGTCATTAACAGATCATGTCTGGAGTTGTCATTAACAGATCATGTCTGGAGTTGTCATTAACAGACCATGTCTGGAGTTGTCATTAACAGACCATGTCTGGAGTTGTCATTAACAGATCATGTCTGGAGTTGTCATTAACAGATCATGTCTGGAGTTGTCATTAACAGATCATGTCTGGAGTTGTCATTAACAGACCATGTCTGGAGTTGTCATTAACAGACCATGTCTGGAGTTGTCATTAACAGACCATGTCTGGAGTTGTCATTAACAGATCATGTCTGGAGTTGTCATTAACAGACCATGTCTGGAGTTGTCATTAACAGACCATGTCTGGAGTTGTCATTAACAGACCATGTCTGGAGTTGTCATTGACAGACCATGTCTGGAGTTGTCATTGACAGACCATGTCTGGAGTTGTCATTAACAGACCATGTTTAGAGTTGTCATTAGCAGACATGGTCTGCTGAATATGCTGACCACACCACTCGCGTCACAAAAATATATTTAAGCATACATGTTATTGCACCCATGCCAACCTTGCCAAGCGCTGAAATAGAAGTCAGTTCTATTTGTGACACTGAACTCGGTGCGGGTCGTGCCTCTCCCATCTCCTCATTTTTTATTTTTTTAACCTTGATTTAACTAGGCGAGTCAGTTAAGAACAAATTCTTGTTTTCAATGACGACCTAGGAACAGTGGGTTAACTGCCTGTTCAGGGGCAGAACGACAGATTTGTACCTTGTCAGCTCGGGGATTTGAACTTGCAACCTTCCAGTTACTAGTCCAACGATCTAACCACTAGGCTTCCCTGCCGCCCTCATTAGTTTATAGAAGCAGATACCCATGTGCCATCTCCTCATTGGCTATACCCACGTGGGTGATTGAAAGATGAACTGAGTTTGGTCAGTCGTCGTGATAACTACGAAAGTTAAATGCCAATCGTCATATAAAGTCCAAAGAAGAAAAAGCCTGGAAGGAGGAGAGATGACTAGAAACGATCTGGCTAACAGTTTTATGTGTGAATTAATTGTTGGCGTAGAGGACCTTGCGCATTTCAGGTAAAATAACAGCTCCACGTTTATATCCCAGGACAAATTAGCTAGCAACTGCAAGCTAGCTAGCTAAATTGCCATTAATGTTTAATGCTTTCGACCTGTACCCAAATTAATATAATTGGTTCAGAGTTTGTTTTGATATTTCAGCCTGCGTGTTGTGATGGTGTTTGGTGTGGGGGGACAAAATCAATTTGCTCCCGTGTGGCCGGTTTGGGTACGGTGTTAGAAGAGTCGCTTTATAAAGGTATCATATTATAAAGGTATCATATTATAAAGGTATCATATCTAGAGCAACACATGACTGATGAATAGCCCTGTTTTTTAGCTGGAAGTTGTTGTGCTTGTTTGTGGCATGGTCACAGTGTAGCAAACGTCACTAGCCGTGAAATGCTTGCTTCCTCCGTCCTTGTTTCCTCAATTTATCTCAAAGCTCATTGGAGGAGAGGACCCAATGTCCCTCTCTTGGACCTCCTCTAATTGGCTTTCTGAGGAATTGAGGAAGCAAGGACTTAACAGCAAGTGAAGTTTTCACACGCAGCCTAAGAATGACCAGGGATCTTCAGTGAAGTTACATGTGCATTGTAATCTCAAGGCTAAAATGGCTACCTTGTATCAGAGAGCCTAGTGCCTAAAGTGCTTTCTTACACAGCCTGCGTGAAAGTGTTTACTTTGTTTGAGTGTGTCTGTGTGGGACTGCGTAAAAACTTAAGACCAGGTTGTGTAAGAGTGTGTGTGTGTGTGTGTGTGTGTGTGTGTGTGTGTGTGTGTGTGTGTGTGTGTGTGTGTGTGTGTGTGTGTGTGTGCACCCCTGTCTCTCTGTGTGTCTGCTTTCTCCAATCTCCTGTCGTCTCCTGCCCTCCTGCTCTACGGAACAACGACTCTAGCCTTCACTGGGAGACTGAGCTGCTATAGAAACAAAATGGCTAGAACCTCCATCCCCATTGAAAACAATGCTTTTCTATGTGCTCACAGATCACTACTAACCAGTGATTTACGTTGCTCTATGCTGTTATTGGTGAGTGGAGATAAATCATGTGGAATTAAAAAGCGTTTTTGTTCTATGCATCCCTTCTCTATGGTTCTGCTTCCCCGGTCGGGTGATGAAGGACTTTATCCTCTCCAGAGACTGAGCTGAGGTTAGAGTCAGGACATTATGACTGGTGCAGAGAGGATGGGGAGAGAGAGAGGATGGGGGGAGAGAGAGGATGGGGAGAGAGAGAGGATGGGGAGAGAGAGAGGATGGGGAGAGAGAGAGGATGGGGAGAGAGAGAGGATGAGGAGAGAGAGGATGGGGAGAGAGAGGATGGGGGGAGAGAGAGGAGGGGGAGAGAGAGAGCAGGGGGAGAGAGAGAGGATGGGGGGAGAGAGGATGGGGAGAGAGAGAGGATGGGGAGAGAGAGAGGATGGGGAGAGAGAGGGGATGGGGAGAGAGAGAGGATGGGGAGAGAGAGAGGATGGGGAGAGAGAGGATGGGGAGAGAGAGGATGGGGGAGAGAGAGGAGGGGGAGAGAGAGAGCAGGGGGAGAGAGAGAGGATGGGGGGAGAGAGGATGGGGGGAGAGAGGATGGGGAGAGAGAGAGGATGGGGAAAGAGAGGGGATGGGGAGAGAGAGAGGATGGGGAGAGAGAGAGGATGGGGGGAGAGAGAGGATGGGGAGAGAGAGAGGATGGGGGAGAGAGAGGATGGGGGAGAGAGAGGATGGGGAGAGAGAGAAGATGGGGAGAGAGAGGATGGGGGGAGAGAGAGGAGGGGGAGAGAGAGAGCAGGGGGAGAGAGAGAGGATGGGGGAGAGAGGGGATGGGGGGAGAGAGAGGATGGGGGAGAGAGGGGATGGGGGGAGAGAGGGGATGGGGAGAGAGAGAGGATGGGGAGAGAGAGGATGGGGAGAGAGAGAGGATGGGAGAGAGAGAGCAGGGAGAGAGAGAGAGGATGGGGAGAGAGAGAGAGGATGGGGAGAGAGAGAGAGAGAGGATGGGGTGAGAGAGAGGATGGGGTGACAGAGAGGATGGGGTGAGAGAAAGGATGGGGGAGAGAGAGCAGGGGGAGAGAGAGCTAAGTAGTTATGGCTGAGAGGAGTCAGGACGTTGGTGTGTCCTTGACTGTGAGTGTGGGACTGGAGCCACCTGACGCAGTGAGAGTGTGATACACACACACACACACACACACACACACACACACACACACACACACACACACACACACACAGCACCTTGACTCCCTTTCTGGCACAGACACACATACTCCGAGCTTCTCTGCGGTCCAGGGACAGGCTGGTGTGACTATTCTATTCTCGGCTCCTTGTCTGCTGTGTGAGTGTGGTAGAGATTGCGTGTGAAGGAGAGAGGGGGCCGTCTACTTTGCTTGGGCCTGTGAGTGCTGGGACAGAGTGATGTGATGCTCCCTCCCTCCCTCCCTCCATTACTCTCTCCATTGCTCTCATCAGTATGGGGAGCAGCCTGTGAGGTTCTCAGTACACCCCCCTGCCTGCCTGGAGTCTGCGGCTAACGCAGCTAACGGCCCAGTGGGGCTAACAGAGCTAGCTTCAGTCACTAGCATCTACTGTAACAAGGCTAATATAGTTAGCTTCAGCTAATACAGACAATTTACATTCAGCTAACTGGGGCTAGCGTCAGTAAGGCTAAGTAGGTTAGCGTGACCAAGGGGACTGTCTTACCTGGGAGTTTGGAGGAGTGAAGACGAGGAAAAGGTAAGATGGGAACGGACTTTTGTAAAAAGAGAAGGAGAAGCTTGATGCTCTAGCTCATACTGGTTTATCTGTCACCATCTCATTCTCTCTCATACTGGTTTATCTGTTACTATCTCATTCTCTCTCATACTGGTTTATCTGTTACTATCTCATTCTCTCTCATACTGGTTTATCTGTCACCATCTCATTCTCTCTCATACTGGTTTATCTGTTACTATCTCATTCTCTCTCATACTGGTTTATCTGTTACTATCTCATTCTCTCTCATACTGGTTTATCTGTTACTATCTCATTCTCTCTCATACTGGTTTATCTGTTACTATCTCCTTCTCTCTCATACTGGTTTATCTGTTACTATCTTATTCTCTCTCATACTGGTTTATCTGTTACCATCTCATTCTCTCTCATACTGGTTTATCTGTCACCATCTCATTCTCTGTTTGTTGTTGTGGTGCGCAACGTGGAGAACTTTCTGCGTGATGTCTCACACACACACACAGACACAGCATGCATGCTGCTTACATACACACACGCTGAATGTATTTCAGGTCATGTCTGTGTTTATCTGTATGGGCTTGTTGAGTCTGCTCCCAGCTTGGTGAAGGACACTGACTGCTGGCGTTGTTATGCTGTGTCATTCTGTCAGTCTGAGATCAAGGTGAAACTCTTCAACTGTCTGAAACTCTTCAACTGTCTGTAGGTGTGTGTGTGTGACTTTGTGTTCCAGTGTTTGTGTGCGTGTTCCAGTGTATGTGTGTGTCCCTGTGTGTGTTTGTGTGTTGTACAGGTAGCCTGACAGACTGTTAGCTCGGGTCAGTCCAACCAGGTTGATAAAGATCATATGACGTTACATCACTATAATGCAGTCCAGAGCCCAGTCAGCACTTCTCTCCTCCCCTCATTACGTCATCACTCACTTTCCTTGAATCAACTCCTCTCTCTCTCTCTCTCTCTCCCTATATATATATATATATATATATATATATATATATACACAGTGCCTTGCGAAAGTATTCGGCCCCCTTGAACTTTGCGACCTTTTGCCACATTTCAGGCTTCAAACATAAAGATATAAAACTGTATTTTTTTGTGAAGAATCAACAACAAGTGGGACACAATCATGAAGTGGAACGACATTTATTGGATATTTCAAACTTTTTTAACAAATCAAAAACTGAAAAATTGGGCGTGCAAAATTATTCAGCCCCCTTAAGTTAATACTTTGTAGCGCCACCTTTTGCTGCGATTACAGCTGTAAGTCGCTTGGGGTATGTCTCTATCAGTTTTGCACATCGAGAGACTGAAATTTTTTCCCATTCCTCCTTGCAAAACAGCTCGAGCTCAGTGAGGTTGGATGGAGAGCATTTGTGAACAGCAGTTTTCAGTTCTTTCCACAGATTCTCGATTGGATTCAGGTCTGGACTTTGACTTGGCCATTCTAACACCTGGATATGTTTATTTTTGAACCATTCCATTGTAGATTTTGCTTTAGGTTTTGGATCATTGTCTTGTTGGAAGACAAATCTCCGTCCCAGTCTCAGGTCTTTTGCAGACTCCATCAGGTTTTCTTCCAGAATGGTCCTGTATTTGGCTCCATCCATCTTCCCATCAATTTTAACCATCTTCCCTGTCCCTGCTGAAGAAAAGCAGGCCCAAACCATGATGCTGCCACCACCATGTTTGACAGTGGGGATGGTGTGTTCAGCTGTGTTGCTTTTACGCCAAACATAACGTTTTGCATTGTTGCCAAAAAGTTCAATTTTGGTTTCATCTGACCAGAGCACCTTCTTCCACATGTTTGGTGTGTCTCCCAGGTGGCCTGTGGCAAACTTTAAACGACACTTTTTATGGATATCTTTAAGAAATGGCTTTCTTCTTGCCACTCTTCCATAAAGGCCAGATTTGTGCAATATACGACTGATTGTTGTCCTATGGACAGAGTCTCCCACCTCAGCTGTAGATCTCTGCAGTTCATCCAGAGTGATCATGGGCCTCTTGGCTGCATCTCTGATCAGTCTTCTCCTTGTATTAGCTGAAAGTTTAGAGGGACGGCCAGGTCTTGGTAGATTTGCAGTGGTCTGATACTCCTTCCATTTCAATATTATCGCTTGCACAGTGCTCCTTGGGATGTTTAAAGCTTGGGAAATCTTTTTGTATCCAAATCCGGCTTTAAACTTCTTCACAACAGTATCTCGGACCTGCCTGGTGTGTTCCTTGTTCTTCATGATGCTCTCTGCGCTTTTAACGGACCTCTGAGACTATCACAGTGCAGGTGCATTCATACGGAGACTTGATTACACACAGGTGGATTGTATTTATCATCATTAGTCATTTAGGTCAACATTGGATCATTCAGAGATCCTCACTGAACTTCTGGAGAGAGTTTGCTGCACTGAAAGTAAAGGGGCTGAATAATTTTGCACGCCCAATTTTTCAGTTTTTGATTTGTTAAAAAAGTTTGAAATATCCAATAAATGTCGTTCCACTTCATGATTGTGTCCCACTTGTTGTTGATTCTTCACAAAACAATACAGTTTTATATCTTTATGTTTGAAACCTGAAATGTGGCAAAAGGTCGCAAAGTTCAAGGGGGCCGAATACTTTCGCAAGGCACTGTATATCTCACCCTCTCTATATCTCACCCTCTCTATATCTCTCCCTCTCTCTATATATATATCTCACCCTCTCTATATCTCTCCCTCTCTCTCTATATATATCTCACCCTCTCTATATCTCACCCTCTCTCTATATATATATATATATCTCACCCTCTCTATATCTCACCCTCTCTATATCTCTCCCTCTCTTTATATATATATCTCACCCTCTCTATATCTCTCCCTCTCTCTATATATATATATCTCACCCTCTCTATATCTCACCCTCTCTCTCTATACAGTGGGGCAAAAAAGTATTTAGTCAGCCACCAATTGTGCAAGTTCTCCCACTTAAAAATATGAGAGAGGCCTGTAATTTTCATCATAGGTACACTTCAACTATGACAGACAAAATGAGAGACATAAATCCAGAAAATCACATTGTAGGATTTTTTATGAATTTATTTGCAAATTATGGTGGAAAATAAGTATTGCAGGTAACCATGGTTGACAGAGGAAGAACAATGATTCCAAGCACCACCCTTCTTTTGAAGCTTCCAGTCTGTTATTCAAACTCAATCAGCATGACAGAGTGATCTCCAGCCTTGTCCTCGTCAACACTCACACCTGTGTTAACGAGAGAGTCACTGACATGATGTTAGCTGGTCCTTTCGTGGCAGGGCTGAAATGCAGTGGAAATGTTTTTGGGGGATTCAGTTCATTTTCATGGCAAAGAGGAACTTTGCAATTAATCTGATCACTCTTCATAACATTCTGGAGTATATGTAAATTGCCATCATACAAACTGAGGCAGCAGACTTTGTGAAAATTAATATTTGTGTCATTCTCAAAACTTATGGCCACGACTGTACCTACCTGTCTCTCCCCTCCCTCTCCCCTCTAGCCCAGGCGCTGGAGCGTATGAGGAGTCCACCAGGTCCGAGCCCCAACCCCAACGTCCCGTCAGAGTACTGCAGCACCATCCCCCCCCTGCAGCAGGCCCGGGCTGCAGGCACCCTCAACTCCCCCCCGCCCACCGTCATGGTGCCTGTCTCCGTGCTCAAAAACCCTGGCAGCGACAGTACGTATGCAACCCTACATGGGCCGTTGTAGTCGCTAGTTGTGTAACAGTAGTCCCAAAAGCGTAAACATCCGGGTACTCTCCATACAATAGCTTATTCAGCCACAGTTTGGTTATGTTTACATTCTTTATTTTTTATTCTGATTTTCTATTTCTTGTTTTATTTTCTGTTTGTTTCACATTTATATTAATTTTGACACTCTAATCTAAACAACAGTTTAAATGAAAGGGAAAGTGACAGAAGTTCCTGTCCCTGTGTGGTGCATGTGTCAGGTTGTCCTCGTGAGCAGAAGCGTGTGTGGTTTGCAGATGGCATCCTGCCCAATGGAGAGGTGGCCAACACCACCAGGCTCTCTGTGACTGGCAGGAGGGGCTCCCAGGAGTCCAGCCCTGTCACACCTGACCCACCTACGGTAAGAGGCATCATACACACACACTGAGACACACGTATGTGGCTAGACCCCACACAGAAACACACATAAAGAGCACATACACATGTAACCTGGACACATACATACATGTATCTCTCTTTCTGTCTGTTAATACGTCTATTCATCCATATCTTATCCGTCTGTGTCCTCCAGGCTGGCAGCAGAGTGTCCCCTGGCTCTGCAGCGGTGTCGGAGGGTGGTGTGTCGGCCTCAGTCGAGGTGGTGCGCCCCCCAGTGTCAGGACCCTGGGACTACAGCCTGCTGTGTGGGGTGGGGGGCTGTGTAGAGAGGAGCCCCAGTCTGCTGCCAGAGGATGAGGAGGGCTTGCCACCTCTACTCATCACCACCGGAGAGGAGGAAGGAGGAGGGGATCTATTGGTGGAGGAGCGCCCCGCCCCCTGCCAGATCCTTCTCCTATTGGAGGAGGGAGGGCCGCGACCTTTGACCTTTGTCCTCAACGCAAACCTGCTGGTCAACATCAAACTGGTCACCTGTGAGTTGAACACCCATCTCTACTCTCCTATTCTTCCTGGGGTACATCTCAATAATGTGAAGTGTCTTCCTCTTGTCTCCTTTCCTTCATCTGCACTGATCTGTAAAGACGGGACAAGTGAAACAATGTAGCCTACCTGATGCCTACTGGGGGCTAGCTTTCACCTGTCCAATTCTTTCAGATCAGTTCTTATTAAAGGAAAGGTGATAAGGAGAGAGTATTGAGATGTACCCCTAGGCCCATTCTAAAATCGAATGTGTATCCTGTGTGTATCTCTGTTTTTTTTTATCAGATTGTGGTCATAGGTGTTTTGCAGGCAATGTGTGTCTGTATTTGTCTGTGTATCCTCACTGTGTGTATGTCTACTGTGCTGTAGACTGCTGTAGGAAGTGCTGGTGTCTGGGCTCCAGTGGTCTACAGACTGTGGGACAGAGGGAGGTGGTGTTCATCCTGGAGGTTCTGCCAGAGGAGAGGGCTCTGCCCAAAGACCTGTTCACACTCTACCTCTCCATCTACCAGGACGCACAGAGAGGTAACACACATACCAGGACACCCACACACACACACACATACGCACTCTGTCATGCCTCTCCATCTACCAGGACGCACAGAGAGGTAACACACATACCAGGACACCCACACACACACACATACACACACACGCACTCTGTCACGCCTCTCCATCTACCAGGACGCACAGAGAGGTAACACACATACCAGGACACCCACACACACACATACACACACACACGCACTCTGTCACGCCTCTCCATCTACCAGGACGCACAGAGAGGTAACACATATACCAGGACACCCACACATACACATACACACACACACGCACTCTGTCACGCCTCTCCATCTACCAGGACGCACAGAGAGGTAACACATATACCAGGACACCCACACATACACACACACGCACTCTGTCACACACTGCCCACTATGTGTCTCTCCCTCCTCACCTCCAGGGAAGTATGTAGAGGAGCTGGGCAACGTGGCATTCACAGGTAGTTTCCTGGGGAGTAAGGAGCACGGCGGAGTGCTGTTTTACTCCCCTACCTTCCAGCCCCTGGAGGGCCTCTGTCTGCCCCCACAGCCCTTCCTCTGTGGTCTGCTCATCCAGAGGCTGGAGGTGCCCTGGGCCAAGGTGTTCCCCCTCAGACTGCTGCTACGGCTGGGAGCAGAACACAGTGGTGAGCCCCCAACAGTTACTAGCCTGTCTAAGTTCAGTGGAAATAAATACACTGAGTATACAAAACATTATGAACACATGCTCTTTCCAACACTTAGACTGATCAGGTGAATCTATTGATGTCACCTGTTAAATCCACTTCAATCAGTGTAGATGAAGGGGAGTAGACAGGTGAAAGAAGGATTTTTAAGCCTTGAGACAACTGAGACATGGATTGTGTATGTGTTCCATTCAAAGACAAAAGATTTAAGTGCCTTTGAACAGGGTATGGTAGTAGGTGCCAGGCGCACTGGTTAGTATCAAGAATTGCAACGCTGCTGGGTTTTTCACACTCAACAGTTTCCCGTGTGTATCAAGAATGGTCCACCACCCAAAGGACATCCAGCCAACTTGACACAACTGTTGGAAGCATTGGAGTCAACATGGGCCTGCATCCCTGTAGAACGCTTTCAACACCTTGTAGAGTCCATGCCCAGACACATTGAATCTGTCGTGAATGCAAAAGGGGGGGTGCAATTAAATATTAGGATGGTCTCCTTAATGTTTTGTACACTCAGTGTACACTATATATACAAAAAAATGTGGACCCCCCTTCAAATTAGTGGATTTGGCTATTTCAGCCATACCCATTGCTGACAGGTGTATAAAATCGAGCACACAGCCATGCAATCTCCATTGACATTAGAATGGCCTTACCGAAGAGCTCAGTGAATTTGAACGTGGCACCGTCATAGGATGCCACCTTTCCAACAAGTCAGTTGGTCAAATTTCTGCCCTGCTAGAGCTTCCCCGGTCAACTGTAAGTGCTGTTATGGTGATGTGGAAATGTCTAGGAGCAACAGCGGCTCAGTCGCGAAGTGGTAAGCCACACAAGCCCACAGAACGGGACCGCCGAGTGCTGAAGCGCGTAGCATGTAAAAATCCTCTGTCCTCGGTTGCAACACTCATTACCGAGTTCCAAACGGCAACGTCAGCACAAGAAGCAACGTCAGCCGAAGAACTGTTCGTCGGGAGCTTCATGAAATTTGTTTTCCGTGGCCGAGCAGCCGTACACAAGCCTAAAATCACCAAACATCGGCTGGAGTGGTGTAAAGCTCGCCGCCATTGGACTCTGGAGCAGCGTTCTCTGGAGTGATGAATCACGCTTCACCATTTGGCAGTCCGAAGGACGAATCTGGGTTTGGTGGATGCCAGGAGAATGCTACCTGCCCCAACGCATAGTGCCAACTGTAAAGTTTGGTGGAGGAATAATGGTCTGGGGCTGTTTTTCATGGTTTGGGCTAGGCCCCTTAGTTCCAGTGAAGGGAAATCTTAACGCTACTGCTTAGAATAACATTCTAGACAATTCTGTGATTTCAACGTTATGGCAACAGTTTAGGTAAGGCCCTTTCCTGTTTCAGCATGACAATGCCCCCGTGCACAAAGCGAGGTCCATACAGAAATGGTTTGTCGAGATCTGTGTGGAAGAACTTGACTGGCCTTGACAGAGCCCTGACCTCAACACAATCAAACACATTTGGGATGAATTGGAACACCGACTGTGAGCCAAGCCTAATCGCCCAACATCAGTGCCCGACCTCACTAATGCTCTTGTTGCTGAATGGAAGCAAGTCCCCGCAGCAATGTTCCAACATCTAGTAGAAAACCTCCCAGAAGAGTGGAGGCTGTTATAGCAGCAAAGGGGGACCAACTCCATATTAATGCCCATGATTTTGGAATGAGATGTTCGCAGTTGTCCACATTTGGTCATGTAGTGTTCATGGTAATTCATTTTAGAAGGCTATTCACTTTGACTGGTTTTCAAAGTCAAATCTGTTTTGATAGTTGTTTCAAACTTTTGAACTTGATCAAGTCCTAGATATCTGCTGTAGACTGGAGGCTACTGCGATCACCTCTGCTTTCACTTTACACACGTGCCCATAACTTACAGTAATGACATGGTGGAATAATAATGAAATTATTATAACAAGTGTTTAGATGAATGTGGAGCCTGATTCTAATGACCTTTGTTTTTTTTTGCAGTGTACCCCAGCACTCTGGTCAGCGTCCGCTTCAGAGAAACTGTGTTCAGAGAGACAGGACACACCATCATGAACCTGTTGGCTGTAAGTACTGAAAACACACACACACACACACACACACACACACATGGTTATAAAGAATAGCTGGAGTCTTTTATTGTAAATCTCATGTATTTTAGAGTATTTCCTTTTCTTTTAGCAATTTGATCATTCTAAAACATTGATAATAACCATTCACATCACACTGAAGCCAGGCAGTAAATGTAGGTCTCTAGCCCTGATGTAAAGTTAAGACCCGTCTCGCTGATCGTCTGTGATGATCACTGAGCCGTATGCTGTGCAGTGTGTTTTCCCGCAGGAGGCCAGCCAATATTGCTATATTGTAATTATTTCACCACTATGGCCTATTTATTGCCTTACCTCCCTTATCCTACCTCATTAGCACACACTGTATATATACTTTTTCTATTGTATTATTGACTGTATGTTTGTTTATTCCATGTGTAACTCTGTGTTGTTGTTTGTGTCGCCATGCTTTGCTTTATCTTGGCCAGGTTCCAGTTGTAAATGAGAACTTGTTCTCAACTAACCTACCTGGTTAAATAAAGGTGAAATAAATAAATAAAATAAAATTAGAGACAGAGGACCGAAATGACACACAGAGCTAGATCAGGTCTCCGATGGGAGAACATACTGCAGTAGTTTGGTTCCCTGCCAGCTGTTGTCTGGCGGAAGGAGAGGGGAGCCTTTAGTGGTCTCAGGTGGTACAGCAGTTAGGTTTGCTGCCTTCAGAACACATGAACGAACGAACGTCTCTCTCTCTCTCTCTCACTCACACACAGTGTGTAATTTCTGTCCAATAATGACTTTAAAGAGTAGTGTAGGCCACATACTATTAATGTCCCCAAAATAAACCGGTGACGTGTGTTTTGATCCTTCACAGGACCTGAGGAACTACCAGTACAGTCTGCCTGCTGTGGAGGGTCTGAGGATCCACATGGAGATGGGCCACAGCTACATCAACATTCCCAAGAGCAGCTTCCCTGAGGTAAGACCAATGTGTGTGTGTGTGTCTCAGGGTTCCCAGGAAAACACCATTCTAAACAGCGCACATGATGCGAGCAGTTCCATAGCCTATGTGACAGAGATGAACATCTCTTTTAGAAATGTTGAGAGGGAAGATCTAAAGATGCAACAACTAGCATGGGTTGTGAATATGACAAGGGTTGTGAATATGACATGGGTTGTGAATATGACATGGGTTGTGAATATGACATGGGTTGTGAATATGACATGGGTTGTGAATATGACATGGGTTGTGAATATGACATGGGTTGTAAATATGACATGGGTTGTGAATATGACATGGGTTGTGAATATGACATGGGTTGTGAATATGACATGGGTTGTGAATATGACATGGGTTGTAAATATGACATGGGTTGTAAATATGACATGGGTTGTGAATATGACATGGGTTGTGAATATGCCATGGGTTGTGAATATGACATGGGTTGTGAATATGACATGGGTTGTGAATATGACATGGGTTGTGAATATGACATGGGTTGTGAATATGACATGGGTTGTGAATATGACATGGGTTGTGAATATGACATGGGTTGTGAATATGACATGGGTTGTAAATATGACATGGGTTGTGAATATGACATGGGTTGTGAATATGACATGGGTTGTGAATATGCCATGGGTTGTGAATATGACAAGGATTGTGCCTTTAGATGCTGGAGAAAGTTGATTGAAAAACCAATAGAACATGATAAATACTGTTTTGAATGTCATTTGAGTGTGTATATATAAAATAATTCCATAATTCTTATGGTCGGAATTTGGATAGGCTACTTTGAAACAAAAAAAGTCCTTGTTTTAAACAATTATGTTTAAATAGTTTCAGAAAAGCTGACTGCCTCCACTCAGGGGGGGGTAGGTATACAGAAGATAGCCCTATTTGGTAAAAGACAAAGTGCATATTATGGCAAGAACAGCTCAAATAAGCAAAGAGAAATGACAGTCCATCATTACTTTAAGACATGAAGGTCAGTCAAAATGGAAAATGTCAAGAACTTTGAAAGTTTCTTAAAGTGCAGTTGCAAAAACCATCAAGCGCTATGATGAAACTGGGTCTTATGAGGACCGCCACAGGAATGGAAGACCCAGAGTTACCTCTGGTGCAGAGGATACGTTCATTAGAGTTACCAGCCTCAGAATGCAGCTCAAATAAATGCTTCACAGAGTTCAAGTAACAGACACATCTCAACATCAGCTGTTCAGAGGAGACTGTGAATCAGGCCTTCATGGTCGAATTTCTGCAAAGAAACCACTACTAAAGGACACCAATAAGAAGAAGAGACTTGCTTGGGCCAAGAAACACAAGCAATGGACATTAGACCGGTGGAAATGTGTCCTTTGGTCTTGAGTCCAAATTGGAGATTTTTGGTTCCAACGGCCGTGTCTTTGTGAGATGAGGTGTGGGTGGACAGATGTTTTCCACGTGTATTTCCCACCGCAAAGCATGGAGGAGGAGTTGTTATGGTGTGTGGGTACTTTGCTGGGGACACTGTCTGTGATTTATTTAGAATTCAAGGCACACTTAACCAGCATGGCTTCCACAGAATTCTGCAGTGATACGCCATCCCATTTGGTTTGAACTTGGTCCCACTATCATTTGTTTTTCAACAGGGCAATGACCCAACACTGACCCAGGGTGTGTAAGGGCTATTTTACCAAGAAGGAGAACGATGGCGGCAGGTAGCCTAGTGGTTGAGTGTTGGACTAGTAACCGAAAGGTTGCAAGATTGAATCCCCGAGCTTACAAAGTAAAAATCTGTCGTTCTGCCCCTGAACAGGCAGTTAACCCACTGTTCCTAGGCCGTCATTGAAAATAAGAATTTGTACTTAACTGACTTGCCTAGTTAAATAAAGATAAAATAAAATAAATATTTTTTTTAAATGGAGTGCTGCAATAGATGACCTGGCCTCCACAATCCCCCCCGACCTCAACCAAATTGAGATGGTTTGGGATGAGTCGGACCGCAGAGTTAAGGAAAAGCAGCCAACAAGTGCTCAGCATATGTGGGAACTTCTTCAAGACTAGTGGAAATGCATTCCAGGTGAAGCTGGTTGACAGAATGCCAAGAGTCTGCAAAGC
Organism: Oncorhynchus mykiss; assembly: GCF_013265735.2. NCBI lineage: Eukaryota > Metazoa > Chordata > Actinopteri > Salmoniformes > Salmonidae > Oncorhynchus > Oncorhynchus mykiss. The sequence goes on along the minus strand of NC_048569.1, from coordinate 16,912,798 downwards.
TGTTATCAAGGCAAAGGGTGGCTATTTGAAGAATCTCAAATCTAAAATATATTTTGAATTATTTAACACTTTTTTTTGGTTACGACATGGTTCTATTTCTGTTATTTCATAGTTTTGATGTCTTCACCTATACATTGTAGAATAACAGTGTTTTTATAACTTTTGACCGGTAGTGTATATGTGCGTGTTTTCCAGATGCTGAAGGTTGTGAATGCGTCTAACGAGCATGTGATCAGTGTGGGTGCCGGGTTCAGCTCAGAGGCTGACTCCCACCTGGTCTGTTTCCAGAACAACGAGGGCACCTATCAGACCCAGGCCAACAGCCAGCCTGGCAAGACACGCACAGGTCAGTAACAACCCAGATTGCCCACTAGAGGTCAGAATAAACTGTTTGTTTCTTTTGCTTCAGAAACCAGGGTCGTGTTCATTAGGGCAAAATCTAAAATGTTTTGCAACAGAAAATGATAAAGAATGTTTCTTATTGGACAACGACATGTAGCCCACCCCTGTTTCGGTCAGTGTTTTTTTTCTATTTGGTGGATAATGAATATGTCCCACATATGAAGCAGGTGTTTCTTTTGGAGTTGTGGTCTTGACTAGTTGAAACATTAAGTAGTCCTTGCTTGTCATTCTGTTTGTTAAAACATATTATTTGTAATTAAATGAAAGAATATACTTGATTTGTGTCTTTGTCTTTTATCAGTACCAAACCAGAATTCAAACTAAATGGGTAGATCTGCTGGGATTTTATCTATGATATTGTGTTATTCCAACCAGTGTATTACTGTGTTATTCTATAGTGACAGGGGCCAGCTTCGTGGTGTTCAACGGGGCCCTGAAGGCCTCGTCAGGCTTCATCGCCAAGTCGAGCATCGTGGAGGACGGCCTGATGGTTCAGATCCCCCCAGAGACCATGGAGGCCCTGCGTGCCGCCCTGAGGGGGCAGACTGACTTCCACATCCCCTGTGGCAAGGCTGACGGAGGGGAGCTCCGGGACAATGTCACCGTCCGCTGGATTGACTGGAGTTCCCCCGTCAACGCTGGGTAAGGGATATGATACACACCAAAACATACAGACTCATATACACGTCATGGGGATCTTCTCCCTGGTGCATGATTGGTCAATTCATGAATTTATGTGTGTATGTCCCTGTAGTGTGATCAGTAGTGTAGACAGGAAACCTCTGGAGGGGGTCCACAGTGTAAGGATGCAGCAGGACACAGAATTTGAGTCGGACGGACGCACCATCAGGTGTACTGAGGTAGGACACAAACACACAGGTCATACATACAGACATGGAGTTCTGTTCACCTTCTGAGTCACATCTCTCTGAAACACACACACATTCAGTCACTCAAACCTGTCTGTCTGTACCTGTCGAACGCCATCCTTCTGTCTGTCTCTCCCTCCAGGTGTTCTACTGGCTGAAGAGTCCAGACATGTCCCTGTCTGCGGTGCTGCCGTCCTGCAGTGTGTTCCACAGGGAGATGGCTGTGGCCAGCTGTAGTGCTCTGACCCCTCACCTCTCTGTCCTCTCAGCCAGCGGCATCAACTCCCTCGCCCTCAGAGTCTCTACACACACTGACATGGTAATTAATGTACTAACACACTGTAATGCTATGAAAGGGTATCACTTTGTGACAAATGTATCTGTGAACAGAGCTATAAAAAGATTTGGTTGATTTAATATTCTAGAAACGAGACCCACTGGAGCCAAACAAAACTGTAAGGATATTAAGGATCTTAACTGAAGTGTGTGTGTGTGTGTGTGTGTGTGTGTGTCAGGTGGAGTACCAGGCTGGTTCAGGAGGCAGGCTCCTACCCCAGCGCTATATGAACGAGCTAGACAGCGCTCTGATCCCCGTCATCCACGGAGGTTCAGCAAGAGTGCCACAGACAGCCATGGACATGGAGTTTATCTTCTACATCACACACACTGTCTAACACACACAGTCTTGCACATGGAAACACAAAAACTGTTAAACACTGTACGTTCCATTACACACACACACACACACACACACACACACACACACACACACACACACACTGCCTGGATGTCTTTTCTCAAAGTAAAAGGCTGGAGCTCAGAGGACCTTGGACAAACTGACAGAACCTGAGTACACAAACAGCCAATCAGGCGTGGCTAATAACTGAACTAAAGACACACGCCGCCAATGGCAGGACATTCCCACAGAGTCTCTCTCTGAAGGCCTTAGAGAATAGAGATGTAGGCCTTTGTTGCAGGATGGACAGTGGAGAAACTGGAACAGTGAAATGGCTTTAAGTCTGAGAAACATTATGAATGCTGCTTTAACCCACGAGGCCAAACACTTAGCACAAATAACAACAACAATCCCAAAAAGAATGAACTCTCCTGAAACTGACTTTTCTCATCTCTTCTTGCTCTGCCTTGACTTCTTACTGGCATCTGTCTGTCAGCCAGCCAAGGAACACCTTGTTGAATGTTTCCAACCGACACTGTCAACAAACTGCTTTCTTTTCTCTACTCTTCTTTTCATCTATTTACTGTATATTTAGAATGACCACATGGTAAACAGTGACAAATTATATTGAAGTTACTTGATTGACAGCTGTATGCCAAGCTTGAGAAGAGCAGCATGACATGAGACACTGATGTGCTTTGTAGAAGTTTCTAGATAAACTGTTATTTGAGGATGTGAGCACTATTTTAGAATGAGTAAATTCTAGAATGGCGTTTTGAACTTCTTCTCTCTTCATCGGCAGAGTGCAGAGTCTTGTATAGCAGACCAGTGGTCTCTCCAGTTGTGTGTTATATGTGGGGAATTCTCGGACAACCCTCACTGTCTCGTCCAAATCTATAGAAATTATATCAAGCTTTTTTAAGCTTAAAGTACTATTTTTTTTGGAACCGTTACGTAAATGGAATTGATGTTCGTATTTTTGATAGGACGTTAGCTAGCTGAGTCACTTTCGCAGGTGTCGTGCAAATGAGTCCTGAGGAGCACAGAAAAAAACAATGGACAAGAGTTTCCCCTGATGAGGAACACTTTAAAGGTATTAAAACTTTTGTCTGGCCTCAGTTATTAGCTGCCCTAGAAAGCCTTGAACCAGCCAGACACATTGTTCAACAATATCACCGATACTGACTGATGTTATTGATATGGTCCAATCTTACTGATGAAGGTGAGTGTTAATGTAACATTGATCTATATAAATTCCTATTGATGCATATGATTGACGTTGATTGACCATATCTTCATTTCTCATCCTGTTGTGTTGCAGCGCTCTTAAAACCCTCTAGAGTCGACATAATAAGTAACATAAAAAAAAACCCATCAACATCCTTCAATTGAAACTGGAGATATCTGATATCTCATTCCACCGCATCCGCCTATGGCGGCCTTCCGCGTCTACGGTGAAAGGTGGCAGAGCTACAGCGGTGTTTGTCAGACCATGAGACATCCCAAAAATCAGTCTCACGAAAACGTCTGTAATGTCCAAACGGTTTGCCCACTATGGAAAAGGGAGACTCACAAACACCATGGTGTTCTCTGTATTGCTCTACGGGAGTCATCTGAAGGTTTGCAATCAATGTAAATATATATATATATATATATATATATATATATATATATATATATATATATATATATATATATATATACACACACACACACACAGTGGGGCAAAAAAGTATTTAGTCAGCCACCAATTGTGCAAGTTCTCCCACTTAAAAAGATGAGAGAGGCCTGTAATTTTCATCATATGTACACTTCAACTATGACAGACAAAATGAGGGGAAAAAATCCAAAAAATCACATTGTAGGATTTTTTATGAATTTATTCTAAATGAACCTAGTAAAACTCACGGACGATTGGTAAAGCTTAAACCAAGTGTATTCACCCATACAGCTGCATAAGACAAAATACATGTTCACACAAACACTGATGTTTAACCCATTCTCCTATACTCTGTCTCCTCCTAAACATCTGAACAGCCACTGCATCTCTGTTGTTCGACAGAACCTTACTGATATCTGTTCTTCCTCACTTCATCTGATCTGAATTCGGCCCCAAATTGCTCACTCCTCCCCAACTCACGGCTGTCATGTTGACTTGTACAAGACTGTGTCTCTTCTCCTCCCATAGGACCCCTGATGGCTAACAATAACATATCCGGACAGAATGTAAACATTATACATTCCCCTCTCTCCCTCAGTGACATGAAAAAGGTTATTTCATATTTTGAAGTTTAAAAGTCAGTTCCCAACAAACCCATAGCTTTAAATTGTGGTTAAAATGATCATGTTGACCTCATGCATTCATACAGCTGTAGGTCCATCTATGAACTTCAGAGTGGGTACTGTACATTTCTTAAGCCCCATCCCTCAGCTTTATAACAAACCAAGTGGCGGGGCTACTTATTGCTTCTTTAAGGAATGGCTGACCAAATATTTTTTTTAACCAAGTTTCCACTTACTAAGACTGTTTGTTCTGAATCAATCCTGACAGGTTTAAGTTGATATTTGGGTTATTTAGTTACTTTTAGCAGTCCAGTCTCAAAAATACCCCAAATGACTCCATTAGCCTCACTCTGTGCAAGAACATGATAGCTGCAATTTGCTAAATAACACAAATATAGGGCCTCCTGAGAGGCACAGCGGAATAGTGCTTGAAGCGTCACTACAGATCCGGATTCGATCCCGAGCTGTGTCACAGCCGGCCGCCAGGTTGTCCTTGTCCCATCGAAGCTCTAGCGACTCCTGTGGCTGGCCGGGCACATGCACACAAACACGGTCGCCAGTTGTACGGTGTTCCCTCCGACACATTAGTGCGGCTGGGTTCTGGGTTAAGTGAGTGGAACGGCTTGGCAGGGTCGTGTTTTGGAGGATGCCTGGCTCTCGACCTTCGCCTCTCCCAAGTCCGTAGGGGAGTTGCAACGATGGAATAAGACTATCTACCAATTGGATATCACGAAATTGGGGAGAAAAAGGGGCACAAGTTTTAAAAAATAAGAAAAAAAAAATTATGCACTTAAAAAACTGTCTGGGTGGATCGTCAATAGTATTGCTAAGCAAAGAATCGAATTGTGTCTTGCCTGAACCATCCCTGTGTGTGTAGTCTATGTCTGTGTGTGGATGAATTGACTATTTTGGCAAAGTTATTCTATGTAAAGGTAAAAGGAATCACTAGGTGTCATACCAGTTGTGACGGATGATATTAAAGACTCATGTTACTGGTGCTGCAGATGTTACTGAGCTCCCAAGTGGTGCAGCGGTCTAAGGCACTGCATCTCAGTGCTAGAGGTGTTACTACTGGTTCTATTCCAGGCTGTATCACAACTGGCTGTGATTGGGAGTCCCATGGGCCGGCGTACAATTGGCCCAGCATGGTCCGGGTTTGGCCGGTGTAGGCTGCCATTGTAAATAAGGATGTGTTCTTAACTGGCTTGCCTAGTTAAATAAAAATTAAAAATGCATGAGCAGCACAGATCAAAAAGTGAGTTTGATTGTTTAATTCTCCAATCAAGAAATAACAGTACACTCTTGGGGAAAAAGGGTGCTATCTACAACCTGAAAGGGTTCTTCAGCTGTCCCCATAGGGGAACCTGTTGAAGAACCATTTTTTGGTTCCAGGTAGAACCCTATCCACAGAGAGTTCTATGTAGAACCTGAAATGATTCTACTTGAAAATAAAAAGGGTTCTACCTGGAACAAAAAAGGGTTATCCTATCCAATTTTTTTATTTTTTTATTTCACCTTTATTTAGCCAGGTTCTCATTTAGCCAGGTTCTCATTTAGCCAGGTTCTCAATTAGCCGGGTTCTCACGAGTTGGCCAAGATAAAGCAAAGCAGTGTGACAGAAACAAGAACACAGAGTTACACATGGAATAAGCAAGCTCACAGTCAATAACACAATAGAAAAAAAGTATAATCTTTTTGGAATCCTTTTTTCTACTGTGTTATCTTTTGTGTTATGCCAAACATATTTCCTGTATGTTTCGGATTATGTTTTGACCAATAGAAATGAATTGTAAATAAGAATATAATATGTTTCTGAACACCTTTACATTAATATGGATGCTATTATGATTATGGATAATCATGAGTTAATCATAATGAGTGAGAAACACATACATATCATACACAACCAAAACAAACTGCAAATGCATCCAACAAGTTTGTAAAGTCACAAACTTGATGTAGTCAGTTGTGCTAGGAATATGGGACCAAACACTAAACTTTTTACAAAATTGAATACACTATAAGTGAATTTGTCCAAATACGTATGGCACCTTCAAATGAGGGGACTATATACATAAAGTGCATTCATTTCTAAACGGTAAAACAGATGTGTACAAAAATTCCCTCAAATAAAAGGTGACATTCTGTCCTGTAAAACATTTGATCTCAAAATCCAAAATGCTGGAGTATAGAGACAAAGGAAAAGTTTTAGCTTCCCTTTCCAAATAAATATGAAGGGGATCGTATATCGTTGGTAATCTAGTTTTTGCTTAGTTTTGAATCCATTATAATATCTAAAATCCTACAGATTAGAATAGACCATGACATTCAGAATCCCTGGTTCTGTTATTGCAAAATGTCATTGTAAAGTGATACATTTAAATTGATCAGTTATTTTCAAAAAAGTATGTCTGTGATATGCACACAGGCTCTGATCTTAGTATTTGTCTTTTGTCTCAGTTCAAAGGGTTGTTATGGTCCCCAGGATACAACTGCTGAAACATCGTGAGTTGGATTCTTCACATAAACCTATTTTATACCCTATGTATGTATTCAACACAAGCTACTGTGACACTTCATTTAATAGCCTGGCCGTTTATTTGCCTAAACTACGAAGCTGTCCGGCTTCTGTTGGAGACGTACAATACTGGAGGTTGGGGTTTCATGCTGTTTAGGGTGTGAAAAGCCGAACTCGAAGTTGGTAAAAATAGCTACTGTCGTGAATAAGTTATGTCATTGATAGCCCTGTTTGATATTTAAAACATGAATTGCAAAAGTGGTGAAGTGATATTTCTTGCTTGTTGCACAGATCAAACATTCCCTATTATTCTGCGTGAGGTACAGATGGGCTATGAAATTCCAAAGGAGCATACCAGCGAAATGCTTGTCTGTGTATTTAAACATTTTTGTCATGGCGTCTGTTAGAGACCGCCTTTATTTGCAAAAGTGTGAAACGATGTTCGGCCATTATAAGAGACCTGCGCTTTTTGACAACTCTTACGTTTTGTAGAAGTTGTACGGTATGCAAACGTGTGCATCAACGTAATAATTAAATGCAAGATCACTATTCTGCCCAGCTAATTGCGTTATTGTGTTCAAATCAAATGTATTGGTCACACACACGTGTTTAGCAGATGTTATTGTGGGTGTATCGAAATGCTTTTACTTCTAGCTCCCACAGTGCAGTAATATCTAACAAGTAATATCTAACAATTTCACAACATATAAAATAACATACACGTAAATCTAAGTAAGGAATAGATTAAGAATATATATACATATATGTCAGAGCGGCATTGGACTAAGATACAGTGGCATAGAATAGAGTACAGTATATACATATGAAATGGGTGACGCAATATTTACACACAATTAAAGTGATCAAGATAACATAGAATAGTATTGTAATGAAACAGCATGGAGCTGGCCTCGAACCCTCAACCTTCTAGACCGAAGTCCAGCGCGCTATCGACTGTGCCGCAAAAGCATGTTCGTGCTGCAGAGTCGATATCTGCGCTTATAAACCAAGGGTCGTTACAGTATAGATTACAGTTTACACAAAAGAGATGAGTAATGCAAGATACGGAGACATTATTAAAGTGGCTAGTGTTTAATTTCCTTGAAGTGGCCAGTGATTTCTAATCTATGTCTATAGGCAGCAGCCTCTGATGTGCTGGAGATGTTTAACAGTCAGTGGTGTAGTATAGAATACAACACAGTATATACATATGAAATGGGTGATGCAATATGTAAACACAATTTAAAAGTGACTAAGATACTGAAGAATAGTGTGGATTGCAGTTTATACATATGAGATGAGTAATGCTAGATACGGAACATTATTAAAGTGGATAGTGAACCATTTCTAAAAGTGGCCAGTGATTCCTAATCTATGTCTATAGGCAGCCGCCTCTGATGTGTTAGTGGTGGCTGATTAGCAATCTGATGGCCTTGAGATAGAAGCTGTTTTTCAGTCTCTCGGTCCCAGCTTTGATCCACCTGTACTGACCTTGCCTTCTGGATGATATTGGGGTGAACAGGCAGTGGCTTGGGTGGTTGATGTCCTTGATGATTTTTTTGGCCTTCCTATGGCATCAGGTGCTGTAGGTGTCCTGGAGGGGGGAGTTTGCCCCGGGAAATGTGTTGGCCAGACTGCACCACCCTCTGGAGAGCTTTGCAGTTGTGGGCGGTGCAGTTGTCCTACCAGACGCTTTTACAGCAATCGGTAAAAGTTTGTGAGGGTTTTAGGTGATAAGTAAAATGTATTTAGCCTCCTGATGTTGAAGAGGCACTGTTGCGCCTTCTTCATAACACTGTCTGTGTTGGTGAACCATTGTGATGTGTACGCTGAGGAACTTGAAGCTTTCTACCTTCTCCACTGCGGTCCCATCGATATGGATAGGGGGGTGCCCCCTCTGCTGTTTCCTGAAGTCCGCAATCATCTCCTTGGTTTTGTTGACATTGAGTGAGAAGGTATTTTCCTGGCACCACACTCCCAGAGCCCTCCTTCCTCCCTGTAGGCTGTCTCAATGTTGTTGGTAATCAAGCCTACTACTGTTGTGTCGTCTGCAAACTTGATGATTGAGTTGGAGGCGTGCTTGGCCACACAGTCATGGGTGAACAGGGAGTACAGGAGGGGGCTGAGCACACACCCTTGTGGGGCCCCAGTGTTGAGGATCAGCAAAGAGGAGGTGTTGTTTCCTACCTTCATCACCTGTGGGCGACCTGTCAGGAAGTCCAGGACCCAGTTGCACAGGGTGGGTTTCAGACCCAAGGCCCCAAGCTTAATGATGAGCTTGGAGGGTACTATGGTGTTGAATGCTGAGCTATAGTCAATAAACAGCACTCTTACATAGTTATGCCTCTTGTCCAGATGGGACAGGGCAGTGTGCAGTGTGGTGGCGATTGCATCGTCTGTGGATCTATTGGGGCAGTAAGCAAATTGAAGTGGGTCTAGGGTGGAAGGTAATGTGGAGGTGATATGATCCTTGACTATTCTTTCAAAGCACTTCATGATGACAGAGGTGAGTGCTGCGGGACGATAGTCATTTAGTTCAATTATCTTTGCTTTCAATTATCTGGCCTTCTTTATTGTTATGGACATCAACCTCACTTCTGTTTTTAAGAGAGAAAGGGAGTGGAATGTGGAGAAATTGATCCATTAAGTAAGTTTGCCATTTGACAGATTTCAAGCGGCAATCAGTTATTGGTCCATCCATTTTATTTGTTTTAAATTAATGACATATGCCCATTGATTCATCAAGAGTATAACAATTCTCAACTGTATTGATTTTATTGCAGAGCCCTACAACTATCCTCAGGCCTCAGGACAATGTTATTTTTTTGTGTTTGCTATTACAGTTGGTAAACAGAGAAAACAAGCCTTGTCTGTCATGTCATTTGGTAAGTAGTGAGTGTGTGTGTGTTCTTGTAAATGTGTATCAGGCTATGTTATTAACAGTTTGTCATAGTTATACATGCCATGCCATAGTTGTTAATATCCATGATAAGTTGACTTCTTCCTGACTGAAACCAACGTGTTTGTTTCGACACCATATAGATCTGAATGTACACCTACATGTAGTTTCTGCCCTCAAACTGGAATATTATTACATATGTTTGTCTTTATTGGAGATAGAGACAGTAACAAGGTTCCCATCCAACCTTTTTATGTGAGTAAAGTACATGTCGGATATAGAACACTTCATGACAGCCCCGACGGAAACCGCTAATTTCCAAATGTCGATAAAACAAAATACTCTAAGCAAGGTGTGATGTTTTTGTGTCTGTAAAATTAATAATGCGAGAAACGGCGGTGGGAACGCATTTTTCTGCAAATATTGATATAGTAACCATCATCATATCTAAGTTAACTTGGGAGTCACGCGATGACATGTGTGGTCCTCCCACTACGACTCAGGAAACGATGCAGTTTATTAGGCTGCAGATGAAATAAGTTATGATGAACTTCACAGTGTGGTGAAAGTGCACGGTGAAAAGCTTGATGCTCTTTTATATATCGAAGGTCTTATTCTGGTGACATGATGAATAATGTTTGGCTGCCGTTTGACAAATAAAAATATATTTTGTCCATAATAATCTCATTGTGTAGATTATACCCGCACTGTATCTAAACTGTTGGCTAGAGCGCACGTGCCAAGACCAGAGTGGGCACATTCGATATATAATGTCATTTTTTTGAGGACAAAACCATTAGTAGAGTTGAAAATGTGATGGAACAACAGGCAGCTTCTACACCACCCCTGCCCTCATATTAGTCAAATTATACGGTGCATTCAGAAAGAATTCAGACCCCTAGAAGTTACAGACTTATTCGAAAATGTATTAAATTAATTGTTTTACTCATCAATTTACACACAATACCCCATAATGACAAAGCGAAAACAGGTTTTTAGATTTTTTTGCAAATTTATAATAAAAAATAAACATAAATACCTTATTTACATAATTATTCAGACCGTTTGCTATGAGACTCGAGATTGAGCTCAGGTTCATCCGATTTCCATTGATCATCCTCGAGATGTTTCCTTAACTTGATTGGATTCCACCTGTGGTCAATTCAATTGATTGGACATGATTTGGAAAGACACACACCTGTCTATATAAGGTCCAACAGTTGACTGCATATCAGAGCAAAAAAGAGCCACGAGGTCAAAGGAATTTTCTGTAGTGCTCCAAGACAGGATTGTGTCAAGGCACAGATCTGGGGAAGGGTACCAAAATTGCATTGAAGGTCCCCAAGAACACAGTGGCCTCCATCATTCTTTTTTTTACCCCCTTTTCATGGTATCCAATTGTTAGTAGTCTTGTCTCATCGCTGCAACTCCCGTACGGACTCGGGAGAGACGAAGCTCGAGAGCCATGCGTCCTCCGAAACACAACCCAACCAAGTTGCACTGCTTCTTAACACAGTGCACATCCAACCCGGAAGCCAGCCGCACCAATGTGTCGGAGGAAACACCATGCACCTAGCGACCTGGTCAGCGTGCACTGCGCCCGGCCCGCCACAGTAGTCACTAGTGCGTGATAAGACGAGGATATCCCTGCTGGCCAAACCCTCCCTAACGACGCTGGGCCAATTGTGCACCGCCCCATGGGCCTCCCGGTCGCGGCTGGCTGCGACAGAGCCTGGGCTCGAAACCAGAGTCTCTGGTGGCACAGCTAGCACTGCACCACCCGGGAGGCCGCCTCCATCATTCTTAAATGGAAGAACCACCAAGATTCTTCCTAGAGCTGGCCGCCCAGCCAAACTGAGCAATCGGTGGAGAAGGGCCTTGGACAGGGAGGTGACCAAGAACCAAATAAAGGTGTGCCGAACTTGTAACGTTATACCCAAGAAGACTAGAGGCTGTAATTGCTCACAAAGGTGTGTTAGCAGTTGATGACACAAACCCCAAAGCAAATTCGGGACAAAAATGTATTTATTTGAAAAGGACAAATCATAGATGTTATGCTGGGAGGTAGATGGTAGATGTTCATTCCCCCTGTGCTCAGCTTTTCTCCACAGAACAAAGAAGCAGGATGCCACTTATAACCCCCCACCCTAGCCTGGGATTGACCAATCAGAAGTCCTTGCAGTACGACATTCCACAGATGCTAACAGCTGTTGAACTGAGACACAGCTATTTCCATTAACAATTCCCTATTGACCATTAGTACTCTATTCTGTTTTTAGTACTCTTGTCCACTCATCCTCTGCGCTGTGTATTTATCTTCAAAATATTCTTATAGGTGCTTCAACAAAGGACTGAGTAAAGGGTCTGAATACTTACCTAAATGTGATATGAGTTTTACATTTTTTATAAATATGCACAAAATGTTTTTCTTTGTCATTAATGGGGTATTATGTGTAGATTGATGGGGGAATTAGATTGATTTTTTTTCCCAATTTCGTGATATCCAATTGGTATTTACAGTCTTGTCCCATCACTCCCGTACAGACTCGGGAGAGGCGAAGGCCGAAAGCCATGCATCCTCCAAAACATGACCTGCCAAGCCGCACTGCTTTTTGACACACTGCTTGCTGAACCCGGAAGCCTGAGTGTCCTGAAGTCGGCGTGCATGGGCCCGGCCGCCACAAGGAGTCGCTACCCTAACCCGGACGATGCTAGGCCAATTGTGCGCAGCCTCATTGGTCTCCCAGTCGCGGCCGGCTGCTACACAGCCTGGGATCGAACTCGGCTCTGTAGTGACTCCTCTAGCACTGCGATGCAATGCCTTAGGCTGCTGCGCCACTCTGGAGGCCCGGGAAAAAAACAATTTAATACATTTTAGAATAAGGCTGTACGGTAACAATATGTGGGAAAGTCAAGGGGTCTGAATACTTTCCGAATGCACTGTAAATACTACATTTGAGTTATTTAACTATTCATTAATTGGTCCACAAGTCAAACTGACAGATAGTTGAGAATGTCAGTGTGAACTTCACCTGCAACATCACTGATAATGTAGAAAGTTTTAACTTTTTCACTTTGCACTGCCCGCCAGAATCATATCACCTATGCATGGTTACATCGCTTACGTTACCACAAGTTGCTCTCTGTTGATAATGAATTACTTCTGCCATTTTATCACCTCGCCTTTTCTCGCTGATATCATATCAAATGATAGTGGGACATTGTCGTTCAGCATTGATAATCATTAACTATATGTCCTCTTCCTGACTAAAATCTGTTTCTTTATAGTTAATGTACATGCCAAGAAACGTGGTTAGTAGTATTTGTATGTGATCATCTAAAGCTTCTGTTTGCTCATGTTTCATGTCCTAAATTGGAAGAACTTCAGTTTCTAATGGAATAATCTGCTTTCTTATGTCTGCAGAATGTCTCAAGCAACACCTAGGTAAGCATTGTTTGTGTGTGTGTGTTTGCTTCATGGCGTTATGGACTATAACACAAGCTGTTATTGTCAAGGGTCGATGTGCAGCAGGTGGGACGGAGTCAGGTGCAGGACACAGAGGATGAGTAATAACGGACTTTACTCAATATGACAACAAAATCATTTCCACGCAGGGAAACCAATCCAGCTCACAAAATGTAGCGACAGCTTAAAATAGAGCAAACACGCACAAAACCATGGGGGGGGGACCAGAGGGTTAAATAAGGAACATGATTATGGGAATGGAAACCAGGTGTGTACAATGAAGACAAAACAAAATGGAAAATGAAAAGTGGATCAGTGGCTGCTAGAAAACCGGTGACGTCGACCGCCGAACGCCGCCCGAACAAGGAGAGGGACCAACTTCAGCAGAAGTCGTGACATTTTTAATGTTACGTGTTACCATTACAAAATGCTGTATGTTTATCCCCTTAGATTCTGTGAATAAAAATAAGTATCATGGTGAGTACAAAATAAATCTATCAGACAGCGGGAAAGTGTTTGTGTGTGTGTGGGTGGTTTTTGGTTGTAATGCTGAGAATTTCTGTAATTGACTGTCACGACTTCTGCCGAAGTCGATGCCTCTCCTTGTTCGGGCGGTCGACGTCGTCGGTCTTCGATCCATCGCCGATCCATTTTTTCATTTTCCATTTGTCTTGTTTTTCCACACACCTGGTTCACATTTCCCTCATTATGTGTTGTGTATTTAACCCTCTGTTTCCCCCATGTCTTTGTGTGGTATTGTTTATTCTGTTTCATGTTATGCGCACGTTAGTCTGGTGCGCTGGGTTATGTTAACCCAAATTGTTATTTCGTGTTTATTTTGCCGTGTGCATTTGGTTCGCCTAAATAAAAGGCTCCGTTGGCTACCCAATATCTGCTCTCCTGCACCTGACTCCCTTACAGCCATTTTACGCATACCTGACATTGACAGATACCTGTTGTAATCCCTTTTGATGTTTGGTGCTTGAAATTATAGTCGACTAGATGTTTTATAACTGTATTATAACTGATTATATAACAAAAACAGTCTAATTTACAATCCCTGAATACTATTTGAACCATAATTTGTTCCATTCCAGTTCCTATCACCCTAATCCCTGAAACAGCACATTATTCTCTAAATGTGGAAAGACAAACACTTACAAAAGAGAAGGAAGAACAGAGATTAAAAGGTCATGCTGTCCTGGGAAATCTGCAAATAACAGGGACATCTTACTTTGTTGTGGATGTGGAACAATCATGGATTGTACGAGTGGTCAAGATGTCCATCAACAAGGAGAAGAAAGTAAGGTTTGGACCTAAAGATGGTGCCTGGACTCTGAGGTGTGTGGAGGGTAAAGTAAGAGTTTATGATGGGACTTTTGTTTCTCTCCTCCGCACTGACAAAGATAATGAGTTGAGGGTTGGGGTAGTTCGAATCCCTGAGCTGACAAGGTACAAATCTGTCGTTCGGCCATCATTGAAAATAAGAATTTGTTCTTAACTGACTTGCCTAGTTAAATAAAGGTAAAATAAAATACATTTGTAGATTATGAGGAGAACGTCGAGAGGTTCAGAGTGGAGAACGTAAAGAGGTTCAGAGGGGAGAACGTCAAGAGGTTCAGAGGGGAGAACGTCAAGAGGTTCAGAGGGGAGAACGTCAAGAGGTTCAGAGTGGAGAACATCAAGAGGTTCAGAGTGGAGAATGTCAAGAGGTTCAGAGTGGAGAACGTCAAGAGGTTCAGAGTGGAGAACATCAAGAGGTTCAGAGTGGAGAACATCAAGAGGTTCAGAGTGGAGAATGTCAAGAGGTTCAGAGTGGAGAACGTCAAGAGGTTCAGAGTGGAGAACGTCAAGAGGTTCAGAGTGGAGAACGTCAAGAGGTTCAGAGTGGAGAACATCAAGAGGTTCAGAGTGGAGAACGTCAAGAGGTTCAGAGTGGAGAACATCAAGGGGTTCATAGACCTAGAAGTGACTCAATATGATAGATGATAACAATGTTATCAACCTAGTGTTTCCACCAATCCAACCAGATCAGATCACTTTAAGAAAGAGAGAGGAAAGAAGAATTCAAAGTAGTTCAAACAGGACCCAGGTGTGAATCAATCCCTGTCTGACTGGAAGGGAAAGATGGAAACCAGCAGTACCTAGAGGGGCATATTTAAGTATCCCTGGTCTAATGCATTGGCCAATGATATGATCATTATTGATTGTATTGGTGGTCACAGAGCTCTGCTGTGAATCTCTGAAATCTTATTTCTGTTAGTAATTGACATTTGGTCAATTGTTAGGGTGCTTTGCCTTTTGAAGTGGTTGTCCAGGCCCTTCTATGTATCCACTTCATCTGTTCCTTTGTTAACCTTTTATACCTGTTTTGTAAAGGACCGTTGTAATGCAAGGGCACATTTCTGCCAAAGCAGACTATAAAGTATCTTCAAAGCCCCTAACTAGACCATCATATCTTTACAGTAAGCTATGTGCTAAAATGCATGGGAATGATGTTAGATGTGCTAAATTTCCCTGTAAAATATGCCAAATATGCGTATATTATATCATAATAAAATATAATTGTATTCATTGCATTCTTTGATTGTTGGAGAGTTATTACTATTCTATATCACTAACGTTACTGTACTGTTTTCGGGGTTTATCTGGGATGGAGTTGTTCCTAGAAGCTGAGCTGAGGTCAATTTAGCATTTCCCCAGTGTAGTTAAAGGTGAGGATTTGGGAAGGATAGGCTGGTCCTGGTTCAGTGTGCCTCGGCGTCATGCGTGACCGCATGACTACCTGGAGGAAGGGGAGGGGAATGGCATGGGAGGTGTGTGTGTGACAGTGAAGACCACTTGATTCCACCGGAGGTCATTCACAGAAAGTGATTTACTGGAGCGCCTGCGCGGCAAATCGTAACAGAGAGAATGAGCAGACGAGTGGGCGACCTCAGCCCGAAGCAGGTGGACATTTTAGCCGAGGTAATTACACTTTCCACTATAACATTTTATGTTCTTTGTAGCCTATATTCTAGCCTCTGTTTATTCAAGTTACTGTCTAAAATGTTTTTATCATATAGCCTATTCAGTGTATTCCTTAATTCCCCCCCCCCCCAACAATTGTTTATTTAGTTCGTTGTGTCAGTATTGTGTTGTCTCGTGCTGCTAGTTTCGGGAGCGGCTTGAGGACGTTCTACCAGACCTTCCCGCGCAGCATGATCACTACCTGCTCCGCTGGCTCCGAGGTAAAATCAACGACTTCTTTGTTCCCATAGCAACATGAGATAGTCGTACCCTGCATTTCTGCAGGTTATGTTTATATGTATTTGTTTTACCCGCAACATGAATTTCATATATTACAATATGATGGCAGGATGGTCATGTGTAAATCTCCTTTTTCTGAGATCAAATTAAAATAGGGTAGGACTATCTAAAGTGCTTTTCAACATCTCTATTCCTACTTAAGCAGGCCCATGTTCCTCGTGAATAGAAAGAGGATGAAACATTTGTGCTGATGCAGTGGTCTATGTCTGAGTAAAAGTAGACCTAAAGGCTTCATTATCTCACTGATGTAGTGGACATGGGCTTAGCCAACAGCACATGCTCTCAGTTTCTCTGACCCCTAGAGAGTGAACCCTACAGTGAAACTTGTTGTCCAAGAATATGAGAACAGGTTATGTTGTGACAACCACATAGGACAAATGTAGAGTAATAACTTTCCACTCTCTGACCCCATAGGGAGCTAAATCACACAGGTAGCCTAGGCATTTGAGGCATTTTGACAACCCTGTATTCAAATTATATTTGACTCCTATTCATGGTGGTGACATTTTTTGTAAATTTACAGTATTTTGTACGTATGTTACCTGTTGCAGAGAGACACTAGTTTTCCTATCAGATTGGGTGTAAGGTGTTGAGGTATTGTTAACCCACACTCAGCAATGGAACTGTTACAATCGCCCAAAAATGTACATATTGCCACTTTAACAAATACTTAGAATGCAAGTTTTGGAGCATGTCTTTAAGGAAGACAGGGAGATTTGTTTAACAATATATATTTTTTTCATTTTAAAATGTTCACAAGCATCCCCCACAAAAAAACATTAAGATAATGCCCCTTCTACACTCCCCTGTGTCTCCAGCATCAGCTGATATCCTACAAAAAGTGTTCATTATTTGAAGTAATGTTGTTGTAAGATTGCAAACAGACTTGGCAGTTTTACTGTTATGGAGTCCAACTTTAGAGAGAGTTTTTTGTATACCTTTTAGCAAGTAGTTCTGAAAGTAGTGTTCACTTTTACACTACGTCTTATACGTGCAGATATGTGCACCACATCATTGTTCGCTCTCTCGCTCTGCTGTGTGTACATGATGTGCATCTTGCTTGCTGTCACTCATATGGCGAGGGGTTTAAGCTCATTGGTTGAACTCAAATTGCTAGGGGGCTGGCCCACGTAGTGGATGTAGGGAAATGGCACAACACAGCTTCCAGAATGACAGACGCTTTCTTGTAGATAATTGAGGCAAAACCGTAATTCTGCTCATATATTATGTACAGTGGGGCAAAAAAGTATTTAGTCAGCCACCAATTGTGCAAGTTCTCCCACTTAAAAAGATGAGAGAGGCCTGTCATTTTCATCATAGGTACACTTCAACTATGACAGACAAAATTATAATTTTTTTCTCCAGAAAATCACATTGTAGGATTTTTAATGAATTTATTTGCAAATTATGGTGGAAAATAAGTATTTGGTCAATAACAAAAGTTTATCTCAATACTTTGTTATATACCCTTTGTTGGCAATGACAGAGGTCAAACGTTTTCTGTAAGTCTTCACAAGGTTTTCACACACTGTTGCTGGTATTTTGGCCCATTCCTCCATGCAGATCTCCTCTAGAGCAGTGCTGTTTTGGGGCTGTTGCTGGGCAACACAGACTTTCAACTCCCTCCAAAGATTTTCTATGGGGTTGAGATCTGGAGACTGGCTAGGCCACTCCAGGACCTTGAAATGCTTCTTACGAAGCCACTCCTTCGTTGCCCGGGCAGTGTGTTTGCGATCATTGTCATGCTGAAAGACCCAGCCACGTTTCATCTTCAATGCCCTTGCTGATGGAAGGAGGTTTTCACTCAAAATCTCACGATACATGGCCCCATTCATTCGTTCCTTTACACTGATCAGTCGTCCTGGTCCCTTTGCAGAAAAACAGCCCCAAAGCATGATGTTTCCACCTCCATGCTTCACAGTAGGTATGGTGTTCTTTGGATGCAACTCAGCATTCTTTGTCCTCCAAACACGACGAGTTTAGGTTTATGTCCCCCTGTGTGGTTCTGGGATTTTTGCTCACCGTTCTTGTGATCATTTTGACCCCACGGGGTGAGATCTTGCGTGGAGCCCCAGATCGAGGGAGATTATCAGTGGTCTTGTATGTCTTCCATTTCCTAATAATTGCTCCCACAGTTGATTTCTTCAAACCAAGCTGCTTACCTATTGCAGATTCAGTCTTCCCAGCCTGGTGCAGGTCTACAATTTTGTTTCTGGTGTCCTTTGACTGCTCATTGGTCTTGGCCATAGTGTAGTTTGGAGTGTGACTGTTTGAGGTTGTGGACAGGTGTCTTTTATACTGATAACAAGTTCAAACAGGTGCCATTAATACAGGTAACGAGTGGAGGACAGAGGAGCCTCTTAAAGAAGAAGTTATAGGTCTGTAAGAGCCAGAAATCTTGCTTGTTTGTAGGTGACCAAATACTTATTTTCCACCATAATTTGCAAATAAATTCATTAAAAATCCTACAATGTGATTTTCTGGAGAAAAAAAAATCAATCAAATCAAATTACAGGCCTCTTTCATCTTTTTAAGTGGGAGAACTTGCACAATTGGTGGCTGACTAAATACTTTTTTGCCCCACTGTATTTATGAACTACACATCCAGTCCAAAGTGGGAGATTTAGTAGTAGTCAAAGTTCTGGAGCATGTCTTCAAGGAAGTAATTTATTTTTCAACAATATTATGCCCCTTCTACCCCCAACCCCCCCATACACACATACACAAAATTACAGGCTACATGAGAGTACATAATACAGATCCCTTCAAACAGCCCCCCCCCCCCCCCCCCCCCCCCCACTCCCTCAGCCGGTATTAGCCTCAATGCTGTAAAAAAGAGCGAAACAGTGCCCTCTATAACAAATACTAGCAAATACATTTGTGAACATAAATATAAAGAAACACACACACAGAGAAAATGAAAGGGGAGGTGAGGTGAAGAGAGAGAGAACCACCTGTGTGATACAAGATGCACCACTACATAATCAGAAACATGGATTGTTCCAAAACTTGTGTATAGGTAGCTGAAGACTGAAGTAAGATTTGGGGACTGCATCCATGTCTGTGTATCTAGAGACGGGTCTCTAGCGTTTCTGGCTGCCAGTGTGGCTTCTGCTCTGGTGACATCTGACATTCGGTCACTTTGTTTCTGATAAGGTTTTGGAAGTAAACATCAGCTTATGGGGCACCTCGCTGGCCTGACCAATAGGGATGAACTGTGCGCCCTCTCCTCCTCCTGCCCTATGCCCACAAGAGCATATTTACTCAGCCAGTAGACTGGGTTTGGACAAACAAAGTAGGCTAAATATAAGATGACTTCCCTAACCTGATCTTTATAAAAGCTGGTGTACATTTACATAATTTAGCAGAGTGACTTACAGGAGCAATTAGGGTTAAGTATCTTGCTCAAAGGCACATCAACAGATTTCACCTAGTCGGCTCAGGAATTCAAACTAGCGACCTTTCAGTTACTGGCCCAACGCTCTTAACCACTAGGCTACCTATATTCCAGAACAGTGGTCACCAACCGGTCGATCGCGATCGACTTGTCGATTTCCAAGGCATTTCAATTCGATCGCCAAACATTTCAGTAAAAAAACCAACGATAAAGCCTTGTTCCTATTTTTTGTATTAGTCTCAGGCAGCGTACTGCTGGCAAAACGTTTAAAGCCATGACAAGAGAGAGACTGTCAACGCATCCACCAAAGATCTGATGTTTTTATGAGTGAGTTCATGTTTAAGTTCTTACTCGGCACTGTCAACACTTTATATTCAACACTTTTATAAACTATAAAATGCGCGTTCTTCCTATTTCCACTCAGCGCTTCAACAAGCAGTGCAGCAGTAATGAATGAGTAGGAAAGTGGATCTATAGGCCTGTGTTGTTGTTATTATTAGTGGCTTGGGTCTTTTTAAATATCAAAGAATATTTCACTTTCTCTGTAACAACATGAATTTGTGCACGAGGCAGCAATAATGCGGTGCGACTCGAGTTTCCCTATCAGCTGGAAGACAGTGTCCCTTTTTGGTCAGTGTCAGTGGAGGAAAGGGAGAGCGGAGGGATGTTGAGAGACAGACCTTCAGTCTGCTGTCTCTGCTGAGACTGACCATCAGCTGGAAGACAGTGTCCCTTTTTGGTCAGTGTCAGCGGAGGAATGTTGAGAGACGGACCTTCAGTCTGCTGTCTCTGTTGAGACTGACCATCAAATGCAGCCACCATCAGCCCAGTAAAATAAAAAGTAAATCATTTAAATGTATGTTCACTCAGCTGTGCCTCACAAGTAATACAACAATGAATCTATTACCGGTGTGATCATATAGCCTACCTCAAATGTTGAAATATAATTTTAAAAAATATACCGAACAACAATGCATTGGCAGGTAAATTCAAGCAAAGCCCGTATGCGGTGATAATGTAATGAGCCTATAGCTTACTGCACAAACCTCATTGCTACAGTACTGTTTTTAATTGGTTAATGTTACATAGGCTTTCATAATAAAAATTAGAGCGGTAGATCTCGGCATGCATTTTGATTAAGAAAGTGATCTTGACTCAGAAAAGGTTGGCGACCACTGTTCTAGAAAATCACGTTTTGAGCAGCAAACAGTTAACTGTTCTGTCTATGACTGTACTTCATTGTCCAGCTTCTGTGCCACATTGTGAATGTGTGTGATTATTTTATTTTCTGTGGTTGGACAAAGGCTCTGATCAATTCAATAGAGCACTCAATTTCCTATTAGTCTCTTAGGGAAGTGTATTGACCTGTTGATGGAGGTAGGTGGACAGGTAGGGGAATAGGTCCAGTATCTTTAGCCCATAGACAACCAGGCAGGCAACTGGACACCTATCCTGTAATAGTCATTAGACAACACAGGGACCAGATTACTGCAACTTGGATGATGGTAGTGTACTCACTGTCTGTACACACAGGCGTGTGAGAACAATGTCATTAGACACACATAGCAGTGTTGTAGTAGCTACTAGGTGCCATGCATTGGGGTTTGGGCTTTTATAACGTAGAAGATTAAAACTCATTCTGCAAATAATGTTTCATCATTCACTACAGGCAAGGTATGCCATTAAATATTAGCTATTAAATCATGTGTGTGTGCACATTTGTGTCCACATGAGTTGACTCTTCCACGTAGTGGGCATTACTTCAAGGCAGATGGAATAGACCAATATTTGCGTTATCCCTCATTCTGTGTTTTAGCCTTAAAAATAACGTTTATCCAGCTTATTCAACTGTGTCAGATTCGCTGTCTCACTGTCATTGGATGGTGTTACTATGTACCCTGTACACTATTTGCACTTAATTATATGAATAGCATCGGCCAACCTAAATTCAAGGCCATGACAGTTCTATGGTCCATACTGTATGCTTAAGGAATATTTGCATAACCAAATTTCCATAGGTGAGTTTTTTCACTCAAGCATAATAATAATTTATTATGTCTCCCTTTCGCGAAATATGTCTTGCATTTCAATCTCAACAGCACAACATGAACATCACCAGGTATAGTGGCGCAGCGGATCTAAGGCACTGTATCTCAGGGCTAGAGGTGTCACAACAGACACCCTGGTTCAAATCCATGCTGTATAACAACCGGTCGTGATTGGGAGTCCCATAGGGCGGTGCACAATTGGCCCAGCATCGTCCGGGATTGGCTGGTGTAGGCCATCATTGTAAATAACAATTTGTTCTAAACTGACTTAAATAAAGGTTAAAAAAAGGTTCCCACCAAAATTACATCAACATCACACAAAAAAGAGATGACAATGCTTTGTAATGTTTCGCTAACAAGAAATTAGTATTAGTAAGAAGGTATTGTATTCGCCTATATTGCTCAATTTCATTTCATTTTTGTGAGTCTTAACCAAAATATCAGATGGGACAAAATGTTCAGCTGCCACTTTAAGGGCGGGAGGTGACCCTGGTAACGTGGCCACTCGAGCCCTTTCTCTTGACCGAGGTAAAGACAGTCTCAGGTTGGATATTCAACAGATATTCACGCTTTCAAGCCTCAATAGCTTTCAAACCACTTGAGCCACAGACTCCAAATAAGTGTCATCAAATTGGAAAAATTGTGCACAACATTGCACAGGTCTGATTTTCACGATATGGACTTTAATTAGCTTTGAAAAGCTAATAAACATGTGGAAATGTGAGCAGCATTTTGTATTCCAAGTTGAATTAGTTAGGGAGCACTTTTTTGTAAACCTTTTTTACATTCAAATTTCAATAGCTCCTTGGTTCAGAATGTACACTCAGTGGGCCTACACATTGCACAACCTTTAATTTGTCAAATTTCATCTCACACAATTTTACATGAATTTTTCAAATGTTCAAATTTCAGTAGCTCCTTGCTCATGTGACCTACTGACTTCAAACAAGGTTCAGAATGTACACTCAGTTTTTTCAGCTACATATCACGTGTTCAGACTTAACTTTTGACTTTTTATTCGCAAATGCAAATGTAATGCACTGTAGAGCCCTGCAAATTGACCACCCGCCTACGTGTCTGGTCAAAAAGACGTTCTTACCTGCCAATACATAAATCTACCTGCATTTGGCAGGTGTTAATGTTATGCCTGGTAATGAGAGTACATGCTTGGATGGCCATAATGATTGTCTATGTTACATCTTGTTTTGCCTTATTCTGTATCATGACAAGAGTGTTGTTTTTCTTCTTTTCCAGCCCGAAGCTTCAATGTTCAGAAAGCAGAGGCGATGCTTAGAAAGGTGAGACCCTGTTTCAAGTGTTTGTTGATCTAACACGGTCCTCCTGTACTCTCTGATATCTAAACACTGGCTACTTTCCTCAGGTTGACTTGTAATTATTGACTGGACATAATAATGTCTACATATCCAATTTACCATGTGCATGTTAATATACACTGTGTATCCATGATGCATTACCCTGTAATTAAAGAGTAACATGTGTTGTATTGATAAGAGAGACTAGAATGTAATAATAAAGATGGTGACATAACAAGGTGACTGTCTGGTGTCTGTAAGTTCTTCATGGGGATTGTTTAATGGAAACAATCTAGTTCTATGGATTTTTTTTTCTTCTACATCAGCGGATTATAATATGGAACCCTGCAAGCTGCATCTTCAAGCTACTTATTACACACACACACAGGAGATAATAAAGTATCAGTATAAGCCTCCTGATCCCTTCCCAGAGTGCACTGCTTCCAAAATGCTCCATTATATGTGTGTTCCCTTTTGTTCAAAGTTCAAAGCCTTGAGGTTGTGTTTATCCAGAACTCCACATAATCCCACATTAAAAACGCACACTTGAATCTTTTCAAAGCCAACTTTTATTCAACATAACTGTCACTGCTAAAAGACTGTCCTGAACAAGAGTTTCTATCTCCTCTGTAGCATCTGGAGTTCAGGAAACACATGAAAGCAGACAGCATCATCGCTGACTGGAGGCCTCCTGAGGTGCCCGCCTGCCTTCCTGCCTGCCTGCCTGCCTGCCTGCCTGTCTGCCTGTCTGCCTGCCTGTGTGTGTGCCTGCCTTTCTGTTTGTCTGCCTGCCTGTGTGTGTGCCTGTCTGTCTACCTGTCTGTCTGCCTGTCTGCCTGCCTTTGTGTGTGCCTGTGTGTGTGCCTGCCTGCCTGCCTGCCTTTGTGTTTGTCTGTCTGGTGAAAAAGTACAGCTCCGTCTGTGAGAGAGTACAGTTACACCATTAGGACTAGCAGGGTTATTACACAGTGTAATAACACCTCACAGATGTTAATACAAACTACCATCTTACACAACGCACATTATGATCATTTGTGTGGCTTTCCTCCTTTCTAGCATGGTCAGATAGAGATTGGTATGATCACAGAATTAAATAGAACAACTATAATATATCTGGGTTGTAAAATCCTCTTGATTCTCAAGCTGTATGAGTTCTACTAATTCTTATCGAGCTGTATGAGTTCTACTAATTCTTATCGAGCTGTATGAGTTCTACTAATTCTTATCGAGCTGTATGTTGGTCCCATGTTTCATGAGCTGAATTAAAAGTTCCCAGACATTTTCTTATACGCACAAAAAGCTTATTTCTCTAAAATGTTGTGCACAATTTTGTTTACATTCCTGTTAATGAGCATTTCTCATTTGCCAAGATAATTCATCCATCTAACAGGTGTGGCATATCAAGAAGCTGATTAAACAGCATGATAATTACACAGGTCCAGCTTGTGCTGGGGACAACAAAAAGCCACTCTAAAATGCACAGTTTTGTCACACAACACAATGCCACAGATGTCTCAAGTTTTGAGGGAGCATGCAATTGGCATGCTGACTGCAGGAGTCTCCACCAGAGCTGTTGCCAGATAATTGAATGTTCATTTCTCAACCATAAACCGCCTATAACGTTGTTTTAGAGAATTTGGCAGTACATCCAACTGGCCTGACAACCACAGATCACGTGTATGGCGTTGTGTGGGCGAGCTGTTTGCTGATGTCAACATTGTGAACCGAGTGCCCCATGCTGGCGGTGGGGTTATGGTATGGGCAGGCATAAGCTACGGCCAGTGAACACATTTGCTTTCATCGATGGCAATTTGAATGCACAGAGATACCGTGACGAGATCCTGAGGCCCATTGTCGTACCATTCATCCGCCGCCTTCACCTCATGTTTCAGCATGATGATGCATGGCCCCATTCACAAAAAAAAAATCTTGTCAACACTCCCGGCCTCGATAATCTGGGTGTGAATTAGTAAAATATCATGATCTGATGATCCCATATATCCAGTGAAAACATCCTAAAACACAGCTTTCTGTTCCAGGCTAGTTGGCTAGGCTAGTTGATACATTGTTGCAAATTTGTTAGGACAGCTTCGGGCCAGACCCTGTGAAAATTTGATACAATGCTGAATTTCACTAGCAATAGCTCAAGTTAAGACATATAGAATGGGAGGCAGACAGGTGAAGAGAGCTGAATGTGATTCAAAGGATATTTTCTTCTGATTTTAGTTGTCCGGTTTAGGTCTATTTATTTTACTTAGTTGATGAAGGACATTATAGGACTACTGCTGCATTGATCTATAGGCTATCCCTGAGTTCCATGCTCATTTCTTTAGCCGCCAATGTATCAATATGTCCATATGGCAGAGGCTAGTGCTCTCGCCATAGATTCATTTTACTTAAGAGTGTTATGATTAACCAAAATGAATGAAACTCCATGAAAATGTGCATGCAGTTGAAGTCAGAAGTTTACAAACACTTAGGTTGGAGTCATTAAAACTTGTTTTTCAACCACTCCACAAATTTCTTGTAAACAAACTATAGTCTTTGCAAGTCGGTTAGAACATCTACTTTGTGCATGACACAAGTCATTTTTCCAATTGTTTACAGATATTATTTCACTTATAATTCACTGTATCACAATTCCAGTGGGCCAGAAGTTTACTTACACTAAGTTGACTGTGCCTTTAAACAGCTTGGAAAATTCCAGAAAATTATGTAATGGCTTTAGAAGCTTCTGATAGGCTAATTGACATCATTTGAGTCAATTGGAGGTGTACCTGTGGATGTATTTCAAGGCCTACCTTCAAACTCAGTGCCTCTTTGCTTGACATCATGGTAAATCAAAAGAAATCAGCCAAGACCTCAGAAAACAAATGTGTAGA
This sequence comes from Oncorhynchus mykiss, assembly GCF_013265735.2. Lineage (NCBI taxonomy): Eukaryota > Metazoa > Chordata > Actinopteri > Salmoniformes > Salmonidae > Oncorhynchus > Oncorhynchus mykiss. The sequence continues at coordinate 16,886,736 of NC_048569.1, read as the reverse complement.
CTGGTTCATCCTTGGGAGCAATTTCCAAATGCCTGAAGGTACCACGTTCATCTGTACAAACAATAGTACGCAAGTATAAACACCATGGGACCACGCAGCCGTCATACCGCTCAGGAAGGAGATGCGTTCTGTCTCCTAGAGATGAACGTACTTTGGTGCGAAAGTGCAAATCAATCCCAGAACAACAGCAAAGGACCTTGTGAAGATGCTGGAGGAAACAGGTACAAAAGTATCTATATCCACAGTAAAACGAGTCCTATATCGACATAACCTGAAAGGCCGCTCAGCAAGGAAGAAGCCACTGCTCTAAACCGCCCGCCATAAAAAAGCCAGACTACGGTTTGCAACTGCACATGGGGATAAAGATTGTGTTTTTTTTGGAGAAATGTCCTCTGGTCTGATGAAACAAAATGGCCATAATGACCATCGTTATGTTTGGAAGAAAAAGGGGAGGCTTGCAAGCTGCAGCATCATGTTGTGGGGGTGCTTTGCTGCAGGAGGGACTGGTGCACTTCACAAAATAGATGGGATCATGAGGCAGGAAAATTATGTGGATATATTGAAGCAACATCTCAAGACACCAGTCAGGAAGTTAAAGCTTGGTCGCAAATGGGTCTTCCAAATGGACAATGACCCCAAGCATGCTTCCAAAGTTGTGGTAAAATGGCTTAAGGACAACAAAGTCAAGGTATTGGAGTGGCCATCACAAAGCCCTCACCTCAATCCTATAGAACATTTGTGGGTAGAAATTAAAAGACGTGTGCGAGCAAGGAGGCCTACAAACCTGACTCAGTTACACCAGCTCTGTCAGGAGGAATGGGACAAAATTCACCCGACTTATTGTGGGAAGCTTGTGGAAGGCTACCCGAAATGTTTGACCCAAGTTAAACTATTTAAAGGCAATGCTACCAAATACTGACCCACTGGGAATGTGATGAAAGAAATAACAGCTGAAATAAATCATTCTCTCTACTATTGTTCTGACATTTCACATTCTTAAAATGTGAAACTGACCTAAGACAGGGAATTTTTACCAAGATTAAATGTCAGAAAATTGTGAACAACGGAGTTTAAATGTATTTGGCTAAGGTGTATATAAACTTCAACTCTATGTACATATTCATAACTGGCATGCAGATCGGTAGAAAAGGTAGGATAAATTGTAAGCTTCCCCAAACTTAAAAAAAATGGGCCTGCCTATGGTAATCAAAGGCCTGTCCAACTGATTCGTACTGGCGCCGGGTCTGACTGTATGATGTGGTTCCCCAGGTGATCGAACGGTATGTGTCCGGGGGGATGTGTGGGTACGACCTCGAGGGAAGTCCCATCTGGTATGATGTCATTGGGCCCCTGGACCCCAAAGGTCTGCTGCTGTCCTGCACCAAACAGGACTTCATGAGGACCAAGATCAGAGACACAGAGATGCTCCGCAGAGAGTGTCAGAAACAGACAGAGAAGGTACACTTTGAACTACCATGCTTTTATATGTATGACAATATGAACACAAACGGTGCCTTCAGAAAGCATTCACACTCCTGGACTTTTTCCACATTTATTTGTTTTACAGCCTGAATATAAAATAGATTACATTTAGATTTTTTTGTCACGGGCCTACACACAATACCCCACAATGTCAAAGTGGAATTACGTATTTTGTTTTTCATTTTGACAAATTAATTACAAATGAAAAGCTAAAATGTCTTGGATCAAAAAGTATTCAACCCTTTTTTTATGGCAAGCCTATATACAATCAGGAGTAAAAATGTGCTTAACAAGTCACATAATAAGTTGCATGGACTCACTTTGTGTGCAGTAATACTGTTTAACATGATTTCTGAATGACTACCTCATCTCTACACCCCACACATACAGTTCATCTGTAAGATCCTTCAGACAAACAGTGAATTTTAAATACCAATTCAACCACAAAGACAAGGGAGGTTTTCCAGTGCCTCGCAAAGAAGGGCACCTATTTGTAGTTGGGTACAAATAAAAAGTAGACATTGAATATTCCATTGAGCTATTAATTGCACTTTGGATGGTGTATCAATACACCCAATCACTACAAAGAAACAGGTGTCCTTCCTGGCTCAGTTGCTTGAGAGGAAAGAAACTGCTCAGGGATTTCGGCCATTGAGATCAGTGGTGACTTTAAAACAGTTTAATGGCTATGATAGGAGAAAACTGACGATGGATCAACAACATTGTAGTTACTCGACAATTCTAACCAAATTGACAGATTGAAAAGAAAGAAACATATACAGAATAAAAATATTCCAAAACATGCTTCCTGTTTGCAACTAGGCACTAAAGTACTGCAAAGAATGTGGCAAAGCAATGAACGTTTGGTCCTGAATACAAAGCATTATATTTGGGGCGACTCGAACACAATACATCACTGAGTACTACTCTTCATATTTTCAAGCATAGTGGTGGCTGCATCATGTTATGATTATGCTTGTCATCGGCAAGGACAAGGGAGTATTTAGGTTAAAAAGAAACTGAATAGAGCTAAGCACAGGCAGAATCTTAGAGAAAAACCTGGTTCAGTCTGCTTTCCAACAGACACTGGGAGACAAATTCACCTTTCAGCAGGACAATAACCTAAAATACAATGGGGACACCTGCCTGTCGAACATCTCATTACAAAATCATGGGTATTAATACGGAGTTGGTGTCATGTACTGTCATGTTGTGTCTTGTCTCTGTCCTTTCCCTTCACCCTGTCTCCCTCTGCTGGTCGTTGTTAGGTTACCTTTTCTCCCCCGCTTTCCCCCAGCTGTTCCTTGTCTCCTCTGACTACCCATTCACCCCGTTTCCCACCTGTTCCCTTTTTCCCTCTGATTAGGTCCCTATATCTCTCTCTGTTTCTGTTCCTGTCCTTGTCGGATTCTTGTTTGTTGTGTTTCATGCCTGAGCCAGACTATCGTCATGTTTGCTGTAACCTTGTCCTGTCGGAATCTGCCGGTCTATCTGAGCCTACCTATGTTTGGTTATTAAAGAAGCTCTGTTTAAGTTAGTTCGCTTTTGGGTCCTCATTCACTCACCATAACAGTTGGTCCCACCTTTGCTGCAATAGGCTTTCCACTAGATGTTGGAACGTTGCTGAGGGGACTTGCTTCCATTCAGCCACAAGAGCATTAGTGAGGTTGGGCACTGGTGTTGGGCGATTAGGGCTGGCTCGCAGTCGGTGTTCCAATTCATCCCAAAGGTGTTTGATGGGATTGAGGTCAGGGCACTTTGTAGGCTAGTCAAGTTCTTCCACACAGATCTCGCAAACCATTTCTGTATGGACCTCGCTTTGTGCACAGGGGCATTGTCATGCTGAAACAGGAAAGGGCCTTATCGAAACTGTTGCCACAAAGTTGGAAGCACAGAATCGTCTAAAATGTAATTGTATCCTGTAGGGTTAAGATTTCCATTCACTTCAACTAACGGGCTGCTAGCTTTACACCACTCCAGCCGACACTTGGCATTGCGCATGATGATCTTAGGCTTGTGTGTGGCTGCTTTCCCATGGAAACCCATTTCAGCTCCTAACGAACAGTTCTTGTGCTGACACTGCTTCCAGAGGCAGTTTGGAACTCTGTAGTGAGTGTTGTAACTGAGGACAGATGATTTTTATGCACCTAGCGCTTCAGCACTCGGCAGTCCAGTTCTGTGAGCTTGTGTGGCCTATCACTTCGCGGCTGAGTCGTTGTTGCTCCTAGACGTTTCCACTTCACAATAACAGCACTTACAGTTGACCATGGCAGCTCTAGCAGGGCAGAAATTTGACAAACTGACTTGTTGGAAAGGTGGCATCCTATGATGATGCCACATTGATTAGGCCATTCTACTGCAAATGTTTGTTTATGGAGATAGCATGGCTGTGTGCTCAGTTTTATATACCTGTAAGCAACAGATGTGGCTGAAATTGCCAAATTTCCTCATTCGAAGCGATGTCCACATACTTTTGGCCTTGTAGTGTATGTAGATGAGATTCTTTCAATACGTTTTCAAACATTTCTAAAAACATGTTTTCACTTTGTCATTATGGTGTATTGTGTGTAGATGAGGGAGAAAATATATATATTTAATCGATTTTGAATGTATCACACAAAATGTGGAATATGTATTACAGTATGACAGGCCTTTATTCTAATCTCAGAGTGCCAGAAGCAGACAGAGAAGCTTTGACTGAGTATGATTTATTACATATATATTCAATAAGATAAGGCTTTATTTATTAGAGTGCCAGAGACAGTACAGACAGACATTCATTAAAGAGATTTTTGCAACACCAAGAGTTGTGGGTTTGATTCCCGCTAGGGCCACCCGTGCATAAAATGTATGCACCCATGACTGTAAGACACTTTGGATAAAAGTGTCTGCTAAATGGTGTATAATATTGTTATTATTATTATTATTATATAGAAGAACGAGAGGTTTGACTTAAAACGCTCTTAAAATATCCCCCACCCCTTTTTCACTCTCTCTCGCTCTCTCTCTCCCCTCCCCATCCCTCCACACCTCCTCTCCTTCTCCCTCTCTCAGTTGGGCGTTAATGTGGAGACGATAACCCTGATCTATGACTGTGAGGGACTGGGCCTGAAGCACCTGTGGAAGCCTGCTTTAGAGGCCTATGGAGAGGTGAGCCCACTGAATTAAATAGATTAGAACATAATATATACACATAATGGTTCTAAATAGTACCAGATATGGGTTCTTTGGCTTGTAACCATAGCAGCACCCTTTTTGGTGCTATATACAACCCTTTTTTGAAGGTTTAATAAAGAACCATGCCCATCATGTTCTAAATGGAACCTGTATGGTGTTATAAAGAACCCTTTCCCAAGGTTCTATAAAGAATCATTAAAAAAGGTTCTATATAGCACCAAAAACGGATTCTGCTATGGTTACAACCCTTTTGGGGTTATATAGAACCCTGTTTTATGGTTCTTTATGGAAACGTTATGTAGTAGGGTTCTAAACTCAGCAAAAAAAGAAACATCCTCTCACTGTCAACTGCATTTATTTAAAGCAAACTTAACACGTGTAAATATTTGTTTGAACATAACAAGATTCAACAACTGAGACATAAACTGAACAAGTTCCACAGACATGTGACTAACAGAAATTGAATAATGTGTCCCTGAACAAAGGGTGGGGGTCAAAATCAAAAGTAACAGTCAGTATCTGGTGTGGCCACCAGCTGCACTAAGTACTGCAGTGCATCTCCTCCTCAAGGACTGCACCAGATTTTCCAGCTCTTGCTGTGAGATGATACCCCGCTCTTCCACCAAGGCACCTGCAAGTTCCCAGACATTTCTGGGGGGGAAATAGTCCTAGCCCTTACCCTCCGAACCAACAGGTCCCAGACGTACTCAATGGGATTTAGATCCAGGCTCTTCGCTGGCCATGGCAGAACACTGACATTCCTGTCTTGCAGGAAATCACACACAGAACAAGCAGTATGGCTGGTGGCATTGTCATGCTGGAGGGTCATGTCAGGATGAGCCTGCAGGAAGGATACCACATGAGGGAGGAGGATGTCTTCCCTGTAACACACAGCATTGAGATTGCCTGCAATGACAGCAAGCTCAATCCGATGATGCTGTGACACACCGTCCCAGACCATGACGGACCCTCCACCTCCAAATCGATGTAACGCTCATTCCATCGACGATAAACGCAAATCCGACCATCACCCCTGGTGAGACAGTGAAGAGCCCCTTTTGACAGTCCTGTCTGGTCCAGCGACGGTGGGTTTGTGCCCATAGGCGACGTTGTTGCCAGTGTTGTCTGGTGAGGACCTGCCGTACAACAGGTCTACAAGCCCTCAATCCAGCTTCTCTCAGCCTATTGCAGACAGTCTGAGCACTGATGGAGGGATTGTGTGTTCCTGGTGTAACTCGGGCAGTTGTTGTTGCCATCCTGTACCTGTCCCGCAGGTGTGATGTTCGGATGTACCGATCCTGTGCAGGTGTTGTTACACGTGGTCTGCCACTGTGAGGACGATCAGTTGTCCGTCCTGTCTCCCTGTAGTGCCGTCTTAGGCATCTCACTGTATGGACATTGCAATTTATTGCCCTGGCCACATCTGCAGTCCTCATGCCTCCTTGCAGCATGCCTAAGGCACGTTCACGCAGATGAGCAGGGACCCTGGGCATCTTTCATTTGGTGTTTTTCAGAGTCAGTAGAAAGTCCTCTTTAGTGTCCTAAGTTTTCATAACTGTGACCTTAATTGCCTACCATCTGTAAGCTGTTAGTGTCTTGACTACTGTCCCACAGGTGCATGTTCATTAATTGTTTATGGTTCATTGAACACGCATGGGAAACAGTGTTTAAACCCTTTACAATGAAGATGTGGGAAGTTATTTGGATTTTTATGAATTATATAGGGACGTTTCTTTTTTTGCTGAGTTTATAAAAAACCTTTCTCAATCTGAAAGGTTCTTTGTAGATCCTGTAGAAGAACCATACAGGTTTTTATTCTGGTCAGTCATATTATATTATATATATTCTAATGAGCCACCTCGCAAAAGAACCAAAGCAAAGAACCCTTTTGTGAACTTTAAAGAACCATTGAAGAACAGAATTTAAAGGGTTATTTGAGTAATTATGGCTCCACATAGAACCATCACCCTTCCTAAAGATCCCTTGGGGAACCCTCATCTTTTAGTGTTTATGCATCTCTATGGGTGAGACCACCATGAATAGACATGTCTGAAAAACAAAGTGTCTGTCTGGCTGGCTGTTGTCTGTCTGGCTGGCTGTTGTCTGTGTGGCTGGCTGTTGTCTGTCTGGCTGGCTGTTGTCTGGCTGGCTGTTGTCTGTCTGTCTGGCTGGCTGTTGTCTGTGTGGCTGGCTGTTGTCTGTCTGGCTGGCTGTTGTCTGTCTGGCTGGCTGTTGTCTGTCTTGCTGGCTGTCTGTCTGTGTGGCCATTGTATGGCTGGCTGTTGTCTGTCTGTTGGCTGGCTGGCTGTCCCTCGCTAATACTGTTGCAGATTCTTACCATGTTTGAGGAGAACTATCCTGAAGGACTCAAGAGGGTGTTTCTCATCAAGAGTGAGTCATCTAGATTCTGCATGTGTGTGTGTGTGTGTGTGTGTGTGTGTGTGTGTGTGTGTGTGTGTGTGTGTGTGTGTGTGTGTGTGTGTGTGTGTGTGTGTGTGTGTGTGTGTGTGTGTGTGTGTGTGTGTGTGTGTGTGTGTGTGTGTGTGTGTGGTATCTATGTCTTACGATCTATGTCTTACAATATCTATGTCAATAAAATGTCACGGGAGGTTGGTGGCACCTTAATTGGGGAGGACAGGCTTGTGGTAATGGCTGGAGCAGAATTCTTTTGAGCCGTCCTCCCCTCAGCAGCCTCCTGTGTTGTGCGTGCGTCCGGGTGTGTATTTATAGTGCCTCTCTCTCCCTGCAGCTCCTAAGCTATTCCCGATGGCCTACAACCTGGTCAAACACTTCCTGAGTGAAGAGACACGTCACAAGATCATCATTCTGGGATGTGAGTACTGTGTTCCTATATATACTACACGCTAGGGAGCAGGTACAGTATATGTGAGGTATTTTTCTTATCAATATGGACTATTGGAATATGGTTTCTGTAAATGAGAAAATATCACCTAATATTGCTCTTTGATATGGTATGTGTCTGTCTAGTCCACGGCTATACTACCCTGTTCCTGGAGAGCTACCGTCCTGTAGATTTTTACTCCAACCCTAATCTAATTGGTTGATAGGCTGAATCAGGTTAGTTACAACAGGTAGTAACAACAGTTGGAGCAAAAACCTACACGAGGGTAGCTGTCCAGGAACAGGGTTGGAGAGCCCTGGTCTGTATCGTTTTGAGATGTCACTTCTCGCCATCAGGTGGTGGTGGGCCAAGTGTACAGCTGTAACAAACATTTAAACCTCCCCTGTCTTTCTCTCTCTTTTCCCCCTCTCTCCGTCTCTAGCTAACTGGCAGGAGGTGTTACTTAAGCACATTGACCCGGAGCAACTCCCGGTGGCGTACGGAGGAACCCTTACTGACCCTGATGGTGACCCTCGCTGTCGAACCATGGTGAGAAAGAGGGAGGGAGGGAGCGAGGACTTCCACAAAGCTGTGAACGATCTGAGAGACAAGGCAAGAAGGGACTTCTACGCCATCAAAAGGAATATCAAATTTGACATCCAATTAAGATTTGGCTAAAAATAATTGAATCAGTTAAAGAACCCATTGCCCTTTATGGTTGTGAGGTCTGGGGTCCGCTCACCAACCAAGAATTCACAAAATGGGACAAACACCAAATTGAGACTGCATGCATTATTTTGATAATAAAATATCCTCCTTGTACAACGTAAAACACCAAATGCAGAGCAGAACTATGCTGATACCAGAAAATTGCTTTTAAATTCTACAACCACCTAAAAGAAAGCGATTCCCAAACCTTCCATAACAAAGCCATCACCTACAGAGATATGAACCTGGAGAATAGTCCCCTAAGCAAGCTGGTCCTGGGGCTCTGTTCACAAAGAGTCCCCACAGAGCCCCTGGACAGCAACACAATTAGACCCAACCAAATCATGAGAAAACAAAAAGATAATTACTTGACACATTGGAAAGAATTTACCAAAAAACAGAGCAAACTAGAATGCTATTTGGCCCTAAACAGAGAGTACACCGTGGCAGAATACCTGTCCACTGTGACTGACCCAGAATTAAGGAAAGCAATAAGTGTTTTTTGTTGTTGTTTTATTTAACCCTTATTTTACCAGGTAAGTTGACTGAGAACACATTCTCATTTACAGCAACAACCTGGGGAATAGTTACAGGGGAGAGGAAGGGGATGAATGAGCCAATTGGAAGCTGGGGATGATTAGGTGACCTTGATGGTCAGATTGGGAATTTAGCCAGGACACCGGGTTAACACCCCTACTCTTACGATAAGTGCCATGGGATCTTTAGTGACCACAGACTCTTGCTATAGCCTTGCTATTGAGAGAAGCCGCCATAGGCAGACCTGGCTCTCAAGAGAAGACAGGCTATGTGCACACTGCCCACAAGATGAGGTGGAAACTGAGCTGCACTTCCTAACCTCCTGCCAAATGTATGCACATATTAGAGACACATATTTGCCTCAGATTACACAGACCCACAAAGAATTCGAAAAACAAATCCAATTTTGATAAACTCCCATATCTATTGGGTGAAATACTTTAGTTTGCCATCACAGCAGCAAGATTTGTGACCTGTTGCCACAAGAAAAGGGCAGCCAGTGAAGAACAAACACCATTGTAAATACAACCCATATTAATGTTGATCTATTCTCCCTTTACACATTGTTAGAGAGAGAGAGAGAGAGAGAGATGTTTGTGTGTGTGTGTTTGTGCATGAATTGATGTGTGTGCTGTGGTGGTAGATAAACTACGGCGGTACGGTGCCCAGGTCGTACTATGTTCAGGACAATATGGTCAAGGTCCAGTACGACAACAGTGTGACCATCAGCCGAGGCTCCGCCTTCACACTGGAGTATGACATCACCACCCCCAGCAGCATCCTCAGGTAACCAACCTTTAACTCTGACAACTGACCTCTAACCCTTACCTTACCTCCCGAACCTGGCTGTAATCTTTGACCTTAAAGCTGAAATCCGCATAAGGTGAAACAGTGTTACTGTTCGCCTTTGTTGTTTTTGTTGCTGAAACAAACAAAAAATCTGCAGTACTTACTGTGTTCTATCTCTCATGCAATGATGCCTGAGGGAAAACAACGGTGTTTGTTGTTTGTAGTAACTCCTTTGTTGTTGTAATATCCCAAACGGAACGTGGCAGTTTCACCATTAAGGATTCCAGCTTTAAGTCTGACCAAACACACTAGAGTTAAACCCTGACCCCAAACTGACATGGGTGTCTTCCATATTGATTTCTCCTACCCAGTGGTGATTTCAGATCAGTGCAGATGAAGGAGAGGAAGCCACTTTACACTATTGAGATGCAGCCCTGGTAAAGATGTCACGTGGAGTAACACCTCCCCTCCTCTCTTCTCGTCCATCTTCCTTCCTCCTTCCCTCTATCTCCCCACATCCCTCCATTCCTCTCTCCCTCTCCTCCTCCCCCTTCTCCCTTCATCGCCTCCTCCACCCTCTCCTCTCTAGGTGGCAGTTTGCCAGTGATGGGGCAGACATAGGCTTTGGGGTGTTCATGCGGACCCAGGAGGGGGGTGGGGCTCAGAAGGTGGGGGACATGCTGCAGGTGGTGCCTAGTGAACGCTACAACTCACACATGGTCCCAGAGGACCGCTCACTCACCTGCCCCGAGCCTGGAACTTGTGAGTACACACCAATGGAGGCTGCTGAGCGGAGGACGGCTCATAGTAATGGCTGCAACAGAGCGAATGGAATGGTATCAAACTATGTGTTTGATGTATTTGATACTATCCTACTCATTCCGCTCCAGCCATTACCACGAGTCCATCCTCCCCAATTAAGGTGCCACCAACCTTCTGTGGTATACACACACACACACACACACACATTGGTAGAGACACACACAGATACACACACACACACACATAGATGAACACATACAAACAAAGATGTTCAGACCACTTCTCTTTTTCTACATTTTGTTACGTTACAGCCTTATACTAAAATGGATTAAATAAATAAAAATCCTCATCAATCTGCACACAATACCACATACTGACAAAGCAAAAACGAGTTTTTAGACATTTTCGCTCATTTATAAAAATAAAAAACATAAATACCTCATTTAAATAAGTATTCAGACCCTTTGCTATTAGGCTTGAAATTGAGCTCAGGTGCATCCTGTTTCCATTGATCATCCTTGAGAGTCCACCTGTGATCATCCTTGAGAGTCCACCTGTGATCATCCTTGAGAGTCCACCTGTGATCATCCTTGAGAGTCCACCTGTGATCATCCTTGAGAGTCCACCTGTGATCATCCTTGAGAGTCCACCTGTGATCATCCTTGAGAGTCCACCTGTGGTAAAATCCATTGATTGGACATGATTTGTAAAAGCACACACCTCTCTATATAAGGTCCCACAGTTGACAGTTGCATGTCAGCAAAAACCAAGCCATGAGGTCGAAGGAATTGTCCGTTGAGCTCTGAGACAGGATTGTGTCGAGGCACAGATCTGGGGAAGGGTACCAAAAAAGATCATCAGTATTGAAGGTCCCCAAGAACACAGTGGCCTCCATCATTCTTAAATGGAAGAAGTTTAGAGCCACCAAGACCACCATTCCTAGAGCTGTCCGCACGGCCAAACTGAGCAATCGGGGAAGAATGGCCTTGGTCAGGTAGGTGACCAAGAACCCGATTTTCACTCTGACTCCAGCGTTCCTCTGTGGAGATGGGAGAACCTTCCAGAAGGAATTCATCTCTGCCGCACTCCACCAATCAGGCCTTTATGGTAGAGTGGCCAGACGGAAGCCACTCCTCAGTAAAAGGCACATGACAAGCCCGCTTAGAGTTTGCCAAAAGGCACCTAAAGAACTTTCGGACTATGAGAAACAAGATTCTCTGGTCTGATGAAACCAAGATTGAATTCCAAGTGCCACATCTGGAGGAAACAAGGCACTGCTCATCACCTGGCCAATACCATCCCTATGGTGAAGCATAGTGGGGCTGAATCATGCTGAGGGGATGTTTTTCAGTGATAGGGACTGGGAGACTAGTCAGGATCGAGGCAAAGATGAATGGAGCAAAGAACAGAGAGATCCTTGAAGACCTGCTTCAGAGCTCTCAGGACCTCAGACTGGGGCGAAGGTTCACCTTCCAACAGGACAACGACCAAAAGCACACAGTCAAGACAACGCAGGAGTGGCTTCGGGACAAGTCTCTGAATGTCCTTGCGTGGCCCAGCCAGAGCCCGGACTTGAACCCGATCAAACATCTCTGGAGAGACCTGTTTTTTGCATTGTCATTATGGGGTGTAGATTGATGAGGGGGAAAACTATTTAATACATTTTAGAATAAGGCTGTAATGCAACAAAATGTGGAAAAAGTGAAGGGGTCTGAATACTTTCCTGAATACACTGTATACACATGCACATACAAATAGACACTCACACTAACAGATACAGCTATACAGATACACACATACAGCCAGACAGATACACACATACAGCCAGACAGATACACACATACAGCCAGACAGATACACACATACAGCCAGACAGATACACACATACAGCCAGACAGATACACACATACAGCCAGACAGATACACACATACAGCCAGACAGATACACACCTACAGCTATACAGATACACACATACAGCCAGACAGATACACACATACAGCCAGACAGATACACACATACAGCCAGACAGATACACACATACAGCCAGACAGATACACACATACAGCCAGACAGATACACACATACAGCCAGACAGATACACACATACAGCCAGACAGATACACACCTACAGCTATACAGATACACACATACAGCCAGACAGATACACACATACAGCCAGACAGATACACACATACAGCTATACAGATACACACATACAGCCAGACAGATACACACATACAGCCAGACAGATACACACATACAGCCAGACAGATACACACATACAGCCAGACAGATACACACATACAGCCAGACAGATACACACCTACAGCTATACAGATACACACATACAGCCAGACAGATACACACATACAGCCAGACAGATACACACATACAGCTATACAGATACACACATACAGCCAGACAGATACACACATACAGCCAGACAGATACACACATACAGCCAGACAGATACACACCTACAGCTATACAGATACACACATACAGCCAGACAGATACACACATACAGCCAGACAGATACACACATACAGCTATACAGATACACACATACAGCCAGACAGATACACACATACAGCCAGACAGATACACACATACAGCCAGACAGATACACACCTACAGCTATACAGATACACACATACAGCCAGACAGATACACACATACAGCCAGACAGATACACACATACAGCCAGACAGATACACACATACAGCCAGACAGATACACACCTACAGCTATACAGATACACACATACAGCTATACAGATACACACATACAGCCAGACAGATACACACATACAGCCAGACAGATACACACCTACAGCCAGACAGATACACACATACAGCCAGACAGATACACACATACAGCCAGACAGATACACACCTACAGCCAGACAGATACACACATACAGCCAGACAGATACACACCTACAGCCAGACAGATACACACATACAGCCAGACAGATACACACATACAGCCAGACAGATACACACCTACAGCCAGACAGATACACACATACAGCCAGACAGATACACACATACAGCTATACAGATACACACATACAGCCAGACAGATACACACATACAGCCAGACAGATACACACATACAGCCAGACAGATACACACCTACAGCCAGACAGATACACACATACAGCCAGACAGATACACACATACAGCTATACAGATACACACATACAGCCAGACAGATACACACATACAGCCAGACAGATACACACCTACAGCCAGACAGATACACACCTACAGCCAGACAGATACACACATACAGCCAGACAGATACACCCATACAGCCAGACAGATACACACATACAGCCAGACAGATACACACATACAGCCAGACAGATACACACATACAGCCAGACATATACACACATACAACCAGACATATACACACATACAACCAGACATATACACACATACAACCAGACATATCCACACATACAACCAGACATATCCACACATACAACCAGACATATACACACATACAACCAGACATATCCACACATACAACCAGACATATACACACATACAACCAGACATATACACACATACAACCAGACATATACACACATACAACCAGACAAATCCACACATACAACCAGACATATCCACACATACAACCAGACATATCCACACATACAACCAGACATATACACACATACAACCAGACATATCCACACATACAACCAGACATATACACATATAAAACCAGACATATACACACATACAGCCAGACATATACACACATACAGCCAGACATATACACACATACAGCCAGACAGATACATAGTAGTAATTCTGTATTGTGTCCTGTGTGTAGACGTGCTGCGTTTTGACAACACCTACAGCGTGCTGCAGTCGAAGAAGATCAGCTACACTGTCAATGTTCTACTGCCAGACGGACAGACACAGAGCCCTAGGAGTATCAGAGGGGGTGGACGGCTGGAGTAACACACACACGCACAACACGCACGTACTAACAGACAGGCACAGAGCCCTAGGAGTATCAGAGGGGGTGGACGGCTGGAGTAACACACACACGCACAACACGCACGTACTAACAGACAGACACAGAGCCCTAGGAGTATCAGAGGGGATGGAAGGCTGGAGTAACACACACACAACACACACACACACGTACTAACAGACAGACACAGAGCCCTAGGAGTATCAGAGGGGGTGGACGGCTGGAGTAACACACACACACCACACACACACGTACTGACAGACAGACACAGAGCCCTAGGAGTGTCAGAGGGGATGGAAAGCTGGAGTAACACACACACACAACACACACACACGTACTGACAGACAGACACAGAGCCCCAGGAGAGAGGGGCCAGACATCTGGCATCACACAAACACACGAATATGAGATCTGGGGGAGTGAAGAAAGCAACATAGAGTATACAGTGCAGTTTAAACACCACTGTTCTCAGTTATGAGCATTAGCTATTACGACAGAACATTTTCCAATGCTTTTCTAGAAAAAAGGATCTGTACAAGCATTTTGTACAAGAGTCATGTTAGGTTTGAGTTACGACTATACGTCTTTTTTTTATAGTATTGTGTGAACGGAATAGCGACAGTTTTCAGCACAGAAAAGACACTTTGTTATTTAGGCTACATTAGTTCAATGTAAAAAGACAAACGGTGCATGTGGAAGGAATGAAGGAATGATTATGAAGTGGAGCAATGAATATAGTTTAGTGTTTTCACTAACGATGCCTCTCATTAACAGTTTCATTAACAATTGTATTAATTGACAGCTGATAGATAGGCTACATATATAGGTTGTTTTACTATTATAGCAACCCTAAAGAGATGATTCTTACACAATGTTCAGATGCACTCATTGTCAATAGATCAGTCATTCTAGAAAGGCTATCTCTCATAATCGTAAAATCTTTATTTTCAAAATGCAAGTTGAATCCTGAAAATGTTTAAGATGTTTCTTGATCAGAATTATATTCAGAATATTCAAATTTTGTAGAATCATGACATTTTAAATGTTCTTCTACCATGATTATTTTTTTGAAGAATAAATGTTATTTGACTATTCTATTTTAAAAGCGCTTCCCAATCAGGGATTTTCCGTTTTTGTCCACTAGATGGCAATATAAGATCGCATAAAAACTACTATCATTGGATAAAACACAACCGTGATTTCTACAGTATCGTGTTATTGTTACGTAGCTCTAGGTCACGGAAAAGTAATTGGATTTTTTAAAATCATGGATCAGCAGAGAATTAAGTCACATCTACCTCACTAGGCTACTACACGGTGACATATTTAAAACTGGTACGCACAAATTGAATAGCCTAAAGCATAGGTTTATTTTTTTTTATAAGAGATTAGATTATTTCAATCATTAAGCTAGCCTTTTAGCCTAAATTGTTTTATTATTCATATTTTAGTCTGTTTAAAAATGCACGTGGAGCATAAAACTTTAACACGTTTTGTTGTTGATATTTGTTGATGTCGTTGTTGTCCACCCTTTGTTTTTGACCCATCCATCCCTTAAGAGATTGAGAGACAATCAGCTCATAGTCACATCTACCAGTGACCGCCAGCGGTGAGTTGCATCAGTAACACTGACTGCAACTGTCTCAGTGACACGAATAACCATCGACTATCCATCTGCTTTTCCACTGAGCACAGACGTTACCACATCATGCACATCTTTGGTTTGGTTGAGTGGTCTTCAACTCTGAATCCCATCTAAAAAAACAACAACCTTTAGACAGGGTCTTTTGGTTGAAACTTAAATTGAACTGAGACCCACTGTTGTCCACACTGCGGTGCCAGGCCGCCAGAGCCAGAGAGATGCGGGTGAGACCCTTTACATAACAGCTGGGTCTTTGACTGTCTATAAACCGCAGGATTCACTCTGCCACATTGCCTTGGTCCTTTATGGCAAAATGTAATGATGCAATTTAATTAGGGATAATATGCCTTGGGTTGATATCAAGACATGGATCATTGATTAGGCGCAATGTTATAATGTTCTTTCTTGTAGACCATTTGAGGTGACTATAACAAAATTATTGTCTTGTCTTATTGACAATGCCTTACTAAAGAGCTCAGTGACACTGTCATAGGATGCCACCTTTCCAACAAGTCAGTTCGTCAATTTGCTGCCCTGCTAGAGCTGCCCTGGTCATCTGTAAGTGCTGTTATTGTGAAATGGGAACACTGGTTCAGCCACCAAGTAGCCACACAGCTCACAGAATGGACCGCTGAACTTAAATGACAGAGTGAAAAGAAAGAAGCCTGTACAGAATAAAATATTCTAAAACATGCATCCTTTTGGCAATAAAGTAACATTTTTAAATAATGACAAAGACAAAGACATTAACTTTATGTCCTGAATACAAAGCTTTATGTTTGGGGCAAATCCAACACACACATCACTGAGTACCAGTCTTCATATTTTCAAGCATGGTGGTGATTGCATCAGGTTATGGGTATGCTTGTCATTGGCAAGGACAAGGGATTTTTGGGGGATAAAATGCAAAGGAGTAGAACTAAGCACAGGCAAAGTAAGTCCTAGAGGAAAATCTGGTTCAGTCTGCTTTCCAACAGACACTAGAAGACTAATTCTCCTTTCAGCAGGACAATAACCTAAAACACAAGGCCAAATCTACACTGAAGTTGCTAACCAAGATGACATTGAATGTTCCTGAATGACCGAGTTACAGCTTGACTTGGCTGTCTAACAACGATCAACAACCAACTTCAGAGCTTGAAGAATTAAAAAATAATAATGTACAAATAGTGTACAATCCAGGCGTGCAAAGCTCTTAAAGACTTACCCAGAAAGACTCACAGCTGTAATCGCTGCCAAAGGTGTAACTCAGGGGTGTGAATAATTATGTAAATGTAATATTTCTGTATGTCATTTTCAATACATTTGATCAAAATTATAAAACATGTTTTCACTTTGTGTGTAGATGGGTGTGAGAGAAAAATCAATTTAATCCATTTTCAATTCAGACTGTAACACAACAACATGTGAACGTCAAGGGGTAGGGAGGATGGTTCGTAATAACGGCTGGAACGGAGTCAATGGAATAGCATCAAACATGTGTTTAATGTTTTTGATACTATCCCACCTATTCCACGCCAGCCATTACCACGAGCCCGTCCTCCCCAATGAAGGTGCCACTAACCTCCTGTGCTGAACCCCAACAGTATGTTACACACGTGTACGTGTGTATGGCTATACCTGCCGTGTCCGATAGGCGGTGCTTTAGGGTTATTATGGTAATAGGAGCGGGGCTGGAGGGAGATGAGTAGTGACGTCAGCACCTAGGTCGCCAGTACAGTGAAACAAACATGGCGACAGAATGGAGCGGGCAGCAAGGCTACGTTCTGACTCTAATCGTTTTCTTTTGGAGTGCAGTGGGGGGACGCACAGAGACAGCCACTTCGAGTGTCCGCAGTAGCGGGAGCCAGGTGCTCGGTATGCGGCTGGAGAGGAGCGACAAACCGGCCTCGACCACTGACGATGGGGTCATCCAATTAACGGAGGAGAGCACAGTGCAGCTCCGGTTCTACGGAGTGCAGCTCAACTCGGGCACCTGGGCTCAGATACGCTTCACAGAACGAGGGGATGGGAGCGAGGATGGGGGAAACAATAACATTATTGACGACACACCTAACAGCACTTGTGTTGATTTCACAAAAGACTTCAGCATCGCAAACTACATGAACATCAGTAGCCGGGGAACCACGGGGGTACTCAGCATAAACATTAAACCGCTTCGTAAGAGCGAGCCGCACAAGGAGTATGGGCTGTGCATCAGGAGTTTGGCTGATGGTAGGTGGGCTCTGCTCGGGGATAGCGACGGGAGACTGCGGGTGGTGGAGGGGGAAAAAACTCTCCTCCCCCTGTGGTTCCAGATCATCCTCATCTGCTGTCTGTTGGTGCTGTCTGGCATGTTCAGCGGGCTGAACCTGGGGCTCATGGCTCTGGACCCCATGGAGCTCCGTATAGTCCAGAGCTGTGGCTCAGAGAAGGAGAAGAAATACGCCCGCAAAATTGAGCCCATCCGCAGCAAGGGGAACTACCTTCTCTGTTCTCTGTTGCTTGGTAACGTCTTGGTCAATACCACACTCACCATTCTCCTGGATGACCTGATAGGCTCTGGGCTGGGCGCCGTGGTCGCCTCCACAGTGGGTATTGTGATTTTCGGTGAGATAGTCCCCCAGGCGCTGTGTTCTCGCCACGGGCTGGCGGTGGGCGCCAACACCATCCAGGTGACCAAGTTCTTCATGTTGCTCACCTTCCCCCTCTCCTTCCCCGTCAGCAAGCTCCTAGACGTGCTCCTAGGCCAGGAGATTGGCACTGTGTATAACCGCGAGAAGCTGGTGGAGATGCTCAGGGTGACGGAACCGTACAACGACCTGGTCAAAGAGGAGCTCAACATGATCCAAGGAGCGCTGGAACTCCGGAATAAGACGGTGGAGAGCGTGATGACTCCTCTGGCCCACTGCTTCATGATCCAGAACGACGCGGTCCTTGACTTCAACACCATGTCAGAGATCATGGAGAGCGGCTACACGCGTATCCCCGTGTTCGACGACGAGCGCTCCAACATCGTGGACATCCTGTACGTGAAGGACCTGGCGTTCGTGGACCCTGATGACTGCACCACCCTGAAGACCATCACCAAGTTCTACAACCACCCTGTCCACTTTGTGTTCCACGACACACGGCTGGACTCCATGCTGGAGGAGTTCAAGAAAGGTGTGTATATCTGGAGGGTCGGGGGAAGCATGTGTCATACATCATATTTACATACATGGTTGATGTATGGAAAACTATTTATAATGCATCCGTCACTCCCCATAATCAATACACTCATATACACACACACACACTGAGACAGATGTGCCCCTGGCTGTATTGATGAGTGGAATATCTCAACCCAGTTGTCATGGCAGGGAACAACTGTGACACATCACAATCTAGGGGTCATCAACTCTGTCTCTGGATAGCTACAGGGAATAGGTTTTTGTTCTAGACCTGCACTATTCACACCTGGTTGATTAGTTGAATCAGCTGTGTTAGTGCTGGCCTGGAACAGAAGTCTGTACCTATAACTCTCCAGGAACTTTGCCATAATTAGTTATTGGTCCATTCTGTTGTCATTTCAGTTCTGTTGTCATTTAGGAAAGTAGGGCCACACGGGGGGAGAGCATTGGGCTAGGGCTGCTATCGTCACTCACTCTTAGGGCTGCTATCGTCACTCACTCTTAGGGCTGCTATCGTCACTCACTCTTAGGGCTGCTATCGTCACTCAGTCTTAGGGCTGCTATCGTCACTCAGTCTTAGGGCTGCTATCGCCACTCAGTCTTAGGGCTGCTATCGTCACTCAGTCTTAGGGCTGCTATCGTCACTCAGTCTTAGGGCTGCTATCGTCACTCAGTCTTAGGGCTGCTATCGTCACTCAGTCTTAGGGCTGCTATCGTCACTCACTCTTAGGGCTGCTATCGTCTCTCAGTCTTAGGGCTGCTATCGTCACTCACTCTTAGGGCTGCTATCGTCACTCACTCTTAGGGCTGCTATCGTCACTCACTCTTAGGGCTGCTATCGTCACTCACTCTTAGGGCTGCTATCGTCACTCACTCTTAGGGCTGCTATCGTCACTCACTCTTAGGGCTGCTATCGTCACTCACTCTTAGGGCTGCTATCGTCACTCAGTCTTAGGGCTGCTATCGTCACTCAGTCTTAGGGCTGCTATCGTCACTCAGTCTTAGGGCTGCTATGGTCACTCACTCTTAGGGCTGCTATCGTCACTCACTCTTAGGGCTGCTATCGTCACTCACTCTTAGGGCTGCTATCGTCACTCACTCTTAGGGCTGCTATCGTCTCACTCTTAGGGCTGCTATCGTCTCACTCTCAGGGCTGCTATCGTCTCTCATTCTCAGGGCTGCTATCGTCACTCACTCTTAGGGCTGCTATCGTCTCTCACTCTTAGGGCTGCTATCGTCACTCACTCTTAGGGCTGCTATCGTCACTCACTCTTAGGGCTGCTATCGTCACTCACTCTTAGGGCTGCTATCATCTCTCACTCTTAGGGCTGCTATCGTCTCCCAGTCTTAGGGCTGCTATCGTCTCTCAGTCTTAGGGCTGCTATCGTCTCTCAGTCTTAGGGCTATCCAGGGGCTAGGCTAGCTAGGCTGTTGTAACCCCTCACTCAAAAGTTGTAATGCATGTTATCAACATCAAGTTGATAACATCATTTGATGTTGCATGCTTATAACACAACCTAGGTGGCTACCTATATGCCTTGCCAGTTAGCTGACCCAAACTACAGTTTGTATCATTGAGAGTGTGTGAAGAATAACAGATGTCACCAGCTGTCATAACTGTTTATAATATATATATACAGTGCCTTGCGAAAGTATTCGGCCCCCTTGAACTTTGCGACCTTTTGCCACATTTCAGGCTTCAAACATAAAGATATCAAAGTGTATTTTTTTGTGAAGAATCAACAATAAGTGGGACACAATCATGAAGTGGAACGACATTTATTGGATATTTCAAACTTTTTTAACAAAACAAAAACTGATAAATTGGGCGTGCAAAATTATTCAGCCCCTTTACTTTCAGTGCAGCAAACTCTCTCCAGAAGTTCAGTGAGGATCTCTGAATGATCCAATGTTGACCTAAATGACTAATGATGATAAATACAATCCACCTGTGTGTAATCAAGTCTCCGTATAAATGCACCTGCACTGTGATAGATAGTCTCAGAGGTCCGTTAAAAACGCAGAGAGAATCATGAAGAACAAGGAACACACCAGGCAGGTCCGAGATACTGTTGTGAAGAAGTTTAAAGCCGGATTTGGATACAAAAAGATTTCCCAAGCTTTAAACATCCCAAGGAGCACTGTGCAAGCGATAATATTGAAATGGAAGGAGTATCAGACCACTGCAAATCTACCAAGACCTGGCCGTCCCTCTAAACTTTCAGCTCATACAAGGAGAAGACTGATCAGAGATGCAGCCAAGAGGCCCATGATCGCTCTGGATGAAGTGCAGAGATCTACAGCTGAGGTGGGAGACTCTGTCCATAGGACAACAATCAGTCGTATATTGCACAAATCTGGCCTTTATGGAAGAGTGGCAAGAAGAAAGCCATTTCTTAAAGATATCCATAAAAAGTGTCGTTTAAAGTTTGCCACAAGCCACCTGGGAGACACACCAAACATGTGGAAGAAGGTGCTCTGGTCAGATGAAACCAAAATTGAACTTTTTGGCAACAATGCAAAACGTTATGTTTGGCGTAAAAGCAACACAGCTCATCACCCTGAACACACCATGCCCACTGTCAAACATGGTGGTGGCAGCATCATGGTTTGGGCCTGCTTTTCTTCAGCAGGGACAGGGAAGATGGTTAAAATTGATGGGAAGATGGATGGAGCCAAATACAGGACCATTCTGGAAGAGAACCTGATGGAGTCTGCAAAAGACCTGAGACTGGGACGGAGATTTGTCTTCCAACAAGACAATGAAAACATAACATAAAACACAAAGCAAAATCTACAATGGAATGGTTCAAAAATAAACATATCCAGGTGTTAGAATGGCCAAGTCAAAAGTCCAGACCTGAATCCAATCGAGAATCTGTGGGAAGAACTGAAAACTGCTGTTCACAAATGCTCTCCATCCAACCTCACTGAGCTCGAGCTGTTTTGCAAGGAGGAATGGGAAAAAAATTCAGTCTCTCGATGTGCAAAACTGATAGAGACATACCCCAAGCGACTTACAGCTGTAATCGCAGCAAAAGGTGGCGCTACAAAGTATTAACTTAAGGGGGCTGAATCATTTTGCACGCCCAATTTGTCAGTTTTTGATTTGTTAACCTTTCTGATCTCCCCATCCCGGATCCGGGATCGTGAATACAGACTCAAGCTCATTACCATAACGCAACGTTAACTATTCATGAAAATCGCAAATGAAATTAAATAAATATGCTAGCTCTCAAGCTTAGCCTTTTGTTAACAACACTGTCATCTCAGATTTTCAAAATATGCTTCTCAACCATTGCAAAACAAGCATTTGTGTAACAGTATTGATGGCTAACGTAGCATTCAGCATTCAGCTGGCAACATTTACACAAAAAAACAGAAAAGCATTCAAAAAAATCATTTACCTTTGAAGAACTTCAGATGTTTTCAATGAGGAGACTCTCAGATAGCAAATGTTCAGTTTTTCCTGAAAGATTATTTGTTTAGGACAAATCGCTCTGTTTTCTGCGTCACGTTTAGCTATGAAAAAACTGTAAATCTATCAGCAAGCTCATTAGCATAACACAACGTTAACTATTTATGAAAATCGCAAATGAAATGAAATAAATATGCCATCTCTCAAGCTTAGCCTTTTGTAAACAACACTGTCATCTCAGATTTTCAAAATATGCTTCTCAACCATAGGAAAACAATCATTTGTGTAAAAGTAGCTAGCTAGAGTTAGCATTTCGAGTTAGCATTTAGCGTTAGCATTAGCGTTAGCATCCAGCACGCAACATTAACAAAAACATAAAAGCCTTCAAATAAAATAATTTACCTTTGAAGAACTTCTGATGTTTTCAATGAGGATACTCTCAGTTAGATAGCAGATGCTCAGTTTTTCCAAAAAGATTCCTTGTGCATTAGAAATAGCTCCGTTTTATACATCACATTTGGCTACCAAAAAAAAATCCATAAATTCAGTCCTCAAAACGCAAACTTTTTTCCAAATTAACTCCATAATATCGACTGAAAACATGGCAAACGTTGTTTAGAATCAATCATCAAGGTGTTTTTCACATATCTCTTCATTGATACATCGTTCTTGGACACATGCTTTCTCCCCTGAATCAAATGGTAAAGTAGAAGCAGCTGGCAATTGCGCACCAAATTCGACGCAGGACACCAGGCGGACACTTGGAAAATGTAGTCTCTTATGGTCAATCTTCCAATGATATGCCTACAAATACGTCACAATGCTGCTAAGACCTTGGGCGAACGACAGAAAGTGTAGGCTCATTCGTTGCGCAATCACAGCCATATAAGGAGAGAATGGAAAACAGAGCTTCAGAAATTCTGCTAATTCCTGGGAGATGCATCATCTTGGTTTCGCCTGTAGAATGAGTTCTGGGGCACTTACAGACAAAATCTTTGCAGATTCTGAAACTTCAGAGTGTTATGCATAGTCAAGCATCTTTTCGTGACAAAATATCGCGCTTAAAACGGGAACGTTTTTTATCCAAAAATGAAATGGCGCCCCTAGAGCTCTAACTGGTTAAAAAAGTTTGAAATATCCAATAAATGTCGTTCCACTTCATGATTGTGTCCCACTTGTTGTTGATTCTTCACAAAAAAATACAGTTTTATATCTTTGTTTGAAGCCTGAAATGTGGCAAAAGGTTGCAAAGTTCAAGGGGGCCGAATACACAGTGCCTTGCGAAAGTGTGTGTATATATATATATAGCC
The DNA here is from genome assembly GCF_013265735.2 of Oncorhynchus mykiss. Lineage (NCBI taxonomy): Eukaryota > Metazoa > Chordata > Actinopteri > Salmoniformes > Salmonidae > Oncorhynchus > Oncorhynchus mykiss. The sequence continues at coordinate 16,862,920 of NC_048569.1, read as the reverse complement.
TAGGCCTTATTGTAAAGAGGGTCACCCACTCTCTGGGTGACCAGTGGGTTGACTGGATCGGTTGGGAACAGCTGAACTGTCAGTCTGGAGCTGGGGTCTCAGCTGTAGAGCAAGCTGCTGCTGCCAAAGTGCCTGTGGTGCTAACAGTAAAGTGCCCCACCTGGTCCTGCAGACCCACAGGATATGCAGGCTTTTGTTCCATCCCAACATTAACACATGAGTAAGGTTGGGGACAAGGTACGGGTGAGGGTTAAGGTTTAGTTGTTGAAGTAGCCTTGTATCTGCGGTTAGACAGCATGGTGACCTAGTGGAGGGATAGTGACAGGACAGTGCTGATCTTCACACCACAGACAGTCAGAGATCAAAGATGGACGACACTGACTGAGCCTAACAACCACGCATTCAGATCATCGCTGTGACTATAATCACCGTGTGACCTCACTCTTCTGACCCACTGGTGTGTCTCTACTCTCTTCTTTATTGGCTGGAGGGTGACAGCAGTGTGTGAGATGTCAGCTGTGTTGTCAGTGGAAAGGTATACAGTATATGTGTGTGTGTTAGCGGAGAGGAGGATAAGAGCAGAGAGGAGGATAAGAGAGGAGGATAAGAGGAAGAAAAGAGCGGAGAGGAGGATAAGAGGAAGATAAGAGCGGAGGGGAAGATAAGAGGAGGATAAGAGAAGGATAAGATCGGAGAGGAGGATAAGAGCGGAGAGGAGGATAAGAGCAGAGAGGAGGATAAGAGGAAGATAAGAGCGGAGAGGAGGATAAGAGGAAGATAAGAGCGGAGAGGAGGATAAGAGGAAGATAAGAGCGGAGAGGAAGATAAGAGCAGAGAGGAGGATAAGAGAGGAGGATAAGAGGAAGATAAGAGCGGAGAGGAGGATAAGAGGAAGATAAGAGCGGAGAGGAGGATAAGAGCAGAGAGGAGGATAAGAGCAGAGAGGAGGATAAGAGGAAGATAAGAGCGGAGAGGACGATAAGAGGAGGATAAGAGCGGAGAGGAGGATAAGAGGAAGATAAGAGCGGAGAGGAGGATAAGAGCAGAGAGGAGGATAAGAGGAAGATAAGAGCGGAGAGGAGGATAAGAGCGGAGAGGAGGATAAGAGCAGAGAGGAGGATAAGAGAGGAGGATAAGAGGAAGATAAGAGCGGAGAGGAGGATAAGAGCAGAGAGGAGGATAAGAGAGGAGGATAAGAGCAGAGAGGAGGATAAGAGGAAGATAAGAGCGGAGAGGAGGATAAGAGCGGAGAGAAGGATAAGAGCGGAGAGAAGGATAAGAGCGGAGAGGAGGATAAGAGCGGAGAGGAGGATAAGAGCGGAGAGGAGGATAAGAGCAGAGAGGAGGATAAGAGCGGAGAGGAGAAATAGTAAACCAGGAGATGGATTACCCCCTTCTGTCTCTCTCTATCCCCATCCCCCTTTCTTGTATGGATTTAGAGCTTAAAGAGAGGAGAACTGGGGGAAGAACCAGAGATCAGAACAGACTCGGGGGGGGTTATGTGACTAACTATATACAGTACACTTAAGTAGACTACCTCTAGTACCCTAACACCCAGGAACCAGGAACAGTCTCCTCTCAATATTCAGATATTTCACAACACCATCGACTCCAGCTGATTGACCCACTGACTGACTGACTGACTGATTAACTGACCCCAGTACTGACTAACTGATGAACTGGCCCCACTACTGACTGACTGATTGATCCCAGTACTGACTGACTGATTGACCCCAGTACTGACTGACTGATTGACCCCAGTACTGACTGACTGATTGATCCCAGTACTGACTGACTGATTGACCCCAGTACTGACTGACTGATTGACCCCAGTACTGACTGACTGATTGACCCCAGTACTGACTGACTGATTGACCCCAGTACTGACTGACTGACTGACCCCAGTACTGACTGACTGACCCCAGTACTGACTGACTGACTGACTGACCCCAGTACTGACTGACTGACTGATTGACCCCAGTACTGACTGACTGATTGACCCCAGTAGTGACTGACTGTCTGATTGACCCCAGTACTGACTGACTGATTTGCCCCCGTACTGACTGACTGTTTAACTGACCCCAGTACTGACTGACTGAACTGACCCCAGTATTGACTGACTGATGAACTGACCCCGGTACTGACTGACTGATGAACTGACCCCGGTACTGACTGACTGATGAACTGACCCCGGTACTGACTGACTGATGAACTGACCCCAGTACTGACTGACTGATGAACTGACCCCAGTACTGACTGACTGATGAACTGACCCCAGTACTGACTGACTGACCCCAGTACTGACTGACTGACTGACCCCAGTACTGACTGACTGACTGACCCCAGTACTGACTGACTGACCCCTGTACTGACTGACTGACCCCTGTACTGACTGACTGACCCCAGTACTGACTGACTGACTCCAGTACTGACTGATTGACCCCAGTACTGACTGACTGATTGACCACAGTACTGACTGACTCCAGTACTGACTGACTAACCCCAGTACTGACTGACTGACTGACCCCAGTACTGACTGACCCCAGTACTGACTGACTGACTGACCCCAGTACTGACTGACTGACTGACCCCAGTACTGACTGACTGACCCCAGTACTGACTGACTGACCCCAGTACTGATTGACCCCAGTACTGACTGACTGATTGACCCCAGTACTGACTGACTCCAGTACTGACTGACTGACTGATTGACCCCAGTGCTGACTGACCCCAGGACAGACTGACTGACCCCAGTACTGACTGACTGACTTGCCCCCGTACTGACTGACTGTTTAACTGACCCCAGTACTGACTGACTGAACTGACCCCAGTACTGACTGACTGATGAACTGACCCCAGTACTGACTGACTGATGAACTGACCCCAGTACTGACTGACTGACCCCAGTACTGACTGATTGACCCCAGTACTGACTGACTGATTGACCCCAGTACTGACTGACTCCAGTACTGACTGACTGACTCCAGTACTGACTGACTGACTGATTGACCCCAGTGCTGACTGACCCCAGTACTGACTGACTGACCCCAGTACTGACTGACTGACTTGCCCCCGTACTGACTGACTGTTTAACTGACCCCAGTACTGACTGACTGATGAACTGACCCCAGTACTGACTGACTGATGAACTGACCCCAGTATTGACTGACTGACTGACTGACCCCAGTACTGACTGACTGACTGACTGACCCCAGTACTGACTGACTGACTGACTGACTGACCCAAGTACTGATGACTGACTGACCCCAGTACTGACTGACAATTGGCAATTCGTTAACACTACTCCTGGAGAACAACCCTCCTGTTGGATTTGTTTCCAACCCTGTTCTAACACATCTGATTTTACGAAGCAGCTTCTGATTGACTGACTGACTGACCCCAGTACTGACTGTCTGACTGACCCCAGTACTGACTGTCTGACTGACCCCAGTACTGACTGACTGACTGACCCCTGTACTGACTGACTGACTGACTGACCCCAGTACTGACCGACTGACCCCTGTACTGACTGACTGACCCCTGTACTGACTGACTGACCCCAGTACTGACTGACTGACTGACCCCAGTACTGACTGACTGATTGACCCCAGTACTGACTGACTGATTGACCCCAGTACTGACTGACTCCAGTACTGACTGACTGACTGACCCCAGTACTGACTGACTGACCCCAGTACTGACTGACTGACTGACTGACTGACTGACTGACCCCAGTACTGACTGACTGACTGACTGACTGACCCCAGTACTGACTGACTGACTGACTGACCCCAGTACTGACTGACTGACCCCAGTACTGACTGACTGACTCCAGTACTGACTGACTGACTGACCCCAGTACTGACCCCAGTACTGACTGACTCCAGTACTGACTGACTGACTCCAGTACTGTCTGACTGACTCCAGTACTGACTGACTGACTGATTGACCCCAGTGCTGACTGACCCCAGTACTGACTGACTGACCCCAGTACTGACTGACTGACTTGCCCCCGTACTGACTGACTGTTTAACTGACCCCAGTACTGACTGACTGATGAACTGACCCCAGTACTGACTGACTGACTGACTGACCCAAGTACTGATGACTGACTGACCCCAGTACTGACTGACAATTGGCAATTCGTTAACACTACTCCTGGAGAACAACCCTCCTGTTGGATTTGTTTCCAACCCTGTTCTAACACATCTGATTTTACGAAGCAGCTTCTGATTGACTGACTGACTGACCCCAGTACTGACTGTCTGACTGACCCCAGTACTGACTGTCTGACTGACCCCAGTACTGACTGACTGACTGACCCCTGTACTGACCGACTGACTGACTGACCCCTGTACTGACTGACTGACTGACTGACCCCAGTACTGACCGACTGACCCCTGTACTGACCGACTGACCCCTGTACTGACTGACTGACCCCAGTACTGACTGACTGACTGACCCCAGTACTGACTGACTGACCCCAGTACTGACTGACTGATTGACCCCAGTACTGACTGACTGATTGACCCCAGTACTGACTGACTCCAGTACTGACTGACTGACTGACCCCAGTACTGACTGACTGACCCCAGTACTGACTGACTGACTGACTGACTGACTGACTGACTGACTGACTGACCCCAGTACTGACTGACTGACTGACTGACTGACCCCAGTACTGACTGACTGACTGACTGACCCCAGTACTGACTGACTGACTGACTGACCCCAGTACTGACTGACTGACCCCAGTACTGACTGACTGACTCCAGTACTGACTGACTGACTGACCCCAGTACTGACTGACTGACTGACCCCAGTACTGACTGACTCCAGTACTGACTGACTGACTCCAGTACTGACTGACTGACTCCAGTACTGACTGACTGACTAATTGACCCCAGTACTGACTGACTGACCCCAGTACTGACTGACTGACCCCAGTACTGACTGACTGACCCCAGTACTGACTGACTCACCCCAGTACTGACTGACTGACCCCAGTATTGACTGACATATTACACCAGTATTGACTGACATATTACACCAGTACTGACTGACTGATTTACCCCAGTACTGACTGACTGACTGATTTACCCCAGTACTGACTGACTGACTGACTGACTGACCCCAGTACTGACTGACTGACTGACCCCAGTACTGACTGACTGACTGACCCCAGTACTGACTGACTGACCCCAGTACTGACTGACTGACTGACTGACCCCAGTACTGACTGACTAACTGACCCCAGTACTGACAGACTGTTTAACTGACCCCAGTACTGACGGACTGACTGACTGATGAACTGACCCCAGTACTGACTGACTGACTGACTGACCCCAGTACTGACTGACTGACTGACCCCAGTACTGACTGACCCAAGTACTGATGACTGACTGACCCCAGTACTGACTGACTGATTGACCCCAGTACTGACTGACTCCAGTACTGACTGACTGACTCCAGTACTGACTGACTGACTCCAGTACTGACTGACTGACCCCAGTACTGACTGACTGACCCCAGTACTGACTGACTGACTGACTGACTGACTCCAGTACTGACTGACCCCAGTACTGACTGACTGACCCCAGTACTGACTGACATATTACACCAGTACTGACTGACTGACTGACTGACCCCAGTACTGACTGACTGACTGACCCCAGTACTGACTGACTGATTAACTGACCCCAGTACTGACTGACTGTTTAACTGACCCCTGTACTGACGGACTGACTGACTGATTGACCCCAGTACTGACTGACTGACTGACCCCAGTACTGACTGACTGATTAACTGACCCCAGTACTGACTGACTGTTTAACTGACCCCTGTACTGACGGACTGACTGACTGATTGACCCCAGTACTGACTGACTGATTGACCCCAGTACTGACTGACTGTTTAACTGACCCCTGTACTGATGGACTGACTGGCTGATGAACTGACCCCAGTACTGACTGACTGATTGACCCCAGTACTGACTGACTGATTGACCCCAGTACTGACTGACTGATTGACCCCAGTACTGACTAACTGACTAACCGACTCCAGTACTGACTGACTGATTTACCCCAGTACTGACTCACTGATTTACCCCAGTACTGACTGACTGATTGACCCCAGTACTGACTGACTGACTGATTAACCCCAGTACTGACTGACTGACTGATTGACCCCAGTACTGACTGACTGACTGACTGACTGACCCCAGTACTGACTGACTGACCCCAGTACTGACTGACTGACTCCAGTACTGACTGACTGACTCCAGTACTGACTGACTGACCCCAGTACTGACTGACTGACCCCAGTACTGACTGACTGACTGACTGACTGACTCCAGTACTGACTGACCCCAGTACTGACTGACTGACCCCAGTACTGACTGACTCCAGTACTGACTGACATATTACACCAGTACTGACTGACTGACCCCAGTACTGACTGACTGACTGACCCCAGTACTGACTGACTGATGAACTGACCCCAGTACTGACTGACTGATTGACCCCAGTACTGACTGACTGATTGACTGATTGACCCCAGTACTGACTGACTGATTGACCCCAGTACTGACTAACTGACTGACCGACTCCAGTACTGACTGACTGATTTACCCCAGTACTGACTCACTGATTTACCCCAGTACTGACTGACTGATTGACCCCAGTACTGACTGACTGACTGATTGACCCCAGTACTGACTGACTGACTGATTAACCCCAGTACTGACTGACTGACTGATTGACCCCAGTACTGACTGACTGACTGACTGACCCCAGTACTGACTGACTGACCCCAGTACTGACTGACTGACTCCAGTACTGACTGACTGACTCCAGTACTGACTGACTGACCCCAGTACTGACTGACTGACCCCAGTACTGACTGACTGACCCCAGTACTGACTGACTGACTGACTGACTGACTCCAGTACTGACTGACCCCAGTACTGACTGACTGACCCCAGTACTGACTGACTCCAATACTGACTGACATATTACACCAGTACTGACTGACTGACCCCAGTACTGACTGACTGACTGACCCCAGTACTGACTGACTGATTAACTGACCCCAGTACTGATTGACTGTTTAACTGACCCCTGTACTGACGGACTGACTGACTGATTGACCCCAGTACTGACTGACTGACTGACCCCAGTATTGACTGACTGATTAACTGACCCCAGTACTGACTGACTGTTTAACTGACCCCTGTACTGACGGACTGACTGACTGATTGACCCCAGTACTGACTGACTGATTGACCCCAGTACTGACTGACTGTTTAACTGACCCCTGTACTGATGGACTGACTGGCTGATGAACTGACCCCAGTACTGACTGACTGATTGACCCCAGTACTGACTGACTGATTGACTGATTGACCCCAGTACTGACTGACTGATTGACCCCAGTACTGACTAACTGACTGACCGACTCCAGTACTGACTGACTGATTTACCCCAGTACTGACTGACTGATTTACCCCAGTACTGACTGACTGATTGACCCCAGTACTGACTGACTGACTGATTGACCCCAGTACTGACTGACTGACTGATTGACCCCAGTACTGACTGACTGACTGATTGACCCCAGTACTGACTGACTGACTGATTGACCCCAGTACTGACTGACTGACTGATTGACCCCAGTATTGACTGACTGGTTAACTGACCCCTGTACTGACGGACTGACTGATGAACTGACCCCAGTACTGACTGACTGACTGTTTGACCCCAGTACTGACTGACTGACTGACTGACCACAGTACTGACTGACTGATTAACTGACCCCAGTACTGACTGACTAACTGACCACAGTACTGACTGACTGATTAACTGACCCCAGTACTGACTGACTAACAGACGCCAGTACTGACTGACTAACTGACCCCAGTACTGACTGACTAACTGACCCCAGTACTGACTGACTAACTGACCCCAGTACTGACTGACTGATTAACTGACCCCAGTACTGACTGACTAACAGACGCCAGTACTGACTGACTAACTGACCCCAGTACTGACTGACTAACTGACCCCAGTACTGACTGACTAACTGACCCCAGTACTGACTGACTAACTAACCCCAGTACTGACTGACTAACTGACCCCAGTACTGACTGACTAACTGACCCCAGTACTGACTGACTAACTGACCCCAGTACTGACTGACTGATGAACTGACCCCAGTACTGACTGACTGATGAACTGACCCCAGTACTGATTGACAATTGGCAATTGGTTAACACTACTCTTGGAGAACAACCCTCCTGTAGGATTTGTTTCCAACCCTGTTCTAAAACATCTGATTTTACGAAACAGCTTCTGACTGACTGACTGACCCCAGTACTGACTGATTGACTGACCCCAGTACTGACTGACTGATTAACACCTCTCTCTGGTGTTCACCCTTCCAGGTAAATCTCACCTGGCCATCGTTCAGAAAGTGAACAGCGAGGGGGAGGGGGATCCCTTCTACGAGGTGCTGGGATTGGTCACCTTGGAGGATGTCATCGAGGAGATCATCAAGTCAGAGATACTGGACGAGTCCGACCTTTATAGTGAGTCGACATCAACTAACCCTGATTTAAACTACAGATTGACAATGGATCAGTCCGGAGTCAATTTACTTCTTCTGTAGTGAACTGGAGTGTAATGAGTTAAATTATGGATGGCAATTGGTTAACACTACTCCTGGAGAACAACCCCCCTGCAGGATTTGTTTCCAACCCTGTTCTAACACATCTGATTTCACAAAGCAGCTTCTCACAGGACCTTGTCTAACTGAATCGTGCGTTCAAGTGTAGGGCTGGAGCAAAACCCTACCTATCAGCTCTTCAGGAGTAGTTGTGTTGTATTGAAACAGAGGCAGCGTTGCAGTTTCCCAACACACATGGCCTTCAGAATGCCAACCCCTCCACCAATTTCATACTGTCATCTCCCCTCTATCACTGTGTCCCATCTCATTTCAGGATTGTCAACAGAAAAATACATAAAGAGAATGAAGCTCCCATCCTCCTAAAAAATGTTTTTGTAGATAGTGAATTCACTCGTGGTAAACATGGCTGTTGTCATTTTCCCTCTATCCTCTCTTACTATTTTCTCTCTCTCTACTCTCTTTCTCTCTACTCTCTCTCTACTTTCTCTCTCTACTCTACTCTCTCTCTACTCTTCCCCTCTCTCTCTACTCTTCCCCTCTCTCTCTACTCTTTCTCTACTCTTTCTCTACTCTTTCTGTCTCTCTCTTCTCTACTCTTTCTCTACTCTTTTTCTCTGCTCTTTCTCTCTTTACTCTTTCTCCTCTCTCTACTCTTTCTCTACTCTTTCTCTCTACTCTCTCTACTCTTTGTTTCTCTCTCTTCTCTCTCTACGCTTTCTCTCTCTACTCTCTATCTACTCTTTCTCTCTCTCCTTCTCTCCCTCCCTCCCTCCTTCTGTCCTCTTTCTTTCTCTACTCTCTCTACTCATTCTCTCTCTACTCTTTCTGTCTCTCCTCTTTCTCTCAATTCAATTCAATTCAAGGGGCTTTATTGGCATGGGAAACGTGTTAACATTGCCAAAGCAAGTGAGGTAGATAATATACAAAAGTGAAATAAACAATAAAAATTATCAGTCAACATTACACATACAGAAATTTCAAAACAATAAAGACATTACATATGTCATATTATACATATCTAAATATACAGTTTTCTCTCTACTCTCTCTCTTTCTCTCTCTACACGTTCTCTCTCTCTCTCTCTACTCTCTCTACTCTTTCTCTCTCTACTCTCTCTCTACTCTTTCTCTCTACTCTCTACTCTTTCTCTCTCTCTACTCTCTACTCTTTCTCTCTCTCTACTCTCTACTCTTTCTCACTCTCTACTCTCTCTCTACTCTTTCTCTCTCTACTCTTTCTCTCTCTACTCTCTCTCTACTCTTTCTCTCACTCGCTCTACTCTTTCTCTCGCTCTACTCTTTCTCTCTCTCTCTCTACTCTCTCTCTCTACTCTCTCTACTCTTTCTTTCTTTCTCTCTCTCCTTTCTCTCTACTTTCTTTCTCTCCTCTCTCTTTCTCTCCTCTCTCCTCTTTCTTTCTTTCTCTCCTCTTTCTTTCTCTTCTCTTTCTCTCTACTCTTTCTCTCTCTACTCTCTCTACTCTTTCTCTCTCTCTACTCTTTCTCTCTCTCTACTCTCTACTCGTTCTCTCTCTCTACTCTCTCTACTTTCTCTCTCTACTCTTTCTCTCTCTCTACTCTCTACTCGTTCTCTCTCTCTACTCTCTCTACGTTCTCTCTCTCTACTCTTTCTCTCTCTGCTCTTTCTCTCTCTCTACTCTTTCTCTCTCTCTACTCTTTCCGCCTCTCTACTCTTTCTCTCTCTTCTCTCTCTACTCTCTCTCTACTCTCTACTCTTTCTCTCTCCTTTCTCTCTACTCTTTCTCTCCTATTTCTCTCCTCTCTCTCTACTCTTTCTCTTCTCTCTCTACTTTCTCTCTCTACTCTTTCTCTCTCCTCTTTCTTTCTCTCCTCTCTCTCTCTTCTTTCTTTCTCTCCTCTCTCTCTCTCTTCTTTCTTTCTCTCCTCTCTCTCTACTTTTTTCTTTCTCTCCTCTCTCTCTACTTTTTCTTTCTCTCCTCTCTCTACTCTCTCTCTACTCTCTCTCTACTTTCTCTCTCTACTCTCTCTCTACTTTCTCTCTACTCTTTCTTTCCTCTCTCTCTCTCTCTACTCGTTCTCTCTCTCTACTCGTTCTCTCTCTCTACTCTTTCTCTCTACTCTTTCTCTCTACTCTTTCTCTCTCTCCTCTCTACTCTTTCTCTCTCTCTACTCTCTCTACTCTTTCTCTTTTCTCCTCTCTACTTTTTCTTTCTCTCCTCTCTCTACTCTTTCTCTCTCTCTCCTCATTCTCTCTCTACTCTCTCTCTACTTTCTCTCTGCTCTTTCTCTCTCTCTACTCTCTGTACTCTTTCTTTCTCTCCTCTCTCTCTACTCTTTCTCTCTCTCTACTTGTTCTCTCTCTCTACTTGTTCTCTCTCTCTACTCATTCTCTCTCTACTCTTTCTCTCTCTACTCTCTCTACTTTCTCTCTCTCTACTCTTTCTCTACTCTTTCTCTACTCTTTCTCTCTACTCTTTCTCTCTACTCTTTCTCTCTCTCCTCTCTACTCTTTCTCTCTCTCTACTCTCTCTACTCTTTCTCTTTTCTCCTCTCTACTTTTTCTTTCTCTCCTCTCTCTACTCTTTCTCTCTCTCTCCTCATTCTCTCTCTACTCTCTCTCTACTTTCTCTCTGCTCTTTCTCTCTCTCTACTCTCTGTACTCTTTCTTTCTCTCCTCTCTCTCTACTCTTTCTCTCTCTCTACTTGTTCTCTCTCTCTACTCGTTATCTCTCTACTCTTTCTCTCTCTACTCTCTCTACTTTCTCTCTCTCTACTCTCTACTCTTTCTCTCTACTCTCTCCTTTCTCTACTCTTTCTCTCTCTCTCTACTTTCTCTACTTTCTCTCTCTCTCTACTCGTTCTCTCTTTACTCTTTCTCTCTCTCCTCTCTACTTTCTCTCTGCTCTTACTCTCTCTACTTTCTCTCTACTCTTTCTCTCTCTACGTGTTCTCTCTCTACTCGTTCTCTCTCTCTACTCGTTCTCTCTCTACTCTTTCTCTCTCTACTCTTTCTCTCTCTACTCTTTCTCTCTCTCTACTCTTTCTCTCTCTCTACTCTTTCTCTACTCTTTCTCTACTCTTTCTCTCTACTCTTTCCGTCTCTCTCTACTCTTTCTCTCTACTCTTTCTCTTTCTCTCCTCTCTCTACTTTTTCTTTCTCTCCTCTACTCTTTCTCTCTCTCTCCTCGTTCTCTCTCTACTTTCTCTCTCTACTCTCTACTTTCTCTCTCTCTACTGTCTACTCTCGCTACTTTCTCTACTCTTTCTCTCTCTCTCTACTTTCTCTACTCTTTCTCTCTCTCTCTACTTTCTCGCTCTACTTTCTCTCTCTCTTTCTTTCTCTCCTCTCTCCTCTTTCTTTCTCTGCTCTCTACTCTTTCTCTCTCTCTCCTCTCTCCTCTTTCTTTCTGTCCTCTTTCTTTCTCTACTCTCTCTACTCTTTCTCTCTCTCTACTCTTTCTCTCTCTACTCTTCATCTCTCTCTACTCTCTCTACTTTTTCTCTGTCTACTCTCTCTCTACTCTTTCTCTCTCTCTACTCTCTCTCTACTCTTTCTCTCTCTCTACTCTCTCTACTTTTTCTCTCTACTTTTTCTCTCTCTACTCTTTCTCTCTCTCTCCTCTCTCCTCTTTCTTTCTGTCCTCTTTCTTTCTCTACTCTCTCTACTCGTTCTCTCTCTCTACTCTTTCTCTCTCTACTCTTCATCTCTCTCTACTCTCTCTACTTTTTCTCTGTCTACTCTCTCTCTACTCTTTCTCTCTCTCTACTCTCTCTCTACTCTTTCTCTCTCTCTCCTCTCTCTCTACTTTTTCTTTCTCTCCTCTCTCTAATCTTTCTCTCTCTCTCCTCATTCTCTCTCTACTCTCTCTCTACTTTCTCTCTGCTCTTTCTCTCTCTCTACTCTCTGTACTCTTTCTTTCTCTCCTCTCTCTCTACTCTTTCTCTCTCTCTACTTGTTCTCTCTCTCTACTTGTTCTCTCTCTCTACTCATTCTCTCTCTACTCTTTCTCTCTCTACTCTCTCTACTTTCTCTCTCTCTACTCTTTCTCTACTCTTTCTCTACTCTTTCTCTCTACTCTTTCTCTCTACTCTTTCTCTCTCTCCTCTCTACTCTTTCTCTCTCTCTACTCTCTCTACTCTTTCTCTTTTCTCCTCTCTACTTTTTCTTTCTCTCCTCTCTCTACTCTTTCTCTCTCTCTCCTCATTCTCTCTCTACTCTCTCTCTACTTTCTCTCTCTCTACTCTCTGTACTCTTTCTTTCTCTCCTCTCTCTCTACTCTTTCTCTCTCTCTACTTGTTCTCTCTCTCTACTCGTTATCTCTCTACTCTTTCTCTCTCTACTCTCTCTACTTTCTCTCTCTCTACTCTCTACTCTTTCTCTCTACTCTCTCCTTTCTCTACTCTTTCTCTCTCTCTCTACTTTCTCTACTTTCTCTCTCTCTCTACTCGTTCTCTCTTTACTCTTTCTCTCTCTACTCTCTACTTTCTCTCTGCTCTTACTCTCTCTCTACTTTCTCTCTACTCTTTCTCTCTCTACGTGTTCTCTCTCTACTCGTTCTCTCTCTCTACTCGTTCTCTCTACTCTTTCTCTCTCTCTACTCTTTCTCTCTCTCTACTCTTTCTCTACTCTTTCTCTACTCTTTCTCTCTACTCTTTCCGTCTCTCTCTACTCTTTCTCTCTACTCTTTCTCTTTCTCTCCTCTCTCTACTTTTTCTTTCTCTCCTCTACTCTTTCTCTCTCTCTCCTCGTTCTCTCTCTACTTTCTCTCTCTACTCTCTACTTTCTCTCTCTCTACTGTCTACTCTCGCTACTTTCTCTACTCTTTCTTTCTTTCTCTACTCTCTCTACTCTTTCTCTCTCTCTACTTTCTCTCTCTACTCTTCATCTCTCTCTACTCTCTCTACTTTTTCTCTGTCTACTCTCTCTCTACTCTTTCTCTCTCTCTACTCTCTCTCTACTCTTTCTCTCTCTCTACTCTCTCTACTTTTTCTCTCTACTTTTTCTCTCTACTCTTTCTCTCTCTACTCTACTCTCTCTCTACTCTTTCTCTCTACCCTCTCTACTCTTTCTCTCTCTCTCTACTCGTTCTCTCTACTCTTTCTCTCTCTCTCTCTCTACTATTTCTCTCTACTCGTTCTCTCTCTACTCTTTCTCTCTCTCTACTCTTTCTCTCTCTACTCTTCATCTCTCTCTACTCTCTCTACTTTTTCTCTGTCTACTCTCTCTCTACTCTTTCTCTCTCTCTACTCTCTCTCTACTTTTTCTCTACTTTTTCTCTCTCTACTCTTTCTCTCTCTACTCTCTCTACTTTCTCTCTCTCTACTCTCTACTCTTTCTCTCTACTCTCTCCTTTCTCTACTCTTTCTCTCTCTCTCTACTTTCTCTACTTTCTCTCTCTCTCTACTCGTTCTCTCTTTACTCTTTCTCTCTCTCCTCTCTACTTTCTCTCTGCTCTTACTCTCTCTACTTTCTCTCTACTCTTTCTCTCTCTACGTGTTCTCTCTCTACTCGTTCTCTCTCTCTACTCGTTCTCTCTCTACTCTTTCTCTCTCTACTCTTTCTCTCTCTACTCTTTCTCTCTCTCTACTCTTTCTCTCTCTCTACTCTTTCTCTACTCTTTCTCTACTCTTTCTCTCTACTCTTTCCGTCTCTCTCTACTCTTTCTCTCTACTCTTTCTCTTTCTCTCCTCTCTCTACTTTTTCTTTCTCTCCTCTACTCTTTCTCTCTCTCTCCTCGTTCTCTCTCTACTTTCTCTCTCTACTCTCTACTTTCTCTCTCTCTACTGTCTACTCTCGCTACTTTCTCTACTCTTTCTCTCTCTCTCTACTTTCTCTACTCTTTCTCTCTCTCTCTACTTTCTCGCTCTACTTTCTCTCTCTCTTTCTTTCTCTCCTCTCTCCTCTTTCTTTCTCTGCTCTCTACTCTTTCTCTCTCTCTCCTCTCTCCTCTTTCTTTCTGTCCTCTTTCTTTCTCTACTCTCTCTACTCTTTCTCTCTCTCTACTCTTTCTCTCTCTACTCTTCATCTCTCTCTACTCTCTCTACTTTTTCTCTGTCTACTCTCTCTCTACTCTTTCTCTCTCTCTACTCTCTCTCTACTCTTTCTCTCTCTCTACTCTCTCTACTTTTTCTCTCTACTTTTTCTCTCTCTACTCTTTCTCTCTCTCTCCTCTCTCCTCTTTCTTTCTGTCCTCTTTCTTTCTCTACTCTCTCTACTCGTTCTCTCTCTCTACTCTTTCTCTCTCTACTCTTCATCTCTCTCTACTCTCTCTACTTTTTCTCTGTCTACTCTCTCTCTACTCTTTCTCTCTCTCTACTCTCTCTCTACTCTTTCTCTCTCTCTCCTCTCTCTCTACTTTTTCTTTCTCTCCTCTCTCTAATCTTTCTCTCTCTCTCCTCATTCTCTCTCTACTCTCTCTCTACTTTCTCTCTGCTCTTTCTCTCTCTCTACTCTCTGTACTCTTTCTTTCTCTCCTCTCTCTCTACTCTTTCTCTCTCTCTACTTGTTCTCTCTCTCTACTTGTTCTCTCTCTCTACTCATTCTCTCTCTACTCTTTCTCTCTCTACTCTCTCTACTTTCTCTCTCTCTACTCTTTCTCTACTCTTTCTCTACTCTTTCTCTCTACTCTTTCTCTCTACTCTTTCTCTCTCTCCTCTCTACTCTTTCTCTCTCTCTACTCTCTCTACTCTTTCTCTTTTCTCCTCTCTACTTTTTCTTTCTCTCCTCTCTCTACTCTTTCTCTCTCTCTCCTCATTCTCTCTCTACTCTCTCTCTACTTTCTCTCTGCTCTTTCTCTCTCTCTACTCTCTGTACTCTTTCTTTCTCTCCTCTCTCTCTACTCTTTCTCTCTCTCTACTTGTTCTCTCTCTCTACTCGTTATCTCTCTACTCTTTCTCTCTCTACTCTCTCTACTTTCTCTCTCTCTACTCTCTACTCTTTCTCTCTACTCTCTCCTTTCTCTACTCTTTCTCTCTCTCTCTACTTTCTCTACTTTCTCTCTCTCTCTACTCGTTCTCTCTTTACTCTTTCTCTCTCTCCTCTCTACTTTCTCTCTGCTCTTACTCTCTCTACTTTCTCTCTACTCTTTCTCTCTCTACGTGTTCTCTCTCTACTCGTTCTCTCTCTCTACTCGTTCTCTCTCTACTCTTTCTCTCTCTACTCTTTCTCTCTCTACTCTTTCTCTCTCTCTACTCTTTCTCTCTCTCTACTCTTTCTCTACTCTTTCTCTACTCTTTCTCTCTACTCTTTCCGTCTCTCTCTACTCTTTCTCTCTACTCTTTCTCTTTCTCTCCTCTCTCTACTTTTTCTTTCTCTCCTCTACTCTTTCTCTCTCTCTCCTCGTTCTCTCTCTACTTTCTCTCTCTACTCTCTACTTTCTCTCTCTCTACTGTCTACTCTCGCTACTTTCTCTACTCTTTCTCTCTCTCTCTACTTTCTCTACTCTTTCTCTCTCTCTCTACTTTCTCGCTCTACTTTCTCTCTCTCTTTCTTTCTCTCCTCTCTCCTCTTTCTTTCTCTGCTCTCTACTCTTTCTCTCTCTCTCCTCTCTCCTCTTTCTTTCTGTCCTCTTTCTTTCTCTACTCTCTCTACTCTTTCTCTCTCTCTACTCTTTCTCTCTCTACTCTTCATCTCTCTCTACTCTCTCTACTTTTTCTCTGTCTACTCTCTCTCTACTCTTTCTCTCTCTCTACTCTCTCTCTACTCTTTCTCTCTCTCTACTCTCTCTACTTTTTCTCTCTACTTTTTCTCTCTCTACTCTTTCTCTCTCTCTCCTCTCTCCTCTTTCTTTCTGTCCTCTTTCTTTCTCTACTCTCTCTACTCGTTCTCTCTCTCTACTCTTTCTCTCTCTACTCTTCATCTCTCTCTACTCTCTCTACTTTTTCTCTGTCTACTCTCTCTCTACTCTTTCTCTCTCTCTACTCTCTCTCTACTCTTTCTCTCTCTCTCCTCTCTCTACTTTTTCTTTCTCTCCTCTCTCTAATCTTTCTCTCTCTCTCCTCATTCTCTCTCTACTCTCTCTCTACTTTCTCTCTGCTCTTTCTCTCTCTCTACTCTCTGTACTCTTTCTTTCTCTCCTCTCTCTCTACTCTTTCTCTCTCTCTACTTGTTCTCTCTCTCTACTTGTTCTCTCTCTCTACTCATTCTCTCTCTACTCTTTCTCTCTCTACTCTCTCTACTTTCTCTCTCTCTACTCTTTCTCTACTCTTTCTCTACTCTTTCTCTCTACTCTTTCTCTCTACTCTTTCTCTCTCTCCTCTCTACTCTTTCTCTCTCTCTACTCTCTCTACTCTTTCTCTTTTCTCCTCTCTACTTTTTCTTTCTCTCCTCTCTCTACTCTTTCTCTCTCTCTCCTCATTCTCTCTCTACTCTCTCTCTACTTTCTCTCTCTCTACTCTCTGTACTCTTTCTTTCTCTCCTCTCTCTCTACTCTTTCTCTCTCTCTACTTGTTCTCTCTCTCTACTCGTTATCTCTCTACTCTTTCTCTCTCTACTCTCTCTACTTTCTCTCTCTCTACTCTCTACTCTTTCTCTCTACTCTCTCCTTTCTCTACTCTTTCTCTCTCTCTCTACTTTCTCTACTTTCTCTCTCTCTCTACTCGTTCTCTCTTTACTCTTTCTCTCTCTACTCTCTACTTTCCTCTCTGCTCTTACTCTCTCTCTACTTTCTCTCTACTCTTTCTCTCTCTACGTGTTCTCTCTCTACTCGTTCTCTCTCTCTACTCGTTCTCTCTACTCTTTCTCTCTCTCTACTCTTTCTCTCTCTCTACTCTTTCTCTACTCTTTCTCTACTCTTTCTCTCTACTCTTTCCGTCTCTCTCTACTCTTTCTCTCTACTCTTTCTCTTTCTCTCCTCTCTCTACTTTTTCTTTCTCTCCTCTACTCTTTCTCTCTCTCTCCTCGTTCTCTCTCTACTTTCTCTCTCTACTCTCTACTTTCTCTCTCTCTACTGTCTACTCTCGCTACTTTCTCTACTCTTTCTTTCTTTCTCTACTCTCTCTACTCTTTCTCTCTCTCTACTTTCTCTCTCTACTCTTCATCTCTCTCTACTCTCTCTACTTTTTCTCTGTCTACTCTCTCTCTACTCTTTCTCTCTCTCTACTCTCTCTCTACTCTTTCTCTCTCTCTACTCTCTCTACTTTTTCTCTCTACTTTTTCTCTCTACTCTTTCTCTCTCTACTCTACTCTCTCTCTACTCTTTCTCTCTACCCTCTCTACTCTTTCTCTCTCTCTCTACTCGTTCTCTCTACTCTTTCTCTCTCTCTCTCTCTACTATTTCTCTCTACTCGTTCTCTCTCTACTCTTTCTCTCTCTCTACTCTTTCTCTCTCTACTCTTCATCTCTCTCTACTCTCTCTACTTTTTCTCTGTCTACTCTCTCTCTACTCTTTCTCTCTCTCTACTCTCTCTCTACTTTTTCTCTACTTTTTCTCTCTCTACTCTTTCTCTCTCTACTCTCTCTACTTTCTCTCTCTCTACTCTCTACTCTTTCTCTCTACTCTCTCCTTTCTCTACTCTTTCTCTCTCTCTCTACTTTCTCTACTTTCTCTCTCTCTCTACTCGTTCTCTCTTTACTCTTTCTCTCTCTCCTCTCTACTTTCTCTCTGCTCTTACTCTCTCTACTTTCTCTCTACTCTTTCTCTCTCTACGTGTTCTCTCTCTACTCGTTCTCTCTCTCTACTCGTTCTCTCTCTACTCTTTCTCTCTCTACTCTTTCTCTCTCTACTCTTTCTCTCTCTCTACTCTTTCTCTCTCTCTACTCTTTCTCTACTCTTTCTCTACTCTTTCTCTCTACTCTTTCCGTCTCTCTCTACTCTTTCTCTCTACTCTTTCTCTTTCTCTCCTCTCTCTACTTTTTCTTTCTCTCCTCTACTCTTTCTTCTCTCTCTCCTCGTTCTCTCTCTACGTTCTCTCTCTACTCTCTACTTTCTCTCTCTCTACTGTCTACTCTCGCTACTTTCTCTACTCTTTCTCTCTCTCTCTACTTTCTCTACTCTTTCTCTCTCTCTCTACTTTCTCGCTCTACTTTCTCTCTCTCTTTCTTTCTCTCCTCTCTCCTCTTTCTTGCGCTGCTCTCTACTCTTTCTCTCTCTCGCCTCTCTCCTCTTTCTTTCTGTCCTCTTTCTTTCTCTACTCTCTCTACTCTTTCTCTCTCTCTACTCTTTCTCTCTCTACTCTTCATCTCTCTCTACTCTCTCTACTTTTTCTCTGTCTACTCTCTCTCTACTCTTTCTCTCTCTCTACTCTCTCTCTACTCTTTCTCTCTCTCTACTCTCTCTACTTTTTCTCTCTACTTTTTCTCTCTCTACTCTTTCTCTCTCTCTCCTCTCTCCTCTTTCTTTCTGTCCTCTTTCTTTCTCTACTCTCTCTACTCGTTCTCTCTCTCTACTCTTTCTCTCTCTACTCTTCATCTCTCTCTACTCTCTCTACTTTTTCTCTGTCTACTCTCTCTCTACTCTTTCTCTCTCTCTACTCTCTCTCTACTCTTTCTCTCTCTCTCCTCTCTCTCTACTTTTTCTTTCTCTCCTCTCTCTAATCTTTCTCTCTCTCTCCTCATTCTCTCTCTACTCTCTCTCTACTTTCTCTCTGCTCTTTCTCTCTCTCTACTCTCTGTACTCTTTCTTTCTCTCCTCTCTCTCTACTCTTTCTCTCTCTCTACTTGTTCTCTCTCTCTACTTGTTCTCTCTCTCTACTCATTCTCTCTCTACTCTTTCTCTCTCTACTCTCTCTACTTTCTCTCTCTCTACTCTTTCTCTACTCTTTCTCTACTCTTTCTCTCTACTCTTTCTCTCTACTCTTTCTCTCTCTCCTCTCTACTCTTTCTCTCTCTCTACTCTCTCTACTCTTTCTCTTTTCTCCTCTCTACTTTTTCTTTCTCTCCTCTCTCTACTCTTTCTCTCTCTCTCCTCATTCTCTCTCTACTCTCTCTCTACTTTCTCTCTCTCTACTCTCTGTACTCTTTCTTTCTCTCCTCTCTCTCTACTCTTTCTCTCTCTCTACTTGTTCTCTCTCTCTACTCGTTATCTCTCTACTCTTTCTCTCTCTACTCTCTCTACTTTCTCTCTCTCTACTCTCTACTCTTTCTCTCTACTCTCTCCTTTCTCTACTCTTTCTCTCTCTCTCTACTTTCTCTACTTTCTCTCTCTCTCTACTCGTTCTCTCTTTACTCTTTCTCTCTCTACTCTCTACTTTCTCTCTGCTCTTACTCTCTCTCTACTTTCTCTCTACTCTTTCTCTCTCTACGTGTTCTCTCTCTACTCGTTCTCTCTCTCTACTCGTTCTCTCTACTCTTTCTCTCTCTCTACTCTTTCTCTCTCTCTACTCTTTCTCTACTCTTTCTCTACTCTTTCTCTCTACTCTTTCCGTCTCTCTCTACTCTTTCTCTCTACTCTTTCTCTTTCTCTCCTCTCTCTACTTTTTCTTTCTCTCCTCTACTCTTTCTCTCTCTCTCCTCGTTCTCTCTCTACTTTCTCTCTCTACTCTCTACTTTCTCTCTCTCTACTGTCTACTCTCGCTACTTTCTCTACTCTTTCTTTCTTTCTCTACTCTCTCTACTCTTTCTCTCTCTCTACTTTCTCTCTCTACTCTTCATCTCTCTCTACTCTCTCTACTTTTTCTCTGTCTACTCTCTCTCTACTCTTTCTCTCTCTCTACTCTCTCTCTACTCTTTCTCTCTCTCTACTCTCTCTACTTTTTCTCTCTACTTTTTCTCTCTACTCTTTCTCTCTCTACTCTACTCTCTCTCTACTCTTTCTCTCTACCCTCTCTACTCTTTCTCTCTCTCTCTACTCGTTCTCTCTACTCTTTCTCTCTCTCTCTCTCTACTATTTCTCTCTACTCGTTCTCTCTCTACTCTTTCTCTCTCTCTACTCTTTCTCTCTCTACTCTTCATCTCTCTCTACTCTCTCTACTTTTTCTCTGTCTACTCTCTCTCTACTCCTCTCTCTACTTTTTCTCTACTTTTTCTCTCTCTACTCTTTCTCTCTCTACTCTACTCTCTACTCTTTCTCTCTACCCTCTCTACTCTTTCTCTCTCTCTCTACTCTACTCTTTCTCTCGCTCTACTCTTTCTCTCTCTCTCTCCTACTCTTTCTCTTTCTCTTCTCTCTCTACTTTTTCTCTCTACTCTTTCTCTACTCTTACTCTCTCTACTCTTTCTTTCTCTCCTCTCTCTACTCTCTTTCTCTCTCTACTTTCTCTACTCTCTCTCCTATTTCTCTCTACTATTTCTCTCTCTCTACTCGTTCTCTCTCTACCCTCTCTACTCTTTCTCTCTCTCTCTCTCTACTATTTCTCTCTACTCGTTATCTCTCTACTTTCTCTCTACTCTCGCTCTACTTTCTCTCTCTACTCTTTCTTTCTCTCTACTTTCTCTTTCTCTCTCTACTTTCCCTCTCTACTTTCTTTCTCTACTCTCTCTCTACTCTTTCTTTCTCTCCTCTCTCTACTATTTCTCTCTACTCTTTCTCTCTCTACCCTTTCTCTCTCTCTCTACCCTTTCTCTCTCTCTCTACCCTTTCTCTCTCTACTCTTTCTCTCTCTCTACTCTCTCTCTACTCTTTCTCTCTCTACTCTCTCTCTACTCTACTCTCTCTCTCTCTCTCTACTCTTTCTTTCTCTCCTCTCTACTATTTCTCTCTCTACTCTTTTTCTCTCTCTCTACCCTTTCTCTCGCTCTCTCTCTACTCTTTCTCTCTCTACTCTTTCTCTCTCTACCCTTTCTCTCTCTCTACTATTTCTCTCTCTTTCTCTCTCTACTCTTTCTCTCTCTACTCTTTCTCTCTCTACTCTCTCTTTCTCTACTCTCCAGCTGACAATAGGAACAGAAAGAAGGTGGACCCTAACAAGAGAATGCGTGACTTTTCTGCCTTTAAGCACACAGAGAATGAGTGCAGGGTGAAGATCTCTCCTCAACTGATGCTGGCTGCTCATCGCTTCCTGGCTACAGGTGAGTTGACTATCACCTGACAGGAAGTAGCTAGTAGTAAACACTTTTAGTATATTACCATACCATGGTATTAGAGTTAAGAACTTAACACAGGTCAAGCAGATGTCATGGCATTTCAGTGGAGATTTGTCGGTTACACTTGACTTAAAGCCTGAAGGTCTAACGCGTTAACTTGTTATAAGCATTTATGAGACTTTATAATGTCACTGAAAAAAGTCATCTCTATATATCAACAAAATTGTTGGTGTTTAGTCAGGATGATGTTGAGATGATTAGACATCCTAAATGGGTCATACATCCTCATAACAAGTCTTACAGTCTGTAACTGCATCCTGTTCATGTGTTCTACAGTTCTACTTCGTGTGACTGATTTGTCTGAATTGATGGTACAATCTGTAAGTGATTTCTGGGTCTGTGTCTCCCCCCAACAGAGGTGAGTCTGTTCAGTCCCAGTCAGGTCACTGAGAAGGTATTACTGAGGATTCTGAGGCACCCTGACGTCATCCAGGAGATCAAGTTCAACGACAGCGACAAGCGCTCTGCTCTGCACTACATCTACCAGAGAGGCAAACCTGTCGACTTCTTCATACTCATTCTGCAGGTACACAGTACTTGCACACACGTAGTCCAACATGTAAAAACTTCAACACCAATGCAATATCTATCCTCATCTTCCAGCTAGACGGCTCACTCACAGCTTTAAACACACACAGACTGGATTAAGGTCAACAGTTTGATTCCTGTGGTGTGACTCAGGCTATTGGCTTTAGCTCTTTAAGTGTACAGCACTTGAACACAATGTATATGGGTGGGTGTGTCAGATGACTCACTAATTGATCCCTACTATGTAAGGAGAGACTGAGGGGGGAAGGGGAGAGAAAAGGAGAAGAGGGGAACAAGGAAGGGGGAGAAGGAGAGTAGAGAAGACGTGACTAGAGTCAGGTGGAAAGGTAAAGGAAGGAGATGAGACTGAATGGGTCGAAGAGAGCGAGGATTGGATCTGACCCCGTATGCAGCCTGGATCTGACCCCGTATGCAGCTACTGACCCTGGATCTGACCCTCTATTATAGCTACTGACCCTAGATCTGACCCAGTATGTAGCTACTGACCCTGGATCTGATCCTGCATAAAAAGTGCATTTGTAAAGTATTCAGACCCTTTGACCATTTCACATTCACTGTAATGACAAAGCGAAAACAGGTTTTTATAAATGTTTGCAAATTGATTAAAAATAAGAAAAATAAGTATCATATTTACCTAAGTATTCACACCCTTTGCTATGAGGCTGGAAATTGAGCTCAAGTACATCCTGTTTCCATTGATCATCCTTGAGATGTTTCTACAACTTCATTGGACTCCACCTGTGGTAAATTCAATTGATTGGACATGATTTTGAAAGGCACACACCTGTCTATAAGGTCCCACAGTTGACAGTGCATGTCAGAGCAAAAACCAAGCCATGAGGTCGAAAGGAATTGTCTGTAGAGCCCTCCATTTGGTAAATCTGACCACAACTCTATCCTCCTGATTCCTGCTAACAAGCTACAATTAAAGCAGGAAGTATCAGTGACTCGGCCTATAAAAAAGTGGTCAGATGAAGCAGATGCTAAACTACAGGACTGTTTTGCTATCATAGACTGGAACACATTCCGGGATTCTTCCGATGGCATTGAGGAGTACACCACATCAGTCACTGGCTTTATCAGTAAGTGCATCGAGGACGTCGTCCCCACAGTGACTATACGTACATACCCCAACCAGAAGCCATGGATTACAGGCAACATCCGCACTGAGCTAAAGGGTAGAGCTGCCGCTTTCAAGGTGCGGGACTCAAACCCGGAAGTTTACAAGAAATCCTGCTATGCCCTGCGATGACCATCAAACAGGCAAAGCGTCAATACAGGGCTAAGATTGAATCATACTACACCGGCTCTGACGCTCGTCTTATGTGGCAGGGCTTGCAAACTATTACGGACTACAAAGGGAAGCACAGCCGCGAGCTGCGCAGTGACACGAGCCTACCAGATGAGCTAAATCACTTCTATGCTCGCTTCGAGGCAAGCAACACTGAGGCATGCATGAGAGCATCAGCTGTTCTGGATGACTGTGTGATCACGCTCTCCGTAGCAGACGCGAGTAAGATCTTTAAACAGGTCAACATACACAAGGCTGCGGGGCCAGATGGATTACCAGGATGTGTGCTCCGGGCATGTGCTGACCAACTGGCAGGTGTCTTCACTGACATTTTTAACATGTCCCTGATTGAGTCTGTAATACCAACATGTTTCAAGCAGACCACCATAGACCACCATGTGCCCAAGAACACTAAGGTAACCTGCCTAAATGACTACAGACCCGTAGCACTCACATCCGTAGCCATGAAGTGCTTTGAAAGGCTGGTAATGGCTCACATCAACACCATTATCCCAGAAACCCTAGACCCACTCCAATTTGCATACCGCCCCAACAGACCCACACGCTGATCCTCAACACTGGAGCTCCCCGGGGGTGCGTGCCCAGCCCCCTCCTTTACTCCCTGTTCACCCACGATTCCATGGCCAGGCACGACTCCAACACCATCATTAAGTTTGCAGACGACACAACAGTGGTAGGCCTGATCACCGACAACGACGAGACAGCCTATAGGGAGGAGGTCAGAGACCTGGCCAGGTGGTGCCAGAATAACAACTTGTCCCTCAACGTAACCAAGACTAAGGAGATGATTGTGGACTACAAGAAAAGGAGGACCGAGCACGCCCCCATTCTCATCGATGGGGCTGTAGTGGAGCAGGTTGAGTGCTTCAAGTTCCTTGGTGTCCACATCATCAACAAACTAGAATGGTCCAAACACACCAAGACAGTCGTGAAGAGGGCACGACAAAGCCTATTCCCCCTCAGGAAACTAAAAAGATTTGGCATGGGTCTTCAGATCCTCAAAGGTTTCTACAACACACACACAGAGAGAGGGGGAGACGCTCACACTGACACACACACACAGAGAGAGACGCTCACACTGACACACACACACAGAGAGAGAGAGACGCTCACACTGACACAGAGAGAGAGAGAGGGAGAGACGCTCACACTGACACACACAGGGAGCGAGAGGGAGACGCTCACACAGACACACACACAGAGAGATAGAGAAACGCTCACACTGGCACACACAGAGAGAGAGAGAGACGCTCACACTGACACACACGAGAGAGAGAGAGAGACGCTCACACTGACACACACGAGAGAGAGAGACGCTCACACTGACACACACGAGAGAGAGACGCTCACACTGACACACACGAGAGAGAGAGAGAGACACTGACACACGAGAGAGAGAGAGAGACGCTCACACTGACACACACAGAGAGGGAGAGACGCTCACACTGTCACACACACAGAGAGAGAGAGAGAGAGACGCTCACACTGACACACACAGAGAGAGAGAGACGCTCACACTGACACACACGAGAGAGAGGGAGAGACGCTCACACTGACACACACACGAGAGAGAGACGCTCACACTGACACACAGAGCGAGAGAGAGAGAGGGAGAGACGCTCACACTGACACACACAGAGAGAGAGAGAGGGAGAGAAGCTCACACTGACACACACACACAGAGAGAGAGAGAGACGCTCACACTGACACACAGAGCGAGAGAGAGAGAGACGCTCACACTGACACACACACACAGAGAGGGAGAGAGAGAGACGCTCACACTGACACACACACAGAGAGAGGGGGAGACGCTCACACTGACACACACACAGAGAGAGAGAGAGAGACGCTCACACTGACACACACAGAGAGATAGAGAGACGCTCACACTGACACACACAGAGCGAGAGAGAGACGCTCACACTGGCACACACAGAGCGAGAGAGAGACGCTCACACTGGCACACACAGAGCGAGAGAGAGACGCTCACACTGACACACACAGAGAGAGAGAGAGAGAGACGCTCACACTGACACACACAGAGAGAGAGAGAGACGCTCACACTGGCACACAGAGAGAGAGAGAGACGCTCACACTGACACACAGAGCGAGAGAGAGAGAGACGCTCACACTGACACACACACACAGAGAGGGAGAGAGAGAGACGTTCACACTGACACACACACAGAGAGAGGGGGAGACGCTCACACTGACACACACACACAGAGAGAGAGAGAGACGCTCACACTGACACACAGAGAGATAGAGAAACGCGCACACACAGAGAGAGAGACGCTCACACTGACACACACGAGAGAGAGAGACGCTCACACTGACACACGAGAGAGAGAGACGCTCACACTGACACACACAGAGAGAGAGGGAGAGACGCTCACACTGACACACACAGAGAGAGAGAGAGAGACGCTCACACTGACACACACAGAGAGAGAGAGAGACGCTCACACTGACACACACAGAGAGAGAGAGACGCTCACACTGACACACACACGAGAGAGAGGGGGAGACGCTCACACTGACACACACACACGAGAGAGAGAGAGAGACGCTCACACTGACACACACGAGAGAGAGAGAGACGCTCACACTGACACACACGAGAGAGAGAGACGCTCACACTGACACACGAGAGAGAGAGAGATGCTCACACTGACACACAGAGAGAGAGAGGGAGAGACGCTCACACTGACACACACAGAGAGAGAGAGAGAGACGCTCACACTGACACACACAGAGAGAGAGAGAGACGCTCACACTGACACACACACAGAGAGAGGGGGAGACGCTCACACTGACACACACACAGAGAGAGAGAGAGAGACGCTCACACTGACACACACAGAGAGATAGAGAGACGCTCACACTGACACACACAGAGCGAGAGAGAGACGCTCACACTGGCACACACAGAGCGAGAGAGAGACGCTCACACTGGCACACACAGAGCGAGAGAGAGACGCTCACACTGACACACACAGAGAGAGAGAGAGAGAGACGCTCACACTGACACACACAGAGAGAGAGAGAGACGCTCACACTGGCACACAGAGAGAGAGAGAGACGCTCACACTGACACACAGAGCGAGAGAGAGAGAGACGCTCACACTGACACACACACACAGAGAGGGAGAGAGAGAGACGTTCACACTGACACACACACAGAGAGAGGGGGAGACGCTCACACTGACACACACACACAGAGAGAGAGAGAGACGCTCACACTGACACACAGAGAGATAGAGAAACGCGCACACACAGAGAGAGAGAGAGACGCTCACACTGACACACACGAGAGAGAGAGACGCTCACACTGACACACGAGAGAGAGAGACGCTCACACTGACACACACAGAGAGAGAGGGAGAGACGCTCACACTGACACACACAGAGAGAGAGAGAGAGACGCTCACACTGACACACACAGAGAGAGAGAGAGACGCTCACACTGACACACACAGAGAGAGAGAGACGCTCACACTGACACACACACGAGAGAGAGGGGGAGACGCTCACACTGACACACACACACGAGAGAGAGAGAGAGACGCTCACACTGACACACACGAGAGAGAGAGAGACGCTCACACTGACACACACGAGAGAGAGAGACGCTCACACTGACACACGAGAGAGAGAGAGATGCTCACACTGACACACAGAGAGAGAGAGGGAGAGACGCTCACACTGACACACACAGAGAGAGAGAGAGAGACGCTCACACTGACACACACAGAGAGAGAGAGAGACGCTCACACTGACACACAGAGAGAGAGAGAGACGCTCACACTGACACACACACGAGAGAGAGGGAGAGACGCTCACACTGACACACACACGAGAGAGAGACGCTCACACTGACACACAGAGCGAGAGAGAGAGAGGGAGAGACGCTCACACTGACACACACAGAGAGAGAGAGAGGGAGAGAAGCTCACACTGACACACACGAGAGAGAGGGAGAGACGCTCACACTGACACACACACGAGAGAGAGACTCTCACACTGACACACAGAGCGAGAGAGAGAGGGAGAGACGCTCACACTGACACACACAGAGAGAGAGAGAGGGAGAGAAGCTCACACTGACACACACAGAGAGAGAGAGAGAGGGAGAGACGCTCACACTGACACACACACACAGAGAGAGAGAGAGACGCTCACACTGACACACAGAGCGAGAGAGAGAGAGACGCTCACACTGACACACACACACACAGAGAGGGAGAGAGAGAGACGCTCACACTGACACACACACAGAGAGAGGGGGAGACGCTCACACTGACACACACACAGAGAGAGAGAGAGACGCTCACACTGACACACACAGAGAGCGAGAGGGAGACGCTCACACTGACACACACAGAGAGATAGAGAAACGCTCACACTGGCACACACAGAGGGAGAGAGACGCTCACACTGACACACACAGAGCGAGAGAGAGACGCTCACACTGGCACACACAGAGCGAGAGAGAGACGCTCACACTGACACACACAGAGAGAGAGAGAGACGCTCACACTGACACACACAGAGAGAGAGAGAGACGCTCACACTGGCACACACAGAGAGAGAGAGACGCTCACACTGGCACACACAGAGAGAGAGAGACGCTCACACTGACACACAGAGCGAGAGAGAGAGAGACGCTCACACTGACACACACAGAGAGGGAGAGAGAGAGACGTTCACACTGACACACACACAGAGAGAGGGGGAGACGCTCACACTGACACACACACACAGAGAGAGAGAGAGAGACGCTCACACTGACACACACAGAGAGCGAGAGGGAGACGCTCACACTGACACACACAGAGAGATAGAGAAACGCGCACACAGAGAGAGAGAGAGAGAGACGCTCACACTGACACACACAGAGCGAGAGAGAGACGCTCACACTGGCACACACAGAGCGAGAGAGAGACGCTCACACTGACACACACAGAGAGAGAGAGAGACGCTCACACTGACACACACAGAGAGAGGGGGAGACGCTCACACTGACACACACAGAGAGATAGAGAAATGCTCACACTGGCACACACAGAGCGAGAGAGAGACGCTCACACTGACACACACACAGAGAGAGAGGGAGAGAGAAGCTCACACTGGCACACACAGAGCGAGAGAGAAACGCTCACACTGGCACACAGAGCGAGCGAGAGAGAGAGACGCTCACACTGACACACACAGAGAGAGAGAAGCTCACACTGACACACACACAGAGAGAGGGGGAGACGCTCATACTGACACACACAGAGAGCGAGAGGGAGACGCTCACACTGACACACACAGAGAGATAGAGAAACGCGCACACACAGAGAGAGAGAGAGAGACGCTCACACTGACACACACAGAGCGAGAGAGAGACGCTCACACTGGCACACACAGAGCGAGAGAGAGACGCTCACACTGACACACACAGAGAGAGAGAGAGACGCTCACACTGACACACACAGAGCGAGAGGGAGACGCTCACACTGACACACACAGAGAGATAGAGAAATGCTCACACTGGCACACACAGAGCGAGAGAGAGACGCTCACACTGACACACACACAGAGAGAGAGGGAGAGAGAAGCTCACACTGGCACACACAGAGCGAGAGAGAAACGCTCACACTGGCACACAGAGCGAGCGAGAGAGAGAGACGCTCACACTGACACACACAGAGAGAGAGAAGCTCACACTGACACACACACAGAGAGAGGGGGAGACGCTCATACTGACACACACAGAGAGAGAGAGGGGGAGACGCTCACACTGACACACACACAGAGAGAGGGGGAGACGCTCACACTGACACACACAGAGAGGGGGGAGACGCTCACACAGAGAGAGAGAGGGGGGGAGACGCTCACACTGACACACAGAGAGGGGGGAGACGCTCACACAGAGAGAGAGGGGGGAGACGCTCACACAGAGAGAGAGGGAGGCTCGCATGGAGAGGGAGAGAGAGGGAGTTTCACACTGACACAGAGGAGGGGATTAGAAATGAAGCACACAGTGAGAGGGGAGGGGAGAGGGAGAGGCTCACAGCTACACACAGAAAGAGGGAGAGGCTCACAGCTACACACAGACAAAGAGGGAGAGGCTCACAGCTACACACAGAAAGAGGGAGAGGCTCACAGCTACACACAGAAAGAGGGAGAGGCTCACAGCTATACACAGAAAGAGGGAGAGGCTCACAGCTACACACAGAGGGAGAAGCTGACATCTACACGCAGAGAAAGAGGGAGAGGCTCACCGCTACACACAGAGAAAGAGGGAGAGGCTCACAGCTACACATAGAGAAAGAGGGAGAGGCTCACAGCTACACACAGAGAAAGAGGGAGAGGCTCACAGCTACACACAGAGAAAGAGGGAGAGGCTCACAGCTACACACAGAGAAAGAAGGAGAGGCTCACAGCTACACACAGAGGGAGAGGCTCACAGCTACACACAGTCACTTTAGTGTCATTCTCATTAAGTTGGCACTGTGCTACATCAGGCAGACAGACACATTAGTCCACTCTGAGTGCAGACCCATAAAGCCTTCTGTGTATGCCAAGCCCACAGACACATACACACTGCCCCACAGAGCACATCACTACATCACAGGCTGGATTACTTCTCCCTTAGTGGCAGTCAGGCAAAGGTTACAAATCCCCCTCACACCCTCCCCCCTGCTGCCTGCTGTTTCGCTGGGGCGATTACCCAGATCACCCTGGGGCAGAGATCAGGGCGATGAGTCTTAAACGACTCTTGGTTTTCCCATCAGTCACTTCATGACGCTTGTCAGTGTGGGAGGTTTGGATCTCTTTTCTGAGCAAGGTCAAAGCTCTACAAGTGTACATACCATAGCCACCACAATCCACTCAGACAATACATCAACACAGACTTACCTAGGCTTTGCCCTCAGAACCCATTCACCTGTGTGTGTGATACTCTGTTGTTGACACACAAGGTGACACTACAGCTCCCCTGACAGCAACATGAGCACAGCTGCTCTGCTACCACCATTCAGGAAGGTGTGTGTGGGGGGGTCATCTCCAGGAGGTCATTGGGATCACTGTACAACCTATTTTTCCAGACTAAAACAATGACAAAAACAAGATGAGATGCCCTTGGAAAATATGATACCCATTACAAATGACTTTTCATTTTAGTCAATGAAAATGTGACGAGGGGAGAAAACCATATGAGACTAATAGACAGTTAATTTGGCATGAAGCTCCCTTTTCATTTCATGCAATCCTCTCGTTGGCAGAATTGACTTGTTTTAGTTGCGCGGCCTGATTGAGCTGTTCTGCCTGGCTCTCCTGCACAGCTCCCAGGAGGTCACTGTTCTGCCTGGCTCTCCTGCACAGCTCCCAGGAGGTCACTGTTCTGCCTGGCTCTCCTGCACAGCTCCCAGGAGGTCACTGTTCTGCCTGGCTCTCCTGCACAGCTCCCAGGAGGTCACTGTTCTGCCTGGCTCTCCTGCACAGCTCCCAGGAGGTCACTGTTCTGCCTGGCTCTCCTGCACAGCTTCCAGGAGGTCACTGTTCTGCCTGGCTCTCCTGCACAGCTCCCAGGAGGTCACTGTTCTGCCTGGCTCTCCTGCACAGCTCCCAGGAGGTCACTGTTCTGCCTGGCTCTCCTGCACAGCTCCCAGGAGGTCACTGTTCTGCCTGGCTCTCCTGCACAGCTTCCAGGAGGTCACTGTTCTGCCTGGCTCTCCTGCACAGCTTCCAGGAGGTCACTGTTCTGCCTGGCTCTCCTGCACAGCTTCCAGGAGGTCACTGTTCTGCCTGGCTCTCCTGCACAGCTTCCAGGAGGTCACTGTTCTGCCTGGCTCTCCTGCACAGCTTCCAGGAGGTCACTGTTCTGCCTGGCTCTCCTGCACACCTCCCAGGAGGTCACTGTTCTGCCTGGCTCTCCTGCACAGCTCCCAGGAGGTCACTGTTCTGCCTGGCTCTCCTGCACAGCTTCCAGGAGGTCACTGTTCTGCCTGGCTCTCCTGCACACCTCCCAGGAGGTCACTTCAGTCACTCCTCAATCCTTTGAACTGATGCGAAGCCAGGACCCTTCACTTGTAACTAACCTCAACTAGAAACAATGTTTACTCTCTCTCTTTCTGTCGTGGAGGATATGTTTGCTTTCATCACACCAGAAGCTCTATTCTCCCATCTGTTATTCATCTGTTATTCATCTTGCCTCTCTCAATGCTTTTTTTCCTATGGGGAAAACGATAGCTATACTAGGAGTAAAGTAATACTTCTGGGATTTTTGGAAATGCTTACCCCTCCCCCCCTCAACAGGTATGATGGGAAGAAAATTAATTAATTGTTAATTGTTTAACCTGTAGCCAAGACTTTATAGCCTATGTGGTTAATTGTAGCTGGAATTGGTTACAGTCTGCCACAATATCAATGTTGCCAGCTAATTTATACAAAGCCATGTTGGACAAGACCTTCTGAATGTGAACATGATGGAAGTTAGAGGTTGAGGTTAGAGGCCTATATTCATTATTTAATAGAAAGAAATGCACAGATTTTATGTGACTAAAATGTCTTTGACTAAAACTAGACTAAAATTGACCAGAGTTTTAGTCGACTGATAATAACTAAAACTAACGAAGGATGAAATGACTAAAATGTGACTAAGACTAAAAGGAATAGCTGCCAAAATGAACCCTGATTGGGATGTGTTTAGCCAGGGCACGTTGACATTAAACCCTCAGAGTGGGTGTGTTGAGCCAGGGCACGTTGACATTAAACCCTCAGAGTGGGTGTGTTGAGCCAGGGCACGTTGACATTAAACCCTCAGTGGGGTGTGTTGAGCCAGGGCACGTTGACATTAAACCCTCAGAGTGGGTGTGTTGAGCCAGGGCACGTTGACATTAAACCCTCAGTGGGGTGTGTTGAGCCAGGGCACGTTGACATTAAACCCTCAGAGTGGGTGTGTTGAGCCAGGGCACGTTGACATTAAACCCTCAGTGGGATGTGTTGAGCCAGGGCACGTTGACATTAAACCCTCAGAGTGGGATGTGTTGAGCCAGGGCACGTTGACATTAAACCCTCAGTGGGATGTGTTGAGCCAGGGCACGTTGACATTAAACCCTGATTGGGATGTGTTGAGCCAGGGCACGTTGACATTAAACCCTCAGTGGGATGTGTTGAGCCAGGGCACGTTGACATTAAACCCTCAGAGTGGGATGTGTTGAGCCAGGGCACGTTGACATTAAACCCTCAGTGGGATGTGTTGAGCCAGGGCACGTTGACATTAAACCCTGATTGGGATGTGTTGAGCCAGGGCACGTTGACATTAAACCCTCAGTGGGATGTGTTGAGCCAGGGCACGTTGACATTAAACCCTCAGAGTGGGTGTGTTGAGCCAGGGCACGTTGACATTAAACCCTCAGTGGGATGTGTTGAGCCAGGGCACGTTGACATTAAACCCTCAGTGGGATGTGTTGAGCCAGGGCACGTTGACATTAAACCCTCAGTGGGATGTGTTGAGCCAGGGCACGTTGACATTAAACCCTCAGAGTGGGATGTGTTGAGCCAGGGCACGTTGACATTAAACCCTCAGTGGGGTGTGTTGAGCCAGGGCACGTTGACATTAAACCCTCAGTGGGATGTGTTGAGCCAGGGCACGTTGACATTAAACCCTCAGAGTGGGATGTGTTGAGCCAGGGCACGTTGACATTAAACCCTCAGTGGGATGTGTTGAGCCAGGGCACGTTGACATTAAACCCTCAGTGGGATGTGTTGAGCCAGGGTACGTTGACATTAAACCCTCAGTGGGGTGTGTTGAGCCAGGGCACGTTGACATTAAACCCTCAGTGGGATGTGTTGAGCCAGGGCACGTTGACATTAAACCCTCAGAGTGGGGTGTGTTGAGCCAGGGCACGTTGACATTAAACCCTCAGAGTGGGATGTGTTGAGCCAGGGCACGTTGACATTAAACCCTCAGAGTGGGATGTGTTGAGCCAGGGCACGTTGACATTAAACCCTCAGAGTGGGATGTGTTGAGCCAGGGCACGTTGACATTAAACCCTCAGTGGGATGTGTTGAGCCAGGGCACGTTGACATTAAACCCTCAGTGGGATGTGTTGAGCCAGGGCACGTTGACATTAAACCCTCAGTGGGATGTGTTGAGCCAGGGCACGTTGACATTAAACCCTCAGTGGGATGTGTTGAGCCAGGGCACGTTGACATTAAACCCTCAGTGGGATGTGTTGAGCCAGGGCACGTTGACATTAAACCCTCAGTGGGATGTGTTGAGCCAGGGCACGTTGACATTAAACCCTCAGTGGGATGTGTTGAGCCAGGGCACGTTGACATTGTTACGTTCCCCAGTTTATGTGTTGTAGTTTGTGTATTTGCATGTGTTTTATTTCAGGAAATGGCTTCCTGAAATCCCTCAAGCAGCTGATTGGTCGACTCCAGGGCTAATTGGAGAGCTGACCCCGCCCCCTCGTCAAGACACAGCTGTCTCCAGTTACACATTCATTCTGAAGCTATATAAAAGCCAGTGTTCTGTTCAGGAGAGAGAGATTTGCTGGGAGGTCATTGCAGAGCGATTGTTTGTGATAGAGAGATTTGCTGGGAGGTCATTGCAGAGCGATTGATTGTGATAGAGATTTTTGCTGGAGGTTGATTTGCTGGGAGTTCATTGCTGGGAAGTGGTATGTTCTGTGAGTTTGTTGCTCAGGTAGAGCTTAGTTGATGTCCTTTGTTTCTTAGTTTGTTTGTGAAATTGTTTAATATTCTGTTTCATTTGTTCCCAGGGGGAAAGGGGAAGGCACCTTGGGAGTGCTTAGGCAAGAGGCCCGCGGGCATACATATACCCGTAGTATATTCACTGTCTAGGCACACTAGGTAAGACCTGGGCGGACCAACCCCTGTATTTTGGTTAGGGCACCAGGTGGTGCTAAATTAGGTAAAAGTGGTTAGGCAGGTAAGATAGGAGAGGGGGGGCTTTGAGATTTACTTTCTTTGCTTTGGTTCCGTCCAGCCCCTTTTCCCCATATTACCGTGTAAAGGAATAAAGTCCTTGTAAACGGTACCACATTCTGCCTGTTGTCATCCTTACTCGCACCTACAGTCCATACCTTTTTCACTTCACGGAGAGTTTAGTTGT
Organism: Oncorhynchus mykiss; assembly: GCF_013265735.2. Classification (NCBI taxonomy): domain Eukaryota; kingdom Metazoa; phylum Chordata; class Actinopteri; order Salmoniformes; family Salmonidae; genus Oncorhynchus; species Oncorhynchus mykiss. The sequence goes on along the minus strand of NC_048569.1, from coordinate 16,828,245 downwards.
AGCAGGGTGTTGCGTTCCCTCTTCATAGAGGTGTGCGTAACAGACATTAAACCCTCCGAGTGGGATGTGTTGAGCCAGGGCACGTTGACATTAAACCCTCAGAGTGGGTGTGTGAGACGCTGAAGCCTCAGCATGCACACCTGCACTGTGATATAATATTGATGAGATTGCCAGGGTTTTCTTTTACCCTGTTAGGAGAGCTCTCTCAAAGAAACGTAGCAGATAGATCAGACATCACTCTAGCAGTAGAAATACAATAATAAGAATCTATAATTATCATGTTATAATAACCCCATACATCCATTACCCCAGGCAGAAATCCTATCAGATGCTCAGCCTTAACTTGACCGTGTAAATCATGCATGGAATATCAATGGAGTTCGGATTCCAGCCTTTGTGGGTCGATCAGTGATCACACACCACCACTGAAACAGTAGACACTGCATGTCTCTGGGTGTGTTCATGTGTATGACATGAAGGTAGGTACCCGCACACTGATGAATGCTCTTGAAGTTTAACTGCACATACTCCAGGTGTACTCATCAGTGTGCGGGTACCTATCTTTATTTGGGTCACTGGGTGTGTGTGCCTTACTGTGTGCGTTACTGTGTGCGTTACTGTGTACGTTACTGTGTTCCTTACTGTGTGCGTTACTGTGTTCCTTACTGTGTGCGTTACTGTGTTCCTTACTGTGTGCGATACTGTGTTCCTTACTGTGTGCGTTACTGTGTTCCTTACTGTGTGCGTTACTGTGTTCCTTACTGTGTGCGTTACTGTGTGCGTTACGCGTTACTGTGTACGTTACTGTGTGCGTTACTGTGTGCGTTACGCGTTACTGTGTGCATTACTGTGTGCGTTACTGTGTGTTCCTCAGGGCCGAGTGGAGGTGGAGGCTGGAAACGAGAACATGAAGTTTGAGACAGGACCCTTCTCCTACTATGGAGTCATGGCACTGAGCACAGCATCACTGGGTGAGAGCACACACACACGTAGTGTACTGTATACAGTATACGATCAGACAAAAGACAAGCAATGCACACATACAAACTGTCAAAGACAAACACAAAGTCTCTCTCTCTAACTTTCTCCAACTTTCTCTGACATACACACTGGCAGGAACACAAACAATAAACTTGGTTCAGTCAGACAGTTTTCCTGTTTTTCTAGTGGGGTTATGTTTTATTTCTGAAACACCAGCTTCCCTGACCAACATCCATAAATGTTCAACTCCAACACACACACCAGAGTAGATAGTGCTGCCACTAGCACTGTCCACAGCTCACAATGAGGTGTGTGTGTTGGCAAAGCTCACAATGAGGTGTGTGTGTTGGCAAAGCTCACAATGAGGCGTGTGTGTTGGCAAAGCTCACAATGAGGCGTGTGTGTTGGCAAAGCTCACAATGACACGCTCACATGCAGCCCCACAGGAGGCTGCTGAGGGGAGGACGGCTCGTAATAATATCCAGAACTGTGCGAATGGAATGGCATCAAACACCTGGAAACCATGTGATCCCATACCACTGATCCTGCTCCAGTCATCACCACGAGTCCATTCTGCCACCGGCCCCCTGTGGTGTGTGTGTAATAGGAGATCCAACAGAACACAGAAATGTGATCTACAGATGATGTATTAAACAGGTAGAAGGAAACACACACCACTGTCACCCTTAAAGGAGGAGGGGAAGGTGTTTATGACTAGGGTGGTGTGTGTGTGTGAGGGCTTAGTTGGCAGGAAGGTGATGCTGCCACAGGGCTGGAACTGTGATACTAACTATGGGTAGTATCGGAACCTAATGCGTGACACACAATCCCTGATACAGAGAGCAGTGTTTAGTCCCACGTGAGCTCGAGTTGTTGAAATAGGGAAGAAATGTTTTTCGGAAACCAGATCTTTTTATAAACACTGCTTCCACCTAGTGGTCAGATACCAGTATGACCAGCAGCCTCCCTTAAAGATTTGACAATATAATCAGTGTACTGAGAGTCATAAAATGGGTTAAGTTAGAATTAAGTTAGGCTTTCTATGCTGTCAGTCGTGTAACTAGTCCTGTAGATGGCACTACACATTCAGACATTAGGTTCTGCTTGTCGAAAGCCTTTTCAAGACAAACGGGTTCTCTTCTCTCTCTCCTCTGTCTTTCTATTCTCTCTCTCCTCTGTCTTCCTTTCTCCTCTCTCCTCTGTCTTCCTTTCTCTTCTCTCTCTCCTGTCTTCCTTTCTCTTCTCTCTCTCCATCTGTCTCTGTCTAATATCTCTGTAATAGTGGTCTCTGTTGTATGTGTATGCATGTGCTATATGCTGTGTACTGCTGCCTACATGTCAAACTGTCCAACTCACATCAGTGTCTGATGTCACTCAGTTAAGCCCCTACCATTGGTCTGTCTGCCTCCAATCTGACAGCAGGCCTTCGTTGATCTTTGAAAATGACGAGTCCTCAATGTAGTGCACCCTATCCTCAATGTAGTGCACATAATTTAGCCCAGAGCCCTATGTGGCTAACCCTGGCCAAAAGTAGTGCACTATAGTAGGGAATAGGGTGCCATTTTACACAGAAACGTAATGTATTGTTCACTAAATGTATATGATATATAGAGGTGATCATGTCAAAGTGCTCTGTGAAGGAGAAAGGTTTGTGTGTCTTCAGGTCAGTCGGGCCGAGAGAGGCAGATTTAACTCCTACAGTGCTGTTACTGCCTACCGATGAGTAAACGAGAGCGTCTCTCTCTCTCTCCCCCTTCTGCCCAACCCTCTCTCAGCCGTCACTCCCCCTCTCTCCCCATCAGTGGCGTCCCCCCCTCCACGACGCCTCTCCCTTAAGAGATTCTCTCTGTTCTCTCGCTTTCCAGGTAAAGAACCAACCAGCCTAAGAGGGGGTAACATGGGGAGGGGGGTGGGGTCACTTTATATGCCAAAATCATATTTAAGTTTCCCTCCCAAGTTTCCCTCCCAGTAGGAAGGAAGTATGGAAGTGGGGGCAGTAGGGAGGAAGTATGGAAGGTAGGACAGTAGGAAAGAAGTGTGGAAGGTAGGACAGTAGGAAGGAAGTATGGAAGGTAGGACAGTTGTGAGGAAGTATGGAAGTTAGGACAGTAGGGAGGTAGTGTGGAAGGTAGGATAGTAGGAAGTAAGTATGGAAGAGATGACAGCAGGAAGGAAGTTTTGAAGGTAGTACAGTAGGGAGGAAGTATGGAAGGTAGTACAGTAGGGAGGAAGAATGGAAGGTAGGACAGTAGGAAGGAAGTGTGGAAGAAATTACAGTAGGAAGGAATTATGGAAGGTTGGACATTAGGGAGGAAGTATGGAAGTGGGGACAGTAGGGAGGAAGAATGGAAGGTAGTACAGTAGGGAGGAAGTATGGAAGGTAGGACAGTAGGGAGGAAATATGGAAGGTAGGACAGAAGGAAGGAAGTGTGGAAGGTAGGACAGTAGGAAGTAAGTATGGAAGAGATGACAGCAGGAAGGAAGTTTTGAAGGTAGTACAGTAGGGAGGAAGTATGGAAGGTAGTACAGTAGGGAGGAAGAATGGAAGGTAGGACAGTAGGAAGGAAGTGTGGAAGAAATGACAGTAGGAAGGAATTATGGAAGGTTGGACATTAGGGAGGAAGTATGGAAGTGGGGACAGTAGGGAGGAAGAATGGAAGGTAGTACAGTAGGGAGGAAGTATGGAAGGTAGGACAGTAGGGAGGAAATATGGAAGGTAGGACAGAAGGAAGGAAGTGTGGAAGGTAGGACAGTAGGAAGGAAGTATGGAGGGTAGGACAGAAGGAAGGAAGTGTGGAAGTGGGGGAAGTAGGGAGGAAGTATGGAAGGTAGGACAGTAGGATGGAAGTTAGGACAGTAGGGAGGAAGTATGGAAGATTGGACATTAGGGAGGAAGTATGGAAGGTAGGACAGTAGGAAAGAAGTGTGGAAGATAGGACGGTAGGACAGTAGGGAGGAAGTTTTGAAGTGGGGAGGAAGTATGGAAGGTAGGACAGTGGGGAAGAAGTTTGGAAGTTGGGACAGTAGAAAGGAAGTATGGAAGATAGGACATTAGGAAGGAAGTGTGGAAGAAATGACAGTAGGAAGGGAGTATGGAAGGTTGGACAGTAGGGAGGAAGTATGGAAGTGGGGGCAGTAGGGAGGAAGTATGGAAGGTAGGACAGTAGGAAGGAACGTATGGAAGGTAGGACAGTAGGAAGTGTGGAAGATGGGACATTAGGAAGGACGTGTGGAAGAAGGGACATTAGGGAGGAAGTTTAGAAGGTATGACAGTAGGAAAGAAGTATGGTAGTTAGGACAGTAGGAAGAAAGTATGGAAGGTAGGACAGTAGGAAGGAAGTATGGTAGTTAGGACAGTAGGAAGAAAGTATGGAAGGTAGGATAGTAGGGAGGAAGTATGGAAGTGGGGACAGTAGGGAGGAAGTATGGAAGGTAGGACAGTAGGGTGGAAGTATGAAAGTTAAGACAGTAGGGAGGAAGTGTGGAAAGTAGGAAGGAAGTATGGAAGGTAGGACAGTATAAAGGAAGTATGGAAGGTAGGACAGTAGGAAGGAAGTATGGAAGTTGGACAGTAGGAAAGAAGTGTGGAAGGTAGGACAGTAGGAAGGAAGTATGGAAGGTAGGACAGTTGTGAGGAAGTATGGAAGTTAGGACAGTAGGGAGGTAGTGTGGAAGGTAGGATAGTAGGAAGTAAGTATGGAAGAGATGACAGCAGGAAGGAAGTTTTGAAGGTAGTACAGTAGGGAGGAAGTATGGAAGGTAGTACAGTAGGGAGGAAGAATGGAAGGTAGGACAGTAGGAAGGAAGTGTGGAAGAAATTACAGTAGGAAGGAATTATGGAAGGTTGGACATTAGGGAGGAAGTATGGAAGTGGGGACAGTAGGGAGGAAGAATGGAAGGTAGTACAGTAGGGAGGAAGTATGGAAGGTAGGACAGTAGGGAGGAAATATGGAAGGTAGGACAGAAGGAAGGAAGTGTGGAAGGTAGGACAGTAGGAAGTAAGTATGGAAGAGATGACAGCAGGAAGGAAGTTTTGAAGGTAGTACAGTAGGGAGGAAGTATGGAAGGTAGTACAGTAGGGAGGAAGAATGGAAGGTAGGACAGTAGGAAGGAAGTGTGGAAGAAATGACAGTAGGAAGGAATTATGGAAGGTTGGACATTAGGGAGGAAGTATGGAAGTGGGGACAGTAGGGAGGAAGAATGGAAGGTAGTACAGTAGGGAGGAAGTATGGAAGGTAGGACAGTAGGGAGGAAATATGGAAGATTGGACATTAGGGAGGAAGTATGGAAGATTGGACAGTAGGAAGGAAGTATGGAGGGTAGGACAGAAGGAAGGAAGTGTGGAAGTGGGGGAAGTAGGGAGGAAGTATGGAAGGTAGGACAGTAGGGTGGAAGTATGGAAGTTAGGAGAGTAGGGAGGAAGTATGGAAGATTGGACATTAGGGAGGAAGTATGGAAGGTAGGACAGTAGGAAAGAAGTGTGGAAGATAGGACGGTAGGACAGTAGGGAGGAAGTTTTGAAGTGGGGAGGAAGTATGGAAGGTAGGACAGTGGGGAAGAAGTTTGGAAGTTGGGACAGTAGAAAGGAAGTATGGAAGATAGGACAGTTGGAAGGACGTATGGAAGGTTGGACAGTAGAAAGGAAGTAAGGAAGGTAGGACAGTAGAAAGGAAGTATGGAAGGTAGGACAGTAGGGAGGAATATGGAAGATAGGACAGTAGGAAGGAAGTATGGAAGGTAGGACAGTAGGGAGGAAGTGTGGAAGTTGGGACAGTAGGAAGGAAGTATGGAAGATAGGACAGCAGGAAGGACGTATGGAAGGTTGGACAGTAGAAAGGAAGTATGGAAGATAGGACAGTAGGAAGGAAGTATGGTAGTTAGGACAGTAGGAAGAAAGTATGGAAGGTAGGATAGTAGGGAGGAAGTATGGAAGTGGGGACAGTAGGGAGGAAGTGTGGAAAGTAGGAAGGAAGTATGGAAGGTAGGACAGTATAAAGGAAGTATGGAAGGTAGGACAGTAGGAAGGAAGTATGGAAGTTGGACCGTAGGGAGGAAGTATGGAAGTGGGGGCAGTAGGAAGGAAGTATGGAAGTGGGGAGGAAGTATGGAAGGTAGGACATTAGGGAGGAAGTATGGAAGGTAGGACAGTAGGGAGGAAGTATGGAAGGTAGGACAGTAGGGAGGAAGTGTGGAAGTTGGGACAGTAGGAAGGAAGTATGGAAGATAGGACAGCAGGAAGGACGTATGGAAGGTTGGACAGTAGAAAGGAAGTATGGAAGATAGGACAGTAGGAAGGAAGTATGGTAGTTAGGACAGTAGGAAGAAAGTATGGAAGGTAGGATAGTAGGGAGGAAGTATGGAAGTGGGGACAGTAGGGAGGAAGTGTGGAAAGTAGGAAGGAAGTATGGAAGGTAGGACAGTATAAAGGAAGTATGGAAGGTAGGACAGTAGGAAGGAAGTATGGAAGTTGGACCGTAGGGAGGAAGTATGGAAGTGGGGGCAGTAGGAAGGAAGTATGGAAGTGGGGGCAGTAGGGAGGAAGTATGGAAGGTAGGACAGTAGGAAAGAAGTGTGGAAGGTAGGACAGTAGGAAGGAAGTATGGAAGGTAGGACAGTTGTGAGGAAGTATGGAAGTTAGGACAGTAGGGAGGTAGTGTGGAAGGTAGGATAGTAGGAAGTAAGTATGGAAGAGATGACAGCAGGAAGGAAGTTTTGAAGGTAGTACAGTAGGGAGGAAGTATGGAAGGTAGTACAGTAGGGAGGAAGAATGGAAGGTAGGACAGTAGGAAGGAAGTGTGGAAGAAATTACAGTAGGAAGGAATTATGGAAGGTTGGACATTAGGGAGGAAGTATGGAAGTGGGGACAGTAGGGAGGAAGAATGGAAGGTAGTACAGTAGGGAGGAAGTATGGAAGGTAGGACAGTAGGGAGGAAATATGGAAGGTAGGACAGAAGGAAGGAAGTGTGGAAGGTAGGACAGTAGGAAGTAAGTATGGAAGAGATGACAGCAGGAAGGAAGTTTTGAAGGTAGTACAGTAGGGAGGAAGTATGGAAGGTAGTACAGTAGGGAGGAAGAATGGAAGGTAGGACAGTAGGAAGGAAGTGTGGAAGAAATGACAGTAGGAAGGAATTATGGAAGGTTGGACATTAGGGAGGAAGTATGGAAGTGGGGACAGTAGGGAGGAAGAATGGAAGGTAGTACAGTAGGGAGGAAGTATGGAAGGTAGGACAGTAGGGAGGAAATATGGAAGGTAGGACAGAAGGAAGGAAGTGTGGAAGGTAGGACAGTAGGAAGGAAGTATGGAGGGTAGGACAGAAGGAAGGAAGTGTGGAAGTGGGGGAAGTAGGGAGGAATTATGGAAGGTAGGACAGTAGGGTGGAAGTATGGAAGATTGGACAGTAGGAAGGAAGTATGGAGGGTAGGACAGAAGGAAGGAAGTGTGGAAGTGGGGGAAGTAGGGAGGAAGTATGGAAGGTAGGACAGTAGGGTGGAAGTATGGAAGTTAGGACAGTAGGGAGGAAGTATGGAAGATTGGACATTAGGGAGGAAGTATGGAAGGTAGGACAGTAGGAAAGAAGTGTGGAAGATAGGACGGTAGGACAGTAGGGAGGAAGTTTTGAAGTGGGGAGGAAGTATGGAAGGTAGGACAGTGGGGAAGAAGTTTGGAAGTTGGGACAGTAGAAAGGAAGTATGGAAGATAGGACAGTTGGAAGGACGTATGGAAGGTTGGACAGTAGAAAGGAAGTAAGGAAGGTAGGACAGTAGAAAGGAAGTATGGAAGGTAGGACAGTAGGGAGGAATATGGAAGATAGGACAGTAGGAAGGAAGTATGGAAGGTAGGACAGTAGGGAGGAAGTGTGGAAGTTGGGACAGTAGGAAGGAAGTATGGAAGATAGGACAGCAGGAAGGACGTATGGAAGGTTGGACAGTAGAAAGGAAGTATGGAAGATAGGACAGTAGGAAGGAAGTATGGTAGTTAGGACAGTAGGAAGAAAGTATGGAAGGTAGGATAGTAGGGAGGAAGTATGGAAGTGGGGACAGTAGGGAGGAAGTGTGGAAAGTAGGAAGGAAGTATGGAAGGTAGGACAGTATAAAGGAAGTATGGAAGGTAGGACAGTAGGAAGGAAGTATGGAAGTTGGACCGTAGGGAGGAAGTATGGAAGTGGGGGCAGTAGGAAGGAAGTATGGAAGTGGGGAGGAAGTATGGAAGGTAGGACATTAGGGAGGAAGTATGGAAGGTAGGACAGTAGGGAGGAAGTATGGAAGGTAGGACAGTAGGGAGGAAGTGTGGAAGTTGGGACAGTAGGAAGGAAGTATGGAAGATAGGACAGCAGGAAGGACGTATGGAAGGTTGGACAGTAGAAAGGAAGTATGGAAGATAGGACAGTAGGAAGGAAGTATGGTAGTTAGGACAGTAGGAAGAAAGTATGGAAGGTAGGATAGTAGGGAGGAAGTATGGAAGTGGGGACAGTAGGGAGGAAGTGTGGAAAGTAGGAAGGAAGTATGGAAGGTAGGACAGTATAAAGGAAGTATGGAAGGTAGGACAGTAGGAAGGAAGTATGGAAGTTGGACCGTAGGGAGGAAGTATGGAAGTGGGGGCAGTAGGAAGGAAGTATGGAAGTGGGGGCAGTAGGGAGGAAGTATGGAAGGTAGGACAGTAGGAAAGAAGTGTGGAAGGTAGGACAGTAGGAAGGAAGTATGGAAGGTAGGACAGTTGTGAGGAAGTATGGAAGTTAGGACAGTAGGGAGGTAGTGTGGAAGGTAGGATAGTAGGAAGTAAGTATGGAAGAGATGACAGCAGGAAGGAAGTTTTGAAGGTAGTACAGTAGGGAGGAAGTATGGAAGGTAGTACAGTAGGGAGGAAGAATGGAAGGTAGGACAGTAGGAAGGAAGTGTGGAAGAAATTACAGTAGGAAGGAATTATGGAAGGTTGGACATTAGGGAGGAAGTATGGAAGTGGGGACAGTAGGGAGGAAGAATGGAAGGTAGTACAGTAGGGAGGAAGTATGGAAGGTAGGACAGTAGGGAGGAAATATGGAAGGTAGGACAGAAGGAAGGAAGTGTGGAAGGTAGGACAGTAGGAAGTAAGTATGGAAGAGATGACAGCAGGAAGGAAGTTTTGAAGGTAGTACAGTAGGGAGGAAGTATGGAAGGTAGTACAGTAGGGAGGAAGAATGGAAGGTAGGACAGTAGGAAGGAAGTGTGGAAGAAATGACAGTAGGAAGGAATTATGGAAGGTTGGACATTAGGGAGGAAGTATGGAAGTGGGGACAGTAGGGAGGAAGAATGGAAGGTAGTACAGTAGGGAGGAAGTATGGAAGGTAGGACAGTAGGGAGGAAATATGGAAGGTAGGACAGAAGGAAGGAAGTGTGGAAGGTAGGACAGTAGGAAGGAAGTATGGAGGGTAGGACAGAAGGAAGGAAGTGTGGAAGTGGGGGAAGTAGGGAGGAATTATGGAAGGTAGGACAGTAGGATGGAAGTTAGGACAGTAGGGAGGAAGTATGGAAGATTGGACATTAGGGAGGAAGTATGGAAGGTAGGACAGTAGGAAAGAAGTGTGGAAGATAGGACGGTAGGACAGTAGGGAGGAAGTTTTGAAGTGGGGAGGAAGTATGGAAGGTAGGACAGTGGGGAAGAAGTTTGGAAGTTGGGACAGTAGAAAGGAAGTATGGAAGATAGGACATTAGGAAGGAAGTGTGGAAGAAATGACAGTAGGAAGGGAGTATGGAAGGTTGGACAGTAGGGAGGAAGTATGGAAGTGGGGGCAGTAGGGAGGAAGTATGGAAGGTAGGACAGTAGGAAGGAACGTATGGAAGGTTGGACAGTAGGAAGTGTGGAAGATGGGACATTAGGAAGGAGGTGTGGAAGAAGGGACATTAGGGAGGAAGTTTAGAAGGTATGACAGTAGGAAAGAAGTATGGTAGTTAGGACAGTAGGAAGAAAATATGGAAGGTAGGACAGTAGGAAGGAAGTATGGTAGTTAGGACAGTAGGAAGAAAGTATGGAAGGTAGGATAGTAGGGAGGAAGTATGGAAGTGGGGACAGTAGGGAGGAAGTATGGAAGGTAGGACAGTAGGGTGGAAGTATGAAAGTTAAGACAGTAGGGAGGAAGTGTGGAAAGTAGGAAGGAAGTATGGAAGGTAGGACAGTATAAAGGAAGTATGGAAGGTAGGACAGTAGGAAGGAAGTTGGACAGTAGGAAAGAAGTGTGGAAGGTAGGACAGTAGGAAGGAAGTATGGAAGGTAGGACAGTTGTGAGGAAGTATGGAAGTTAGGACAGTAGGGAGGTAGTGTGGAAGGTAGGATAGTAGGAAGTAAGTATGGAAGAGATGACAGCAGGAAGGAAGTTTTGAAGGTAGTACAGTAGGGAGGAAGTATGGAAGGTAGTACAGTAGGGAGGAAGAATGGAAGGTAGGACAGTAGGAAGGAAGTGTGGAAGAAATTACAGTAGGAAGGAATTATGGAAGGTTGGACATTAGGGAGGAAGTATGGAAGTGGGGACAGTAGGGAGGAAGAATGGAAGGTAGTACAGTAGGGAGGAAGTATGGAAGGTAGGACAGTAGGGAGGAAATATGGAAGGTAGGACAGAAGGAAGGAAGTGTGGAAGGTAGGACAGTAGGAAGTAAGTATGGAAGAGATGACAGCAGGAAGGAAGTTTTGAAGGTAGTACAGTAGGGAGGAAGTATGGAAGGTAGTACAGTAGGGAGGAAGAATGGAAGGTAGGACAGTAGGAAGGAAGTGTGGAAGAAATGACAGTAGGAAGGAATTATGGAAGGTTGGACATTAGGGAGGAAGTATGGAAGTGGGGACAGTAGGGAGGAAGAATGGAAGGTAGTACAGTAGGGAGGAAGTATGGAAGGTAGGACAGTAGGGAGGAAATATGGAAGATTGGACATTAGGGAGGAAGTATGGAAGATTGGACAGTAGGAAGGAAGTATGGAGGGTAGGACAGAAGGAAGGAAGTGTGGAAGTGGGGGAAGTAGGGAGGAAGTATGGAAGGTAGGACAGTAGGATGGAAGTTAGGACAGTAGGGAGGAAGTATGGAAGATTGGACATTAGGGAGGAAGTATGGAAGGTAGGACAGTAGGAAAGAAGTGTGGAAGATAGAACGGTAGGACAGTAGGGAGGAAGTTTTGAAGTGGGGAGGAAGTATGGAAGGTAGGACAGTGGGGAAGAAGTTTGGAAGTTGGGACAGTAGAAAGGAAGTATGGAAGATAGGACAGTTGGAAGGACGTATGGAAGGTTGGACAGTAGAAAGGAAGTAAGGAAGGTAGGACAGTAGAAAGGAAGTATGGAAGGTAGGACAGTAGGGAGGAATATGGAAGATAGGACAGTAGGAAGGAAGTATGGAAGGTAGGACAGTGGGAAGGAAGTATGGAAGGTAGGACAGTAGGAAGGAAGTGTGGAAGAAATTACAGTAGGAAGGAAGTATGGAAGGTTGGACAGTAGGGAGGAAGTATGGAAGTGGGGACAGTAGGGAGGAAGTATGGATGGTAGTACAGTAGGGAGGAAGTATGGAAGTTAGGACAGTAGGGAGGAAGTATGGAAGGTAGGACAGAAGGAAGGAAGTATGGAAGGTAGGACAGTAGGGAGGAAGTATGGACGTGGGGGCAGTAGGAAGGAAGTATGGAAGTGGGGGCTGTAGGGAGGAAGTATGGAAGGTGGGACAGTAGGAAAGAAGTATGGAAGGTAGGACAGTAGGGAGGAAGTATGGAAGATAGGACAGTTGTGAGGAAGTATGGAAGTGGGGGAAGTATGAAAGTTAGGACAGTAGGGAGGAAGTGTGGAAGTGGGGGAAGTAGGGTGGAAGTATGGAAGGTAGGACAGTAGGGTGGAAGTATGAAAGTTAGGACAGTAGGGAGGAAGTGTGGAAGGTTGAGAGGAAGTATGGAAGGTAGGACAGTAGGAAAGAAGTGTGGAAGTGGGGGAAGTAGGGAGGAAGTATGGAAGGTAGGACAGTAGGGTGGAAGTATGGATGTTAGGACAGTAGGGTGGAAGTATGGACATTAGGACAGTAGGAAGGAAGTATGGAAGGTAGGACAGTATAAAGGAAGTATGGAGGGTAGGACAGTAGAGGAAGTTTGAAAGGTAGGACAGTAGGGAGGAAGTATGGAAGGTAGGACAATATAAAGGAAGTATGGAGGGTAGGACAGTAGAGAGGAAGTTTGAAAGTTAGGACAGTAGGGAGGAAGTATGGAAGGTAGGACAGTAGGAAGGAAGTATGGAAGCTAGGACAGTAGGACATGTGGAAGGTTTGACAGTAGGAAGAAAGTGTGGAAGATTGGACATTAGGGAAGAAGTATGGAAGGTAGGACAGTAGGGAGGAAGTATGGAAGTGGGGGAAGTAGGGAGGAAGTATGGAAGGACAGTAGGGAGGAAGTATGGCTGGACAGTAGGGAGGAAGTGTGGAAGGTAGGACAGTAGGAAGGAAGTATGGAAGGTAGGACAGTAGAAAGGAAGTATGGAGGGTAGGACAGTAGGGAGGAAGTATGGAAGGTAAGACAGTAGGAAGGAAGTGTGGAAAGTAGGACAGTAGAAAGGAAGTATGGATGGTAGGACAGTTTGGAGGAAGTATGGAAGGTAGGACAGTAGGGAGGAAGTATGGAAGTTAGGACAGTAGGGAGGAATTATGGAAGGTAGGACAGTAGGAAGGAAGTATGGAAGTTAGGACAGTAGGAAGGAAGTATGGAAGTTAGGACAGTAGGAAGGACGTATGGAAGGTAGCACAGTAGGAAGGACGTATGGAAGGTAGGACAGTAGAAATTAAGTATGGAGGGTAGGACAGTAGGGAGGAAGTATGGAAGGTAGGAAAGTATGGAAGATAGGACAGTAGTAAGGAAGTATGGAAGGTAGGACAGTAGGAAGGATGTAATGGAAGAAATGACAGTAGGGAGGAAGTATGGAAGGTAGGACAGTATAAAGGAAGTATGGAAGGTAGGACAGTATAAAATAAGTATGGAGGGTAGGACAGTAGAGAGGAAGTTTGAAAGGTAGGACAGTAGGGAGGAAGTATGGAAGGTAGGACAGTAGGAAGGAAGTATGGAAGCTAGGACAGTAGGACATGTGGAAGGTTTGACAGTAGGAAGAAAGTGTGGAAGATTGGACATTAGGGAAGAAGTATGGAAGGTAGGAAAGAAGTGTGGAAGGTAGGACAGTAGGAAGAAAGTATGGAAGTGAGGAAGTATGGAAGTGAGGTCAGTAGGGAGGAAGTATGGAATATAGGACAGTAGGAAAGAAGTGTGGAAGGTAGGACAGTAGGGAGGAAGTATGGAAGTGGGGACAGTAGGGAGGAATTATGGAAGTGGGGACAGTAGGGAGGAAGTATGGAAGGTAGGACAGTAGGGTGGAAGTATGGATGTTAGGACAGTAGGGTGGAAGTTAGGACAGTAGGAAGGAAGTATGGAAGGTAGGACAGTAGGGAGGAAGTATGGAAGTGGGGGAAGTAGGGAGGAAGTATGGAAGGACAGTAGGGAGGAAGTGTGGAAGGTAGGACAGTAGGAAGGAAGTATGGAAGGTAGGACAGTAGAAAGGAAGTATGGAAGATAGGACAGTAGAAAGGAAGTATGGAAGGTAGGACAATATAAAGGAAGTATGGAGGGTAGGACAGTAGAGAGGAAGTTTGAAAGTTAGGACAGTAGGGAGGAAGTATGGAAGGTAGGACAGTAGGAAGGAAGTATGGAAGCTAGGACAGTAGGACATGTGGAAGGTTTGACAGTAGGAAGAAAGTGTGGAAGATTGGACATTAGGGAAGAAGTATGGAAGGTAGGACAGTAGGGAGGAAGTATGGAAGTGGGGGAAGTAGGGAGGAAGTATGGAAGGACAGTAGGGAGGAAGTATGGCTGGACAGTAGGGAGGAAGTGTGGAAGGTAGGACAGTAGGAAGGAAGTATGGAAGGTAGGACAGTAGAAAGGAAGTATGGAGGGTAGGACAGTAGGGAGGAAGTATGGAAGGTAAGACAGTAGGAAGGAAGTGTGGAAAGTAGGACAGTAGAAAGGAAGTATGGATGGTAGGACAGTTTGGAGGAAGTATGGAAGGTAGGACAGTAGGGAGGAAGTATGGAAGTTAGGACAGTAGGGAGGAATTATGGAAGGTAGGACAGTAGGAAGGAAGTATGGAAGTTAGGACAGTAGGAAGGAAGTATGGAAGTTAGGACAGTAGGAAGGACGTATGGAAGGTAGCACAGTAGGAAGGACGTATGGAAGGTAGGACAGTAGAAATTAAGTATGGAGGGTAGGACAGTAGGGAGGAAGTATGGAAGGTAGGAAAGTATGGAAGATAGGACAGTAGTAAGGAAGTATGGAAGGTAGGACAGTAGGAAGGATGTAATGGAAGAAATGACAGTAGGGAGGAAGTATGGAAGGTAGGACAGTATAAAGGAAGTATGGAAGGTAGGACAGTATAAAATAAGTATGGAGGGTAGGACAGTAGAGAGGAAGTTTGAAAGGTAGGACAGTAGGGAGGAAGTATGGAAGGTAGGACAGTAGGAAGGAAGTATGGAAGCTAGGACAGTAGGACATGTGGAAGGTTTGACAGTAGGAAGAAAGTGTGGAAGATTGGACATTAGGGAAGAAGTATGGAAGGTAGGAAAGAAGTGTGGAAGGTAGGACAGTAGGAAGAAACATGGAAGTGAGGAAGTATGGAAGTGAGGTCAGTAGGGAGGAAGTATGGAATATAGGACAGTAGGAAAGAAGTGTGGAAGGTAGGACAGTAGGGAGGAAGTATGGAAGTGGGGACAGTAGGGAGGAATTATGGAAGTGGGGACAGTAGGGAGGAAGTATGGAAGGTAGGACAGTAGGGAGGAAGTATGGAAGTGGGGGAAGTAGGGAGGAAGTATGGAAGGACAGTAGGGAGGAAGTGTGGAAGGTAGGACAGTAGGGTGGAAGTTAGGACAGTAGGAAGGAAGTATGGAAGGTAGGACAGTAGGGAGGAAGTATGGAAGTGGGGGAAGTAGGGAGGAAGTATGGAAGGACAGTAGGGAGGAAGTGTGGAAGGTAGGACAGTAGGAAGGAAGTATGGAAGGTAGGACAGTAGAAAGGAAGTATGGAAGATAGGACAGTAGAAAGGAAGTATGGAAGGTAGGACAGTAGGGAGGAAATATGAAAGGTAGGACAGTAGGAAGGACGTATGGAAGGGAGGACAGTAGGAACGACGTATGGAAGGTAGGACAGTAGGAAGGAAGTGTGGAAAGTAGGACAGTAGAAAGGAAGTATGGATGGTAGGACAGTTTGGAGGAAGTATGGAAGGTAGGACAGTAGGGAGGAAGTATGGAAGTTAGGACAGTAGGGAGGAATTATGGAAGGTAGGACAGTAGGAAGGAAGTATGGAAGTTAGGATAGTAGGAAGGACGTATGGAAGGGAGGACAGTAGGAACGACGTATGGAAGGTTGGACAGTAGAAAGGAAGTATGGAAGGTAGGACAGTAGGGAGGAAGTATG
The DNA here is from genome assembly GCF_013265735.2 of Oncorhynchus mykiss. NCBI lineage: Eukaryota > Metazoa > Chordata > Actinopteri > Salmoniformes > Salmonidae > Oncorhynchus > Oncorhynchus mykiss. Next base: position 16,812,828 of record NC_048569.1, on the reverse strand, counting down.
GAAGGTAGGACAGTAGGGAGGAAGTATGGAAGGTAGGATAGTAGGAAGGAAGTATGGAAGAAATGACAGTAGGAAGGAAGTATTGAAGGTAGGACAGTAGGGAGGAAGTATGGAGGGTAGGACAGTAGGGAGGAAGTATGGAAGGTAGGAAAGTATGGAAGATAGGACAGTAGGAAGGAAGTATGGAAGGTAGGACAGTAGGAAGGATGTAATGGAAGAAATGACAGTAGGAAGGAAGTATGGAAGGTAGGACAGTAGGAAGGACGTATGGAAGGTAGCACTGTAGGAAGGATGTAATGGAAGAAATGACAGTAGAAATGAAGTATGGAGGGTAGGACAGTAGGGAGGAAGTATGGAAGGTAGGAAAGTATGGAAGATAGGACAGTAGGAAGGAAGTATGGAAGGTAGGACAGTAGGAAGGATGTAATGGAAGAAATGACAGTAGGAAGGAAGTATGGAAGGTAGGACAGTAGGGAGGAAGTATGGAAGGTAGGACAGTAGGGAGGAAGTATGGAAGAAATGACAATAGGAAGGAAGTATTGAAGTGGGGTCAGTAGGGAAGATAGGACAGTAGGAAAGAAGTGTGGAAGGTAGGACAGTAGGAAGGAAGTATGGAAGTGGGGGAAGTAGGGAGGAAGTATGGAAGATAGGACAGTAGGAAAGAAGTATGGAAGGTAGGACAGTAGGAAAGAAGTATGGAAGGTAGGACAGTAGGGAGGAAGTATGGAAGGTAGGACAGTAAGGAAGGAAGTATGAAAGTTGGACCGTAGGGAGGAAGTATGGAAGTGGGGGTAGTAGGGAGGAAGTATGGAAGGTAGGACAGTAGGAAGGAAGTATGGAAGGTAGGACAGTAGGAAGAAAGTATGGAAGGTAGGACAGTTGTGAGGAAGTGTTGAAGTGGGGGAAGTATGGAATTTAGGACAGTAGGGAGGAAGTGTGGAAGGTTGAGAGGAAGTATGGAAGGTAGGACAGTAGGAATGAAGTATGGAAGGTAGGATAGTAGGAAGGAAGTATGGAAGAAATGACAGTAGGAAGGAAGTATGGAAGGTAGGACAGTAAGGAAGGAATTATGGAAGGTAGGACAGTAGGAAGGAAGTATGGAAGTTAGGATAGTAGGAAGGACGTATGGAAGGGAGGACAGTAGGAACGACGTATGGAAGGTTGGACAGTAGAAAGGAAGTATGGAAGGTAGGACAGTAGGGAGGAAGTATGGAAGGTAGGACAGTAGGGAGGAAGTATGGAAGGTAGGATAGTAGGAAGGAAGTATGGAAGAAATTACAGTAGGAAGGAAGTATTGAAGGTAGGACAGTAGGGAGGAAGTATGGAGGGTAGGACAGTAGGGAGGAAGTATGGAAGGTAGGAAAGTATGGAAGATAGGACAGTAGGAAGGAAGTATGGAAGGTAGGACAGTAGGAAGGATGTAATGGAAGAAATGACAGTAGGAAGGAAGTATGGAAGGTAGGACAGTAGGAAGGACGTATGGAAGGTAGCACTGTAGGAAGGATGTAATGGAAGAAATGACAGTAGAAATGAAGTATGGAGGGTAGGACAGTAGGGAGGAAGTATGGAAGGTAGGAAAGTATGGAAGATAGGACAGTAGGAAGGAAGTATGGAAGGTAGGACAGTAGGAAGGATGTAATGGAAGAAATGACAGTAGGAAGGAAGTATGGAAGGTAGGACAGTAGGGAGGAAGTATGGAAGGTAGGACAGTAGGGAGGAAGTATGGAAGAAATGACAATAGGAAGGAAGTATTGAAGTGGGGTCAGTAGGGAAGATAGGACAGTAGGAAAGAAGTGTGGAAGGTAGGACAGTAGAAAGGAAGTATGGAAGTGGGGGAAGTAGGGAGGAAGTATGGAAGGTAGGACAGTAGGAAAGAAGTATGGAAGGTAGGACAGTAGGGAGGAAGTATGGAAGGTAGGACAGTAAGGAAGGAAGTATGAAAGTTGGACCGTAGGGAGGAAGTATGGAAGTGGGGGTAGTAGGGAGGAAGTATGGAAGGTAGGACAGTAGGAAGGAAGTATGGAAGGTAGGACAGTAGGAAGAAAGTATGGAAGGTAGGACAGTTGTGAGGAAGTGTTGAAGTGGGGGAAGTATGGAATTTAGGACAGTAGGGAGGAAGTGTGGAAGGTTGAGAGGAAGTATGGAAGGTAGGACAGTAGGAATGAAGTATGGAAGGTAGGATAGTAGGAAGGAAGTATGGAAGAAATTACAGTAGGAAGGAAGTATTGAAGGTAGGACAGTAGGGAGGAAGTATGGAGGGTAGGACAGTAGGAAGGACGTATGGAAGGGAGGACAGTAGGAACGACGTATGGAAGGTTGGACAGTAGAAAGGAAGTATGGAAGGTAGGACAGTAGGGAGGAAGTATGGAAGGTAGGACAGTAGGGAGGAAGTATGGAAGGTAGGATAGTAGGAAGGAAGTATGGAAGAAATGACAGTAGGAAGGAAGTATTGAAGGTAGGACAGTAGGGAGGAAGTATGGAGGGTAGGACAGTAGGGAGGAAGTATGGAAGGTAGGACAGTATGAATGAAGTATGGAAGGTAGGATAGTAGGAAGGAAGTATGGAAGAAATGACAGTAGGAAGGAAGTATTGAAGGTAGGACAGTAGGGAGGAAGTATGGAGGGTAGGACAGTAGGGAGGAAGTATGGAAGGTAGGACAGTATGGAAGGTAGGACAGTAGGAAGGTAGGACAGTAGGAAGGAAGTATGGAAGAAATGACAGTAGGAAGGAAGTATTGAAGGTAGGACAGTAGGGAGGATGTATGGAAGGTAGGACAGTATGGAAGGTAGGACAGTAGGAAGGAAGTATGGAAGGTAGGACAGTAGGAAGGATGTAATGGAAGAAATGACAGTAGGAAGGAAGTATGGAAGGTAGGACAGTAGGGAGGAAGTATGGAAGGTAGGACAGTAGGGAAGAAGTATGGAAGGTAGGACAGTAGGGAGGAAGAATGGAAGGTAGAACAGTACTGAGGGAAAGTATTTTCATGGTATTGGAGCAGGGTCAGGTACTCAGAATGAGTGATACCAATTTCTATGGACCTTTGGAACTTCTGGACCACACAGTACAGATTGAGGAAAAGGAAGGAGGATGGAAGGAACTTGCTGGATGGGGCTCTAGGTGGAGCCACTGCTCCACGGCACTCCCTCTCATCTCTGACCTTTAATCCCTGACCCCTTCTACCTAGTTGCCTTAACCACTGGTCTAGGTTCAGATGTTTTCTCATTGCCCTACTGGTTACATTTTGGGTAATCTGATCCTAGATCTGTGGTTAAAGACCATCTTCTACCTTGCGCCACTACTTCCTGATCCTGTCACTAGCATAGAATGTAGAGTTCTATGATCACTGCTCTACTTCTGACCCTCCCTACTTCCTATAACTAATAGTTCCCTAGACCATTCCCCTAGGCACTTGTGTAGATCTAAAAAGAGTAGATGGGTACAGGCAATACGAGGCCAGTTTGACCCAGCCTACCCAAAGACAAAGACCCTATCCAATGTTTTCAGAAGTGTGCCTAGAAGGAACGAGCTACACACTCCTTCACCCCACCTCCCCTAACCAACACACACACACTCAAAATGTCCAGACCCCTTCCCCCTCCCGCCAAGCTAATCAGAGCATTGTTTGCATGGCAGGCAGATCCCAGGGCCATAAACTCAAGGAGATCAAACACCACAGAATCCTGGTTGTTGATTGGTAGCCATGATGCCATCATCCTTGGTCCTGGCTGTTGATTTGGTCCCCATCACTCCCGATCCGTATATAACCACTTCCTCCTCTAATCATCAGTCAATCATACCCAACCTGTGCCTTTGTGTTTCCATATGTTTGTGTTGCATATACCTGTTGCTCTCTGCTGCTGTGTGTGTGTTGCTGTTCAGGCCTGTAGTTGTGTGTGTGTGTGCTGTCTGTCTGTCTGACTTCATCTGTGTCTGAATTACTGCTGTCAGAGCCATGAGATTCTACTGTACAATCATGCTCTGCTCTGTTCTCCTTTCTTCTCTTCTCCTCTCCCCTGTTCTCCTCTCCCCTGTTCTCCTCTCCCCTGTTCTCCTCTCCCCTGTTCTCCTCTCCCCTGTTCTCCTCTCCCCTGTTCTCCTCTCCCCTGTTCTCCTCTCCTCTGTTCTCCTCTCCTCTCCCCTGTTCTCCTCTCCCCTGTTCTCCTCTCCCCTGTTCTCCTCTCCTCTGTTCTCCTCTCCTCTGTTCTCCTCTGTTCTCCTTTCCTCTGTTCTCCTCGCTTCTGTTCTCCTCGCTTCTGTTCTGCTCGCTTCTGTTCTCCTCGCTTCTGTTCTCCTCGCTTGTGTTCTCCTCTCCTCTCCTCTGTTCTCCTCTCTTCTGTTCTCCTCTCTTCTGTTCTCCTCTCTTCTGTTCTCCACTCTTCTGTTCTCCTCTCTTCTGTTCTCCTCTCTTCTGTTCTCCTCTCCCATATTCTCCTCTCCTCTCCCCTATTCTCCTCTCCTCTCCCCTGTTCTCCTCTCCTCTCCCCTGTTCTCCTCTCCTCTGTTCTCTTCTGTTCTCCTCTGTTCTGTTCTCCTCTGTTCTGTTCTCCTCTGTTCTCCTCTCCTCTGTTCTCCTCTCCTCTGTTCTCCTCTCCTCTGTTCTCCTCTCCTCTGTTCTCCTCTCTTCTGTTCTCCTCTCCTCTCCCCTGTTCTCCTCTCCTCTGTTCTCCTCTCTTCTGTTCTCCTCTCTTCTGTTCTCCTCTCCTCTGTTCTCCTCTCCTCTCCCTTGTTCTCCTCTCCTCTGTTCTCCTCTGTTCTCCTCTGTTCTGTTCTCCTCTGTTCTCCTCTGTTCTCCTCTCCTCTGTTCTCCTCTCCTCTGTTCTCCTCTCCTCTGTTCTCCTTTCCTCTGTTCTCCTCTGTTCTCCTCTCCTCTCCCCTGTTCTCCTCTCCCCTGTTCTCCTCTCCCCTGTTCTCCTCTCCTCTGTTCTCCTCTCTTCTGTTCTCCTCTCTTCTGTTCTCCTCTCTTCTGTTCTCCTCTCTTCTGTTCTCCTCTCTTCTGTTCTCCTCTCTTCTCCTCTCCTCTCCTCTGTTCTCCTCTCCTCTGTTCTCCTCTCCCCTGTTCTCCTCTCCCCTGTTCTCCTCTCCCCTGTTCTCCTCTCCCCTGTTCTCCTCTCCCCTGTTCTCCTCTCCTCTCCTCTGTTCTCCTCTGTTCTCCTCTCCCCTGTTCTCCTCTCCCCTGTTCTCCTCTCCCCTGTTCTCCTCTCCTCTGTTCTCCTCTGTTCTCCTCTGTTCTCCTTTCCTCTGTTCTCCTCGCTTCTGTTCTCCTCGCTTCTGTTCTGCTCGCTTCTGTTCTCCTCGCTTCTGTTCTCCTCGCTTGTGTTCTCCTCTCCTCTCCTCTGTTCTCCTCTCTTCTGTTCTCCTCTCTTCTGTTCTCCACTCTTCTGTTCTCCTCTCTTCTGTTCTCCTCTCTTCTGTTCTCCTCTCCCCTATTCTCCTCTCCTCTCCCCTATTCTCCTCTCCTCTCCCCTGTTCTCCTCTCCCCTGTTCTCCTCTCCTCTGTTCTCTTCTGTTCTCCTCTGTTCTGTTCTCCTCTGTTCTCCTCTCTTCTGTTCTCCTCTCCTCTGTTCTCCTCTCCTCTGTTCTCCTCTCCTCTGTTCTCCTCTCTTCTGTTCTCCTCTCCTCTCCCCTGTTCTCCTCTCCTCTGTTCTCCTCTCTTCTGTTCTCCTCTCTTCTGTTCTCCTCTCCTCTGTTCTCCTCTCCTCTCCCTTGTTCTCCTCTCCTCTGTTCTCCTCTGTTCTCCTCTGTTCTGTTCTCCTCTGTTCTCCTCTGTTCTGTTCTCCTCTGTTCTCCTCTCCTCTGTTCTCCTCTCCTCTGTTCTCCACTCCTCTGTTCTCCTTTCCTCTGTTCTCCTCTGTTCTCCTCTCCTCTCCCCTGTTCTCCTCTACCCTGTTCTCCTCTCCCCTGTTCTCCTCTCCCCTGTTCTCCTCTCCCCTGTTCTCCTCTCCCCTGTTCTCCTCTCCTCTGTTCTCCTCTCTTCTGTTCTCCTCTCTTCTGTTCTCCTCTCTTCTGTTCTCCTCTCTTCTGTTCTCCTCTCTTCTGTTCTCCTCTCTTCTGTTCTCCTCTCCCCTGTTCTCCTCTCCTCTCCCCTGTTCTCCTCTCCTCTCCCCTGTTCTCCTCTCCTCTCCCCTGTTCTCCTCTCCTATCCCCTGTTCTCCTCTCCTCTGTTCTCCTCTCCTCTCCCCCGTTCTCCTCTGTTCTCCTCTGTTCTGTTCTCCTCTGTTCTGTTCTCCTCTCTTCTGTTCTCCTCTCTTCTGTTCTCCTCTCTTCTGTTCTCCTCTCTTCTGTTCTCCTCTCCTCTGTTCTCCTCTCATCTCCCCTGTTCTCCTCTCCTCTCCCCTGTTCTCCTCTGTTCTCCTCATCTGTTCTCCTCTCCACTGTTCTCCTCTCCTCTGTTCTCCTCTCCTCTGTTCTCCTCTCCTCTGTTCTCCTCTCCTCTGTTCTCCTCTCCTCTCCTCTGTTCTCCTCTCCTCTGTTCTCCTCTGTTCTGTTCTCCTCTCCTCTGTTCTCCTCTCCTCTGTTCTCCTCTCCTCTGTTCTCCTCTCCTCTGTTCTCCTCTCCCCTGTTCTCCTCTCCCCTGTTCTCCTCTCCCCTGTTCTCCTCTCCTCTGTTCTCCTCTCCTCTCCCCTGTTCTCCTCTCCCCTGTTCTCCTCTCCCCTGTTCTCCTCTCCTCTGTTCTCCTCTCCTCTGTTCTCCTCTGTTCTCCTTTCCTCTGTTCTCCTCGCTTCTGTTCTCCTCGCTTCTGTTCTGCTCGCTTCTGTTCTCCTCGCTTCTGTTCTCCTCGCTTGTGTTCTCCTCTCCTCTGTTCTCCTCTCTTCTGTTCTCCTCTCTTCTGTTCTCCTCTCTTCTGTTCTCCACTCTTCTGTTCTCCTCTCTTCTGTTCTCCTCTCTTCTGTTCTCCTCTCCCATATTCTCCTCTCCTCTCCCCTATTCTCCTCTCCTCTCCCCTGTTCTCCTCTCCTCTCCCCTGTTCTCCTCTCCTCTGTTCTCTTCTGTTCTCCTCTGTTCTGTTCTCCTCTGTTCTGTTCTCCTCTGTTCTCCTCTCCTCTGTTCTCCTCTCCTCTGTTCTCCTCTCCTCTGTTCTCCTCTCCTCTGTTCTCCTCTCTTCTGTTCTCCTCTCCTCTCCCCTGTTCTCCTCTCCTCTGTTCTCCTCTCTTCTGTTCTCCTCTCTTCTGTTCTCCTCTCCTCTGTTCTCCTCTCCTCTCCCTTGTTCTCCTCTCCTCTGTTCTCCTCTGTTCTCCTCTGTTCTGTTCTCCTCTGTTCTCCTCTGTTCTGTTCTCCTCTGTTCTGTTCTCCTCTGTTCTCCTCTCCTCTGTTCTCCTCTCCTCTGTTCTCCTCTCCTCTGTTCTCCTTTCCTCTGTTCTCCTCTGTTCTCCTCTCCTCTCCCCTGTTCTCCTCTCCCCTGTTCTCCTCTCCCCTGTTCTCCTCTCCCCTGTTCTCCTCTCCCCTGTTCTCCTCTCCCCTGTTCTCCTCTCTTCTGTTCTCCTCTCTTCTGTTCTCCTCTCTTCTGTTCTCCTCTCTTCTCCTCTCCTCTCCTCTGTTCTCCTCTCCCCTGTTCTCCTCTCCCCTGTTCTCCTCTCCCCTGTTCTCCTCTCCCCTGTTCTCCTCTCCCCTGTTCTCCTCTCCCCTGTTCTCCTCTCCCCTGTTCTCCTCTCCCCTGTTCTCCTCTCCTCTCCTCTGTTCTCCTCTGTTCTCCTCTCCCCTGTTCTCCTCTCCCCTGTTCTCCTCTCCCCTGTTCTCCTCTCCTCTGTTCTCCTCTCCTCTGTTCTCCTCTGTTCTCCTTTCCTCTGTTCTCCTCGCTTCTGTTCTCCTCGCTTCTGTTCTGCTCGCTTCTGTTCTCCTCGCTTCTGTTCTCCTCGCTTGTGTTCTCCTCTCCTCTCCTCTGTTCTCCTCTCTTCTGTTCTCCTCTCTTCTGTTCTCCACTCTTCTGTTCTCCTCTCTTCTGTTCTCCTCTCTTCTGTTCTCCTCTCCCCTATTCTCCTCTCCTCTCCCCTATTCTCCTCTCCTCTCCCCTGTTCTCCTCTCCCCTGTTCTCCTCTCCTCTGTTCTCTTCTGTTCTCCTCTGTTCTGTTCTCCTCTGTTCTCCTCTCCTCTGTTCTCCTCTCCTCTGTTCTCCTCTCCTCTGTTCTCCTCTCTTCTGTTCTCCTCTCCTCTCCCCTGTTCTCCTCTCCTCTGTTCTCCTCTCTTCTGTTCTCCTCTCTTCTGTTCTCCTCTCCTCTGTTCTCCTCTCCTCTCCCTTGTTCTCCTCTCCTCTGTTCTCCTCTGTTCTCCTCTGTTCTGTTCTCCTCTGTTCTCCTCTGTTCTGTTCTCCTCTCCCCTGTTCTCCTCTCCTCTGTTCTCCACTCCTCTGTTCTCCTTTCCTCTGTTCTCCTCTGTTCTCCTCTCCTCTCCCCTGTTCTCCTCTCCCCTGTTCTCCTCTCCCCTGTTCTCCTCTCCCCTGTTCTCCTCTCCCCTGTTCTCCTCTCCCCTGTTCTCCTCTCCTCTGTTCTCCTCTCTTCTGTTCTCCTCTCTTCTGTTCTCCTCTCTTCTGTTCTCCTCTCTTCTGTTCTCCTCTCTTCTGTTCTCCTCTCCCCTGTTCTCCTCTCCTCTCCCCTGTTCTCCTCTCCTCTCCCCTGTTCTCCTCTCCTCTCCCCTGTTCTCCTCTCCTATCCCCTGTTCTCCTCTCCTCTGTTCTCCTCTCCTCTCCCCCGTTCTCCTCTGTTCTCCTCTGTTCTGTTCTCCTCTGTTCTGTTCTCCTCTCTTCTGTTCTCCTCTCTTCTGTTCTCCTCTCTTCTGTTCTCCTCTCCTCTGTTCTCCTCTCATCTCCCCTGTTCTCCTCTCCTCTCCCCTGTTCTCCTCTGTTCTCCTCATCTGTTCTCCTCTCCTCTGTTCTCCTCTCCTCTGTTCTCCTCTCCTCTGTTCTCCTCTCCTCTGTTCTCCTCTTCTCTGTTTCCTCTCATCTCCCCTGTTCTCCTCTCCTCTCCCCTGTTCTCCTCTCCTCTCCTCTGTTCTCCCCTGTTCTCCTCTGTTCTCCTCTGTTCTCCTCTCCTCTCCCCTGTTCTCCTCTCCCCTGTTCTCCTCTCCCCTGTTCTCCTCTCCCCTGTTCTCCTCTCCCCTGTTCTCCTCTCCCCTGTTCTCCTCTCCTCTGTTCTCCTCTCCTCTGTTCTCCTCTCCTCTCCCCTTTTCTCCTCTCTTCTGTTCTCCTCTCTTCTGTTCTCCTCTCTTCTGTTCTCCTCTCTTCTGTTCTCCTCTTTTCTCCTCTCCTCTCCTCTGTTCTCCTCTCCTCTGTTCTCCTCTCCTCTGTTCTCCTCTCCCCTGTTCTCCTCTCCCCTGTTCTCCTCTCCCCTGTTCTCCTCTCCCCTGTTCTCCTCTCCCCTGTTCTCCTCTCCTCTCTTCTCCTCTCCTCTGTTCTCCTCTCCTCTGTTCTCCTCTTCTCTGTTTCCTCTCATCTCCCCTGTTCTCCTCTCCTCTCCCCTGTTCTCCTCTCCTCTCCCCTGTTCTCCTCTGTTCTCCTCTCCTCTGTTCTCCTCTCCTCTGTTCTCCTCTCCTCTGTTCTCCTCTCCTCTCCCCTGTTCTCCTCTCCTCTGTTCTCATCTGTTCTGTTCTCCTCTCTTCTGTTCTCCTCTCTTCTGTTCTCCTCTCCCATATTCTCCTCTCCTCTCCCCTATTCTCCTCTCCTCTCCCCTGTTCTCCTCTCCTCTCCCCTGTTCTCCTCTCCTCTGTTCTCTTCTGTTCTCCTCTGTTCTGTTCTCCTCTGTTCTGTTCTCCTCTGTTCTCCTCTCCTCTGTTCTCCTCTCCTCTGTTCTCCTCTCCTCTGTTCTCCTCTCCTCTGTTCTCCTCTCTTCTGTTCTCCTCTCCTCTCCCCTGTTCTCCTCTCCTCTGTTCTCCTCTCTTCTGTTCTCCTCTCTTCTGTTCTCCTCTCCTCTGTTCTCCTCTCCTCTCCCTTGTTCTCCTCTCCTCTGTTCTCCTCTGTTCTCCTCTGTTCTGTTCTCCTCTGTTCTCCTCTGTTCTGTTCTCCTCTGTTCTCCTCTCCTCTGTTCTCCTTTCCTCTGTTCTCCTCTGTTCTCCTCTCCTCTCCCCTGTTCTCCTCTCCCCTGTTCTCCTCTCCCCTGTTCTCCTCTCTTCTGTTCTCCTCTCTTCTGTTCTCCTCTCTTCTGTTCTCCTCTCTTCTGTTCTCCTCTCTTCTGTTCTCCTCTCTTCTGTTCTCCTCTCTTCTCCTCTCCTCTCCTCTGTTCTCCTCTCCCCTGTTCTCCTCTCCCCTGTTCTCCTCTCCCCTGTTCTCCTCTCCCCTGTTCTCCTCTCCCCTGTTCTCCTCTCCCCTGTTCTCCTCTCCCCTGTTCTCCTCTCCCCTGTTCTCCTCTCCTCTCCTCTGTTCTCCTCTGTTCTCCTCTCCCCTGTTCTCCTCTCCCCTGTTCTCCTCTCCCCTGTTCTCCTCTCCTCTGTTCTCCTCTCCTCTGTTCTCCTCTGTTCTCCTTTCCTCTGTTCTCCTCGCTTCTGTTCTCCTCGCTTCTGTTCTGCTCGCTTCTGTTCTCCTCGCTTCTGTTCTCCTCGCTTGTGTTCTCCTCTCCTCTCCTCTGTTCTCCTCTCTTCTGTTCTCCTCTCTTCTGTTCTCCACTCTTCTGTTCTCCTCTCTTCTGTTCTCCTCTCTTCTGTTCTCCTCTCCCCTATTCTCCTCTCCTCTCCCCTATTCTCCTCTCCTCTCCCCTGTTCTCCTCTCCCCTGTTCTCCTCTCCTCTGTTCTCTTCTGTTCTCCTCTGTTCTGTTCTCCTCTGTTCTCCTCTCTTCTGTTCTCCTCTCCTCTGTTCTCCTCTCCTCTGTTCTCCTCTCCTCTGTTCTCCTCTCTTCTGTTCTCCTCTCCTCTCCCCTGTTCTCCTCTCCTCTGTTCTCCTCTCTTCTGTTCTCCTCTCTTCTGTTCTCCTCTCCTCTGTTCTCCTCTCCTCTCCCTTGTTCTCCTCTCCTCTGTTCTCCTCTGTTCTCCTCTGTTCTGTTCTCCTCTGTTCTCCTCTGTTCTGTTCTCCTCTGTTCTCCTCTCCTCTGTTCTCCACTCCTCTGTTCTCCTTTCCTCTGTTCTCCTCTGTTCTCCTCTCCTCTCCCCTGTTCTCCTCTCCCCTGTTCTCCTCTCCCCTGTTCTCCTCTCCCCTGTTCTCCTCTCCCCTGTTCTCCTCTCCCCTGTTCTCCTCTCCTCTGTTCTCCTCTCTTCTGTTCTCCTCTCTTCTGTTCTCCTCTCTTCTGTTCTCCTCTCTTCTGTTCTCCTCTCTTCTGTTCTCCTCTCCCCTGTTCTCCTCTCCTCTCCCCTGTTCTCCTCTCCTCTCCCCTGTTCTCCTCTCCTCTCCCCTGTTCTCCTCTCCTATCCCCTGTTCTCCTCTCCTCTGTTCTCCTCTCCTCTCCCCCGTTCTCCTCTGTTCTCCTCTGTTCTGTTCTCCTCTGTTCTGTTCTCCTCTCTTCTGTTCTCCTCTCTTCTGTTCTCCTCTCTTCTGTTCTCCTCTCTTCTGTTCTCCTCTCCTCTGTTCTCCTCTCATCTCCCCTGTTCTCCTCTCCTCTCCCCTGTTCTCCTCTGTTCTCCTCATCTGTTCTCCTCTCCACTGTTCTCCTCTCCTCTGTTCTCCTCTCCTCTGTTCTCCTCTCCTCTGTTCTCCTCTCCTCTGTTCTCCTCTCCTCTCCTCTGTTCTCCTCTCCTCTGTTCTCCTCTGTTCTGTTCTCCTCTCCTCTGTTCTCCTCTCCTCTGTTCTCCTCTCCTCTGTTCTCCTCTCCTCTGTTCTCCTCTCCCCTGTTCTCCTCTCCCCTGTTCTCCTCTCCCCTGTTCTCCTCTCCTCTGTTCTCCTCTCCTCTCCCCTGTTCTCCTCTCCCCTGTTCTCCTCTCCCCTGTTCTCCTCTCCTCTGTTCTCCTCTCCTCTGTTCTCCTCTGTTCTCCTTTCCTCTGTTCTCCTCGCTTCTGTTCTCCTCGCTTCTGTTCTGCTCGCTTCTGTTCTCCTCGCTTCTGTTCTCCTCGCTTGTGTTCTCCTCTCCTCTCCTCTGTTCTCCTCTCTTCTGTTCTCCTCTCTTCTGTTCTCCTCTCTTCTGTTCTCCACTCTTCTGTTCTCCTCTCTTCTGTTCTCCTCTCTTCTGTTCTCCTCTCCCATATTCTCCTCTCCTCTCCCCTATTCTCCTCTCCTCTCCCCTGTTCTCCTCTCCTCTCCCCTGTTCTCCTCTCCTCTGTTCTCTTCTGTTCTCCTCTGTTCTGTTCTCCTCTGTTCTGTTCTCCTCTGTTCTCCTCTCCTCTGTTCTCCTCTCCTCTGTTCTCCTCTCCTCTGTTCTCCTCTCCTCTGTTCTCCTCTCTTCTGTTCTCCTCTCCTCTCCCCTGTTCTCCTCTCCTCTGTTCTCCTCTCTTCTGTTCTCCTCTCTTCTGTTCTCCTCTCCTCTGTTCTCCTCTCCTCTCCCTTGTTCTCCTCTCCTCTGTTCTCCTCTGTTCTCCTCTGTTCTGTTCTCCTCTGTTCTCCTCTGTTCTGTTCTCCTCTGTTCTCCTCTCCTCTGTTCTCCTCTCCTCTGTTCTCCTCTCCTCTGTTCTCCTTTCCTCTGTTCTCCTCTGTTCTCCTCTCCTCTCCCCTGTTCTCCTCTCCCCTGTTCTCCTCTCCCCTGTTCTCCTCTCCCCTGTTCTGCTCTCCCCTGTTCTCCTCTCTTCTGTTCTCCTCTCTTCTGTTCTCCTCTCTTCTGTTCTCCTCTCTTCTGTTCTCCTCTCTTCTCCTCTCCTCTCCTCTGTTCTCCTCTCCCCTGTTCTCCTCTCCCCTGTTCTCCTCTCCCCTGTTCTCCTCTCCCCTGTTCTCCTCTCCCCTGTTCTCCTCTCCCCTGTTCTCCTCTCCCCTGTTCTCCTCTCCCCTGTTCTCCTCTCCTCTCCTCTGTTCTCCTCTGTTCTCCTCTCCCCTGTTCTCCTCTCCCCTGTTCTCCTCTCCTCTGTTCTCCTCTCCTCTGTTCTCCTCTGTTCTCCTTTCCTCTGTTCTCCTCGCTTCTGTTCTCCTCGCTTCTGTTCTGCTCGCTTCTGTTCTCCTCGCTTCTGTTCTCCTCGCTTGTGTTCTCCTCTCCTCTCCTCTGTTCTCCTCTCTTCTGTTCTCCTCTCTTCTGTTCTCCACTCTTCTGTTCTCCTCTCTTCTGTTCTCCTCTCTTCTGTTCTCCTCTCCCCTATTCTCCTCTCCTCTCCCCTATTCTCCTCTCCTCTCCCCTGTTCTCCTCTCCCCTGTTCTCCTCTCCTCTGTTCTCTTCTGTTCTCCTCTGTTCTGTTCTCCTCTGTTCTCCTCTCCTCTGTTCTCCTCTCCTCTGTTCTCCTCTCCTCTGTTCTCCTCTCTTCTGTTCTCCTCTCCTCTCCCCTGTTCTCCTCTCCTCTGTTCTCCTCTCTTCTGTTCTCCTCTCTTCTGTTCTCCTCTCCTCTGTTCTCCTCTCCTCTCCCTTGTTCTCCTCTCCTCTGTTCTCCTCTGTTCTCCTCTGTTCTGTTCTCCTCTGTTCTCCTCTGTTCTGTTCTCCTCTGTTCTCCTCTCCTCTGTTCTCCTCTCCTCTGTTCTCCACTCCTCTGTTCTCCTTTCCTCTGTTCTCCTCTGTTCTCCTCTCCTCTCCCCTGTTCTCCTCTCCCCTGTTCTCCTCTCCCCTGTTCTCCTCTCCCCTGTTCTCCTCTCCCCTGTTCTCCTCTCCCCTGTTCTCCTCTCCTCTGTTCTCCTCTCTTCTGTTCTCCTCTCTTCTGTTCTCCTCTCTTCTGTTCTCCTCTCTTCTGTTCTCCTCTCTTCTGTTCTCCTCTCCCCTGTTCTCCTCTCCTCTCCCCTGTTCTCCTCTCCTCTCCCCTGTTCTCCTCTCCTCTCCCCTGTTCTCCTCTCCTATCCCCTGTTCTCCTCTCCTCTGTTCTCCTCTCCTCTCCCCCGTTCTCCTCTGTTCTCCTCTGTTCTGTTCTCCTCTGTTCTGTTCTCCTCTCTTCTGTTCTCCTCTCTTCTGTTCTCCTCTCTTCTGTTCTCCTCTCCTCTGTTCTCCTCTCATCTCCCCTGTTCTCCTCTCCTCTCCCCTGTTCTCCTCTGTTCTCCTCATCTGTTCTCCTCTCCTCTGTTCTCCTCTCCTCTGTTCTCCTCTCCTCTGTTCTCCTCTCCTCTGTTCTCCTCTTCTCTGTTTCCTCTCATCTCCCCTGTTCTCCTCTCCTCTCCCCTGTTCTCCTCTCCTCTCCCCTGTTCTCCTCTGTTCTCCCCTGTTCTCCTCTGTTCTCCTCTGTTCTCCTCTCCTCTCCCCTGTTCTCCTCTCCCCTGTTCTCCTCTCCCCTGTTCTCCTCTCCCCTGTTCTCCTCTCCCCTGTTCTCCTCTCCCCTGTTCTCCTCTCCTCTGTTCTCCTCTCCTCTGTTCTCCTCTCCTCTCCCCTTTTCTCCTCTCTTCTGTTCTCCTCTCTTCTGTTCTCCTCTCTTCTGTTCTCCTCTCTTCTGTTCTCCTCTTTTCTCCTCTCCTCTCCTCTGTTCTCCTCTCCTCTGTTCTCCTCTCCTCTGTTCTCCTCTCCCCTGTTCTCCTCTCCCCTGTTCTCCTCTCCCCTGTTCTCCTCTCCTCTCTTCTCCTCTCCTCTGTTCTCCTCTCCTCTGTTCTCCTCTTCTCTGTTTCCTCTCATCTCCCCTGTTCTCCTCTCCTCTCCCCTGTTCTCCTCTCCTCTCCCCTGTTCTCCTCTGTTCTCCTCTCCTCTGTTCTCCTCTCCTCTGTTCTCCTCTCCTCTGTTCTCCTCTCCTCTCCCCTGTTCTCCTCTCCTCTGTTCTCATCTGTTCTGTTCTCCTCTCTTCTGTTCTCCTCTCTTCTGTTCTCCTCTCCCATATTCTCCTCTCCTCTCCCCTATTCTCCTCTCCTCTCCCCTGTTCTCCTCTCCTCTCCCCTGTTCTCCTCTCCTCTGTTCTCTTCTGTTCTCCTCTGTTCTGTTCTCCTCTGTTCTGTTCTCCTCTGTTCTCCTCTCCTCTGTTCTCCTCTCCTCTGTTCTCCTCTCCTCTGTTCTCCTCTCCTCTGTTCTCCTCTCTTCTGTTCTCCTCTCCTCTCCCCTGTTCTCCTCTCCTCTGTTCTCCTCTCTTCTGTTCTCCTCTCTTCTGTTCTCCTCTCCTCTGTTCTCCTCTCCTCTCCCTTGTTCTCCTCTCCTCTGTTCTCCTCTGTTCTCCTCTGTTCTGTTCTCCTCTGTTCTCCTCTGTTCTGTTCTCCTCTGTTCTCCTCTCCTCTGTTCTCCTTTCCTCTGTTCTCCTCTGTTCTCCTCTCCTCTCCCCTGTTCTCCTCTCCCCTGTTCTCCTCTCCCCTGTTCTCCTCTCTTCTGTTCTCCTCTCTTCTGTTCTCCTCTCTTCTGTTCTCCTCTCTTCTGTTCTCCTCTCTTCTGTTCTCCTCTCTTCTGTTCTCCTCTCTTCTCCTCTCCTCTCCTCTGTTCTCCTCTCCCCTGTTCTCCTCTCCCCTGTTCTCCTCTCCCCTGTTCTCCTCTCCCCTGTTCTCCTCTCCCCTGTTCTCCTCTCCCCTGTTCTCCTCTCCCCTGTTCTCCTCTCCCCTGTTCTCCTCTCCTCTCCTCTGTTCTCCTCTGTTCTCCTCTCCCCTGTTCTCCTCTCCCCTGTTCTCCTCTCCCCTGTTCTCCTCTCCTCTGTTCTCCTCTCCTCTGTTCTCCTCTGTTCTCCTTTCCTCTGTTCTCCTCGCTTCTGTTCTCCTCGCTTCTGTTCTGCTCGCTTCTGTTCTCCTCGCTTCTGTTCTCCTCGCTTGTGTTCTCCTCTCCTCTCCTCTGTTCTCCTCTCTTCTGTTCTCCTCTCTTCTGTTCTCCACTCTTCTGTTCTCCTCTCTTCTGTTCTCCTCTCTTCTGTTCTCCTCTCCCCTATTCTCCTCTCCTCTCCCCTATTCTCCTCTCCTCTCCCCTGTTCTCCTCTCCCCTGTTCTCCTCTCCTCTGTTCTCTTCTGTTCTCCTCTGTTCTGTTCTCCTCTGTTCTCCTCTCCTCTGTTCTCCTCTCCTCTGTTCTCCTCTCCTCTGTTCTCCTCTCTTCTGTTCTCCTCTCCTCTCCCCTGTTCTCCTCTCCTCTGTTCTCCTCTCTTCTGTTCTCCTCTCTTCTGTTCTCCTCTCCTCTGTTCTCCTCTCCTCTCCCTTGTTCTCCTCTCCTCTGTTCTCCTCTGTTCTCCTCTGTTCTGTTCTCCTCTGTTCTCCTCTGTTCTGTTCTCCTCTGTTCTCCTCTCCTCTGTTCTCCTCTCCTCTGTTCTCCACTCCTCTGTTCTCCTTTCCTCTGTTCTCCTCTGTTCTCCTCTCCTCTCCCCTGTTCTCCTCTCCCCTGTTCTCCTCTCCCCTGTTCTCCTCTCCCCTGTTCTCCTCTCCCCTGTTCTCCTCTCCCCTGTTCTCCTCTCCCCTGTTCTCCTCTCCTCTGTTCTCCTCTCTTCTGTTCTCCTCTCTTCTGTTCTCCTCTCTTCTGTTCTCCTCTCTTCTGTTCTCCTCTCTTCTGTTCTCCTCTCCCCTGTTCTCCTCTCCTCTCCCCTGTTCTCCTCTCCTCTCCCCTGTTCTCCTCTCCTATCCCCTGTTCTCCTCTCCTCTGTTCTCCTCTCCTCTCCCCCGTTCTCCTCTGTTCTCCTCTGTTCTGTTCTCCTCTCTTCTGTTCTCCTCTCTTCTGTTCTCCTCTCTTCTGTTCTCCTCTCTTCTGTTCTCCTCTCCTCTGTTCTCCTCTCATCTCCCCTGTTCTCCTCTCCTCTCCCCTGTTCTCCTCTGTTCTCCTCATCTGTTCTCCTCTCCTCTGTTCTCCTCTCCTCTGTTCTCCTCTCCTCTGTTCTCCTCTCCTCTGTTCTCCTCTCCTCTGTTCTCCTCTCCTCTGTTCTCCTCTCCTCTCCCCTGTTCTCCTCTCCTCTGTTCTCCTCTCCCCTGTTCTCCTCTCCCCTGTTCTCCTCTCCCCTGTTCTCCTCTCCCCTGTTCTCCTCTCCCCTGTTCTCCTCTCCCCTGTTCTCCTCTCCCCTGTTCTCCTCTCCCCTGTTCTCCTCTCCCCTGTTATCCTCTCCCCTGTTCTCCTCTCCCCTGTTCTCCTCTCCTCTGTTCTCCTCTCCTCTGTTCTCCTCTCCTCTCCCCTTTTCTCCTCTCTTCTGTTCTCCTCTCTTCTGTTCTCCTCTCTTCTGTTCTCCTCTCTTCTGTTCTCCTCTTTTCTCCTCTCCTCTCCTCTGTTCTCCTCTCCTCTGTTCTCCTCTCCTCTGTTCTCCTCTCCCCTGTTCTCCTCTCCCCTGTTCTCCTCTCCCCTGTTCTCCTCTCCTCTGTTCTCCTCTCCTCTGTTCTCCTCTCCTCTGTTCTCCTCTTCTCTGTTTCCTCTCATCTCCCCTGTTCTCCTCTCCTCTCCCCTGTTCTCCTCTCCTCTCCCCTGTTCTCCTCTGTTCTCCTCTCCTCTGTTCTCCTCTCCTCTGTTCTCCTCTCCTCTGTTCTCCTCTCCTCTCCCCTGTTCTCCTCTCCTCTGTTCTCCTCTCTTCTGTTCTCCTCTCTTCTGTTCTCCTCTCTTCTGTTCTCCTCTCTTCTGTTCTCCTCTCCTCTGTTCTCCTCTCCTCTCCCTTGTTCTCCTCTCCTCTGTTCTCCTCTGTTCTCCTCTGTTCTGTTCTCCTCTGTTCTGTTCTCCTCTGTTCTCCTCTCCTCTGTTCTCCTCTCCTCTGTTCTCCTTTCCTCTGTTCTCCTTTCCTCTGTTCTCCTCTCCTCTCCCCTGTTCTCCTCTCCTCTGTTCTCCTCTCCTCTGTTCTCCTCTCCTCTGTTCTCCTCTCTTCTGTTCTCCTCTCTTCTGTTCTCCTCTCCCCTGTTCTCCTCTCCTCTCCCCTGTTCTCCTCTCCTATCCCCTGTTCTCCTCTCCTCTGTTCTCCTCTCCTCTGTTCTCCTCTCCTCTCCCCCGTTCTCCTCTGTTCTCCTCTGTTCTCCTCTCCTCTCCTCTGTTCTCCTCTCTTCTGTTCTCCTCTCTTCTGTTCTCCTCTCTTCTGTTCTCATCTCTTCTGTTCTCCTCTCATCTCCCCTGTTCTCCTCTCCTCTCCCCTGTTCTCCTCTCCTCTCCCCTGTTCTCCTCTGTTCTCCTCTCCTCTGTTCTCCTCTCCTCTGTTCTCCTCTCCTCTGTTCTCCTCTCCTCTGTTCTCCTCTCCTCTGTTCTCCTCTCCTCTGTTCTCCTCTGTTCTGTTCTCCTCTGTTCTGTTCTCCTCTGTTCTGTTCTCCTCTCCTCTGTTCTCCTCTCCCCTGTTCTCCTCTCCCCTGTTCTCCTCTCCCCTGTTCTCCTCTCCCCTGTTCTCCTCTCCCCTGTTCTCCTCTCCCCTGTTCTCCTCTCCCCTGTTCTCCTCTCCCCTGTTCTCCTCTCCTCTGTTCTCCTCTCCTCTGTTCTCCTCTCCTCTGTTCTCCTCTCCTCTGTTCTCCTCTCCTCTGTTCTCCTCTCCTCTGTTCTCCTCTTCTCTGTTTCCTCTCCTCTCCCCTGTTCTCCTCTCCCCTGTTCTCCTCTCCCCTGTTCTCCTCTCCCCTGTTCTCCTCTCCCCTGTTCTCCTCTCCTCTGTTCTCCTCTCCTCTGTTCTCCTCTCCTCTGTTCTCCTCTCCTCTGTTCTCCTCTCCTCTCCCCTTTTCTCCTCTCTTCTGTTCTCCTCTCTTCTGTTCTCCTCTCTTCTGTTCTCCTCTCCTCTGTTCTCCTCTCCTCTGTTCTCCTCTCCTCTGTTCTCCTCTCCTCTGTTCTCCTCTCTTCTGTTCTCCTCATCTCCCCTGTTCTCTTCTCCTCTCCCCTGTTCTCTCTCTCCTCTGTTCTCCTCTCCCCTGTTCTCCTCTCCTCTCCCCTGTTCTCCTCTGTTCTCCTCTCCTCTCCTCTGTTCTGTTCTCCTCTCCTCTGTTCTCCTCTCCCCTGTTCTCCTCTCCCCTGTTCTCCTCTCCCCTGTTCTCCTCTCCCCTGTTCTCCTCTCCCCTGTTCTCCTCTCCCCTGTTCTCCTCTCCCCTGTTCTCCTCTGTTCTCCTCTCCTCTGTTCTCCTCTCCTCTGTTCTCCTCTCTTCTGTTCTCCTCTCCTCTCCCCTGTTCTCCTCTCCGCTGTTCTCCTCCCTTCTGTTCTGCTCTCTTCTGTTCTCCTCTCCCCTGTTCTTTTCTCCTCTCCCCTGTTCTCTCTCTCTCCTCTGTTCTCCTCTCCCCTGTTCTCCTCTCTCCTGTTCTCCTCTCTCCTGTGCTCCTCTCTCCTGTTCTCTTCTCCTCTCTTCTGTGTTCTACTCTGTCTGTGCACGTGCATGCATGTGTGTGTGTACCTAATATGTGTGTGTGCATGCATTCATGTTGGTGCGAGTGAATGTGTGTGTTCTTGTGTGAATGTGTATAGGTGTATTATCCCAAGCTCACCCTCTCTCTCCCTCTCCATATCCCAGAGTTCCGTTCTCCTACTCACAGTAGTGGTCTGAACCGCTCGGCGTCGCTGAGCTGCACTGAGCGTGGCGCTCCCGGAGAATGCAGCTCGGTAACCGCTAGCAACACGCAGCTCACCACCTGCCAGTACACACCAGACTTCTACGTACGTGCTCTTACTGACCTGCAGTATGTCAAGGTAACACTCTCAACTTTAACCCCTGACCTTGACTTTTAACCTTCTTATAACTCTACATATATCTTAGTCACCTTCATGCTGACAGCACTATTCTGTCTAGTAGTTACACATGCTTGGGTGAGGGTTTGTTTTTTAACAAGGCCTTGGTCTCTCTATACTTTCTCCTCCTCAGTCTGTCGCTTTCTTCTCCTCACCTCAGATCACTCGTTCCCAGTACCAGAATGGTCTGCTGGCGTCCAGGCTTGACAGCACTCCCCAGTCACCCGAGGGGAGCCACCCCCACCTGGACAGCACCTCCGCATCCCTGCCCCCCATCACCACCCCAGCCCTTCCCCGCACCCCTCTCCCCTTGGCCACCCCACCCTTCAAACACCCCCTTGCCATCCCTCAGCCCACCCCTCCTCCCACCGACCGTACCCCCTTACCCCAAACCACCATCCCCACCCAAGTCAATCCCCGCCCGGCCCTGCCCCAATCCACCCCTCCTCTCATAAAAGGCAAACCTCTGCCCAAGACAACCCCTTCCCCTTTCTCGGGTGCACGCACCCCTCACCCACCTCCATCTTCCTCCTCATCCTCTCTCCCCCACCTGCCTCATCCCCTCACCTCTCTCCCCCTCAAATCCCCCCCTTCTGCGAGGCCAGGGGGGGAGAATGGGCCAGGGGGGGAGAATGGGCCAGGTGAGGAGAATGGGCCAGGTGAGATGACCTCTCTGCTCTCTGAGCAGCCACAGAACTGCCTGGGTGGCACACGCAGACCCAGCTACCCACAAACACACACACAACACCCTCACACACACCAACACCCGCACACACACGTGCACACCATCAGTCACGCACACACCGAGAGCACCATCTGACAACTACCCCTGCGGGGGTTTGTTAAGATGTGTTAAAATAAATACACACACATTCCGTTCGTTCTCAAGTTCTGTTGGCCCTGACTGACACTATCCCTGGAGCACTGGAAGATTCTAAGGAGCAAGGTGCATTATGGGAATCCTCCTGGCCCCTATCCTATGTCTCTCCTCTGTCCCCTATCCTCCGTCTCTCCTCTGTCCCCTATCCTCCCTCCCCTGCCCACTATCCTCCCTCCTCTGTCCACTATCCTACCTCTCTCCTCTGTCCATTATCCTCCCTCCTCTGTCCCCTATCCTCCCACCTTCCCCTGTCCCCTATCCTCCCTCCTCTGTCCCCTATCCTCCCACCCTCCCCTGTCCCCTATCCTCCCACCCTCCTCTGTCCCCTATCCTCCCACCCTCCCCTGGCCCCTATCCTCCCACCCTCCTCTGTCCCCTATCCTCCCACCCTCCCCTGGCCCCTATCTTCCGTCTCTCCTCTGTCCCCTATCCTCCCTCCCTCCTCTGTCCCCCATCTTCCCTCCCCTGCCCACTATCCTCCCTCCCTCCTCTGTCCCTTATCCTCCCACCCTCCTCTGTCCCCTATCCTCCCACCCTCCCCTATCCTCCCACCCTCCTCTGTCCCCTATCCTCCCACCCTCCCCTGTCCCCCCACCCTCCCCTGTCCCCCCACCCTCCCCTGTCCCCTATCCTCCCACCCTCCCCTGTCCCCTATCCTCCCACCCTCCTCTGTCCCCTATCCTCCCACCCTCCCCTGTGCCCTATCCTCCCACCCTCCTCTGTCCCCTATCCTCCCACCCTCCTCTGTCCCCTATCCTCCCACCCTCGTCTGTCCTCCCACCCTCGTCTGTCCCCTATCCTCCCACCCTCCTCTGTCCCCTATCCTCCCACCCTCCCCTGTGCCCTATCCTCCCACCCTCCTCTGTCCCCTATCCTCCCACCCTCCTCTGTCCCCTATCCTCCCACCCTCGTCTGTCCCCTATCCTCCCACCCTCCTCTGTCCCCTATCCTCCCACCCTCCTCTGTCCCGTATCCTCCCACCCTCCTCTGTCCCCTATCCTCCCACCCTCCCCTGTGCCCTATCCTCCCACCCTCCCCTGTGCCCTATCCTCCCACCCTCCTCTGTCCCCTATCCTCCCACCCTCCTCTGTCCCCTATCCTCCCACCCTCCTCTGTCCCCTATCCTCCCACCCTCCCCTGTGCCCTATCCTCCCACCCTCCTCTGTCCCCTATCCTCCCACCCTCCTCTGTCCCCTATCCTCCCACCCTCGTCTGTCCTCCCACCCTCGTCTGTCCCCTATCCTCCCACCCTCCTCTGTCCCCTATCCTCCCACCCTCCCCTGTGCCCTATCCTCCCACCCTCCTCTGTCCCCTATCCTCCCACCCTCCTCTGTCCCCTATCCTCCCACCCTTGTCTGTCCTCCCACTCTCGTCTGTCCCCTATCCTCCCACCCTCCTCTGTCCCCTATCCTCCCACCCTCCTCTGTCCCCTATCCTCCCACCCTCCTCTGTCCCCTATCCTCCCACCCTCCTCTGTCCCCTATCCTCCCACCCTCCTCTGTCCCCTATCCTCCCACCCTCCTCTGTCCCCTATCCTCCCACCCTCCTCTGTCCCCTATCCTCCCACCCTCCTCTGTCCCCTATTCTCCCACCCTCCTCTCAAGATGAGAGGAGAAAGAGACCAGGAGCACTGGTGTGATGTATCTAGTCTCTGTCATACGGTTCTGTCTGTGTGTGTGTGAATACGTCTGTGTGTGTGTGTGTGTGTGTGTGTGTGTGTGTCAGCGTTACGGATGCTGCAGACACAGCCTGGGATCAGCTATGTGGGTGAGGATAGAAGAGGGGGTGATATACACCCCAGCCTATAGCATGTTTATAGTATGTGTTAATTCTCTGCCCTCAGGTTTTGGGTAAAATATATAATGTGACCTGAAAAATATGTTTTTAAAGAGAAATGTAGCAATATTGAGAGAGACATGCATTTTTAGCTTAGTGTTCACTGTGAACCCTCACCCACACATCTGTACCTGTGTGTTCTCTCTAAAAATCTTCTGTTCCACTCCCCTCCCACATGCCCAGTTTCCATGGCAATGACTTTCGACCCCCCCCCCCCCCCCCCAAATGGAACATTCTCATGAGGGAGTCCTAGAATCTTGGTTCATTTTTTTGTTTGTCTGTTCTTTCTTTTTTCCAAAGATGACGATTTCCCCAAAAACCGAACTAGGAGGTTGTGAGTAGATGATTGTTAAAGATAGCGATTGTTGCGTTTGGGGTCTGTTTACACAAGGGCTCAACAGGAGAGTAAGGGTTTGTGTGTGTACCTCCTGGGCTGCATCTTATTTTGAGATTTTTGTGGAATGAAACACACTAGAAGTGATTGATTACCTGACCCTGTCAGGCCTATCAGGCTGGGGTGGGGGTGGGATTACTGGAAGGGGGGTTGGCTGACTAATTGACTAACAGGTGGGTTTGTTTAACACAGACCCACCTCCTGACCAGAGATGTGAAGTGTATTATATTATGAATTATTTAAATATAAATAGTAATATTTATTTTGCATTACATATTACTTTGTGTGTGTATATGTATATATATATATATATATATATATATATATATAAGAGAGAGATTTATTTGATGTCAAATGTTTTATATTCTATAGATTTTATTTTGTTGAGAACTTTCAAAACTCCTTGTACTGTGAATGATGACACTGACACTCCAGAACAGACTTTACTACTGTATTTCAACCAACTGCCCCTAGCACCTACACACTCACACACCTAACTGTGAACAGAGCTCAATTAGACTGATACTAGCTTCTTTTCCTGTTTATTTCATTTCACATAAGCAGTGGAATAGCACTTGGGTGTCTGAGACACTGTGATTTAACATTATTGGTTGCTTTGGAGTGATGTCACAATGGAGTTTAGCGTTCCGAGTGTTACTGTGATGTCACAATGGAATACAGAATTCACTGTTTGGGGTGATGTCACAATGGTATATACTGTTTGGGGTGATGTCACAATGGTATATACTGTATAATTCACTATTTGCAGGGGTGATGTCACAATGGAGTGCCAAGTTCCAATTTGTGATGTCACAATGAACTTTAGAATTGAGAGTTTAATTGTGTGATGTTACAGTCAGTGAGTGGTGGTTGGCACTAATGACCTGAAAAACCTCTACCACAATGTTCCCTTCTCATTTATGTTGTATGTACTCCAAAAATGACATTCCAAAACAGGGGATCCACAATTGACCATTCAGATTCAATGTGATGTAGGTTTTACTGTGTGTATTAGTGAAATTGTTACATGCTCTGTGCCCGGGCTTGCTGTTTATGGGTAGATATGGTGTCTATAACACATATAGAGGAACTGTAGGACTGGGCTCTCCTCCAGAGGAATGGACACAGAGTTTAGAGACGACTGTGTGTCTCCTTCACCATGCATTCTTTATGGATGGAGGGCAGACCAGATATATAACGCTGCTATCATGAAAATCTACCGATCTTGAGCCCCAGAGATATATGAACTGACAATGAAGTAACTCAAGCAACCGTCAACATGAAGGAAACAACTTGATAAAAGATTGATTTACACACATGAATTTGGTAAGAAAATTACAAACTGCGAGGTACGACTGAGTATTTATTCTGTTCCACAGGGAAGAGTTCATACCTGAATTTTAAGAGTATAGCACATATTAGAATTTATAGAACTGACACAAGCCCATGAGTACAGGGTATTGAATGGGGTCGTCTATTCTAGACTTTTCTAAGTCTATGGTGGGTGTGGCCTTACACACTACTTCACACAGAAACGCTAGACCTGACTGCTGGTTCACATAGGTCACTCGTAGAATTGTGTCTTACTGGTTCTGTTACAGCACTGGTCTGGATGGCAGTCTAGCCACTGGTTGGCTGTGATGCTCCTAGTCAGTGTACCGGGAACGGTGATGTTAGGAATGCATTGTTTGACTACTTAGAAATTTTGTATTTATTTGAAAAGTAATAATATTCTGTTTTTTGTTGTGTGTTCTCTTGTGAAACGGGCTTCCATTTACGACAATCGCGTCTATCAACGGGTAATTGTGACAGGCGAAGAGATGTTATATATTTCCTGCTTGTATTATGCTACTGTAAATACTATATGAAGAAACAGGTGTTTGTCTGCTATTTTGTGTGTAATTGGAGTAAGCAAGGATGCCTATATGGAACATGTATAAAGTAGCCTCTGTGAGAATACTTACCGGAGATAAAAACGTATATCTCTTTAGACTAAGACGTTTTACTAGGAAGACATTGAAATAGCAATAAAAACATTGCTTGGATTTGACCTCAAAGAACATTTCTCTCTGATTATTTTTTCCCCCCAGCTGAAGTAGCCTCATGTAGCTTTTAGTAACACTGACCGTGAATTGTAATTTGACATGAATGATCAAAGTCAGAGAACTGTGGTAGCATAGCTAGCTGTTAGCTAGATGTTAGATGGCTGTTAGCTAGCTGTCTGGGCAGACTAGCATGCCTCCCTCCCCTCTTTTCCTTTCCTAATGTTCTTTCCTCTCTTCCTCCCTTCTTGCCTCTTCTCCGGTCCTTTCTGTACCCACTCCCCAAGCTTCTATTCTCCCCTCACACCACTTCTTCTCCCCTCCTTCCCTTCTCTCTGCCCCCTTCCCTCTCACCGGTCAAGTAATGTTTAAATTCTTTGACCACTGATCTAAACAGTCCTATAAGCTTTTTTTAATGTCCAGCTCCTGGTGGGATGGTTGTCCAGCTCCTGGTGGGATGGTTGTCCAGCTCCTGGCGGGATGGTTGTCCAGCTCCTGGCGGGATGGTTGTCCAGCTCCTGGCGGGATGGTTGTCCAGCTCCTGGCGGGATGGTTGTCCAGCTCCTGGCGGGATGGTTGTCCAGCTCCTGGTGGTTGGTTCCTGGCGGGACGGCAGAGCTTAACTGGCAGCCAGGATCGGTTGTGTGGTTGTTAGCTCAGCCCCAGTGTTGTGATTAGACCTGGGACCTAGACCAGGAGGTATAAAGATTCCTGGTGCTGTATTCTCAGACCAGAGACCGCTTTTCCACTGTGGGTGGTTGATTCACCGGTGGCTGGTAGAGGTGATGACTGAGGAGACACGAGGGTGCCATACTAGCCTGTCTGCCAACTATAATGTGGCCATTGTCACGCCAATGACTATATATACTGAACAAAAATATAAACGCAACAGTTTCAAAGATTTTACAGAGTTACAGTTCATATGAGGAAATCAGTCAATTGAAACGCATTCATTAGGCCCTAATCTATGGATTTCACATGACTGGGAATACAGATATGCATCTGTTGATCACAGATGCCCAAAGAAAAATGGGCCTCACAATCTCATCACAGTGTTTTTGTGAATTCAAATTGCCATCGATAAAATTTAATTGTGTTCGTTGTCTGTAGCTTATGCCTGTCCATACCATAACCCTACTGGCACCATGGGGGCACTCTGTTCACAACGTTGACATCAGCAAACCGCTCACCCACACGACACCATACACATGATCTGCGGTTGTGAGGCCGGTTGGCGTACTGTCAAATTCTCTAAAACAACGTTGGAGGCGGCTTATGGAAGAGAAATTAACATTAAATTCTCTGGCAATAGGTGGACATTCCTGCTGTCACCATGCCAAATGCACACTCCTTCAACTTAAGACATCTGTGGAATTGTTGTGTGACATACTGCTCGCCTGAGAGCCAGACCCCCACTACGGAATAGAATAGAACTCCAAGAAGGATGTTTTTTGTGCAAGACATTAGAATGGATACAATGATTCTTCAGATAGACCCATAAGCACACACTGAACAGTCTGACAGACTATGGGTCTGGCCTCCGGGTTCACACTGATCTCACTCTGTTTTTCTCTCTGCTAGTCTTCCACAAGAAGCCGGTTCTAAATGCTATATTATTTATTACTTGAGGTTAGGGCTTGGAGTGCTTGTGTCCCACAACGACTTTCATGTGTAATGACTGATCAGCAATACTTTCTGTGGTGAGCAATGTGTACTTACTGTTTTAAAATAATGAGTCTGTATGGAGTTCTGAAGAAGTCGATACTGGGTTAATAAACCTGAGATATATTTCTCTATGTAAACTCCTGTGTCTCGTGGGCTCTTTTTTGCCACAGTCTGTGTTCTGTTTTTCCCACCTAGACGAGTCAAACATAGAACAGGTTAAATAAATTCCCACAATGGTAATGTCAACAGTAGGCCACGCCGATTACAAACATTAGTGACTGTTAGATTTACTTGTTGCCAATGCCATGTAACAAAAGGTATCTTTCTTTGTGGTGCGTATAACTTCCCAACAGCATGTAGTTCAGTTTGTCGAAGACAGTTTTTCTTCAGAAAGTTGAAGTCTGCAGGTTGCTACATGAAGATAGGAATTTAACTCTTCCACTGCACGTTTCTGCTGTGTTTCATTGGGGTTATACATAACTACAGTGTTTGGCTCTGTGACAGACCCTTAGTCAACGTGTTTTAACTTGCCCAGTCAGTGTGGTGCTGGGTGTGACTGTTTAGGCTACTTTTGTGGTGATTGTATCCTCCAGGGGATGACTTTGTTTCAGATGGAGCTGTCTCTCTGTACAGAGTATCATGCATTTGGTCCTAAACTCCTCTGCGATCAGGGTTAGGAGTTGGAGGGAAAGCTGATTCTAAATCTGTGCCAAAAGGAAACTTCTACCTGGAGTTCTGTACTTTGACTCACAGGGATAACTGAGGACAGCAGAAATCTGGATGACTAAATAATGCTTTAACAACATGCAGTTACATCATCTTTAGGCTGCCTACATGGTCTCTATTATGCCTCAAGGAATATTGATGAAGCCCCTTTAAGTTTTGGTTAGTGCTATCTGGGATCCTTGGGACATCCGTACCCTAAACCTTACCTAACCATTTTAAATGTAAACTTCAATGGGAGTGGGGGGCGGGGTAGGGACGTCCCAAGGAGCCCAGATAGCAAGGACCTTTTTACATTTGGCTGGAAGCTGACTTGTTAAGACTCCCAAACAAATATGGGCGTGGTACAATCCACTTTTTTGATTGGGTGTCATCAGCCATAGAGACTCATTGGTTAATTTTCGAGAAGGCGTTTTAAAAAGAAAAGAGGAATTTACGTCCATTGCGGCTCCAAACGAGAGCACTGGACGACACGAAGCTTATTCACTTTCTCCCCAAAATGGCCTCGAAAGGGAACCAGTTTCTTTCTGAGCGCTGTGTGGCTCGCAGAGCCTCCGTGGGCGGGCAGCTGCGACACTGGCAGACAGTCACATGATTCGCGCAAAGCCCAGCTGCCCAATTCCAATATGGTGGCCAGCTTGGCAGACCTACGGTTCTTGTTGATGATATTATTGCTCTGCTGGAGGATCAGGGACGGCGCCTGCACCCAGCAAGCCCCGTGGGTTCTGGGGCTGCGACTGGAGGACCCAGAAGGCCAGGTGTATATGAAGGAGCGGATCATCTCTGCGCCGCAAGGGGCCAGTTTCAAGCTTCGGCTGTTCGGTTGGGATCTAAATGGGACCTGGCCGTGGGTGGCGTTCGCTGGAACAAGACAGGAGGAGACCGGGGTGGTGGAGGATGCAGCTGACCCGTGCGAGCAAGAGACCCGCCGTGTCTCCGCCGCCTTCCAGGTCACCGGGGAGTTCACAGCGGACGAGGAGTACAGCGGGTTGATAACGGTACAGACGCTGGACAAGAGCAGCATCTCTCCCGCTGCATCCTCCACGGGAGGAGGGGATGATGCCAACCCTACCTACCACCACCACCACCTGTGCGTGCTGAAGAACGGAAGCTGGGTTTCGGTGGGACCGGACAGGTTGCAGATCAACAACGACGCAGGTCTCCCGGCAGACTACATCCCTCCGTGGGGTATGGCGGTGCTGATCGTGCTGCTGATCCTGGTGTGCGGGGTACTGAGGAGTGTGAACCTCAGCCTGTTGTGGCTGGACCCCCTGGACCTCTACGTTTTCCACAGCTGCGGCTCCGAGGAGGACAAACGGGTCGCCAAGCGCCTCGAGCCAATCCGGAGACGAGGCAACTGCCTGGTGGGTCACTACTACTACAACAACTACTACAACTACACAAGGATTAGACCTGGGATCAGAGACGTGATGTCCATGGGGGATACAGGGGCACATACCTCTTCAGATTTGTCCTGATTATATTAAAAAATATGTTGTTTTTTTTCTTCTCTGTAATACTTCTAGCCTTTTAGCAAGTTGGAGTTAGCTAGCCCACATACATTTCCGATCTACCAAACGTTATAACTAGCTACCAAGTAGCAATTTTAGGCTATCAATCAAATTTTGAGTAGCTAGGTTATCTATTTTAGCTGGCAAGGTTGGTAGACTGAATAAATGTGCTGAATAAAACTCACATTCCTTTCAATCTTTTACCCAGATTTTAGCATATTTTGTTTCTTTAAAAAAGGACAACTCGAGGTATGCTTATATATGCAGAAAACAACATTTTAATTGAATTAAGAATAATGATTATGGCTCTAGATTGCAGAACAAATATGTTTCAGATGTTTGAAAAATGCCAAATTCTCAAATTTACGGACAGGGGGGCAGAGTCTCAATACTTTGACCCCTCAGATTTTTAGGTTGCATGATGCCTATGCCTGGGGTCCCAATGTATACCCCTCCTGGATGCTATGCTACTGGGTGTGCAGGCTTTTGTTCCATCCCAGCACTAATCCATAACTGGTTACCTGTCAAAAAATGTAATCAGTCATGTAACTTTTGTATTACCCAAACTCAGTCATGTAATCTGATTACTTTGTAATTTTGGATTACATTTCCTTTAAGAGGCATTAGAAGAAGACAAAAGGGATCCATCAAATGCATTTGATGTGTCATCATAGTAGTCTCTGATTTGGGGTTAGACTCGCACAGATGGCACAAACTTAAACATGCAGCTTTTTTCAATGCTGAATTTAATGTCATTGTGAAAACATTTGGATGAAAACATGATGTATTTTTTTCACAAACATCCTTTCTGAATTTAAAAGTAATCTGAGAAGAAATCATCTAGTTTTTCAAAAGTATCTAATCTGATTCCAATATTTTTGCTGGAAACGCAACTGATTACATTTTCTATGTAGTCAGTTACTCCCCAACCCTGTGTTAGTGCTAGGTTGGAATAAAAGCCTGCACATCCAAGACTAGAGACCCCTGGCTTACCGTCTTAAATCAAATCAAATAATATTGATGTATGAAATCACTCTGAAATCCACACTAACTTCACACCATCCCCACTCTCGGTTCTAGGTGTGTTCTCTGCTGTTCCTGTGCGCTCTGGGCCACTCAGTTCTCGGTGTGCTACTCTACAGGGTCCTGGGTTCCATAGCGCCCGCCGTCTTCACCAGCGGGTTCCTCATCTTCCTGGTGTCAGAGCTTGTTCCCCACATAGTGTGTTCCGGCTACGGCTTCCAGCTTGCCCCAGGCTTCACCTGGCTGGCACAGGTCTGTATGGAACCTAACAGAAGGAAAGGGTCATGTTCATTAGGCACCAACCGAAAGATAACAGACTCAAACAGGGAGGGAATACCTGGACCTGTGGCTCCTAGCAACCTCATATACATTTTTTTCTTAACAAGAAGGTAGGATTGAACAGGTTACATCTTCCTCTGCCAGGTGTGTATGGTGCTGACGTGCCCACTGTCGTGCCCGCTGGGCCTGGTGCTGGATCTGGTGTTGAGACGTGACATCAGCACCTGCGGTGTGAGGGAGAGGGCTATGGAGATGATCCGTACCAACGTCAATGATCCCTACAGGTACCTGACACACATCGGTATGACCATGTGTGTTATTTCCATGGTTGCCATATACTGCTCTATCACTGATCAATAGGACAACTGTGTCTGTGGTGATTCCCATACTGCAATAAACTAAATCTATATCAAGCCCCTGTACCCCACCTGGTCATGAGGACCAACAGGGGCAGGCTTTTGTTCCAGCCCAACATTAACACACCTGATCAGGTTTGCGAGGGCTGAAAAGCTTGCAGGACTGGAGGTGACTGCCCTCTGTCTAGGGTTTAGAGGCTATGAGTTGATATGGGATTGTAAAGTTCTTTGACACAGAGTTAATGTTATAATCCATCATTATCGTTTGTCATCGTTGTGATTTGCAGTGAGTTTGTGAAGGAGGAGTTTAGCCGTGGTGCACTGCGCAGGAAGACCGTGGAGGACATCCTGACTCCACTGAACGACTGTTTCATGCTGCCGTCCACCGCTGTGCTGGACTTCACCACCATGTCAGAGATCATGCAGAGTGGATACACACGAGTCCCCATCTATGAAGAGGAGAAGTGGGTGGATGGGTCATACAAAAACACACACACACACAGGGACATACACTTAAAGAAACATACACACACATCCTGTCTACAAAGAAGACAGGTGGGTCATTCAAGCACACACACACTAACAGGTATCTAATGTAATTTACCCAGGTCCAACATTGTGGAGATCTTGTTCGTGAAGGACCTGGCTCTGGTCGATCCTGACGACTGTACTCCCATGACGACCATCACCAAGTTCTACAATCACCCACTGCACTTTGTCTTCAATGACACTAAACTGGACGCCATGCTGGAGGAGTTCAAGAAAGGTGTGTGTGTGTGTATGTGGTGATCGTTTTAGAAATATAGCCACAATATCAAGTCAATTTCTTTACAGTCACTCCTACCCTCCTTGTGGACTAATATGGAAAAAGTTGTGGTCGGCTTGCGATATGACCACTAAGGTACCCAGCTCTCCTCAACTTTGACCTTTACCCCCTTTCACCCCGCTCTCTCTCCAGGAAACTCTGCCCTGGCCATCGTTCAGAAGGTGAACAACGAGGGGGAGGGGGATCCCTTCTACGAGGTGCTGGGATTGGTCACCTTGGAGGATGTCATCGAGGAGATCATCAAATCAGAGATCCTGGATGAGTCAGACGGCTACAGTAAGAGAGAGAGCGCGAGAAACTGTGTGTGTGTGTGTGTGTGAGCGTGCGCGCACATACACGTAGAAATTGCCTTGTTTTTGAAAGAAAATAAACATTTTTTTTGTCCATTAAAATAACATCAAATTGATCAGAAATACAGTGTAGACCATGTTAATGTTGTAAATGACTATTGTAGCTGGAAACGGCTGATTTGAATGGAATATCTACATTTATCAGCAACCATCACTCCTGTGTTCCAATGGCATGTTGTGTTAGCTAATCCAAGTTTATAATTTTAAAAGGCTAATTGATCATTAGAAAACCATTTTGCAATTACGTTAGCACAGCTGAAAACTGTTGTTCTGATTTAAAGAAGCAATAAAACTGGCCTTTAGACTAGTTGAGTATCTGGAGCATCAGCATTTGTGGGTTTGATTACAGGCTCAAAATGGCCAGAAACAAAGAACTTTATTCTGAAACTTGTCAGTCTATTCTTGTTCTGAGAAATGAAGGCTATTCCATGCGAGAAATTGCCAAGAAACTGAAAATCTCGTACAACACTGTGTACTACTCCCTTCACAGAATAGCGCAAACTGTCTCTAACCAGAATAGAAAGGAGTGGGAGGCCCCGGTGCACAACTGAGCAAGAGAACAAGTACATTAGAGTATCTAGTTTGAGAAACAGACGCCTCACAAGTCCTCAACTGGCAGCTTCATTAAATAGTACCCGCAAAACACCAGTCTCGACGTCAACATTGAAGCGGCGACTCCGGGATTCTGGCCTTCTAGGGCAAAGAAAAAGACATATCAGACTGGCCAATAAAAAGAAAAGATTAAGATCACAGACACTGGACAGAGGAACTCTGCCAGCATCCCGGAATCGCCTCTTCACTGTTGACGTTGAGACTGGTGTTTTGCGGGTACTATTTAATGAAGCTGCCAGTTGAGGACTTGTGAGGCACCTGTTTCTCAAACTAGACACTCTAATGTACTTTTCCTCTTGCTCAGTTGTACACCGGGGCCTACACAGCTTTGTAAGTGACCCCAAACCTTTGAACGGTAGTGTGTGTCTGTCTGTCTCTCTGTGTCTGTCTGTCTGCAATGAGAGGATGGAATGTGTATTTTGTAAGGAAATATTGATGGTTAAACATCACTTCTCCTTCTCTCCGGCATTGTCTTTCCTAATCTCCTCCTCTTTCATCCCTCTCTTCTAACCCCTGTCCCCTAACCACTCTCCTTGCCGCCTAACACCTCTCCCTGTCCCCTAACCCCTACCCCCTCCACCCTATCTGTAGTGGACATGAAGGTGAAGCGTCCCATGGCCCCTCTGGAGATTCCTCTGGAACCTCGCAGTGTCCACCAAGAGTTCTCTCTGTTCAAACTCCCAGAGGGAGAACCCAAGATCCGCACCTCACCTCAGCTACTGCTGGCCACACACCGCTTCCTCTCCAGAGGTGAGGGTGCGCACGCGTGTGCGTAACGCACAGAGACATACAATGATCTCGTGATATTAATGACCTAGGGCTTGTATTTGTGTGTTTATTATATTATAATTAAGTCTATGATGTGATAGAGCAGTCTGACTGAGTGGGGGTAGGCAGCAGCAGGCTCGTAAGCGTTCATTCAAATTTTACTGCTTTTGCCAGCAGCTCTTAGCAATGCTTGATTCACACGCTGTTTATGACTTCAAGCCTATCATCTCCTAAGATTAGGCTGGCAATACTAAAGTGCCTATTAGAACATCCAATAGTCAAAAGTAAATGAAAAACAAATGGTATAAAAGGAAATAGTCGACGCGTCATAATTCCTATAATAACTACAACCGAAAACTTCTTAACTGGGAATATTGAAGACCTGGGAATATTGAACCACCAGCTTTCATATGTTCTCATGTTCTGAGCAAGGAACTTAAACTTGAGCTTTTTTTTACATGGCACATATTGCACTTTTACTTTCTTCTCCAACACTTTGTTTTTGCATTATTTAAACCAAATTGAACATGTTTCAAATCAAATTTTATTTGTCACAAACACATGGTTAGCAGATGTTAATTTGAGTGTAGCGAAATGCTTGTGCTTCTAGTTCCGACAATGCAGTAATATCCAACGAGTAATCTAACCTAACAATTCCACAACTACTACCTTATATACACAAGTTTAAATGGATAAAGAATATGTACATAAAGATATATATGAATGAGTGATGGTACAGAACGGCATAGGCAAGATGCAGTAGATGGTATCGAGTACAGTATATACATATGAGATGAGTAATGTAGGGTATGTAAACAAAGTGGCATAGTTTAAAGTGGCTAGTGATACATGTATTACATAAAGATGCAATAGACGATATAGAGTACAGTATATACGTATATTTCATTATTTATTTGAGACTAAATAGATTTTATGTATGTATTATATTAAGTTAAAATAAGTGTTCATTGTTCATTCAGTATTGTTGTAATTGTCATTATTACAAATTTATATAAAAAGATAGGCCGATTAATTGGTATCTTCTTTTTTTGGTCCTCCAATAATCGATATTGGTATCGGCGTTGAAAAATCATAATCGGTCGACCTCTAACCAGGACAGTAACACTTTATCACCACTAGTAATGGTTACATCACTGTAACAGAAGTTAATGGAAACACACTCGAAGTCTTCACAGTGGAAAATATGCAGGAATGGATATTCAACCTAGATCGTTAATCTGTCTGCATTATAGGACTACACTCTGGATGTGGGTGTTATTTGACCTTTCTCTGTCCTCTCCAGCTTCTTGACATAGATTGACCTTTAGCCGCTGAGGTTTGGACTGAAAATAGAACAGAATGTATACTAGGATAGAATAGTGTAAATAATGACAATAGAAAAGACAAGATGTAACGGTTGTTTGACAAACTAGTATGCTTTTGATCAGTGATGAAACCATAGGCCAGGGTTCGCCAACCCTGCTCCTGGATAGTTGCAGGCTTTTGCCCCAGCCCTACACAAATGTATTGGATAACTAAAGCTCCACAGACCTGTGTGTTAGACAGGATGCTTGAACAAAGCAATGATAATCAGTGTGTGTTCTGAAAAGGTGCTGTGTGTGTCTCTCCTTGCAGAGGTAGAGCACTTCAGTCCAGCCCGCGTGTCAGAGAAGGTGTTGTTCCACCTGCTCCGTCACCCCAGTGTCAACCAGGAAGTTCACTTTGACCCCTCCAACCGCCTGAGCCCCGACCATTACCTCTACACACGCAACCACCCTGTAGACTACTTCATACTGCTACTACAGGTCAGTGTGTGTGTGACCACTACCTCTACACACACAACCACCCTGTAGACTACTTCATACTGCTACTACAGGTCTGTGTGTGTGTGTGACCACTACCTCTACACACGCAACCACCCTGTAGACTACTTCATACTGCTACTACAGGTCAGTGTGTGTGTGACCACTACCTCTACACACGCAACCACCCTGTAGACTACTTCATACTGCTACTACAGGTCTGTGTGTGTGTGTGTGTGTGACCACTACCTCTACACACGCAACCACCCTGTAGACTACTTCATACTGCTACTACAGGTCAGTGTGTGTGTGTGTGTGTGACCACTACCTCTACACACGCAACCACCCTGTAGACTACTTCATACTGCTACTACAGGTCTGTGTGTGTGTGTGTGACCACTACCTCTACACACGCAACCACCCTGTAGACTACTTCATACTGCTACTACAGGTCAGTGTGTGTGTGTGTGTGTGTGTGTGTGTGACCACTACCTCTACACACGCAACCACCCTGTAGACTACTTCATACTGCTACTACAGGTCTGTGTGTGTGTGTGACCACTACCTCTACACACGCAACCACCCTGTAGACTACTTCATACTGCTACTACAGGTCAGTGTGTGTGTGTGTGACCACTACCTCTACACACGCAACCACCCTGTAGACTACTTCATACTGCTACTACAGGTCAGTGTGTGTGTGTGTGTGTGTGTGTGTGTTGGCACATGCACATGTTTTACAGTACTTGACTATGTCCCTGTAGGGGCGTGTGGAGGTTGAAATCGGTAAAGAGGGCTTGAAGTTTGAAAACGGAGCGTTCACATACTACGGTGTGTCTGCACTCACAGCGCCAACCTCAGGTAAGACACAGAACTGCAGCACGCACATGCTTAGATACCTCACTCGTACCATTACCTGGGTCATGCTCATTAGGGCTGTCAATGGAAGATGTTATAAAATGTTTCACAACGTTTCGGTCTGTTTTCCTCTGCTTAGTGCCTATTGAATACATCCCTGTAGGTTATCAGTCCACATCGGCTAGCTAGAGCTTATAGGACAGGAGTCAGCAAAATTGGCCCGTAAGTAATTTTTTTACAAAATAGTTTTTTTGTAAAATTCAGCAAGAAATACGTTTGTTATCAGTATTCCCACGATTAAAACAAGACTATATTTCCAAAAGTATGTGTATGGGTTAGGCCCCTTAGTTCCAGTGAAGGGAAGTCTTAATGCTACAGCATACAATGACATTCTAGATGATTCTGTGCTTCCAACTTTGTGGCAACAGTTTGGGGAAGGCCATTTCCTGTTTCAACATGACAATTCCCCCATGCACAAAGCGAGGTCCATACAGAAATGTTTTATTGAGATCTGTGTGAAAGAACTTGGCTGGCCTGCACAGAACCCTGACCTCAACTTCATCCAACACCTTTGGGATGAATTGGAACGGCGACTGCGAGCCGTCCGCTCCAACAAAAATGTTCCTGTGGCTGAATGTTACCTGCCCCTGTTCTAGGATGAGTTCCAGACTACTAGCCTCATTTACATTTACTATGTTGTAATTATTTAATTACACAATGCAAAGTTAGTGTCATAATTACTTGATGCTGTATTTGAAGGCAGCACAGTTTGACAGGGAAGCACAAAATGAGCTGACACTGGAGTTCTGTCTCTTGATTTTCCTGTGAAATTCAGTGCAACACCATCATGGCATAAATTTACTGGCAGTGGCACAACATTTAGCTGACTGCAGCATTTGTGTGTGTGCGTGTTTGATTCACCTGTGTGTGTGTCCAGTGCACCAGTCTCCAGTTTCGACCCAGCGTCGTCCTCCCAGGGATCCATTTGAGATGGGAGATGCCACCAGCCCGTCCAGCTACTGTCCTGACTACACCGTCCACGCCCTCACTGATCTGCAGCTCATACGGGTCTGTGTGTGTGTGTGTGTGTGTGTGTGTGTTTGTCTTTCTCCGTGCGTGTCAGACTAACAGTACAGTCCCTCTGCCAGGTGACTCGGATGCAGTACCTGAATGCTTTGATGGCGTCGCGTGTTGGCCAGAGTCCAGAATCTCCTGAGATCAAGATCCTGCCTAACAGTCAGACCAAGCTGCTCAACGAGAGGAACACTGTCACACAAGGTAGGAGTAACACACACTGTACACACTGTATACACACATCCTTATACTAACACCATGGGCTAGAATGAAGAGAAACTGAAGATGACAGTATAATAACAATTGTTACTTCTCTCCATAATGTACAGTGCCTTGCAAAAGTATTCGGCCCCCTTGAACTTTGCGACCTTTTGCCACATTTCAGGCTTCAAACATAAAGATATAAAACTGTATTTTTTTGTGAAGAATCAACAACAAGTGGGACACAATCATGAAGTGGAACGACATTTATTGGATATTTCAAACTTTTTTAACAAATCAAAAACTGAAAAATTGGGCGTGCAAAATTATTCAGCCCCTTTACTTTCAGTGCAGCAAACTCTCTCCAGAAGTTCAGTGAGGATCTCTGAATGATCCAATGTTGACCTAAATGACTAATGATGATAAATACAATCCACCTGTGTGTAATCAAGTCTCCGTATAAATGCACCTGCACTGTGATAGTCTCAGAGGTCCGTTAAAAGCGCAGAGAGCATCATGAAGAACAAGGAACACACCAGGGAGCACTGTGCAAGCGATAATATTGAAATGGAAGGAGTATCAGACCACTGCAAATCTACCAAGACCTGGCCGTCCCTCTAAACTTTCAGCTCATACAAGGAGAAGACTGATCAGAGATGCAGCCAAGAGGCCCATGATCACCCTGGATGAACTGCAGAGATCTACAGCTGAGGTGGGAGACTCTGTCCATAGGACAACAATCAGTCGTATATTGCACAAATCTGGCCTTTATGGAAGAGTGGCAAGAAGAAAGCCATTTCTTAAAGATATCCATAAAAAGTGTTGTTTAAAGTTTGCCACAAGCCACCTGGGAGAGACACCAAACATGTGGAAGAAGGTGCTCTGGTCAGATGAAACCAAAATTGAACTTTTTGGCAACAATGCAAGACGTTATGTTTGGCGTAAAAGCAACACAGCAGAACACACCATCCCCACTGTCAAACATGGTGGTGGCAGCATCATGGTTTGGGCCTGCTTTTCTTCAGCAGGGACAGGGAAGATGGTTAAAATTGATGGGAAGATGGATGGAGCCAAATACAGGACCATTCTGGAAGAATGGAGTCTGCAAAAGACCTGAGACTGGGACGGAGATTTGTCTTCCAACAAGACAATGATCCAAAACATAAAGCAAAATCTACAATGGAATGGTTCAAAAATAAACATATCCAGGTGTTAGAATGGCCAAGTCAAAGTCCAGACCTGAATCCAATCGAGAATCTGTGGAAAGAACTGAAAACTGCTGTTCACAAATGCTCTCCATCCAACCTCACTGAGCTCGAGCTGTTTTGCAAGGAGGAATGGGAAAAAATGTCAGTCTCTCGATGTGCAAAACTGATAGAGACATACCCCAAGCGACTTACAGCTGTAATCGCAGCAAAAGGTGGCGCTACAAAGTATTAACTTAAGGGGGCTGAATCATTTTGCACGCCCAATTTGTCAGTTTTTGATTTGTTAAAAAAGTTTGAAATATCCAATAAATGTCGTTCCACTTCATGATTGTGTCCCACTTGTTGTTGATTCTTCACAAAAAAATACAGTTTTATATCTTTATGTTTGAAGCCTGAAATGTGGCAAAAGGTCGCAAAGTTCAAGGGGGCCGAATACTTTCGCAAGGCACTGTATAAGCTGTACTCCCTTTAGGTGAACTAAGACTTCTCTTCTTCTCTCTTTTTTCTCTTATTTTTCTTCCCTTTCTCCTCTTCTCCTCTGTCTCCTCCTTTCCCTGACTCCTCCTCCTCCCGTCTCCTCTCCCCTGTCGTCTCCTCTCCTCCGGCCACTCCAGAGTTCCCTGTAAACTTTTCCTTTTTTGACACCATTGAGAACTACTGTTAGTGTTTTCTGTGTGCATGAGGTAAACAAAACACAGTCTCCTCAGTGGCATGACAACTACAACACACACACACACACACACACACACTAAAAAGACACCAAGGCATTGAGAGAATTTAATTTTCAGTCAGTCACAAAGCACCTGAGAGTCATTTAGGGCTTTATTCAGACATGTGAACTGAAGTCTTCTATTGACATCACTGGATGGTTTATGTGAAAGTTAAGTCTGAATATGGCCTTTAGAAAGGTTAGTCTCTTTGCCAGATCCTTCACAGACACTGGGATAAAGCTTTGTGTGGAATGTACCCAGTTAGAGGGGTTATTTTTGACTGTTTCTTCTCTAAATACTTAGTGCCATTTATTTGTATCTTACAGATAGTGAGATGCAATCAGGTCAGGTTGTGTGTGTGTGTTTGAAAAGCTTGTGTCTGTTTCCTTGTTCTATCTCGTCGCATCTTTCTGTCCTTTTCTGGCTGCCCCATCTCATCCCTCTCTACTGGGTACGTATGCTGATTTTCTCCATCTCCTTCTGTGTGTACAGGACACCCACAGGAGGTAAAGACTGCATGTCTGTTGACAAAAAGAAACAAGCACTAAAATGTGTCCATTGCATTGAATGTCAATGTCAAAGAGCATATTGTGATGTCACAGGGTGGCATTGTGATGTCATAGTGGGCTGCATTGTAACCTACTAATCGGTGGCATTATGTCATTGTGTGATGTCATCTCCCCACTCACGGCCTCCCCCTCTCTCTCATTGGCTGGGTTCCACAGGTGGCAGTAAATCCCAGGAAAGTTCAACGGAAGAGGAGGCTCATGGGTAATGAAGTTCTCTCTGTCAGAACTATGTGTTACTCAGACAACCAACAAGGAGGCTTTTTAAAAAAGATCTATATTTTTATCAGTGAATCTCTTATCTCTGGAATGCAGTGATTGGACCTGGCTGGAGTGAGCATCTGTGTGAGTGGTGTGTGTGGCTACTGCACTATCCTCAGCCGTTTTCCTCATTCATTGTACGTTTCACATTCATGCCAATCGTGTGTGTGTGTGTGTGTGTGTGTGTGTGCACCTCTCCTCCCTGTTGTAAATTAGCCTCCTTTGCCTAAAAGTTACATTGCCTGTTCCTTCATTATTAGCCTATCTGTGTGCCAAAGCAACTCACGTCAACCCCCTGTGTGTGTTGTCACAACCCGTCCATCCAAGCATTAGACACAGGTTGGTCAAAAAAAGCCCTTTTTCACAGAAATGTGTACACCGCTTTTGGTGATTTGCTTTAGCTGTTTGATTATACGTCCATATTTTATTTGATACACTCCCATTAGGTCTAGATAGACAAATATGTATTTGAAAATGTTCATACTATCCCTTTAAGAGAGCTGATGCAACGCTTGTGTCCATTCCTTTGCACAGTCAATGTTTAGCTTCAGGTCTGAGCTGTGTGTGTGTGTGTGTGTGTGCGTGTGCGTGCCCTCTCCCATTTGACCTCTCTTACGGCGTGCCAACTCTGACCCAGTCTGCTTTCATGCATTCCTTTTGTTTGGCCAAGTTGCCATAGAGACAATCACAATCCCCTTTATTTACCCAGACACCATACAGAATAGATAAAACAGACACAAGTCCACATAAACACCATACAGAATAGACAATGTGTTTGTGTCTGTCACATCTAAAGCACCTTGTT
Source organism: Oncorhynchus mykiss (assembly GCF_013265735.2). Lineage (NCBI taxonomy): Eukaryota > Metazoa > Chordata > Actinopteri > Salmoniformes > Salmonidae > Oncorhynchus > Oncorhynchus mykiss. Next base: position 16,772,576 of record NC_048569.1, on the reverse strand, counting down.
GATTTTCTCATCCTTGACAGCCGAGTAGGTTGAGTTCCATTAACATTCCACACACACACAGAAGTTGTGTGTGTGTGTGTGTGTGTGTGTGTGTGTGTGTGTGTGTGTGAGAGAGACTCTTTCAGGAAACTCAATTTCCCATGTTGCAGTGTAACTACACATGTGTGCAGGGAATACATATGTTACCCAGTGCCCTGTGGAGACAGGAAACGCCTAGATAAAGGCCTGGTCCAGAATCAACCCCTTGGTCCTTCCCCTAACACCTTCCCCTGGCCCCTAGTTGTCTACCCTTTGCTCCTAGGCCCTAGCCCTTAGTGTAAACAGGTCTGATGAAAAGGTGATGGCAGCACCCATCTGGTTCTTTCAGATCTGCTAACATAGGGGTTTGGAATGGAGATTGGAGTCTTTGGCGTGGACCAGAGACTCTACCAGGGTTAAATTTATTAGTGCACACTGTAGCAAAATGTTTTGAAACGGAAAACAAAAATAAATTGGACAAGTATTGTCCTTATTGGACAAGTCTAGGTAGTCCCTCCCTGTTTCAGTACGTTTTCTTCCGTTTGGTGCTTAATGAATACGACCCATGTTTCCCAGCAACCATGATAGGGGTTGCCTATTTTGGCGGCCATCTTGGTTACCTCAGTCGTTCTCCACCCCATAAAGCGTTTTTTTAGTTGATCTAATTACAGACATACACTAATTAATGACATGCTAAGACAAGGGATTAACTATGTGATTCAAAGTAAATATTTCCCAGCTGTTTTAACAATATTGTACTGTTGATTATGTTTCAAGTCCATTTATATTGTATTAAAAGACAATGTATATTGTAAAAAGGTCATCATTACTTATGCTACTTATATTGTTTGGGAGAAATGTTGGGTTTTTTGATGGGGGTAAAAAACGGTATATTAATATATATATATATATATATATGCTTATCTAGAGAGAATATGAATCAAGGATGCAGATTTAAACTCGTAGTTTTCAGGTACAAATGTAGAATACTGTTACCATGATGATGAGAACCGGACCAGCGCTAGTTTCTCTCCAGGAATTTTTTGTATAGATTTTTTTCCCAATTCTTCTCTGGAAGCTGAGAGTTGTGTGTGCAGAGAACATTGCATTGAACTATTTCAATATCTGCTGTTTGTTAGTAAATAAACCCAGTCCTTGTATACATCTGTCTTTTTTCTGTTTGTTTTTGTTTGTTTATCCTGATTTGTTACTTTAGTTACAATGCAGCTTTACTCCCTCATTTCAGGATTAGATGGTTTTAGGGTCTGTTCACACTGCTCGTGCCAAATGCTACGCCAGAAAGAAAGCGTTTGGTTTAGTTGCACATTGCAACCTTCTCCAGATTACATCCAATGAAATGGTCCTCTTCCATTATAGAAATGAATGGTAAATGTATTGTCATTCTGGAGTCACTTTTACTGTAAATAATATGTACATGAATGTAGATGCTACCATGAATACAGATAACACTGAATAAATCATGAATAATGATGAGTGAGAAAGTTAGATACACAAATATCATACCCCCTCCCCCCCCAAAATAATGCTACCCTCCCCTGTTATTGTAATGCAGAGAGGTTAGCATGTCTTGTTGGTATGATATTTGTGCATGTAACTTTCTCACTCATTATTCACAATTCATTCAGGATTACCCATAATCATAAAAGCATCCACATTCATGTACAAGTGTTTAAAAACCTATTCTTATTTACAATAAAAGTGACTCCAAAATGACACAATACACTTTTTACCATATCATTTCTATTGGGCACAAAATAATCTGAAACACAACCAAAACAAACAGCAAATACATCCAAAAAGGTGTTGAGTCTCAAGTTTGATGTCATTGCGTACTATGAATATGGGACCAAATACTCAACATCGTATTACTTTAATACCACAGGAGGTTGTGGTACCTTATATTGCGGAGGATGGGCTTGTGGTAATGGCTGGAGCGGAATAAGTGGAATGGTATCAAATACATCAATCACATGGTTTGATGCCATTCCCTTTTCACCGTTCCAGACATTATTATGAGCCCTCCTCCCCTGTTTAAAACACATATAAGTGAATTTGTCCCAATATTTTTGGTCCCCTAAAATAGGGGGACCATGTACAGAAAGTGTAGTAATTTCTAAACGGTGAAAATACCCTCAAATTAAAGCTGACAGTCTGCTCTTTAATCTCATAGTTCATGTATAATTCCAAATCCAAAGTCCTGGAGTATAGAACCAAAACAACACATTGGTCACTGTCCCAATACTTTGCAGCTCACTGTAGATCAAATAAGTTTGAGAATTAATCACATTAGTCATATTCCTCCTAAACACCCCATGTTGCATCATCCACATACTCAGGAGATCCACTGTTTTGTTCAACTAAAGTAACATTGAGGTCATATGCTGAGTATACTAAACATTAGGAACACCTTCCTAATATTGAATTGAACCCCCCCCCCCTGTTTTGCCCTCAGAAAAGCCTCAATTTGTCTCTACTCTACAAGGTGTCAAAAGCGTTCCACAGGGATGCTGGCCCATGTTGACTCCAATGCTTCCCACATTTGTGTCAAGATGGCTGGATGTCCTTTGGGTGGTGGACCGTTCTTGATACACACGGAAAACTGTTGAACATGAAAAACCCAGCAGCGTTGCAGTGCTTGAAACAAACCGGTGCGCCTGGCACCTACTACCATACCCTGTTCAAAGGCACTTAAATATTTTGTCTTTCCCATTCACCCTCTGAATGGAACACATACACAATCCATGTCTCAAATGTCTCAAGGCTTAAAAATCATTTTTCAACCTGTCTTCCCCCTTCATCTACAGTGATTGAAGTAGATTTAACAAGTGACATCAATAAGGGATCATAGCTTTCACCTGGTCAGTCTGTAATGGAAAGAGCAAGTGTTCATAATGTTTTGTATACTCAGTGTATATCGTCTATATGGAACGAGCAACACTGACCATAGCTCATTGGTCTTAGGGCCCTATGGTGCATAACGGTCTGAGTGGCCTTTGGTGTAGAAGCCTATATGTCACTAGAGGGAGCCAAAAGCATGCCACACCTGCGAGAGCAATCGGTGCAGTTCAGTAACATCAATTCACACTGTTTACACAAATATGATTTTCTTTCTATATCTGATGTTTTTTTTCTGACTGTCCACTCAGTTTTAAATGTGACCCATGTCAGATTTGCGCATTAAAACTGATGTAGCCTCTGAAGTAGCACACAGATGCCATGCTCATTTCCTGTCACTGTTCCTTTAAATGTGTGGGTGTCATGGTAACAATAGGCCATGTAAAAAAATATATCTGATCTGAGCGTCCGAACTGAGGTCGCATATGGAGTATCGGGTTTGTATCAGGAATGAGATCCACATATGGAGGTTGTATATATTGGAAGTCAACAGATAAGGTTTTTTGCTGTTTACACATTGGAGAAAAGATCAGATAGGTATTAGATATGAAAACAATTGACAATAGACCTGCATTTTTTTCTGCACTTCCTGGGTATCATGACGACCCAATAAATGAGCTCTGTCTTTCCATTCAAGCCTCAGTTTTGGTCCACTTTTCTGACAATGTAAGTTCAAGATTTTTATATCACATTAGCTTGGATTTCGTCATACACGCAATTTGTGATCAAATCTGTGTGAACAAATGTTTTATAAATGAGGCCCAGGATGATCACATCTGCTCTTACAACAGTCATGGGAATCAACATTAAAACCATGATCAATCTTTTGTGCACATTGCGCACTCACTTGTCTGACAGAGGAAGTTGCAACATTGTGACTGCTGGACAACAGAAAGTAGAGACTGAAGGATCAGGGAAATGGAGAGAGTGATGACATCAAGATGACTTCAGTGCCTGCTCAGCAGACTTGTGTTTCACACAGACCCAACTGCTACTGTGTGTGTGTGTGTGTGTGTGTGTGTGTGTGTGTGTGTGTGTGTGTGTGTGTGTGTGTGTGTGTGTGTGTGTGTGTGTGTGTGTGACAGAAGGTTGGTGGCACCTTAATTGAGGAGGATGGGCTTGTGTTAATGGCTGGAGCGGAATAAGTGGAATGGTATCAAATACATCAAAAACGTCCTCCCGAATGGCGCAGTGGTCTAAGTGCTAGCTGTGCCACTGGAGATCCTGGTTCAGGCTCTGTCGCAGCGTCGTCCGGGTTAAGGCAGGGTTTGGCCAGCAGGAATGTTCTTGTCCCATCTCGCACTAGCAACCCCTGTGGCTGGCCAGGCACAGGGCACGCTGACACAGTAGCCAGGTGTACGGTGTTTCCTCCAACACATTGGTGCGGCTGGCTTCCAGGTTGGTGGGCATTGTGTCAAGAAGCAGTGCTGCTTGGTTGGGTTGTGTTTCGGAGGACGCATGGCTCTCGACCTTCGCCTCTCCTGAGTCCGTACAAGAGTTGCAGCAAAACATTGACGACAAATACACACTGACAGTAAAATAAACGTGTGGTTTTTGTTTTTATATTTGTATTTATTATGGATCCCCATCAAGGCAGCAGTTACTCTTCCTGGGGTCCAGCAAAAATACTTATTTTACACAATAATTTGCAAATAAATTAATTAAAAATCCTACAATGTGATTTTCCTGGATTTTTTTTCTCATTTTGTCTGTCATAGTTGAAGTGTACCTATGATGACAGGCCTCTCTCATCATTTTAAGTGGGAGAACTTGCACAATTGGTGGCTGACTAAATACTTTTAGCCCCACTGTATTACCTCAATTACCTCGACTAACCGGTGCCCCCGCACACCATCTTCCCCAATCTGTCTGTCTTAAGCTTTCTCTAGTGAACCTGCAACATTGTATCTACTGGGTCTAGCCCAAATGGAGGGTGCACAGTGCACTCTTTGGATGCTGGTTATTGGAGTGTGCAGGTTGCAGGTAGTAGGTAGCCTACTTTTTGAAGTTTGACAATCAGATGAAAACATCATGACTGGTTGTGTTCATGCCACATTAAAAGGTAATACATTCTTACAGTTAAAATACATGTCATTACTATTAGACTCATCTTTTTTTGTATGTCTCACACTTCTTCAGAGGGATGTAGGAGTGATCTTAGTAGAGCCTAGAGGTGGTACACAGCATCACTTACTCTTATGAAGTTACACAAAGGTAATTTCCCTGGGGCTCCCCTAGGGTGCACATTTTGTTTTTTCCCCTAGCACTACACAGTTGATCAAAGCTTGATGATGAGTTGGTTATTTGAATCAGCTGTGTAGTACTAGATCAAAAACCCAAATGTGGTCCTAGGGGGGGCCCCAGGACTGAGTTTGGGAAACCCAGCCTTTTTGTTGCCCCCAATTTTTGTGTGTGTGTGTGTGTGTGTGTGTGTGTGTGTGCGTGCGTGCGTGCGTGCGTAAGAACATAATCATGGTTTTCAGACTTGAGACTGAGACTATGAGACTGAGAGACTGAGACTCCATGAGACTGAGACTCTATGAGACTGAGACTCTATGAGACTGAGACTATGAGACTGAGACTCTATGAGACTGAGACTATGAGACTGAGACTCTATGAGACTGAGACTATGAGACTGAGACTCTATGAGACTGAGACTCTATGAGACTGAGACTCTATGAGACTGAGACTCTATGAGACTGAGACTATGAGACTGAGACTCTATGAGACTGAGACTCTATGAGACTGAGGCTCTATGAGACTGAGACTATGAGACTGAGACTCTATGAGACTGAGACTATGAGACTGAGACTCTATGAGACTGAGACTCTATGAGACTGAGGCTCTATGAGACTGAGACTATGAGACTGAGACTATGAGACTGAGACTATGAGACTGTATAGACAGATGCCAGAGTAATTCACTTCTCCAGTAAAGTGGCTCAAAATAAGTTTCACTTGTAGTTCTTTTTACCACTTTTTTAGTTCCACAACAAAAAGCGGTTCTCCATAACTTCAATATTGTTCTGGGAAAAAGTGGCCATATTGTTGAAGGTAAAATAACAACAACAGGTGTCTCTGGTGAAGAGAAGGGAAGTCCCCCATTGGTTTAGCCTCTTTATAAACCAATAGAGAAAGAGAAGAGAGGTGTGGCAGAGTGGCCTGCATGTGTTTACATAAACACAAAAACACACACACACACTTACCTCCTATGCACTGCATTGACCTTGTCAGTGGAATTCCCAATATGGTAAGAGTACAGTCCGTAGAGGTGATGAAACACACAGGTTACATACCCAGCCTAACTTTCCCCTCTGGTCTGATAGACCGACACACGTTAACCTGCATCTTTTACCATTACTGGCTAGTCTACCAAATCCCAGACCTAGAGCAGCAGAAAACACTGTTAATGTGGGAGGCAAGGGACACTGCTGGCTGATTCTCATTATTACAAAACCACTGTTGTGAGCCAATAGGGAATATAGTGAGTGCAGGGTTCTGCCATTTTCCAAAATCCTCTATGCTATAGTGCCTTTGGTACCTGAATCAAAAAGACCAGTATTACAATGATTAGAATGATTTAGTTTTTGTCTTGTAAATCAAATGTGCATCGTAAAAAAAACATTAGAATCCCCCAGCCCCCCCCCCCCCCAAACCCCAAACTTCCTGTTAATGGAAACCCTAGCACCATGTTAGACTGAATTGAGTCAGCTGAACAAGGAAGTGCGTAATTCTCCTTGTCTTTTGCCATGTGAACATAACACCACACTTTCATCTTTACACCTTACACCTCTGATATGCAGAAATCGAATTGGCATAATAAAATAATCACCATCACAATCAACCTGATACCCTCTATGGAAAGACTGTCATGAATACGATGGTGTTCTCCGTTTTGCTCTACAACACATACAAGACTTGTCTAAAGTCTGTACTGCTGATCTGCCAACTTCTGTCGACACACTAATATGACCTCACCATCAAAAGGTGAGACTCTCACGAACACATACATGCTCTATAACACATACATGCTCTATAACACATACATGCTCTATAACACATACATGCTCTATAACACACACATGCTCTATAACACATACATGCTCTATAACACATACATGCTCTATAACACATACATGCTCTATAACACACACATGCTCTATAACACACACATGCTCTATAACACACACATGCTCTATAACACACACATGCTCTATAACACATACATGCTCTATAACACACACATGCTCTATAACACATACATGCTCTATAACACATACATGCTCTATAACACATACATGCTCTATAACACACACATGCTCTATAACACACACATGCTCTATAACACATACATGCTCTATAACACATACATGCTCTATAACACATACATGCTCTATAACACACACATGCTCTATAACACACACATGCTCTATAACACACACATGCTCTATGCTCTCATAAGCCTCACAAGACTCGTCTGAAGGTAGCCCGGTAGCAGTTAAAAGCATTAATGGAGGTACACTACCGGTCAAAATATTTACACACCTACTCATTCAAGGGTTTTTCTTTATTTGTACTATTGTCTACATTGTAGAATAATAGTGAAGACATCAAAACTATGAAATAACACATATGGAGTCATGTAGTAAGAAAAAGGGTTAAACAAATCAAAATATATTTTATATTTGAAATTCTTGGAAGACCCAGAGTTAACTCTGCTGCAGAGGATACGTTCATTAGAGTTACTCAACAAATTGAACAAACAAATCACTCAACAAATTGGATGCAGTCTACCACAGTGTCATCTGTTTTGTCACCAAAGCCCCATATACTACCCACCACTGCGACCTGTACGCTCTCGTTGGCTGGCCCTCGCTTCATACTTGTCGCCAAACCCACTGGCTCCAGGTCATCTTTACAAGTCTCTGCTATGTAAAGCCCCGCCTTATCTCAGCTCACTGGTCACCATAGCAGCACCCGCCCGCCCGCGCTCCAGCAGGTATATCTCACTGGTCACCCCCAAAGTCAATTCTTCCTTCGGCCACCTCTCCTTCCAGTTCTCTGCTGCCAATGACTGGAACGAACTGCAAATATCACTAAAGCTGGAGACTCTTACCTCCCTCACTAGCTTTAAACACCAGCTGTCAGAGCAGCTCACAGATCACTGCACAGATCACTGCAGAATAGCTCATCTTTAAATAGCCCATCCAATCTACCTCATCCCCATACTGTATTTATTTATTTTGCTCCTTTGCACCCCAGTATCTCTACTTGCACATTCATATTCTGCACATCTATCACTCCAGTGTTTAATTGCTATATTGTAATTACTTTGCCACCATGGCCTATTTATTGCCTTAACCTACCTCATTTGCGCATGCTGTATATAGATTTTTCTACTGTATTATTGATTGTATGTTTATTTATTCCACGTGGAACTCTGTGTTATTGTATGTGTCGAACTGCTTTGCTTCATCTTGGTCAGGCCGCAGTTGCAAGTGATAACTTGTTCTCAACTAGTTTACCTGGTTAAATAAAGGTTAAATTAAATAACTAAAAATCATTTTAAAAGTTGTAGGGCCTTCCTCTGACACCGCCTGGTATAATAAATACATTTAACAATTTAAAAATAGTTACCAGCCTCAGAAATTGCAGGCCAAATAAATGCTTCACAGAGTTCAAGTAACAGACACATCTCAACATAAACTGTTCAGAGGAGACTGTGTGAATCAGGCCTTTATGGTCGAATTCCTGCAAAAAAAAACTCTACTAAAGGACACCAATAAGAAGAAGAGACTTGCTTGGGCCAAGGAACACAAGCAATGGACATTAGACCGGTGGAAATTTGTCCTATGTTCTGGAGTCCAAATTGGAGATTTTTGTTTCCAACCGCCGTGTCTTTGTGAGACGTGGTGTGGGTGAATGGATAATCTCCTCATGAGTATTTCCCACCGTAAAGCATGGAGGAGGAGGTGATATGGTGTGGGGATGCTTTGCTGTCTGTGATTTATTTTGAATTCAAGGCACACTTAACCAGCATGGCTACCACAGCATTCTGCAGCGATACGCCCTCCCATCCGGTTTGGGCTTAGTGGGACTATCATTTGTTTTTCAACAGACTGTGACCCAACACACCTCCAGGTTGTGTAAGGGCTATTTGACCAAGAAGGAGAGTGATGGAGTGCTGCATCAGATGAACTGGCCACAATCCCGACCTCAACCAACTTGAGATGGTGTGGGATGAGTCGGACCGCAGAGTGAAAGAAAAGCAGCCAACAAGTGCTCATTATATATGGGAACTGCTTCAAGACTGTTGGAAAAGCATTCCAGGTGAAGCTGGTTGAGAGAATGCCAAGAGTGTAAAATCTTTCAACAAGGCAGAGGGTGACTACTTTGAAGATTCTCAAATCTCAAATATATTTTGATTTGTTTAACACTTTTTTGGTTACTACATGATTCCATATGTGTTATTTCATAGTTTTGATGTGTTCATTATTATTCTACAATGTAGAAAATAAAGAAAAACCCTTGAATGAGTAGGTGTTCTAAAACTTTTGACCAGTACTGTATATACAGTAGATGGAAATAGTTTAGTGCCCCGAAAAATGGGGGTAAATATGGCATCTTTCAGATATAGGACAGAACCTACAAAACAAACTTCCTTTTAATAAATGTATCTATCTGTTTTTCCATGTATGAATCTGTTATTCAATGTGTTTCTATGGGCTAATAGCAGTTTGGGGTCACTTAGAAATGTCCTTGTTTTCTAAGAAAACATACATGAAATGAGTTGCAAAATGATTAGGAAATACAGTCAAGATGTTGACAAGGTTATAATTAATGATTTTTAATTGAAATAATAATTGTGTCCTTCAAACTTTGCTTTCATCAAAGAATCCTCCATTTGCAGCAATTACAGCCTTGTAGACCTTTGGCATTCTAGTTGTCAATTGTTGAGGTAATCTGAAGAGATTTCACCCCATGCTTCCTGAAGCACCTCCCACAAATTGGCTTGGCTTGATGGGCACTTCTTGCATACCATACGGTCAAGTTGCTCCCACAACAGCTCAATAGGGTTGAGATCCGGTGACTGTGCTATGCTGTCATTGCTGTCTGAGATATATTGCGCATGATTAATGTTTGATAGTAGGGATGGAGACAGATCCACAGTCCCTTCTCCAATTTCATTGTGGGGGACAATTAAATACAGTACAATAATAGTCTTATAAGCAATGCATAGGCTCTTTTCAGGATTCAGACACTTGCTCTGTACTTTGTGGGATATAAAACATATAATTAGAGTCTATGGGTCTAGTGGTAATTACCTAATAGTAATATTATTATATCAATTAACCTGTGATCTTTATGACCTGAAGAAGGAATTATAAGGCTACTTCAATCATCCACACACACCTTAACCACATTCGATGGCACTATTTGTAAGTGTGCCGTTGTACAATTTAAGCTTTTCCCATCAGTAACCATGTTTCCATTATGCATGCTATAAAACATGTATCAAGACAGCTGTGATGGAAGCAGGAAGTTTTGGTGTAATTTAATAAATGCCTGCAGATAATGTGTTTGTTGGACATGGTGGGATCTTTTTGTGTCCATAATATGAATTAGTGAGAAATGGCAGTGGCAACACTTTTATCCATAATGTCATCGTGATGACTACTAGCCTAGCCACACTGTGTCTGTCAGTGCCAAGACTAGGCACATTTACTGTACTATTTGCAACAGTGTTTGTGACAAAACTATCAGTAGAGTTGAAAATGCGATGGAATCACATTCAACTTTAGATTTTTATTTGGTACATGAAAAACATTCTGTGTGCACTTCGGTGGCAGTCGGTGCCGTTGAAGATGAGGGAGGACAATTATTTTTTTAATGAGCATGGCCTTATTTCTATTACAGCTTATTGGAAGACTGTAATTCATATTCTATACACCCAGCTCAATGTAACATGGATATGTTTTGGCTACTTACTACATGATACTCTAATTTTCATACCCATCATGAGGTTGCTACAACCTAGCCTACGAATGAAAGTTTACAGCGTAGGTGCACAGGTCGAGAGAAATTAGAGTAATCAAGGTGACAGACTGAGTAATTTAATATTGCCTTGGACAATCATGCCTACATCTAGCTAATCTTGGGTGTAAATATTAGAGTTTAGTGAGTTTCTATTGGACAAATTAATTTATGTTTATCCCCATTTCGTTCCGTTTGCTTCCATTTAAGAAACGTTTTTTAACAGAACCCGGCGGCATGAATCACACGCAAACAAAGTTCACTTTCATAGCAGCCAGATCGTTGTATTATTCCTTCTAGGATCTACGCGCTCTCCTCCTCTCACCTTTTCCATTCGCTTATCGACTTCAGAGCACAACACATCAGCTGTTTGTTACCAGGAAAAAAAAACTTTCCACCGCTAACCGCTACTCACAGCCTACATCGTTGTCACCATATTAGCTAACGTCAAGTCAACACAGTGTACAGTTAGCAAGCAGTTTAGCAGTTACACCGGAGGGCCCCGTTGGCAATAAATGACCTTGACTTGGAAGAGTTTGTGTTGGATAGCCATAGCCAGCCAGGGAACATAGCATCCCTCTCTGTTTGAGCCAAGTATTTGAGTAGGCTAAACTATCTAGCTGCATTTGCTAGCTAAGTAAGTAAGTAAGTGAAAGTGAAAAAAAAATATATATAGCTATCTCACTCTCTCTCTCTTGCTTTTTTTCATTTTTGAAGAAATTAATATGTTTAAAACTGTTCAACTATTGTCTTTCTCTTTCAGTCAACTTCTCACCACATTTTATGCACTGCAGTGCACTTCCTTATCACACACTGATTTTTATCCACAACAAGTCTGTTTGGCAACAGATTTTAATGCAAATATTCAAAAATATGCATTAAAACAATATGTGTATTTTCCCACCAGAGATGTTTCCATCAAATGGAAGTCTATGCGTGATGTTGTGCACATAATAAACATAACTTTTGTGCTAAATTCCTATGTACCGAATAAAAAACACAAGTTAAATGGGTTTCCATCATATTTTCAACTCTACTGATAGTTTTATCACAAAATAAATTGTGTTATATAGGGAATCTGCCCACTCTGGTATTGGAACCTGCGCTCTAGCCAACAGCTCACAACAGGTACATGATGCCTACATGATGAGATTATTATGGATAAATTATGGATATTTGTCAAATGGCAGCCAAGCATCGATCATCATATCACCAGAATAAATAATGGGCATTAATATATCATTGGTCCCCCCTTTTCTGCTAAAAAAGCCTCCACTCTTCTGCGAAGGCTTTTCACTAGATGTTTGAACATTGCTGCAGGGACTTGCATCCATTCAGCCACAAGAGCGTTAGTGAGGTCGGGCAGTGATGTTGGGCAAATTGGCCTGGCTCACAGTCGCCTTCCAATTCAGCCCAAAAGATGTCAAATCAAATCAAATGTATTTGTCACATACACATGGTTAGCAGATGTTAATGCGAGTGTAGCGAAATGCTTGTGCTTCTAGTTCCGACAATGCAGTAATAACCAACGAGTAATCTAACCTAACAATTCCACAACTACTGCCTTATACACACAAGTGTAAAGGGATAAAGAATATGTACATAAAGATATATCAATGAGTGATGGTACAGAACGGCATAGGCAAGATGCAGTAGATGGTATCGAGTACAGTATATACATATGAGATGAGTAATGTAGGGTATGTAAACAAAGTGGAATAGTTTAAAGTGGCTAGTGATACATGTATTACATAAAGATGCAGTAGACGATATAGAGTACAGTATATACATATACATATGAGATGAGTAATGTAGGGTATGTAAACATTATATTAAGTAGCATTGTTTAAAGTGGCTAGTGATATATTTTACATCAATTTCCATCAATTCCCATTATAAAAGTGGCTGGAGTTGAGTCAGTGTGTTGGCAGCAGCCACTCAATGTTAGTGGTGGCTGTTTAACAGTCTGATGGCCTTGAGATAGAAGCTGTTTTTCAGTCTCTCGGTCCCAGCTTTGATGCACCTTTACTGACCTCGCCTTCTGGATGATAGCGGGGTGAACAGGCAGTGGCTCGGGTGGTTGTTGTCCTTGATGATCTTTATGTCCTTCCTGTGACATCGGGTGGTGTAGGTGTCCTGGAGGGCAGGTAGTTTGCCCCCGGTGATGCGTTGTGCAGACCTCACTACCCTCTGGAGAGCCTTACGGTTGTGGGCGGAGCCAACAGCCCCGCCCACAACCATACTTCCGGTGATACAGCCCGACAGGTTGCTCTCGATTGTGCATCTGTAGAAGTTTGTGAGTGCTTTTGGTGACAAGCCAAATTTCTTCAGCCTCCTGAGGTTGAAGAGGGCCTTCTTTACGATGCTGTCTGTGTGGGTGGACCAATTCAGTTTGTCTGTGATGTGTACGCCGAGGAACTTAAAACTTACTACCCTCTCCACTACTGTCCCATCGATGTGGATAGGGGGGTGCTCCCTCTGCTGTTTCCTGAAGTCCACAATCATCTCCTTAGTTTTGTTGACGTTGAGTGTGAGGTAATTTTCCTGACACCACACTCCGAAGGCCCTCACCTCCTCCCTGTAGGCCGTCTCGTCGTTGTTGGTAATCAAGCCTACCACTGTAGTGTCGTCCGCAAACTTGATGATTGAGTTGGAGACGTGCATGGCCACGCAGTCGAGGGTGAACAGGGAGTACAGGAGAGGGCTCAGATGTTCAATGGGGTTGAGGTCAGGGCTCTGTGCAGTCCAGTCAAGTTCTTCCACACTCCTCTCGACAAAACATTTCTGTATGGACCTCACTTTGTGCACGGGGGCATTGTCATGCTGAAACAGGAACGGTCATTCCCTAAACTGTTGCCCCAAAGTTGGAAGCACAGAATCGTCTAGAATGTCATTGTATGCTGTAGCGTTACGATTTCCCTTCACTGGAACTAAGGGGCCTACCCCGAACAATGAAAAACAGCCCCAGACCATTATTCTTCCTCCACCAAACTTTACAGTTAGCACTATGCATTCGGGCAGGTAGCATTCTCCTGGCATCTGCCAAACCCAGATTCATCCATTGGACTGCCAGATGGTGAAGTGTGATTCATCACTCCAGAGAACAGGTTTCCACTGCTCCAGATTTGATTGCTCGGCCATGTAAACCCATTTCATGAAGCTCCCAAACAAACAGTTAACGTGCTGAAGTTGCTTCCAGAGGCAGTTTGGAACTTGGTAGTGAGAGTTGCAACCGAGGACTGACAATTTGTATGCGCTACATGCTTCAGCACTAACTTACATGTTGGAAACAGTGCTGCCACTAGGAAAGTCACTGAGCTCTTCAGTAAGGCCATTCTTCTGCCAATGTTTGTCTATGGAGATTGCATGGCGGTGTGCTCTATTTTATTTACCTGTCAGCAACTTGTGTTGCTGAAATAGCCGAATACACTAATTTGAAGGGTTGTCCACATACCTTTGCCCATGTAGTGTAAGTTATTATAGTAGTAGTGGGAGGACCACAAACCATATCATCCCGTGTTTCCAAGTTTACTTGGATATGATGGTTATTATATCAATATTTGCGCATAAAGACGTTTCCACCGCCATTTCTCGCATAATTAAAATCCCACCATGTTTTACAAACAAATAATCTGTTGGCATTTATACAATTGTACCTAAACTTCCTGTTTCCATCACAGCTGTCGTGAATTGTTTTTATGTGGTATGACTTTACTCGCTATGTGGACGGAAATGTGGTTACAGGTGGGAAAATACGCATATTTTCTACATGCTAATTTGTGACTATTTACATGAAAGTCTGTCGCCAACTAGAAACCCAGCTAGTGATTAAACTGTGTAATTGCTCTTACTTTTCCTACCACGTTTAGAGCAGGTGTGGGAGTTTCCCATGTCCCAGAGACAAGTAGAATATAGAGTTTACTAAAGCACAGTTGGCATCATTTTCACGCTTCAACCACTAAGAGATAAACGATCACACTAAAGGTAGGGTATTTAGAAAAACGTACTAAACTTTTCAAAATACATTTTAAAAAGATAGAAAATAGTCATACAATTCATTTCAGGTATTTAATGGTAGGCTAAAAAATACATTTTAAAAAGATAGAAAATAGTCATGGAATGCTGCCTGCCTGGTGCGAAGGTAAGACATTTTGCTACACATTGTATAAAAAAGAATGGCAAGCGCTATAAGGATTAGGGTACACTAGTTGTAGAACATCAAAAACGTAGGTTGAGTCAGTGTGCTCATACATAAAGAGGACCAATAAGGCACTATGATATTAAATTGCCTTAAAAGTGGTGGCATGTTAAATAGAACAGTCTTTAAAATCTCTTTGAACCTTTAAAACTGAGTGAAACCTGGGGCAACTCCAGAAATATAAATAAATAAATAAATAAATATATATATATATATATATATATATATATATATATATATATATATATATATATATATATATATATTTCTTGACAGAATTTATAAATGTTTTGCTACTTGTAATCATTCTGATTACTTGTATGTGTGTAGGGTGGACCAGAGATGGAGCTGCACAAGGGCCTGACCTTTGACCTGGAGGTTCTCCAGCAGCATCAGGTAGGCATGAGACAGGTGGCTCACCTGGTGATGGTGCTGCACAGGATGAAACACACCTTTCAGAAGTCTGACTCCACACACACTCCCCTGGGCATGGAGTGCACCGACGACCAGCTTTCAGGCATCATCATGGACAACCTGTTGGAAGGTACATAGGCTGCAGTACAGTCACCAATAGACGATCTATACTATTTGATTAGACTGTACTCTAGACTGATTTTCTGTTTCTTTAGGCCCAGATCACTGTTAACAATTCAGTGAATTGATGGTCCCTGTCCCATGTCCCCCCCCCCCCCCCCCCCCACCCCTCTTTCTCTCCATCTCCCCCTTCCACTCCTCTGTGTAGAGTGTGTGATGGAGCGGGTCCAGGAGCCAGAGGGAGCCTTCAAGCGACTGGACAGCCCCAGGCAGTGCACCCTGTGTGACAGTTACCAGAAGAGCCTGGTGCACAACCCTGAAACCATGGTGCTACGTGCCGTTACACTGCGGGGCGGCATCGACCACCAGAGAGGTAGGCTAACTGCCAAACTACACTGCAAGCACAGTGCAAGCATTCCGTAAGCGTAGTTTTTGGCAGCCTTTACCAATTTTGGTAACATCACAGTTGAGTGTTAAAATTGTGAAAATATCCTTTAACACTCTCTTTCTCTCTCTCTCTCAGCGAGGTTCAACCTCTCCATGTATAATATTAATATGAAGAACTCCCACACTATCCAGGCCCAGCCAGTTGCCTTGAGGATTGCCAGTAGCGACTTCAACTTGTCCTGCTCCAAGCAGACAGACAGCACAGCTCCCATCCTACAGTTGGAGGTGTGTCTCTCACTCTCACAAACACACACATACACACTTACCTCTACATACTCAATTCACCTCTCATCATCCTAATCATTTCTCCTGCCCTCCCATTCTCTCTTTCTCAGCGGAGTTCTGACGACCAGTTGAGGACCATCAGCGCTCAGGGAGACACAGCCCGTTTCCTCTTCTACATGACAACCAAAGGCATCTCCCTGACCACCTTCGAGTCGGCCAAGTACCCCGGCTGGTTCATCAGCACCTCACTGGAGCAACGCCAGCCCGTAGCGATGTGTCAGACAGAGGACCTCAGAAAGCTCACCAACTTCTATGTCAACAACTAAACACACAACACACACCCAGTCCCAAGAGTGTATATACCAAGTACAGCCAGAGAGAGAGAGATCAGACAGATGGATACCGTAGAGGTGTTGAAATGATAGACCCTTCTACCACCACACTCTTCGGCTGTCCCCATAGGAGACCTTTTTGGTTCTAGGTAGAACCCTCTGTGGAAAGGGTTCTACATGGAACCCAAAGGTATTCTACCAGGAACCACAATTGTTCTACTTTGAACCAAAAAGTCTTATTCAAAGGGTTATCCTACGGGGACAGTTGAATAACCCTTTTAGGTTCTAGATAGTGCCTTTTTTACTGAGTGCACCAATGTCTTTTGAAAGTGGTTTGGTTGTAGTGAGTGTGTGACCAGCAGGTGGTGCTGTGTGTTCATTCTCTCTGCAGTGTTGAGTTGTGGCTCAGTAGCCCCAGCTCCTGTCTGCTACAGACAGGATCAAGAGCCCTTGCTCTAGCTTCGCAAAGTTTTCGTCACAGACCGTAAATGCTCAGTATAAAAAAAAGTAACTTAATATTGAATTCTTTATCTTATGGTTTCAGTACCACCGGCTAAGTACAGTAGAGTAGAATCATTAATTGTCCTCCAAGCAGGACAGTTCTCATTTGTTTTTATGTAGTCAACTTTCTGTACTATTGGGTAATATCTAGTTATGGGAAAATGTTTTTTAATGTGTCTGTTTGTGCTCTGACTGAATGATCTGCTTCGTATCAGTGAAGAGGAGAATTACAAGCTATTTTGTTTTATTACCTATAAGAAAGTTCATTATTTTTCCTTGTCTAACATTGCAAATGTAATTTTTATTTTGAGTATTATCCACTGTGAAATTGTGACATCAATGCTATTTTGTTTATTTTCTATAAGAAAGTCAGTTATCCCTTTTCTACTATTATTATTTATTTAAAAAGCTAAGCTAATATATTACATAACAGCTAGCGTCAACTAATATATAATACACAATGTTATTTGTCTTTTTAAAGCAATACAAAAAAAAACATTTTCAATGAGTATATGATGTATTTTGCCATATGATGGAAGTAAAGTTAAAAAAATTGTATTAAATTCAATGCATTTGGATGTTTTTGTGGAGATGTGAGAGCAGAACAGACAATAACAGGAGGATGGACGATCTACCTCAAACACACATCTACAAGCGGTAGGGACTTCTGTCAATATTCCGTCGGAAATAGGCTTAGTGTAGCGCTCTGCAGCGACTCTTACACACACACACACACACAGCGTGAATCAGGGCTCTGGAGCTCTGTGTCCATCAAACCCATAAACCTAGAATCTTGCATGGCAAGATGAAATGGACCCAGCCAACCAGAGGAGGAAGAGGCCTCCTCATTGGTCGTCGGTATGCTGGTTTGCATAGTGATATCTCTGTACGCCATGTGGTTGGTTCCCGCCATGTGTGGCGATGTTGGTTCCTATGCTGTAGCTGTACATAATGTATGTGGAGTAGTAGAGAGATGCAGGTTGTGGGGTGATATGCGGTTTTGGCTCTAGGAGGGTAAAAATAGGACAGATTCATATCAGGGGTGGAGAGAGGATTCTAAAGTGCAGACCCCCACCCCAATAAATGCTGCTAGCTTATATGAGTTCGCTATTAATGGAATTCTATTCTATTGTGATCTGTAAGCAAGTCAAATACTGTACTTCTCTTTGAAAATACATTGAAATGTTTGGTCTTGCTTCAGGTGTTTTGTTCTTGTTAGTTTTCTTCCTGCTTTTGGGGACCCTTGAAAACTCACTGAAGACCGATAGAGGTCGCCCTGCCCCCTCATTCCAGCCATCTACATGTTAATGTTTCAATAGGTTTATATAGGTTCTATAT
This sequence comes from Oncorhynchus mykiss, assembly GCF_013265735.2. NCBI lineage: Eukaryota > Metazoa > Chordata > Actinopteri > Salmoniformes > Salmonidae > Oncorhynchus > Oncorhynchus mykiss. The sequence goes on along the minus strand of NC_048569.1, from coordinate 16,754,034 downwards.
ATTCATTGCTTGTGTGTTGAGTGTGTATTTGCACTGTATTAGCTTGTGCATCATTTGACCTTGAAAATGTACAGTCACCAATGCACTCCTCATCCCTCTTAAGGCTAGTGATGATCAAAGGGAGAGAGACATGCTGTGTTACTATTAGAAACTGAACAGAGAGAGATGCTGTGTTACCATTAGAAACTGAACAGAGAGAGATGCTGTGTTACTATTAGAAACTGAACAGAGAGAGATGCTGTGTTACCATTAGAAACTGAACAGAGAGAGATGCTATGTTACCATTAGACACTGAACAGAGAGAGATACTGTGTTACCATTAGAAACTGAACACAGAGAGATATTGTGTTACCATTAGAAACTGAACAGAGAGAGATGCTGTGTTACTATTAGAAACTGAACAGAGAGAGATGCTGTGTTACTATTAGAAACTGAACAGAGAGAGATGCTGTGTTACCATTAGAAACTGAACAGAGAGAGATGCTGTGTTACCATTAGACACTGAACAGAGAGAGATACTGTGTTACCATTAGAAACTGAACACAGAGAGATATTGTGTTACCATTAGAAACTGAACAGAGAGAGAGATGCTGTGTTACCATTAGAAACTGAACAGAGAGAGATACTGTGTTAACATTAGAAACTGAACACAGAGAGATATTGTGTTACCATTAGAAACTGAACAGAGAGAGAGATGCTGTGTTACCATTAGAAACTGAACACAGAGAGATACTGTGTTACCATTAGAAACTGAACAGAGAGAGATGCTGTGTTACTATTAGAAACTGAACAGAGAGAGATGCTGTGTTACCATTAGAAACTGAACACAGATATATGCTGTGTTACCATTAGAAACTGAACAGAGGGATGCTGTGTTACTATTAGAAACTGAACACAGAGAGAGATGCTGTGTTACCATTAGAAACTGAACAGAGAGAGATGCTGTGTTACTATTAGAAACTAAACACAGAGAGAGATGATGTGTTACCATTAGAAACTGAACACAGAGAGAGATGCTGTGTTACTATTAGAAACTGAACAGAGAGAGAGATACTGTGTTACCATTAGAAACTGAACACAGAGAGATATTGTGTTACCATTAGAAACTGAACACAGATATATGCTGTGTTACCATTAGAAACTGAACACAGAGAGAGATTCTGTGTTACCATTAGGAACTGAACACAGAGTGAGATGATGTGTTACCATTAGAAACTGAACACAGAGATGCTGTGTTATTATTAGAAATTAAACAGAGAGAGAGATGCTGTGTTACCATTAGAAACTGATCACAGAGAGAGATGCTGTGTTACCATTAGAAACTGAACAGAGGGATGCTGTGTTACTATTAGAAACTGAACACAGAGAGATGCTGTGTTACCATTAGAAACTGAACACAGAGAGATATTGTGTTACCATTAGAATCTGAACACAGGGAGATGCTGTGTTACCATTAGAAACTGAACACAGATAGAGATGCTGTGTTACCATTAGAAACTGAACACAGAGAGAGATGCTGTGTTACCATTAGAAACCAAACACAGAGTGAGATGATGTGTTACCATTAGAAACCAAACACAGAGTGAGATGATGTGTTACCATTAGAAACTGAACAGAGAGATGCTGTGTTACTATTAGAAACTGAACACAGAGAGAGATGCTGTGTTACCATTAGAAACTGAACAGAGAGATGCTGTGTTACTATTAGAAATTAAACACAGAGAGAGATCCTGTATTACCATTAGAAACTGAACACAGAGAGATACTGTGTTACCATTAGAAACTGAACACAGAAAGAGATGCTGTGTTACCATTAGAAACTGAACAGAGAGATGCTGTGTTACTATTAGAAACTAAACACAGAGAGAGATGCTGTGTTACCATTAGAAACTGAACACAGAGAGAGATGCTGTGTTACCATTAGAAACTGAACAGAGAGATGCTGTGTTACTATTATAATCTAAACACAGAGAGAGATGCTGTGTTACCATTAGAAACTGAACACAGAGAGAGATGCTGTGTTACCATTAGAAACTGAACAGAGAGATGCTGTGTTACTATTAGAAATTAAACACAGAGAGAGATCCTGTATTACCATTAGAAACTGAACACAGAGAGATACTGTGTTACCATTAGAAACTGAACACAGAAAGAGATGCTGTGTTACCATTAGAAACTGAACAGAGAGATGCTGTGTTACTATTAGAAACTAAACACAGAGAGAGATGCTGTGTTACCATTAGAAACTGAACACAGAGAGAGATGCTGTGTTACCATTAGAAACTGAACAGAGAGATGCTGTGTTACTATTATAATCTAAACACAGAGAGAGATGCTGTGTTACCATTAGAAACTGAACACAGAGAGAGATGCTGTATTACCATTAGAAACTAAACACAGAGAGAGATGCTGTGTTACCATTAGAAACTGAACAGAGAGATGCTGTGTTACCATTAGAAACTGAACACAGAGAGAGATGCTGTGTTACCATTAGAAACTGAACAGAGAGATACTGTGTTACTATTAGAATCTAAACACAGAGAGAGATGCTGTGTTACCATTAGAAACTGAACACAGAGAGAGATGCTGTATTACCATTAGAAACTAAACACAGAGAGAGATGCTGTGTTACCATTAGAAACTGAACAGAGAGATGCTGTGTTACCATTAGAAACTGAACACAGAGAGAGATGCTGTGTTACCATTAGAAACTGAACACAGAGAGAGATGGTTCTCATTTGTTGATGTTCATTCTTTTCCCTCTGTGGCACGCATACATACACATACACACCCGGGTGTTTTTGCGTGTGTACGTTTGAATCTGTGTGTGTGTGTGCATCTGCCATGGACATTCCGGGCACATGGCAACACGAGCTAAATATAGCCCAGCAGACCCGGCATCACAGCAGGATCAGCGCTTCCTCGTGCAGGCATGGATCCCTCCGTCATGCTACTCTCCATCCCTCCCTCTTTCTCATTCCAGCCATCATGGTACTCCCTCACCCCCTTCCTCTCCCTCTCTCACTTAATCGCTCACTCGCACCCTCTCTCTCTCTCCTTTGTCATGCAACTCTCTCTCCTTCTCCTGCTCCCTCTCCGTCGCTCCCTCATTCTCCCCCTGCTCCATCCCCTCTGTTTTTGAGCATGCTCAGTGGGCTTCCTCTCTGGGTCACTAGGGAAGCCCATAGCAGCAGTAGAATTATAAACACACTACAGTATAAACGATACAGTAGCGCCAGTATATGGTGTGTTTCTCTCTCGCTCTGCTTGTGTGTCTTTATTTTGTTGCAAATAGACTGCTATATTCTGTTGCTGACACGCACAAACACACAGGGTTGTTTTTAGCACTTCTGCAATATTGAAAACACATGGCCCCATCTGCTATCACCATAGTCCTCGGCATCGATACCATACTACGTTTCAAATCAAATCCAATTGTATTTGTCACATGCGCCTAATACAATGGGTGTAGACCTTACCGTGAAATACTTACTTACAAGCCCTTAACCAACAATGCAGTTCAAGAAAATATTTACTAAATAAACTAAAGTAAAATATAAAATAAAAAGTAACGAAAATAAGCATGCCTCATTCAAAAAATATAGAACCAGGAACAGATACAGCCCTTGGTTCACTCCAGACTTGACTGCCCTTCACCAGCACAAAAACATCCTGTGGCGTTCTGCATTAGCATCGAATAGCCCCCGTGATAGACAACTTTTTACACAGGCAATATACACAGGCAGTTAGGAAAGCAAAGGCTAGCTTTTTCAAACAGAAATTTGCATCCTGTAGCACAAACTCAAAAAAGTTTTGGGACACTGTAAAGTACATGGAGAACACCTCCTCCCAGCTGCCCACTGCACTGAGGCTAGGAAACACTGTCACCACCGATAAATCCACGATAATTGAGAATTTCAATAAGCTTTTTCAAAGGCTGGCCATGCTTTCCACCTGGCTACCCCTACCCTGGTCAACAGCACTGCACCCCTCACTGCAACTTGCCCAAGCCTCCCCCATTTCTCCTTCACACAAATCCAGATAGCTGATGTTCTGAAAGAGCTGCAAAATCTGGACCCCTACAAATCAGCAGGTCTAGACAATCTGGACCCTCTCTTCCTAAAATTATCCGCCAAAATTGTTGTAACCCCTAGCTTGTTCAACCTCTCTTTCGTATCGTCTGAGATCCCCAAAGATTAAAAAGCTGCCGCGGTCATCCCCCTCTTCAAAGGGGGAGACACTCTAGACCCAAACTGCTACAGACCTATATCTATCCTACCCTGCCTTTCTAAGGTCTTCGAAAGCCAAGTTAACAAACAGATCACCGACCATTTCGAATCCCACCGTACCTTCTCCGCAATGCAATCTGGTTTCAGAGCTGGTCATGGGTGCACCTCAGCCACGCTCAAGGTCCTAAATGATATCATAACCGCCATCGATAAGAGACAATACTGTGCAGCTGTATTCATCGACCTGGCCAAGGCTTTCGACTCTGTCAATCACCACATTCTTATCAGCAGACTCAACAGCCTTGGTTTCTCAAATGACTGCCTCGCCTGGTTCACTAACCATCTCTCAAACAGAGTCCAGTGTGTCAAATTGGAGGGCCTGTTGTCCGGACCTCTGGCAGTCTCTATGGGGGTGCCACAGGGTTCAATCCTCGGGCCGACTCTTTTCTCTGTATACATCAATGATGTCGCTCTTGCTGCTGGTGATTCTCTGATCCACCTCTACGCAGACGACCCCATTCTGTATACTTCTGGCCCCTCTTTGGACACTGTGTTAACGAACCTCCAGATGAGCTTCAATGCCATAGAACTCTCCTTCCGTGACCTCCAACTGCTCTTAAATGCTAGTAAAACTAAATGCATGCTCTTCAACTGATTGCTGCCCGCACCTGCCTAGCATCACTACTCTGGCGGTTCTGACTTAGAATATGTGGACAACTACAAATACCTAGGTTTCTGGTTAGACTGTAAACTCTCCTTCCAGACTCACATTAAGCATCTCAAATCCAAAATGAAATCTAGAATCGGCTTCCTATTTCGCAATAAAGCATCCTTCACTCATGCTGCCAAACATACCCTAGTAAAACTGACTATCCTATCGATCCTTGATTTCGGCGATGTCATTTACAAAATAGCCTCCAACACTCTACTCAGCAAATTGAATGCAGTCTATCACAGTGCCATCCGTTTTGTCACCAAAGCCCCATATACTACCCACCACTGCGACCTGTATGCTCTTGTTGGCTGGCCCTCGCTTTATATCCGTCGCCAAACCCACTGGCTCCAGGTCATCTATAAGTCGTTTCTAGGTAAAACCCCGCCTTATCTCAGCTCACTGGTCACCATAGCAGCACCCACTCGCAGCACGCGCTCTAGCAGGTATATCTCACTGGTCACCCCCAAAGCCAATTCCTCCTTTGACCGCCTTTCCTTCCAGTTCTCTGCTGCCAATGACTGGAACGATCTGCAAAGATCACTGAAGCTGGAGACTAATATCTCCCTCACTAGCTTTAAGTATCAGCTGTCAGAGCAGCTCACAGATCACTGCACCTGTACAAAGCCAATCTGTAAATAGCCCATCCAACTACCTCAACACCATATTGTTATTTATTTTATTTAGCTCCTTTGCACCCCAGTATCGCTACTTGCACACTCATCTTCTGCACACCTATCACTCCAGTGTTTAATTTGTCATACTGTAATAATCTCGCCACTATGGCCTATTTATTGCCTCACCCCCTTAATCTACCTCATTAGCACACACTGTATATAGACTTTCTCTATTGTGTTATTGACTGTATGTTTGTTTATTCCATGTGTAACTCTGTGTTGTTGTTTGTGTCGCACTGCTATGCTTTATCTTGGCCAGGTCGCAGTTGTAAATGAGAACTTGTTCTCAACTCGCCTACCTGGTTAAATAAAGGTGAAATAAAAATACATCAAATTTCATAACAATAACGAGGCTATATACAGGGGTACCGGTACCGAGTAAATGTGTGGGGGTACAGGTTAGTTGAGGTAATTTGTACATGTAGGTAGGGGTAAAGTGACTATGCATAGATAATAAACAGCGAGTAGCATCTGGGGGGGGGGGGGGGGGGGGGGTTAATGTAAATAGTCCGGGTGATTCATTGTTCATCAGTCTTATAGTTTGGGGATAGAAGCTGTTAAGAAGCCATTTGGACCTTGCCCTCTGAATCATGCAACACACACACCCGCTTACATGCATGTACGCATTCACACACACACACAGACACACACACATACACACTGGACTCTCACATTATGATAAAATATGGTTGTAGGAAGTGACTCAGCCGACGCTTAGCTCCACTGATGAGACACTACTGTTGGTTTAGGCTTATTATTGCTAGCTATCATTCTGATCTAATCATACAGGGATAATAGTGTTAACTCTATCTTCATAAAGTGCTTTTATACACACTGGCCAACACTATGATGTAATACAGTCACACATGGGTCCAAGCCAAGGTGTTTTACAGGCTTCCTCAATTGCTCAAGTGTTGAATCCACACACACACTTAGCGTGATGGCAGAGCTGCTGGGAGCATGTGGAATAATCCCAGCTTGATCTGGCACAGAGCCCAGTGTGATATGACATGGCTCATAGTCTCACTACTTCCACTTCCCTCCCTCCCTCTCTCTCTCTTTCTCTCCCTCTCTCACACGTCTACTGTGCTTGAAGAAGAGAAAGTCATTGGGGGAGGATTTGAGGTCAGCGTGAGGCTGACTGTAAGGAAAGGATCAGTCAGGACAGAAATACTAGTAGGACAGTAGGACTGTAGGATGACGTTGCCCCTAGACACTGATTTAAGGTCAGTATTGCGTTTCCCCCCATAATTATTAAGGTCAGGATTTTGGGAGGGTAAGCAGATTCTAGATCTGTGCCCAGGGGATGACTTATAATGCAAAAATGACCATAAATTTGTTTATAAGAGTAAACCCATCGTTCTCCCATCTAAGAGAAATAGGAAGTCAAATTTGTCATCAGGAGGAATCTGATGGGTGGAGAGTCCAGCAGGAAATGTTCTCATTTGCCCTTCCCTCTGTGTGTGAAAGCTGCTTCCTGTCGATCTGTCCACACACTGACATGGGGTTTAGAGCTAACCTCCCTCTCATGCCCCCTCCTCTACCTCCACCCCACCCTGTGTCGCTTGCTAAAAAGGGCATTTTCCAGCTTTTTGTCTGCAACTATGCCTCTGTGTGTTTGTGGCGGGTGACATTATCGACGCTGTGTCGTATGGTTGTGTCAGAAGCTCTGGGTAAAACTCTAGCCTAAGGAGTAACAGAGATATTACTGATCTATGTGCAGTTTAGACATAAAACTGACCGCATAACAGTGTCAATGGGGAAATGTATCTGGTTCCATATCAAAGCTTGCACAGCCTGAAGGAATAACAGAGTAAACCCATACTGCACTGCAGGAAGCTGGTAGTAGAACACGTTATCAGCCTCGAGGGGGGAAAAGGATTTTCCAGAATCATCCACAACCCTTTTACTAACCCTCAACACACACTCATTGTCTAAACCTAAGATCTTAACGTGTGTCAGGTGGTGCACACACACTCTCAAAGCATCACAGGATAGGGTGATGTAGTCATGCTGTGTGTTCCTCCCCTCTACAGGCCACTCTCTCTCTCTCTCTCTCTCTCCTTCACATGCCAGTTAACTTCTCTGCTCTGCCTCACAAAAACAGTTTGCCAGAAGACATGAGAAGGAGGAGGAGAGAGAGGAAGAGGAGGAGAGAAGGAGGAAAGAGAGGAAGAGGAGGGGATAAGAGGAAGAGGAGGGAGAAGAGGGAGGAGAGTGAGGAAGAGGGGAGAAGAGAGGAAGAGGAGGGGAGAAGAGGGAGGAGTTAGAGTTAGAGGAAGTGAGAAGAGGGAAGAGAGAGAGGAAGAGGAGGGGAGAGAGGAAGAGGAGGGGAGAGAGGGAGGAGAGAGGGAGAGGAGGGGAGAAGAGGCAGGAGAGTGAGGAAGAGGGGAGAAGAGAGGAAGAGGAGAGGAAGAGGGAGGAGAGAGAGGGAGAGGAGGGGAGAAGAGGAAGGAGAGAGTGGGAGAGAAGGGGAGAGAGGAAGGAGAGCAATGGAGAGGAGGGGAAAGAGGAGGGAGAGAAGGGGAGAGGTGAAGGAGAGAGTGGGAGAGCAGGGGAGTGTGTGTGTAAGAGCGAGAGAGTGAGAGAGAGAGAGAGAGAGCTGTGTCACGCTTTCAGTTGATTCACTGGCCAAACCCTGCTTCCTCCTGGAGACACACAATGACTGCTAAAACGACACACACACACACACAACCAATTCCATCAGTGACTCACCAACTGCAACACAACCAGCACACACATCACAGCCCAGCACTAACAGCCGGTAGAGCAGGCAGGCAGAATGGTTGACTATGTTGAACCTCTCTCCTCTAACCATCACATCACAGCTGCTTAGACCAGACAGAAAGATTGGTAGCATAAATAACTTGTCTGCTAGGATGATCCGGGTGAGGTATACATCGCTCTCTCTGTGTGTGTGTGTGTGTGTGTGTGTGTGTGTGTGTATGTGTGTAATATCTGAGACACTGAGCATCTGTGCTAGTCCAGTCTGGCCAGGCTCCGTCTCTCTGGATGTGCAGTCTGTCGTCTGTCTGTAATTGGGTTTGTGCACTGCGTGTGAACAGGCTTTAACACTATCAAACCCTGAGTGTGAGAATGTGAGTACATGTGTGTATATGAGCATGCGTGTGTGTGTGTGGGGCACTCAGGATCTAATGGCACAGCTGACTCCTAGACACGACAGGAGGAATGTTAGTCTGTCCAGGCCTCCAACATTAAAATAGCACCCTCTGCCCTGTCAGCACACACACACACACACACACAAACACACACACACGGCTGTCCGCACTCCAGATTTACAGAAAGAAAGAAATGAGGGAGAGAGTGAGAGAGAGGGAAAGAGAGAGGGAGAGAGAGAGAGAGAGAGAGAGAGAGAGAGAGAGAGATAGTAAAGAGGAGGTAGAAAGAGGGCGAGAGACCTGATAGGCCCAGAGAACAGAGAAAGAGACCACTGCAGATGAGGAGGAGTCAGGTTACGCCTACAGTAGTCTTCCTGCTGCTTCGCATGACAGGGCTCACCCTCCCCTCTCAGCCGACACGGCACAAGCTTCCACAGACATTTACCTTGTGTTGTGTTGAGGTAAATGTTGTGGCAAGATAGGCTGTTTTCCTAAGTAAAGAGCTACTTTATTGACTGATGAAGAGAGGGTCTTGATATGTTGCAACAGCAGAGCACATGTTTACGACAGCTGCCGTGTGTCGCTTAGATTGTGCTGGGGAGAAGACTGGAGACTCCCCCAGAGCCCCCCACCCCCCCTAAACTGTCTGAGTCTAAGAAATAATATGACATCGTGTTTACGATCTTAAAGTGCAACAACAAAGTGGCAAAGAATCCAACACCACACATTCTTAGTGTCAGAAAGCAATTGGTTTACTACGCATTTTAAATACCTAACTGAGCCCTGAATGTCCATCAGTGCTTTGAGTTTGCCTTCTCATGTAGTTATAGCACACTATTTAGTAGTCGTTTTCAATTACAAAAACACCTAATTGCCTTGATGGCACTGGCAACAAAGTTAAAGGAGAATATGGCACAAGTTAAACAGAAGGCAATTTCAAGCTTGGAGTTGAGAATGTGTAATATGAACGCTCCTAGACATTGACGATGCGTTGGGCAGTTTTCCCCCAACTCAGATCAACTGTCTGTGACTGGTTCTATATGTTATTTGGGAACAACTACAAGCAACAGAGAATAGCTGGGACTATAATTATTTTCACTGATTGTAGTAGGACCTTTAAAACCTAAGAAGAGAAAGTTCAAATGGAGAACTATGAAGTACCTTTTAGCAGCTGATGGTTGTTGGAGAGAGGGAGAGAGAGGGAGAGAAAGGGATTTTCTCAAGTAACAATCACAATATCTATTGCATTTTTATTCTTTTTAATCACAGAAGTGTTATTTCTTTCACTCTCTGGGAGAAACCCAACAAATGAAAATGAAAGTGAAAATAAAGAAAAAGCTAAAAGAAAACAACATCATGGACTATTTAGTCACATCCCAGCTATGTTTCATGAAATACTTAGGCTATATAATTCATATACATTTTTCCTTTTCTTTTTAAGGTATTTAAAAAATATTGTATGCTGGTTTGTTCAGTATCTTCTCTTTTATACGTATAATATTCTTTCAATATAGTTCTCTTTCGAAATAAAAAGGAAACCATCCATCCATACGTTACTGTCCAGTGGCGTAGTGTGATGTTAGTGGTGTGGCGGTGCTGAGGCCTGGGCTCTGAGACACAGAGTGTGTGTGGTCTCTCCTGGCTGGGCCTGAGCAGAGGAACTGGTGGTATGTTATCATTGATGCCCCACACAGCCTGGCTGGCTGGGTGACAGTAGTAGTAGTAGCTCTGGGTTTCACACAGTGATCACTTGCATTGGCCTGCTCACAAGGCTCCCGCAGTGTGTTGGTGTGTGTGTGTGGATAAGTGGGGGTCCCATCTGTGTGTCAATGCTGAGAGGGCAGGCTCCCATGGGACTCATACAGCAGGAAGATACTGTCCTTCCTGGTTGCCGATTGGTTAACAGGCCTGTCAATCTATTGACACCAGGTCACATTGCGTGAGGACTGAGGAGACACACTGCTCCACTCTTACAGAGACTTACAGATTGCTTTCAAACCCATTAAGTCAGGAAACAGATTTTGTAAATATTGCCTGGCATTTATATGTAATTTTTTAAAATCACTCCGTGTTTAGGTCTATTTGCTTGGAGAGTGACGTGATACTGTGAGCTAACTACATTAGCACACAGCTCCAATTTAGTCTCTGAGGCCTTTAGATAGGCCTGCAGATATAGTTCTCTCTAACGTTTCTCATCATAATCGTCTGTTAAGTGGCCTGCCTGTGTTATATAGCTATCTCTATCGGTTAACACACTAAATATAAACCTCCACGAAATGACAGCAGGCAGCATTCTAGACATTCCTTCCTACTACTTTCACTAACTTGTAAGGATCCCACACACACTGCCCACATAGGAGAGACCTAGAATGGGAATACAATGGATGCTGGTTATCTCCTTACACGGAGAAATGTAAATAGCTAAATCAATGGGGTCAAGGTACACTCCTTACTCTTTTAAATATATATCTATATTTGAAAGGAAACATTTATTATAAAGATGTCATTGGCTTCTTAAATTGTTATGAAAACCACGTTGCTGGTTTTAGGTATATTTCTTTTTCTACAAAACACAATTGCAATCTTTTTTTAAATCCATGAGAAAAGTCTCATTTACACACTACTTTACTAGTCCCATAACTTTAACTTTTTGTTTTACTTCACACCCCATATAACCCTCATAAACAAACTCCAGGTGTTAAATACATCAATAGTTCCCGTGTCAAATTAACTTTTTAACGCCACGATATTTTCTAGTATTAAAGTTCGATTCGTCATGCACTTAAATCTGTCATTTCTGCCACATATCTATTGCTGATCTTACTGTGTGAACTGAACTATATAAGCAGTTTCAACTACTCAGTCGTCATCCACCTCCTCTCCCTCCGACTCCTCTCTCCTCTCATAAATTTTATCCCGCTGTCGCTCCTGGATCTCTTTCATCTCCTCCGCATAGCGGCTGAAAGCTCCTCCGAACTTCCCCCACGCTTTGAACGGGATGGTGATAGAGTTCCTGTAGCTCGGTTTGACCTCGCTCACTCGCAGGAACACGCCGTATTTGTTGGACCCGACGTCGAAAAAGAACCGTTTAGAGTCCACCATGATGGATGTGCCCTCGGGAAGCTCCCCATAGGCCCCAGCTGCGGTTCCACCCGCCAACTCTCCGTCGTCTCCACCGTAATCATCTATATGCTTGGCAAGGGCGTCTCTAAACTCTATTAAGCCTTGGGCCGGAAGGGCTATGGTCTGCCCGGCCTGCATGCCTCCTCCAGGCCCCCCTACTCCGAACCCGGGCCCTCGGTTTACGGTCTGTCGGATCCGCAGGAACCTCCCCCGCTGGTTCTCCTTCAGATCGAGGTAGTATTTACGGTTCTCACGGACCAAGAACTCGCTCTTCAGGGCTCGCCTGGGCCCACCGTCCTCTCCGACCGAGGACTGGGCGATCTGCTCCGGGCTGCTAGGCCCCAGTTGGGCGTAGTGCTCTATGAAATCCCCCAGGTAGTCACGAAACTCCGCCGCAACTGACATGGACAGGGTCAGGCGACTTTTGGAGCCCCCGGCCCCGACCTCGGCGATTTTGATGAACCTGCCCTTGTTGTTTTGCTTGACGTCCAGGTAGAAGCGCTTGTTCTGGATATCCAGTCGCTTGGACGCCAGCTCCTGGGTCTCCTGCTCTCTCTGGGAGTGCTGGAACCCGCTTCCACCACCTCCTCCTCCTCCTCCTCCTCCGCTGCTGCCACCGCCGCGCTCGCTCCCACTGTCACCATCCGCCATCTTCAGCACCGCCAGCCAGCTTCTCCCTCTCCTGCGTATCTCCCTCTCGGCTTGCACACCCCCTTCATGGTCATCACCAAAACCCGCCCCAAGCGCTCCCGCATTGGCCTTGGGTCTGCCAATCACTCCAGGTTCAACGAATTCTCTTTCCCTCATTGGTCAATTTCCGCTGTCAATCACGATTACATCTTAACCTTGTAACATGTAATTGGTTCAGATGTAGGTTCTGTTGACGTAATTCTCGTGGAGCTTTTACCCTACTGGACACCGGGATCACGACCACACCACCGTCCAATCAACGGGCCAACATTTTTACAACCATTTTTACTATGAAGTTCCAATAAATTGTAGCTGATCCTTTTCTGTGCAGTTGCTATGGCATTTAAGGCAAAACTGGGCAAACGTGAAATTCTAGACTGGGGGAATACTACAGACAAAAGCAGTAATAAAAGCAATTCCATATCAATTGTTACACTTATACTAGACAGTGACAGTCATTTGACAATGTCACAAAAGACCAGCCATTTACACTGAGATTAATACATTTTACCTTGTACATTTTAATAAACCTAGGCATTGGTACAAAAAATATTTAACCATCTAACTCCTAATATTTTCCCTGTCATCCAGATATGAATGTTGCTATTAATTCCACCACAGTGGTGCCCATACTATTATTTATTTTTTTTGTCATTTAGCAGACGCTTTTATCCAGAGCAATTAGGGTTAAGTGCCTTGCTCAAGGTCACATCGGCAGATGTTTTCACTTAGTCGGATCGGGGATTCAAACAAGCAACCTTTTGGTTACTGGCCCAACTCTCTTAACCGCTAGACTACCTGCTACCAATCAAACAATCAACCCATGATCAGTCAGCTAGTACTGTAGCAAATTCAGAGGGGTTGTACACTGGACTTGAACATGGGTCTCTGATTCAGAGGCAAGCACCAAAGATCACTACACTATATATCCCTCCTCCACTATCTCACTTCTGACACCAGTGTAGGGAATTCAGTGGTGGATTGGTTAAGACTCGAACCCAGTGCCCAGTTTTTCAAAACATTTAATCCAGATAAAAACATGAGTTCAATTCTGTTCCTCCCTCAGATGTGATCCCTCTTTGTTTTTTTTTAATGTAGTTTAAAAGACAAAAACAGAATAAAAACATAACATATCACATCATATGCTACAACAAATATCATGTTAGATGATCCCATTAAATTTGGTCTAAATATTTTCTAAAAGGAAGGGGGAACAAAATCGAATGGGGTAACTGGGTTGAGACAACAAAGTGTAATTTTGATCTGGATTTTTTTTTAAACTGGGCCCAGGTCACTCTGGTTCCAAAACAAGCACGCTACAATATATTGATAATGATATATATACCTCATATACACTGAGTGTACAAAATATTAGGAACCGCTATGTCCATGACATAAACTGACCAGGTGAATGCAGGTGAAAAATGTGATCCCTTATTGATGTCACTTGTTAAATCCACTTAATTCAGTGTAAATGTAGGGGAAGAGACAGGTTAAAGAAGGATTTTTAAGCCTAGAGACAATTGAGCGTGATAATGTATGCATGCTATTCATTTAAGTGCCTTTGAACAGGGTATGGTAGTAGGTGCTAGGCGTACCGGTTTGAGTGTGTTAAGAACTGTAACGCTGCTGGGTTTTTCACACTCAACAGCTTCCTGTGTGTATCAAGAATGGTCCAACACCTTAAGGACATCCAGCCAACTTGACACAACTGTGTGAAGCATTGCAGTCACCTTGTAGAGTCCATGCCCAACGAATTGAGGCTGTTCTGAGGGCAAAAGGGGGTGCAACTCAATATTAGGAAGGTGTTCCTAATGTTTTGTACACTCAGTGTACATCCAGCAGGCAGGCAACACCCATACCGATGTTTTATCCCATTATATTTCACCTTTTATCATGTAAGTCATGGGTACAAATTACACATTGAATATTGGGGTGCCTGACATATTCTTGACAGCGGCACTTATGGGGGTGCACAAACCACATTGATATTTAATCTCCTATGTAGGAGGAGATTAATTGATTTGTAATGCCCATCAGTCCAGTCCAGTTCCAAACACAGCAGCAATGGCAGCAAGGGAGACTCACTCCACCCCTAAGGAGGCCTGACTGGGATGGGCTTCTCTCATAAGGAAGGTGGGCGAGCCAGAGGGTTTCCCAAGAGAGCATAACACTACATAAAGTTCAGATAGTAGAATACAGACATGCTTCTCTCTGTCAATTTGACAAGATTAGAGTAAATACTTATTACAGCCACAGTCTAGGCTTTACATGTTTTATTTACTTCTTTGTAAAACAAGGTTTAACCTAAATCCTAACAAGACAATATCAATACAAACATTGGTCCAATATACTAAATTTATATTTTAACGTTTTGTAAATTTGCATCCTTTTGAATACACCCCAGGAGGAAGGGCAGCAGCCAACACAGTGCCTAGCCTGCTCACCTACTACATAGGTTGCAAATATCCATTGTCCACTTGTACAGGGTTTTGAATCTACTGGCAGGTAACATTGGTCAAATACTGTAAAGCAGGCTAGGTTAGTTGAGGGGCACATCACTTACTAGTTTGGAGTTAGCACTTTTGGGACATTTTTATTGCTTCGATTGTGCCAGCCAAACTAAATCACAGCACTCATGTATTTTACCCGGGTCTGGCAGCAACAACGTTGATCAAGTGAGAGATGGTGAACAGAGTGACATGGGATTCAGGTACGTCAGAGTTAATGGTAGTGTGGTGGATGAGAGGAGTTCTTCTAATACAATGTAACGCTCTGAGCACATGGAAAAGCACAATATTTATCCCATCATTATTCTAACCGAATGATCATTCTGAATCTCACCGGGGAAAAAAATAATATATCAACTCAATTACATGGATTATGTAGTTTAAATTTGTTCATGTCACAGAATTTTTGGTATTTCATCTTAATCTGCATGTAGGACCTACTTGTGTGTCCGTACCTTCAGTGAATTATAAATGCGGTAGTATTTCTCTGGTGTTTTCTACTATCCCAAAACGTCCAATACAGTTGCAGGAATGAGTAAACACTGTACAAACACGATTGCAATTGGTTGAAGAGACCGTTCGAACCAGCAAGCAGAAAAGCTATTGGTTGGCTCTGGAAGCTCGAGGAATCCTCATTCATCCGCTTGGCGTTGCTTCGTGGTTTATTGTTTCTCTCCGTTTCGAAATAGAACAGGGAAAAGTCACCCGCGACATGGTAACGAGTTTTTGATTATTTTATGCACATTCTGTGTGTGCACTCTGTATTGTAGGACATATTATAGTAAATTGGATTCAATGTAAATTATATGCTAAACGGGCAAGTAGCATTCACGAATTCAAGCTTGCGTGCAAAATAACGTTAGGACGTCGTCGATTGACACTCGAAAGCTAGCTAACGAAAGAGCGCCATCTACATTTAGCTAGTACGCCATCTGTTTTACAACCGACTCGCTTCTCATACTTATTTCAAACACATCTTAACTATATCTAATATCTGGCTACGTTATCCCCTGACTCTTTCTGGTTCTTATTATGTTAATATTCCAAGATATTCGCAAAGTTTGGGTTGTGTATTGAATTAACGTTACGGTAGCAAGTTTCCACCGAGCTAGCTAGCTAAACCAGGTTATCACTAATCCGCCTAGCGAGCAGAGATACTACTGGCGAGCAGCCAAGAAAACCTGTGCTAACGTTAGCTAGCTACAAGCATACCAATATTTCACCGTTTTAGATAGCTAAAACCATTCTTACTGCGTTTTTATGCATATTTAGATTATTATCTTTTTGCAACATTTGAATGAATCATCTTCAATAAATCAAATGACAGTTAGGTAAACTATATACCTGAAATTGTCCATTATCTTCCAATTGGCGGGATAAATGTGATTGTAATGACAGGTTGCTTGAAGTTGTAAACAAAAATAACATTAAGAAAATGCTAGTGTATTAATAATTTATTTGTACACCAACGCTACATTGAGTCTTTTTCATCCTGGCCACAGTTCAGCAAGGCATTGAGAAGTTTAAAAAAAGGTTTTTATCAAGTTGATGTATCATATACTGAATTTCTGTTTCTTCCCTTCCAGGCAGGAGGAAAGGCTGGAAAGGACAGTGGTAAAGCTAAGGCAAAGGCTGTTTCTCGCTCCCAGAGGGCTGGACTCCAGGCATGTACCCACTCTTTCCCCTGGTTTTCTGTGGTCACATGTGAATCAGTCTCTTTTCCTGGGTTTTCCCTGTTGAATTAGTCACAAGTGAATCCTACATAACAGATAGGCATCTTCTGCCTAGAGTGTTTCTCATTGTGTGTATGTTTCTCCTTGTGTAGTTCCCGGTGGGTCGTATCCACAGACACCTGAAAACCAGGACCACCAGCCATGGCAGAGTAGGAGCCACCGCAGCCGTCTACAGCGCCGCCATCTTGGAGTACCTCACCGCTGAAGTGAGATGTTTTTATTTAACCCCCCCCCCCCCCCCCAAAAGGAGACTCATTGAGGACTCTGACGAAGGTCAATAGAGCAGGCTTTTGCTCCAACACTTCCCTAACGCACACTTACTGAACATATTTTTGTTTCCCTTTCAGGTGTTGGAGTTGGCAGGGAACGCCTCCAAGGATCTGAAGGTGAAGCGTATCACTCCACGTCACTTACAGCTGGCCATCCGCGGAGATGAGGAATTGGACTCGCTCATCAAGGCTACCATCGCTGGAGGAGGTGAGTTGTAAACTAATGAATTGGTTTTATGTTTTGTTCTTCCAGTAACTCAAAGCACTTTATATTACATGGGGTAGGGCAAACTCACCTCTTCACCTACCAATGTGTATCACTAGCACCCATTCGTAATGTCCCCTTTTCTCCCTCCTGCAGGTGTGATCCCTCACATCCACAAGTCTCTGATTGGAAAGAAGGGCCAACAGAAGACTGCATAGAGGAAGTGACCTCCCACATCACCAGGAAGGAATGGGCAGCCATGTTCATTTTGTTTCTCATATTTTTTGGGGGGGGATTTTGTAACCATAGTTGTAGTCTCTCGAGGGAGATGTGTAGTCTTTGAGGTATGTGTTGATTTGTACTGTTTTAAAGGGGTGTGTTTTTAGGGTAGGGTTTTTTGCAGACAAGAAACTTGTGCAATAACCATGTTTCCATCCACAGTTTTTATGCGAGTAAAGTCATAGTGTATAAAAAACCAAGACAGCAGTGATGGAAACAGGAATTTTCGGTACAATTTTATAAATGCCAACAGACAATTTGTTTGTTCGACGTGGTGGGATCTTTTTGTGTTGGTAAAATGTATGATGTGAGAAATGCCAGTGAACTCCTTTATGCACAAATATTGATAAGAAGAAACCATGCATTTTATTAGGCTACAGATGAAATTTTATGATGAACTTCACAGGGTGGTGGAAGTGTATGGTGATGAGCTTGATGCTTCTGTCCAATAACCACAAGGTAGGCATATTTGCAAGTTAATGCTACAATTTTTGTGACAACTAGCGGTAGAGTTGAAAATGCAATGGAAACGCATACATGGAACTTTAGATTTTTTTATTCGGTACATGAAAACGTAAGCAAAAAAGTACATTTTGTGTGCACTGTCATCACACAGATTTCTATCTGTAAAAGGTCAGTTTGGTGGAAATGCCACTGATGGAAAAATGTGCATATTTTCATTATCTACATTGAGTATTCGCATGAAAATCTGTTGCCAATTGGATGGAAACCTAGCTACTGACCAACAAATGCTGAAGTTCTTGTCATGTTTTGAAAAACTTTGAGTTGATTGGATTTTGCTACAAACTTGTTTTATACCTACAAAAGATAAAGTCTTTTAAAAAACTATCCGTGTGTGTTCATATTTTAGCCAGAATATGATTAATGGTTTTCTATGTAGCTTTGACCTCTCTTACCTTTAGAGATATAGTAGTTTAGATATTATTTAATTTTATTCTGTGGAGAATGAAGGTCGGTCGGCACTCATGAATTTGAGGTGGGGGGGACTAAAACTAAGTTTAGTGAAACATTTGTTCTGAGAAATCAATGTAAAAAAATTCAGGACACATGAGTGTGGACCTTCTCTCTTAAATGTTTTAAATGTAATCTACATTTTATCAGGGAGTCATACTGAGACCACAGTCTCTTACAGATGAGCCTTCAATTATAGAAAATACACACAACAAAATATAAAAACTAAAGATGTGAGTTAGCTGGTGCATACTGAGTCACATCCACACAGCATGACAACTTCTCTGTTAGGCAGTAGGTGGCCCTCAACCATTTGTAAACTGGTCAGAGATATTGTGTTTGAAATCAGACATTATCACAGTACAACAAAATCCAGTCTATATTCAGGCATTGTTTATTTTTCACGATACTTCCAAATATAGAAATCAAGTGGAGGAAAAGAGATTATCTTGATTATAATGCAAATTCAAGAACAACAAAAAACATTTCTCACTTCTTTAGAACACTTATACAGCAGCCACATAGATTCATTAAAAGTGAATATACTTGAATAGAACTTACAGTATGACAATACAAAAGAAAGCAGGAACACATTCATTATTGCACTCTACCCTGAGTGGAAAACTTAACAATTTCAACACTCCTTTAAGTAGCTTTTTTTAGTTGCCAATACATTAGAATAGTATAGAAGCTGGTGAGGTAGTGGGATACATCTCAATGGTCTAAAGGAGCTTCTACCCTCATCTCACTTCCTTAAAATCACTTCAGACTATTGAGAACCACCCTATTTCATCCAAAAGTTCTAACACAGGTGAGAGTGAGGCTGGTAGGCCCCCATCAGTGGGTTAGACCTTGGAGTGGGCATCACCAGACCGGGGAGGCTGACGTATTGGTATAAAGAGTCCATGGGGGTGGCAGGGAGGCTGGGCAGTGCTGGACCGGCCATGGAGGAGCTGTATTGGTTGTGGAGGTATGGGGTGGAAGCGCCCCCCTCGGCTCCTGCGTGATGGGGATGGTAGGTGGGGTTGGGGCCTGGGCGGTAGGCCTGTAGCTCGGTGTAGTGCAGCAGGTGAGATGTTACTTTAGCTTGGCAGGCTTGGGCCAGAGCATCCTGGACCATCCTCTTCATCCTCATACGCCTGTTCTGGAACCAGTTACGGATCTGAGGAGAAACAGAGAGAAGAGTTAGATGATGGGCAACTTCGATGGGGCCACACTCATTATTAAGGGCCGGGGTGGCTTGCGGGTCTGCATATGCACATCCATACCCACACATGCAGTCCTAGCCTTTTGGGGGACCTAAGTGAAATTTGAGAGGGGTCCAACCTACCTTGCGGGCAAAACATTTCAGCGGCCCACCTCTTGACAGCGGAGAGAAAAAAAAACTTTACGTTTTAGAGTTAAATTCCTGCTATTTTATTTTAACCCCTTTTTGATCTTGTCTCATCGCTGCAACTCCCAACTGGTTGGAAGGCAAAGGTCGAGTCATGCGTCCTCCGAAACATGACCCACCAAACCCGCGCTTCTTAACACCCGCCCGCTTAACCTGGAAGCCAGCCACACCAATGTCAGAAGAAACACCATTCAACTGACGACTGAGGTCAGCTAGCAGGTGCCCGGCTCGCCACAAGGTGTCGCTAGAGCTTGATGAGCCAAGTAAAGCCCCCCCCCCCTACCCCGGAGGACTCAGGGCCAATTGTAAGCCGCGCTATGGGATCCCGGCCGGCTGTGATCAAACCCAGGATCGAACACGGGTCTGTAGTGACGCCTTTAGCACTGCGATGCAGTGCTGTAGACCGTTGCACCACTCGGGAGGCCCCAAAATGTTGCACTTTTAAAGCAGGTTTGCTGCAATTCTACACATTTTGCCATGGGGTAGAGAGAAATGTTTGCAGTTTGAAATATGATATCTGAGTGGGCGTGACTAACAAAATTACCCATGGTTTGGTGGGTAATTTGACAATTTTTTTAACCTTGATTTAAGTCAGTTAAGAACAAATTCTTATTTACAATGACAGCCTAGGAACAGTGGGTTAACTGCCTTGTTCAGGGGCAGAATGACAGATTTCTACCTTGTCAGCTCAGGGATTCGATCTTGCAACCTTTTTTTTGGGGGGGGGGGGGGGGGGGGGGGGGCCTACCTGTTTGTCTGTAAGGTTGAGTCTCTTGCAGAGCTTTGCAGGGTGTTCCTCTTGAAGGCCGTCTCCAGACTGTTGATCTGCTCCTCTTTGTAGGCTGTACGTGGCCGCCTCCCCGTAGGAAGAGAGAGAGAGATGGGAGACAAGGAGGGAGAGGTGAAGGTGCCGTCCGGGGGGGGGGGTGGTGGGGGAGAGGGATCGCCCGCCTTCGCTCTCTTCTACTGATGAAGCCATTCTCAGCCACTTCTGAGGAGAGAGGGTAGAAATGGAGAGAAGTTAGATTTCAAATCCATTCATATGTCACATCATAGTGGTTCCCAAAACGTTTGTGTGCTCTGAACCTTTCAAACAAATTCATGTCTCTGAGGTGCGTCCTAACTATGGAGCTTTCAGCACTTTAAGAGCTAAATCAGATGTAGCTATTACTTATGAATTCTTTATCTCTGAGTCAATTAATTCCTCCAATACACAGCTTAACACACACCCCAAAACAACAAGACACTATTTCAATTAATGTATGCTCCCCATCTAAGCTCAGATCCTGAGGTGAGTTCATTTGAGGAAAAGCGAACCTACCTTGGTGGTTGTTGTGGAGGGGGCTACTCCTCTTGGTATGTGTACACATCTCAGGGCCTGCCAGGCAGGGATAGCTGAATGGGTTGAGCCTCTGTCCTCTCCTTGCCTGGTTCTCCTGATTCTCGGGTCTCGGTCGGCAGTAGAGCCCAGGCAGGCTCTCAGGTTGGGTCACAGAGGTGCTGTTGTGTCCAACAGAGGACCAGGAATAGGGGAGAGGCGAGGGTCTCATGCTTCCTAATGCCTGGCTACTTTGGGCAAGCCACTCGATGGAGAAATGTCCCCTCATTGTTGTACGATGGAGATATCCAACAAAATAAATCAAAATCCAGCAAAAGTCCTGTTGTTGGGGTGGAAAAAACTGTCCTTTTGGAGAAATATAATCTAATATTATCCTTTGGGTTCCAGAAATGCAAACAACCTTTTCTCAAAGCTGGGTAAATCCAGTGCGCTCTCTCTCAGCGGGTCAGTGTCCTGGTAAATTGAGTAATGATCTGAGTCTCAGGTGTAGAGTCAGTATTTATCCAGGGAATTCCTCCTCATTTACAACTCACTCAGCTAAGGATCAAAGAACATCCTCCCCTTCCTCCTTCAGTTTTCACAACTGCAGTAATTAAGACATCTCAACATATAAGAACATATTCTTATCAGGGATAGCTCACCCAAATAACACAATTACGCATTGGTTTCCTTAACCTGAAAGTAGGGAAACTAAACCAAAGCATGGATTGCTGTCCTATCTTTCCATTAAGCAGAATAAGAAAAATATTTAATTTTGTAATTTTGGTGAACTATTCCTTTAACACTGAAGCATTTCCTCCTGCTCCTCAGCTCCACCCATGGAATAAAAATATAATATTTCACTATATTTATTAATATGATTAACTGATCCAATAACACCCCATCATTGTATATCTCATCATTTCAAATTACAACTTCATACATTCCATGACCTGCTGATGCTACAGTATAGGCCTACTGGGAAGTCATTCAACCCTTGAATATGTCTTTAACCCGTTGAATGGTGACCAGGCTTGATTGATTGGCTCAACATAATGAAATAATGTCTGATCTTCCTGATCCCGAAAGACATTGTTGTCTAATAATGTTCAGTCTCATTGGGTCTCGTCTCCACTGGTGAGCGAGAGGACTGACAGCTCTGATTTAATAATTGGGTTGTTGTTTGGTTTGTTTGCGCAAAAAAATTATTGAACCCCTTGGTCTATTGTATGTAGTATTTAGGCTTTCTAAAGTGTTAAACTGGTCATGTCGCCAAAAGCGTAGAATTATTCAATCAACCAAATCACTGTTTTACATTTATGGAAACTATTTAGTTTCACATTGGAGTTCTGAGAAGCTACCGAATGTGATCTATTCTCTGAATACGGTCGCCTCGAGACGTCTATGTCATTCGGGTTTGTGAGTATCAAAGATCCGCATTCCACTGAAGGGACCGGTCTCCTTTTGCGCGCAGAGACAGCCGTCTGGAGGCGGAGAAGTGGAGAGATAGTGCGCGCAGCAGCCCTCGGATCCATTCCACCCACCGGTCCGAATAACAGACCGTAACTATTTTATAAATGGGTCAGTTTGTGATTAAGCCGATTTTGGATTATTATCTGTGTATTGTTATTTTATTGCTAGATATTGCTGCATTGTTGGAGCAAGAAACATACGCATTTCGCTGCACCTGCAATAACATCTGCAAAACTGTGTATGCGACCAATACACTTTGATTAGATTAGATTGAATCACTAACACAATGTATCAATCGCTCAGCCACTCAGCCCTCTCTCCCTCCCCTCCCCTGCCTTCGGAGACACAGTGCTGGAGAGTGGAGGGGATAGGCTACAGCACCACAGTAGCTGCATTGCTGTACAAAAAGGCTCTTATTAATTAATGCAAGTAATAACCGTCTATAGTCACTCTGTGGTAAATAATTATTAATGCGGGGTTCCTGGGACAGAGGCCTGTTCTATTATGTAGGAAGCCACACACACGCACAAAATCAGGGTCTTTGATGGCCTATGTACGCCAGTGGTATGGGAGAGATGGTCGTGCTGTCTCCTGCAGTACTTCTCCGGTCTGAGACTCCTGTCTCTCAATTAAATTAAATTAAATTCAAGGGGCTTTATTGGCATGGGAAACATGTGTTAACATTGCCAAAGCAAGTGAGTTCGATAATATACAAAAGTGAAATAAACTAAAAATAACAGTAAACTCTCTTTCTTGCTCAACAGCCCCAGATCAAAGCACAGCACCCAGCTCACTATCACTGATCAGAATGACAGGGGAGACAGACAGGTGGGCTAGGTACCCATCCCACTCTACAGCATGAAGAGACTAAGTGCCTAGCAGTGAAAGAGACAGAGATTGAGATAGGGATGGAGATATGGAAGGAGAGAGTAAACAAAAAGATCAGAATCGTTTGAAGTCCTATCTGTAATTAATAGGCCTGTGTGCAAATTCCTCAGTGTGTGTGTGTTTGTGGAAGGCAGATCTCTTGAGGAAATGAATCCTAGGAATGTGTCTCTGCACTACTACTTCTAATTTGAATGTAGTTTATTTTATTTTCTTAATCTATTTCCTTGCTAATTTATACATACAGTCCTTGCAGGGTATGGGGAGCTGGGGAGGGTGCTATTGGGAAGCCCTGCTGTCTGTGTAAGACGGAACTTTAGAATTAGTTCTTATTCTATCGATGGAAGCTCCCGGAACATTCTAATCTGCAGTTACAGAACAGGTTAAAGGTCAAATAAAATAAAAACAGGTTATGACATTTTATTCATGACAATGCCCTACTTCCAGAATCTTAAAACCTGGTATATGAGTGACACTCACATGGCATTGAGTTAGTCAACCCAACATACACTCATTAATACATTGCTAAGGCATATTCCTGGTTCTGTGATTTCCTTGTTTAAAGGCTCATTCCATTTGGACTCTGTCAATGTAGTCACTGATTGGTCTTTCGTGGTAAGTGTGTCTTCAACTGTATTCGCTATAGCTCATGTAGTTTGTTTGCTCTGCCATTACACGTATTTATGGTCACACTGTTTCCACCTGGATCACGCCCTACTACATAACTAGGCCATATTTGACCTTCATGTTAAATTCTACTCCTGATTTGAGATAGACCCCTTTGTCTTTTCTCAAATTCAACTTTTGACAAAATGAAATGGACCAACACTCTGCTGTATGTGTGTGTGTGTGTGTGTGTTCAACTGTATTAACTCACACGGTTACATTATTAGCTCACCATTATTAGTTGATTTGTGTGTGTGTGTGAGATCCAGGGAGAGGCCATTCTGTCTGTGGGATGACGGTCTTCAGCTGTGCTTCTCTTTGATTGGCTCCATTCACAGCCTTTCATCTCTAATGGCCCTGTTTGGCCCTTTTGCTGTTCTGTTATGGACACAGACACTCCCCTTGCCCTCTCAGGACACACACACGAGCATGCAGGGGTGCACGCACACACACAGGCACGCACATACACACAGGCATGCACACACACAGGCACTGTCGTGGATGACACATGCATGCATGCACACGTGCAGACAGACATACACAAACAGAAGTTGTCCCTACTAGACACTGATCTAAGCAGTTTAGCACTTTAACCCCCAAATGGTTATGGTTAGGATTTGTGGAGGTTAAGGTGATCCAAGATCTGTGCCCAGTGCGGGATTAGGAGAGACAGAGGACAGGAAGCAGTCTAACTGGCAGCCTTTATACTTCAGCCCAAAATGGAAAGGGGAATTGATCAAATATTGGAACACATGTCCAAATACCACGCCTTTTATCTTAATTCAATACATGTACAGTATCATCAGAACAATCAGTTGAAGGACACTTAAACATTGCTGATATAAACCCTCTGATTTAAGTCTTATATCAGTGAATCTGCTATTCACGGCCTGTTTGTTCATGTTAGTTTATCTGTGATGTAATGATTATTAACCTGTTTGGCTCCTGTTGTCCACCAGTGTCCCGCCCTGTGTGGTGTATAACAGCCAGCCAGTCAGACCTCTTCTCCTTGTCTTACAGATTCCCATCAGCTCCTTCAAAGGCTCCTGGTGCTTTGATATACTGGTCATGGAGGAAAAGCACTGTGACTCCTATGATCAAAAGGAGGAGGACCCCCCCCCCACCCCCCACAACAAAACCATTATTACCTACAGTAGGCAGGCCTGCAGTCTGGCCCCACAGACAGGCGGTCTACTTTTCAGTCTCTGTAGAGGTGAGACATAGGAGACACACACACCCTCTCTGACATACACACACACAAAAGTGCATGAACACACACACCAGTAGTGATGTGTTCAGTACGTCCTGAAGAACACGACCCAGTCCCACAGACCTCCAGTCTCTGCTGCTCCTCTCAGAACACGACCCAGTCCCACAGACCTCCAGTCTCTGCTGCTCCTCTCAGAACACGACCCAGTCCCACAGACCTCCAGTCTCTGCTGCTCCTCTCAGAACACGACCCAGTCCCACAGACCTCCAGTCTCTGCTGCTCCTCTCAGAACACGACCCAGTCCCACAGACCTCCAGTCTCTGCTGCTCCTCTCAGAACACGACCCATTCCCACAGACCTCCAGTCTCTGCTGCTCCTCTCAGAACACGACCCATTCCCACAGACCTCCAGTCTCTGCTGCTCCTCTCAGAACACGACCCAGTCCCACAGACCTCCAGTCTCTGCTGCTCCTCTCAGAACACGACCCAGTCCCACAGACCTCCAGTCTCTGCTGCTCCTCTCAGAACACGACCCAGTCCCACAGACCTCCAGTCTCTGCTGCTCCTCTCAGAACACGACCCAGTCCCACAGACCTCCAGTCTCTGCTGCTCCTCTCAGAACACGACCCAGTCCCACAGACCTCCAGTCTCTGCTGCTCCTCTCAGAACACGACCCAGTCCCACAGACCTCCAGTCTCTGCTGCTCCTCTCAGAACACAAAGGTGTTGTTGCTGTGTGTCTCTCCCTCCCAGTCAGTCAGTAAACTTTTGTTTCACACGTGTGGCATCACCGGCGTGGGAACACGTGACGTGCCAATGGGGAGCAGGCGTCGTGGAGAAAAACTGCTGCTCCGCCTCTCACACACACACAAGCACATGCAGACACACATTCTGAGATTGACAAGCCCCTTTACATGCTTATCTATATAAATACATTTTTTATTTGAACTCATGATAACTAGTTTGACTATTAGAAATGCCTTTAGGAGAGATCTATCCTAGTGGTCTTTCACTAAGCTGATCCTGTTCCATTGAGTTTGGTGTGACAGAGCGATCTGAGGTGTGTGTGTGTGAGGGGTGTAACCAAGGACTTGTGAGAGGTGACGGTGCTTTTGAAGTTGGACCGGCATTTAGAGGTTAATGAGGCTGTTAGGAAGAGGTGCTGGAAACGCCAGTGGAGGCACACACACAATATGAGAAATGACCCTGTCTGTTTCCAATAAACCTTTAAAACCCTGTAGGAAGAGGTGGTGACTATGTGAACATGTAATATAAGGCAGGGTTGCAGAGTGAGGAGCTTTTAATTATGTGACCAGTGTTTAAATGTTGAGCAAAATAACTGAATGTTCTCTTGTATATCATTTTCTACTGCAAGTTTGAATCTTGGGTACATTTGTGTCAAATGTATGTTTGGTAGTTCAGCAGTCTGAGAAGGCAGACATTTAAAGAAAAAAAAGTTTGGTTAATCAGATTTTTTCTCAAGACTGAAGAGTGTAATTGTATCTCATGCCGATTTAAATCAAATCAACCTCAAAATTCAAAATGTTATGCAATTGTTGATTGGTTGGCTGACTGTCTGGATTTAATTTCATCCGATGACTATATTAGTCATAGAACATCACTGGGGTCGAGCTCCCTGCCATCCAGGACCTCTATACCAGGCAATGTCAAAGGAAGGCCCCCCAAAAAATGGTCAAAGACTCCAGCCACCTGAGTCATAGACTTGGTACTTATGCACCAAGCCTGGAACCAACAGGACCTTGAACAGCTTCTACCGCCAAGCTATAAGACTGCTAAATATTTAAATAGTTAGCCAAATAGCTACCTGGACATTTATTTTACCTTCATTTAACTAGGCAAGTCAGTTAAGAACAGATTCTTAATTATAATGACGGTCTACCCAGGCCAAACACCAATCCGGACGACGCTGGGCCAAGTGTACGCCGCCCTATGGGACTCCCAATCCCGTCTGGTTGTGATTTAGCCTGGAATCTAACCAGGGACTGTAGTGACACCTCTAGCACTGAGATGCAGTGCCTTAGACCGCAGCGCCACTCAGGAGCTCTGCATTAAACCTTTTTGCACTTTATTCCCAGTTATACACTGAACAAAAATATGAAAGCAACATGTAAAGTGTTGGTCCCATGATTCATGAGCTGAAATAAAGTGTCATTTTTGAGAATTTGGCAGTAAATCCAATTGGCCAGGACCATCACACCTGGCTTCTTCACCTGCGTGGGTGTGCTGGGGAGTACTTCTGTCTATAATGAAGCCCATTTGTGTGGAAAAACTCATTCTGATTGGCTGGGCCTGGCTCACAAGTGGGTGGGCCTATGCCCTCCCATACCCACCCACCCATGGCTGCGCTCCTGCCCAGTTTTGTGAAATCCATAGATTAGGGCCTCATTAATTTATTTATATTGACTGATTTCCTTATATGAACTGTAACTCAGTAAAAACTTTGTTGCGTTTATATTTGTTCAGTATATATATATATATTTAACTTGTCCCTCACCAACTCTTACGCCCCTTCTGGTCGTATATAAACTGCTGCACCCACATTATCCTCATTCAATAATAGGGGAGTTTTATTTCTGTCAACTAAAAACAAGAGTACACACAGAAACCACCACAATGCATAAATTGATAATATATAACATGGTACACTGTATATACATATAGCAATGTACAAACATGTCATGAGAGGTAATAGAGTCCCATTTTATTTGTCACCTGCGCCGAAGGAGATGGCTGCCGTTTTACGATCCCCTAACCAATTATGCTACGTGTGTGTCATTTTTTGCCATTTTTAAAAACGTATTTTGTACCTAATGTTTCTATTTCTGAGACCGTAAGTTGGATGGTGGTGTGTGTGTAGCGTACACCTGCTGTGTAAATAGGCCACTGCTGTCATCATGCAAAATGTAACAAAACCACACACACTGCATGAGGGCATGCATATATTTAAGCACTTATTTAAGCATCCCTCAGAATGCACGCAGTTTTAGGCCTACATTATGTCACATTTCAAAAGCTTTTTGGTAAGTCTAAAATGATTGATATCATTTTAATTCACATAGTTTAACTGCATTCTAAATATTACAAACAAGCAGACAAATTGCAGTAAATATTAAAAACGTATTCAATAAGAAGGCACCAATGAAAGAAAATGATCTATGATCTATGTCAGATATGAAAAAAAAGCACATACTGTACAATTAATGGCTCGAGTAGTTACGTTATTTTAATTTAGTTAACTAAATTAAACACATCTATAGATTTGGTACTTTACAACATCCTGGGTCTGTATGTTTTTTATTATTTACAATTTAATAAAATACAGATATGTAACCGTCTATCCACCTCTCACCCCCCCCTTCTTGTCTACCCTAGGCTGTATCTGGCCTGTGTGTTGTTCTCGGGATAAGGCTTAGTTTGATTTGGCTTATGTTTAGGTTTAATTTAGCGTGGGTTTGCTTAGCTCTTAGACTGTATCTGTTATCAGTCCAGGATGTTGTCGTCAAGCGTTCCGGTCACAGGGAGGGATATATTCCAGACCCAGATGAGCAAAGATCTCCTCCTCTGAACTAGCCCTTAGATACAGCGTCTGATCAGAGAGCAAGAGAGAGCAATGAGTAGGAGAGAGACAAGGGAGAGAGAGAGAGAGAGAGAGCAAGAGAGAGAATAAGAGAGGGAGATGGAAAAGACAGAGTTAGGAAACATAAGACCATAGTTTAACCCTCAGATCACTACAGCTGATTGTCAGCATCACGTCTTTGTGCAGGTGCCAGCCCTTTGAAGTGAGCACACAAAGACACGATGCTGTGTGTACCCAAATAAACTATTTCAAATGTGTGCATGTGTATTACTTTTGAGAGAGTGTGTCTGTATCCATTAGTGTCCAAGTATCTGTGCCTTTTGAATTGGTTGAATCCTTCTTGACTATGATGTGTGGATTCAAATAAAGTATCGTGAGACTGAAATTACAAGACTGTTATAATACTGTTTTTGCATCAAATGGTTGTGTTATGCAACAGAATAGGGGGTTGTTATAACTATATTGTGTCTGTGTGAACAGTGGGCCTTGGGTTTAATGCGGACAGTAGATTTACGATGCCTTTGGTGATAAAACCGAAAAGGCCGCATTTCATCGCATGACTTGGTGTTTGTGTGCTGGGAGGTACCAGGGTGGAGATGGCTCGAGTACGGATAATTATGAGACAAACCTGGTTTTTGGGGACCATACCCTGGTTGCTACACAATGAGAAGTCTTTACAGCAGATACTCTCTGCTGTAAAGATACTGATACTGTCTGCTGTGAATTATTAGTATATTTTATACAAATCCTAACCCTCTGACCCATTCCACATATCTGTTGTTTGTCAGAAATGAACCACTACTGTATTGAAAACGTGTGTGTGTTTGAGAGAGGGTGTGTACCCGTTTTCTGTCGTACAGAGCATGGCTGCTCAGAGTCATGGCCTTCTCATGTACTGCCCAGCGACGCAGCTCTCTCTCAAACAACTGCACAGAGAGACAGAGAGAGAGAGAGAGAGAGGGAGTAAAAGAGTGAGTGTGTGAAAGAGAGAGAAGTCTAGTTGAAAATGCGCTCCACTCGCACGTCATCAGGCAAAAGACATTTACATAGGTGGAATCCCAAAATAAACGTGTCAAGTGATCAAACAAAATGTAGCTAGTTGTGCAAGACATTTTATAGTAATTAGCATATTGTTTTTAAATGTTTGCATGCTTTTCTCCTCTGAGAAAACAACTGCTTCAAAGGGGGTGTAGCAGATCAAAACTCTTCCTGGAAGGACTCTGGTAGGATACACATGACTATCCTCAATGAAAGGTGGCTATTGAGGAGGGGAGGACACTCTTCCTACTAACAAAATGTACACTCTCCTTGACTACTTATTTGTTTCCGGAGGAAAGAAGAGAGAGGACAGACTTTTCCCCAAATGAGATAAGGCCTAAGATTCACATGGAAGGCTGGTGGGGGGTGAGTTGCATCTTAAAGCCTTATAACAGTAGCACAAGTTAGTGGTCGGGGGTTAGGTTTAGGCCGTACCTTCGATCCAGTCCAGCCCAGCAATGCGAAGGGAAACTGGCTGTATGGAGAGACCACCAGGTCTACCCTCACTGCTCTCCAGGACCGGGGACCTGAGCACTGAGAATGACCCAGCACCCAGCTCACCTTCTGGGCATGGTCACCCACCACCACAAGGGTCTGGGGAAGTGGGTGAGGAGACTCGGAGTGGGTGTGTGGATCTGTATTGGTCAGTGTCGGTGAGTATGTCTGTGGACCATTCCCCGTCTGGATCTCCCTCCCTTCGTTGTCTGTGCTCAGTCTAAAGATGGAGAAGCATCTTTCAAAGCGGTCCATGTTAGAGGCTGGCCTCGCAGGACCCTCTTTGCTCTCCAGATAAGAGTTCCCAGTGGTCTTCTGGTACAACAGGAAGCCCTGGGGACAGAATAGAGTGTTACACCCGTGGGGGTACAGAAACATCCTTACTCAGGTGGACTTGTTGAACTGAACAGGCGTGATGGTGTTTTGTATAGTAAACAGCTAAGCATACATTCCATATTTAGTTGACAAAAGGAAATGGGGAAATGCTTTCTGGGAATTGTAATAGATAGTGTAAAGTTGTTCGGATGGAAAATAGAAACATCTGGTGTGTGTTACCTGTGCTTCAAGCCAGGACACCACCTTAGGCATGAGCCCCTCCTCTCTGCCCTCGTCAGGATGGGTTATCAAGAAGTCCACATCATGACCAGTCTGCTTACCTCTATAGTAGGGATGTGACAAATGAACACGTTTGCTCACATTTAAAAACAGCAAGAAAAAATATCTTACAATTCCAAGTCAATTCACAATGCAGAATAATGAGATTGTAATGTTCTTTGTTTCACGGAAACATGACTCACTCGGGATACGTCATCAGAGTCGGTACAGCCACCTGGCTTTTTCTTTTAAAAAATATGTTTTTTACCCCCTTTTCGTGGTATCCAATTGTTGTTAGTAGTTACTATCTTGTCTCATCGCTATAACTCCCGTACGGGCTCGGGAGAGACGAAGGTCGAAAGCCATGCGTCCTCCGAAACACAACCCAACCAAGCTGCACTGCTTCTTAACACAGCGCGCCTCCAACCCGGAAGCCAGCCGCACCAACGTGTCGGAGGAAACACCGTGCACCTGGCTACCTTGGTTAGCGTGCACTGCGCCCGGCCCGCCACAGGAGTCGCTGGTGCGCGATGAGACAAGGATATCCCTACTGGCCAAACCCTCCAAAAACCCGGACGACGCTAGGCCAATTGTGCGTCGCCCCACAGACCTCCCGGTCGCGGCCAGCTGCGACAGAGCCTAGGTGCGAACCCAGAATCTCTGGTGGCACAGCTAGCACTGCGATGCAGTGCCCTAGACCACTGCACCACCCGGGAGGCCCCACCTGGCTTTTTCACGCGCCAGGCGGGGCGCATCGCGCCGACAGAAACAAACATCTCTCTGGTAAGAAGAAGGGCGGGGGTGTATGCCTTATGATTAACGAGATGTGGTGTGATCATAACAACATACAGGATCTCAAGTCCTTTTGTTCACCTGACCTAGAATTCCTTACAATCAAATGCCGGCCGCATTATCTACCAAGATAATTATCTTCGATCATAATCAGTCGTGTATACCCCCCCCCCAAGCAGACACATCGACGGCCCCGAAATAACTTAATTTGACTCTATGTCAACTGGAAACCACATATCCTGAGGCTGCATTTATTGTAGCTGGGGATTTTAACAAGGCTAATCTGAAAACATGGCTCCCTAAATTTTAGCAGCACTTTGAATGTACGACCCGGGCTGGCAAAACCCTGGATCATTGTTATTCTAACTTCCGCGACACATTTAAAGCCATAACCCACTCTCCTTTTGTAAAATCTGACCACGACTCCATTTTGTTGCTCCCTGCCTATAGACAGAAACTAAAACAGGAAGCACCCGTGCTTAGGTCTGTTCAACGCTGGTATGACCAATCGGATTCCACGCTTCAAGATTGCTTCGATCACGTGGACTGGGATATGTTATGCTCCGCATAGCGTCGGACAATAACATTGATGAATACGCTGATTCGGTGAGCGAGTTTATTAGCAAGTGCATCGCTGATGTTGCATCCACAGCGTGTATTAAAACATTCCCAAACCAGAAACCGTGGATTGATGGCAGCATTCGTGCAAAACTGAAAGTGCGAACCACTGCTTTTAATCAGGGCAAGGTGACCGGAAACATGACCAAATACAAACAGTGTAGCTATTCCCTCTGCAAGGTAATCAAACAAGCTAAGGGTCAGCATAGAGACAAAGTAGAGACGCAATTCAACGGCTCAGACACGAGAGGTATGTGGCAGGGTCTACAGTCAATCACGGACTACAAAAGGAAAACCAGCCCAGTCGCAGACCAGGGTGTCTTGCTCCCAGACAAACTAAACAACTTCTTTGCTCGCTTTGAGGACAGTACAGTGCCACTGACACGACCCGCTACGAAAACCTGCAGCCAACGTGAGTAAAACATTTACGGCATCCCCAGCCGGGTCCTCAGAGCATGCGCAGACCAGCTGGCTGGTGTGTTTACGGACATATTCAATCAATCCCTATCCCAGTCTGCTGTTCCCACATGCTTCAAGAGGGCCACCATTATTTCTGTTCCCAAGAAAGCTAACGTAACTGAGCTAAAGGACGATCGCCCCATAGCACTCACTTCAGTCATCATGAAGTGCTTTGAGAGACTAGTCAAGGACCATATCACCTCCACCCTACCGGACACCCTAGACCCACTCCAATTTTCTTACCGCCCAAATAGGTCCACAGACGACGCAATCGCAATCACACTGCCCTAACCCATCTGGACAAGAGGAATACCTATGTGAGAATGCTGTTCATCGACTACAGCTCAGCATTTAACACCATAGTACCCTCCTAACTCGTCATCAAGCTCGAGACCTTGGGTCTCGACCCCGCCCTGTGCAACTGGGTCCTGGACTTCCTGACGGGCCGCCCCCAGGTGGTGAGGGTAGGTAACAACATCTCCACCCCGCTGATCCTCAACACTGGGGCCCCACAAGAGTGCATTCTCAGCCCTCTCCTGTACTCCCTGTTCACCCACGACTGCGTGGCCATGCACGCCTCCAACTCAATCATCAAGTTTGCAGACGACACTACAGTGGTAGGCTTGATTACCAACAACGACGAGACGGCCTACAGGGAGGAGGTGAGGGCCCTCGGAGTGTGGCGTCAGGAAAATAACCTCACACTCAATGTCAACAAAACAAAGGAGATGATTGTGGACTTCAGGAAACAGCAAAGGGTGTAGCCCCCTAGTCACATCGACGGGACAGTAGTGGAGAAGGTGGAAAGTTCCTCGGCGTACACATTACGGACAAACTGAAATGGTCCACCCACACAGACAGCGTGGTGAAGAAGGCGCAGTAGCGCCTCTTCAACCTCAGGGGGCTGAAGAAATTTGGCTCGTCACCAAAAACACTAAAACTTTTAAACGCACAATCGAGAGCATCCTGTCGGGCTGTATCACCGCCTGGTACGGCAACTGCTCCGCCCACAACCGTAAGGCTCTCCAGAGGGTAGTGAGGTCTGCACAACACATCACCGGGTGCAAACTACCTGCCCTCCAGGACAACTACACCACCCGATGTCACAGAAGGCCAAAGTACAACAACCACCCGAGCCACTGCCTGTTCACCCCACTATCATCCTTCTAGCTTCTATCTCAAGGCCATCAGACTGTTAAACAGCCATCACTAACATTGAGTGGCTGCTGTCAACATACTTACTCAAATCTCTAGCCACTTTAATAAGGAAAAATGTATGTAACAAATGTATCACTAGCCACTTTAAACAATGCCTTTATATAATGTTTACATACCCTCCATTACTCATCTCATATGTATATACTGTACTCTATACTAGAGGTTGACCGATTAATCGGAATGGCCGATTGACTAGGGCCAATTTCAAGTTTTCATAACAAATCGGAAATCGGTATTTTTGGGCGCTGATTTTCCGATTGTTATTATATATATATATATAGTTTTTTAAAAATATATATTATTTTATATATATACACACCTTTATTTAACTAGGCAAGTCAGTTTAGAACACATTCTTATTTTCAATGACGGCCTAGGAACGGTGGGTTAACTACCTTGTTCAGGGGCAGAACGACAGATTTTCACCTTGTCAGCTCGGGGGATCCAATCTTGAAAACTTACAGTTAACTAGTCCAACGCAATAACGACCTGCCTCTCTCTCGTTGCACTCCACAAGGAGACTGCCTGTTACGCGAATGCAGTAAGCCAAGGTAAGTTCCTAGCTAGCATTAAACTTATCTTATAAAAAACAATCACTAGTTAACATAATCACTAGTTAACTACACATGGTTGATGATATTACTAGATATTATCTAGGGTGTCCTGCGTTGCATATAATCTGACTGAGCATACAAGTATCTAAGTATCTGACTGAGCGGTAGTAGGTAGAAGCAGGCGCGTAAACATTCATTCAAACAGCACTTTGTGTGTTTTGCCAGCAGCTCTTCATTGTGCGTCAAGCATTGCACTGTTTATGACTTCAAGCCTATCAACTCCCGAGATGAGGCTGGTGTAACCGAAGTGAAATGGCTAGCTAGTTAGCGCGCGCTAATAGCGTTTCAAACGTCACTCGTCCTGAGCCTTCTAGTAGTTGAGCGAGGATAGGGACGCAAGCTATACTGTTACACTGGCAATACTAAAGTGCCTATAAGAACATCCAATAGTCAAAGGTTAATGAAATACAAATGGTATAGAGGGAAATAGTCCTATAATTCCTATAATAACTACAACCTAAAACTTCTTACCTGGGAATATTGAAGACTCATGTTAAAAGGAACCACCAGCTTTCATATGTTCTCATGTTCTGAGCAAGGAACTGAAACGTTAGCTTTCTTACATAGCACATATTGCACTTTTACTTTCTTCTCCAGCACTTTGTTTTTGCATTATTTAAACCAAATTGAACATGTTTCATTATTTACTTGGAGGCTAAATTGATTTTATTGATGTATTATATTAAGTTAAAATAAGTGTTCATTCAGTATTGTGGTAATGGTCATTATTACAAATACATAAAAATATAAAATAAAAATTGTCCAATTAATCGGTATCGGCTTTTTTGGTCCTCCAATAATCGGTATCGGCATTGAAAAATCATAATCGGTCAACCTCTACTCTATACCATCTACTGCATCTTGCCTATGCCGTTCGGCCATCACTCATTCAAATATTTTTTATGTATATATCCTTATTCATTCCTTTACACTTGTGTTTATAAGGTAGTTGTTGTGAAATTGTGAGGTTAGATTACTTGTTAGATATTACTGCATGGTCAGAACTAGAAGCACAAGCATTTCGCTACACTCGCATTAACATCTGCTAACAATGTGTATATGACAAGTAAAATTTGATGGTTCTATTACGCACGTATGACCACTAGGGCCAGGCAATGAAGTTCTACCTACCACAGTCATATAGCCTTGAAAACGCCTCAATGAAGTTCTACCTACCACAGTCATATAGCCTTGAAAACGCCTCAATGAAGTTCTACCTACCACAGTCATATAGCCTTGAAAACGCCTCAATGAAGTTCTACCTACCACAGTCATATAGTCTTGAAAACGCCTCAATGAAGTTCTACCTACCACAGACATATAGCCTTGAAAACGCCCCAATGAAGTTCTACCTACCACAGACATATAGCCTGTGGTATAGCCTCGGCTACGGCATGTTTGTCTGTCTGTAAGGGTACACTACGGCTTTTTTAAATGCTGAAACTAAACCTTCTCTGGGAATCGTTTTGAAGCGCCACTGAACGGGCATTTTACTAACCTCCATCACTATTCAACCATAACGGTCAATAAAATGACCTAGAGCTGCCTGCGTGCAGACCACTCTCTCCTAAAAAAAGTATGTACATTATTTTTTTAAATACTGTCACTTACCAAGACATTTAGCAGAAAACATTTTCCACTAGTCATCGACTACTAAGAATCAGTATTTTTGGAACGGAGGAGACTGATAAGTTGCAGTACTTCCGAGAACACAAACACTCGCATCTTTCATAGCGAGCTAGCGAGGGACGGAGAGAGAGGGGAGGGGCACAGTATAGGCAGGTCGGCCACCAGGCAGACGGAGTCAGAACCGTGCAGTAGGCCCATCTTTCATAGCGAACTAGCGAGGGACGGAGAGAGAGCTGCAATCAAAAGCTGTATCTCGCAATGGAATGCTGTATTTCGCAATTTCTTAGCTTGCAATGTCTCGCAACTTCAGTAAAGCAGGGCCTATCATCAATGAATGTGCTAGGATATTCTACACGCAACAGACTGAAGACACACTGGCATCATTAGTGAAGAGAGAGCAGGAGAGCCAGCTGCACTGTGATTTTAATTTTGTGGGGGGAAAGAATCCGAATTTCGTTTAAACGTTCACAACCCTACACTAGAGAGAAATAGAGAGGGACAAGATCAACGAAGGACAGAAATAGAGGGGAAAGAAAGAAACGTAGAGAGATACAGACCAGTTATATGTCCCTGAATGCGTAGAGCAGTGAAAACTGCTCAGCGTACCTCCTGAATCCTCCAATCAGAGTGATCTCTGCCCCCGGGAGCACAGCATGGACCGCCCTCTCCACAATCTGACCAATTGCAACAGCCTCTGATTTTGTGACAGGCAGGTTCAGTTCGTCATAATATTGCAGACCTGAGAGGGAAAGAAGAAGAGAAGAGGATTGAGTGACCTTTGCACTGACTGTAGAAAACTATTGTGCAGAGGGCACTTTGGGCTTACTACCACTGCTCAGAGAGGCTCTTCACACACACACACACACACACACCTGCTCGTTGCGCTCTGTTGAGTGTGTGTCCTGATCTTTGCAGGTCGGAGGGGGTGTGTATTCCCTCCTTGAACCAACGGTCGGCTGTCTTCGCCCCTACCCCGAAAATACCTGTTAGGGCCTGAAACACACACTTCTCTCCAATAAGTGGAAGCAAAGGACAGAGAACCATGGACCATAACCAGAGATGGAGGTCTCAGTGCACCCTAACCCACCTTCATGGCCTTAAACTGTTCTGAATGCGTGGTGGTCTCCACCTCATGAGATACACCATCCTCCAGAACCTCCTAAAGATAAACAGGGAAAAGGAGGGACTGAGAGGCAGATTGAGAGGTTCTGATAAGAGACCTGGAGAGAAGAGACCAGAGAGAGCGAGAGAAATACACACACAGGCAGAAAGAGAGAGAAATACACACAGGCAGAAAGGAGCAAGAGAAACACACACACAGGCAGAAAGAGAAACACACACAGGCAGAAAGAGAAATACACACAGACAGAAAGAAATAGACACAGACAGAAAGAGCGAGAGGTGAAAACATAGAGAAGTGAAAAAAATAGACAGCTGTCTGTATCCAGACCTTGATGACTCTGAGTGAGTGCTCCCCCAGACAAGGCAGTCCTCGTAGTTGCTCTGCCCCTCTGACCTCCTGGGGGAGGGACTTCAACAAGGCTGCCGCCCTACGGAACGCCACTCCCCGTCCCTCGTTTTCACCGAGCTCCGCATTCTCAGCCAGTATGGACAACGCATCCTACAGGGGGGAGAAAAAGAAAGGGGAGAAGGGGAGAGGGAGAGAGAGAGAGAGAGAGGAGGGGAGAGAGAGAGACGGGTACAGGGAGAGAGAGAGAGAGAGAGGGAGGAGGGGAGTGAGAGAGAGGAGGGGAGGGGAGAGAGAGAGAGAGAGAGAGGGGGGAGAGAGAGAAAGCAAGAGAGAGAAGGAGACAGGGAGAGAGAGAGGAGGGGAGACAGGGAGAGAGAGAGGATGGGAGAGAGATGGAGAGAGAGAGAGGGGAGAGAGAGGAGGGGAGAGAGGAGGGGAGAGAGAGGAGGGGAGAGAGAGAGGAGAGGGAGAGAGGAGAGAGGGAGAGAGGAGGGGAGAGAGAGAGAAGAGGGGAGAGAGAAAGGAGAGAGAGGGAGAGGGAGAAGAGGGGAGAGAGAAAGGAGAGAGAGGGAGAGGGAGAAGAGGGGAGAGAGTAGAGGGGAAAGAAAGAGAGAGAGAAGGGGACAGGGAGAGAGAGAGAGAGAGAGAAGGGGAGAGGGATAGAGAGAGAGAGAGAGAGAAGGGGAGAGGGAAGAGGGAGAGAGAGAAGAGGTGAAAGAGAGAGAGAGAAGAGGTGAGAGAGAGAGAGAGAAGAGGTGAAGGAGAGAGAGAGAAGAGGTGAGAGAGAAAGGAGAGAGAGGGAGAGGGAGAAGAGGGGAGAGAGGGAGAGGGAGAAGAGGGGAGAGAGGGAGAGGGAGAGAGAGAGAGAAGAGGTGAAAAAGAGAGAGAGAGAAGAGGTGAGAGAGAGAGAGAGAGAAGAGGTGAGAGAGAGAGAGAAGAGGTGAGAGAGAGAGAGAGAGAGAGAGAGAAGAGGTGAAGGAGAGAGAGAGAAGAGGTGAAAGAGAGTAGAGGGGAAAGAAAGAGAGAGAGAAGGGGACAGGGAGAGAGAGAGAGAGAGAGAGAGAAGGGGAGAGGGAGAGAGAGAGAGAAGGGGAGAGGGAAGAGGGAGAGAGAGAAGAGGTGAAAGAGAGAGAGAGAGAAGAGGTGAAAGAGAGAGAGAGAGAGAAGAGGTGAAAGAGAGAGAGAAGAGGTGAAAGAGAGAGAGAGAAGAGGTGAGAGAGAGAGAGAGAGAGAGAGAGAGAAGAGGTGAAGGAGAGAGAGAGAGAAGAGGTGAAGGAGAGAGAGAGAGAAGAGGTGAAAGAGAGAGAGGGAAGAGGTGAAAGAGAGAGAGAAGAGGTGAGAGAGAGAGGGAAGAGGTGAAAGAGAGAGAGAGAGAAGATGTGAAAGAGAGAGAGAGAGAAGAGGTGAAAGAGAGAGAGGGAAGAGGTGAAAGAGAGAGAGAAGAGGTGAGAGAGAGAGAACAGGTGAGAGAGAGAGAGAGAGGTGAAAGAGAGAGAGGTGAGAGAGAGAGAGAAGTGGTGAGAGAGAGAGAGAAGAGGTGCGAGAGAGAGAGAGAGAAGAGGTGCGAGAGAGAGAGAGAAGAGGTGAAGGAGAGAGAGAGAGAGAAGTGGTGAGAGAGAGAGAAGAGGTGAGAGAGAAAGGAGAGAGAGGGAGAGGGAGAAGAGGGGAGAGTTGAGAGGAGGAGAGACAGAGAGAGGAGGTGAAAGAGAGAGAAGAGGTGAGAGAGAGAGAGAAGAGGTGAAGGAGAGAGAGAGAGAAGAGGTGAAGGAGAGAGAGAGAGAGAGAGAGAGGTGAAAGAGAGAGAGAAGAGGTGAGAGAGAGAGAGAGAGAGAAGAGGTGAAAGAGAGAGAGAAGAGGTGAGAGAGAGAGAGAGAGAGAAGAGGTGTGAGAGAGAGAGAAAGAGAGGAGAGAGTAGAGAGGAGGAGAGAGAGAGAAGAGGTGAATGAGAGAGAAGAGGTGAAAGAGAGAGAGAGAGAGAGAAGAGGTGAAAGAGAGAGAGAAAGAGAAGAGGTGAAAGAGAGAGAGAAAGAGAGGAGAGGAGGGGAGAGAGGAGGGGAGAGAGAGAGAGGAGGGGGGGGAGAGAGAGAGAGAGGAGGGGAGGGAGAGAGAGAGAGAGGAGGGGAGAGAGAGAGAGAGGAGGGGAGAGAGAGAGAGAGGAGGGGAGAGAGAGAATAGAGAGAGAGAGAGAGAGAATAGAGGTGAAAGAGAGAGAGAGAGAGAGAGAGGAGGGGAGAGAGAGTAGAGGGGAGAGAGGTATATAGACAGCTCGTTCAGAAAATACAATATGCTTTGGACAACATTAGTTAGTGTTTGGGATGGAACAAAGTAGACATAGACATCATTCAGAACATAAACACATTGTAAGAAAGGAGGGGATTGTGGAAAGGAGGAGGACTCACGGTCAGTGTTATGTTGTGGTGCAGTAGAGGGGTGTGTCTCTGACAGGCATAGCTGGGTACTGAGACCACTGCCAGCTCCAAACCAGGCTTCTCTCTCTCCTGTGGAACAAGGTTGTGTACATTAGGCACACCCCACAACATTTATTTTATTGTCACATAGACTGGATAGGTGCAATGAAATGCGTTGTTTTACAGGGGCCGTAAGAAAACAGACAAGGACTACCTGGACTTTTTGTTGCAAAATTTTTCAGTTGCGTGCCGCCATGAAAATAACCCATATCATTCTCCACTATGCGAGGAAGATGACATTAGTACGGGTAGTGGTAGTCGGTACAGGTAGGTGGCCTGGCTATATCCTACCTGTAGTCTGTGTCTGTCCAGTATAATCACGGGAATGCCAGCATGCATGCTCTCTGTGTACCAAACGATGTCCAGGAGATGGACTGAACCAGGTCGGGCTGTCCTGCCTTCTCCCCCTTCTCTCCCCTGTCCTCCAGTCTGGAGGTCCAGCCAAGTCCGGACTTCCTCCCCAGAATTATTCTCGGACACGATATGAGTGATGGAACAGCTAGGGAAACAGAGAAAGAGAGGTTACCAAGACTTGATTTACATTGGCAAATATCCCTAAAGTGTCCCTAAGCACCCTTGTTCCCTTTCATTCAAGACCACTGATTTATAGGAACTTAAGTCTCGATTGATACCTACTCAATCTTTCTAGCCTAGCTATCGGTCTTAGATCTGGAGACAAGGTGAAGTTATTAGCATACATTATTTTCACCCCAGAAGATTGTTGTTCACACTACCTTAAGGAGTATTCTATGTTGAAACCTTTCCCCCGGCCGAGCCGAGTGAGGAAGGCTCTCCGACTGGCTCCCATCTTTCTCTCCAGGAGATAGATGACAACCCCGGGAAACTTGCTGGTCCTGTCACCGCTGCTGTCGCTTGTAACGGAGCAGTTCACTTTCCTGCGCTTTAGAGGGACCATATTTGTTGGCAGACTCGCTCATCTGTCTATAAAACCGACAACAGATACATGAGCAACGGTTCATAATTCTCGCGAGTGTGCTTCTTCTTCTTCCTTAAGGTTTTATGGCAGACTACGCCTATTGATGTATAGCCGCCACCTACTGTACGGATAGTGACAATTTAATGTTATGCAATGTTAACACGTTTCCCATGCCAATAAAGCCCCTTGAATTTAATTGACCAGTATCTTGGGTTCCCGACTGGCGCAGCTGCATCTCAGTGCAAGAGGTCCCTGGTTCAAATCCAGGCTGTATCACATCCGGCCGTGATTGGGAGTCCCATTGGGCGGCGCACAATTGGCCCAGCGTCGTCCGGGGTAGGCCGTAAATAATATTTTGTTCTTAACTGACTTGCATGGTTAAATAAAAAAAAGTGTGCTGCTGTCTTGCTACCACGATGACATACATGTCTCATCAAGTCAATGTTGGACAACCACCTTCTGCAGCAAGTGCAACACTAAAAATAGTTCCGACGGGGAAACAGGAAGTGCCCTTCCCACCACGCGCCCATGTGGTCAACATAAGAGTTCGCGTGGGTTTATCCTTGTACGTCAAATTAATCACTTCTCTATTAGGTTAAACACATGTAATGATCCGCATGGCAAATGTCTAACTAGAAACCAATACACTTTTATTTTGATTTGAAATAAAGCAAAACTAGTATACAGAAATGTAGACCGAACTGTTGTAACAAGTTTCAGCTGTTTCAAGACGAATCATCAACATACTATATGAAACACTCCGCGCTAGACCCCATTACACTGTTGTTTGCAATTTGTGACTCGTTCTAAGAACACTTTCTTTTGTGGTATTTCAAGCAAGCTGCCACATTTATTGGTATTTATCTAAAACAACACAAGCGGTTTAAAGTCCTCCCTCTTCAATCGAGTGAAAAAAAAAGGTGATCATATGATCATTAGCTGGTTACTTCCTCAAACTTTCTCAGACGTCTCTTCCCTCGTGACCAGCAGCAGTGTGACTTGCATTCTGTCCGTGCCTTCCCCCGGTCCATAGGTGTTTTCATATGTACATAGCTTCGCCTAGAGCAGAAAACTAAAACATCGCGCTATAACAGTGGAGAGGTAGCCAGCTAACCCATGGCAAGTTCGGAGGCAAGAACCAGACAAAAGAAGCGACAACGAACACCGAATGGAGGAGTGCGCGCAGCATTGTTTCTCGCGCTGTTTACCTGCACGCTCAGGTGTTCGGAATGCGAAAAACCGAGCAATATCGTCCTGATTTTAGCGGATGATCAGGATGTGTACCTCGGGGGAATGGTGAGTAGTTCTAGTTTGGCTGGGTTTGTTAAGAACTAAATCGAGTACGTTTTGTGCGTAAATCAAACGTATTAATGTATATTAAAACGGTATAATGTGTAGGCTAATATAATTGTGGTGGTCCTCTGCTATAGCCAGGCCTATAGTTGTTACGGTGGGCTGACGGTGTTTTGAATTGAAGGGAACAAGCTTGATCTGCTATTTTCATATCCTACTTTCCAAACGTACATTACGTGGCTAAAGCCCTATATGTTGAGGCAGAGGGCAATAACATTGTGCGACATACAGAAGCCCACATTGTAGCAGTGACATTCAACAAAATCAAAACCATGGTCTAATATATAGGTTATAGAAAATATATGAATAGTCCTATCATATGGTCATCATGCTACATGCTTCTTGTGTTGGGTAGTCTATTAAAAGTATGAGAAATAGGCTACCGGATGTTTCAACCTAAAACATTTTATATCAACCTGGACCAAAACAGGATGTCTAATATTTTTTCATCTTCCTAGTGTTTCGGATTAAACAAGTGTGTATTTAAGATTTCATGTTGAGATCAAATAAACCACTTCTCCATTTTGTGCTTCTCGGTTCAACAGACACCTATGAAGAAAACCAAAGCCTTGATTGGAGATGCTGGAGCCACCTTTTCAAATGCTGTGAGTACCCGAACAGCTTCACATCAACAACATGGTACTCGAACCTGAACCTGTCAGTCAGTCCAATACCTAAGCCATTACACTGAGATTTCAAATGCTGTGAGTACCCGAACAGCTTCACATCAACATGGTGCTCGAACCTGAACCTGCCAGTCAGTCCAACACCTAAGCCATTACACTGAGATTCCAATTGCTGGAGTTTCACTAAGGTTTTGAGATGTCCCTAATCTCTCCTCTTATTATTTCTCTCTCTCCAGTTTACGGCGACCCCGCTGTGTTGCCCCAGTAGGAGTAGTATCTTAACGGGGCAGTACCCCCATAACCACTCAGTGAGGAACAACTCCCTGGATGGGAACTGCTCCAGCCCTCTGTGGCAGAAAGGACCAGAGACCACGGCCTTCCCTGTCTACCTCAGCAAACAGCATTACCAGACCTTCTACGCCGGGAAGTACCTCAACCAGGTAACACACACACTAGGGCTGGGAATTGCCAGGGACCTCGCACTTTTATTTCCTTGTGGAAACAAAAGTGCTGAAACCCTATTGGCTCACTATTTAAAAAGAAAATTGAGAACAAGATATAGGATGAAAAAGTTTTGGCGCAGGTACAGCCGACTAACGATAGCTAACGCTTCCTAGCAAAAATAAGTAAATATACATTACCAGTCAAAAGGTTGGACACGCCTACTCATTCAAGGGTTTTTCTTTATTTTTACTGTTTTCTACAATATTGAAGACACCAAAACTATGAAGTAACACATGGAATCATGTAGTAACTAAAAAAGTTTTAAACAAACCAAAATATATTTGAGATTTTTCAAAGTAGCCACTCTGCATTGATGACAGCTTTGCACACTCTTGGCATTCTCTCAACCAGCTTCATGAGGAATGCTTTTCCAACAGTCTTGAAGGAGTTCCCACATGCTGAGCCCTTGTTGGTTGCTTTTCCTTCACTCTGCGGTCCAACTCATCCTAATCCATCTGAATTAGGTTGAGGTTGGGGGATTTGGGGAGGCCAGGTCATCTGATGCAGCACCATCACTCTCCTTGGTCAAATAGCCCTTAGACAGCCTGGGTGTGTGTTTTGGGTTATTGTCCTGTTGAAAAATAAATGATAGTCCCAACTAAGCGTAAACCAGATGGGATGGCATAT
Organism: Oncorhynchus mykiss; assembly: GCF_013265735.2. Taxonomy (NCBI): domain Eukaryota; kingdom Metazoa; phylum Chordata; class Actinopteri; order Salmoniformes; family Salmonidae; genus Oncorhynchus; species Oncorhynchus mykiss. The sequence continues at coordinate 16,709,532 of NC_048569.1, read as the reverse complement.
TGCTGCAGAATGCTGTGGTGGCCATGCTGGTTAAGTGTGCCTTGAGTTCTAAATATATCACTGACAGTGTCACCAGCTTAACACCATCCCAACTCCTCTTTCATGCTTCACGGTGGGAACAACACATGCAGAGATCATCCGTTTTGCTACCCTGCGTCTCACAAAAACATGGCGGTTGGAACAAAAATGCTCAAATTTGGACTCATCAGACCAAAGGACAGATTTTCCACCGGTCTAATGTCCGTTGCTCCGCATGGCAAGGGGTACCGGAGCACCAAGTCTATTTGACAGGACAATGACCCAAAACACAGGGCATAAGACTCCCGAATAGGTAATCAAATGGCTACCCAGTCTATTTTCGTTGTGTACCGCCACTCCCCCCGCCAACCCCTCTTTTACGCTGCTGCTACTCTGTTTATTATCTATCCATAGTCACTTTAACTATACATTCATGTACATATTACCTCAACTAGCCCGACTAACCGGTGCCCCTGCACATTGACTCTGTACTGGTACCACCTGTATACAGCCTCGCTACTTTTATTTTCACTGTCATTTTACTGTTTTCTTTTTGTATTTCTTTACTTATCTATTGTTTACCGAATACCTTTTATTTTTTAGGGCTTGTAAGTAAGCATTTCACTGTTGGTTAGGGCTTGTAAGTAAGCATTTCACTGTAGGTTAGGGCTTGTAAGTAAGCATTTCACTGTTGGTTAGGGCTTGTAAGTAAGCATTTCACTGTTGGTTAGGGCTTGTAAGTAAGCATTTCACTGTTGGTTAGGGCTTGTAAGTAAGCATTTCACTGTTGGTTAGGGCTTGTAAGTAAGCATTTCACTGTTGGTTAGGGCTTGTAAGTAAGCATTTCACTGTTGGTTAGGGCTTGTAAGTAAGCATTTCACTGTTGGTTAGGGCTTGTAAGTAAGCATTTCACTGTTGGTTAGGGCTTGTAAGTAAGCATTTCACTGTTGGTTAGGGCTTGTAAGTAAGCATTTCACTGTTGGTTAGGGCTTGTAAGTAAGCATTTCACTGTTGGTTAGGGCTTGTAAGTAAGCATTTCACTGTTGGTTAGGGCTTGTAAGTAAGCATTTCACTGTTGGTTAGGGCTTGTAAGTAAGCATTTCACTGTTGGTTAGGGCTTGTAAGTAAGCATTTCACTGTTGGTTAGGGCTTGTAAGTAAGCATTTCACTGTTGGTTAGGGCTTGTAAGTAAGCATTTCACTGTTGGTTAGGGCTTGTAAGTAAGCATTTCACTGTTGGTTAGGGCTTGTAAGTAAGCATTTCACTGTTGGTTAGGGCTTGTAAGTAAGCATTTCACTGTTGGTTAGGGCTTGTAAGTAAGCATTTCACTGTAGGTTAGGGCTTGTAAGTAAGCATTTCACTGTCGTATTTGGCGCATGTGACAACTTTGATTTGCTCGTGTTTCTTGGCCCAAGCAAGTCTCTTCTTATTGGTGTCCTTTAGTCGTAGTTTCTTTGCAGCAATTCGACCATGAACGCCTGATTCACGCAGTCTCCTCTGAACAGTTGATATTGAATTGTGTCTGTTACTTGAACTCTGTGAAGCATTTATTTGAGCTGCATTCTGAGGCTGGTAACTCTAATGAACTTATCCTCTGCAGCAGAGGTAAATCTGGATCTTCCTTTCCTGTGGCGGTCCTCATGAGAGACAGTTTCATCATAGCGCCTGATGGTTTTTACGACTTGAAGAAACATAAACATTTCTTACAATTTTCCGACTTGACTGACCTTCATGTCTTAAAGTAATGATGGACTGTCATTTCTCTTTTCTTATTTGAGCTGTTCTTGTCATTATATAGACTTGGTCTTTTACCAAATAGGGCTATCTTCTGCATACCACCCCTACCTTGTCACAACACAACTGATTGTCTCAAGCGCATTAAGAAGAAAATAAATACCACAAATTAACATTAAACAAGGCACACCTGTTAATTGAAATGCATTCCAGGTGACTACCTCATTAAGCTGGTTGAGAGAATGCTAGTAGTGTGCAAAGCTGTCAAGGCAAAGAGTGGCTACTTTGAAGAATCTCAAATATATTTAGATTTATTTAACACTTTTGGTTACTATATGATTCCTTATGTGTTATTTCATAGTTTTGATGTCTTGACTATTAAATATGAATGAGTAGGTGTGTTCAAACTTTTGACTGGTACTATATATAAGAGTTTGAGTTTCAGGTGTGCGTGTTAATAGTAGCAAAACAGAATTAGTCTTGGGGAGATGTCTTGTGATGGGGGAGAAAAAAGGGGGGGGGAAATCAATAGTTACATATCGCAATATTATATCGATATAATATTGCGATATGTAACTATTGATTTTCTCCCCTCATCACACACACTACATGCATGTCATCATGTGATGCTTCCCTAGCTGTTAATTGATGTGGTCATATAATCTGTGCATGGCTGCTTCTTCCTCTTTTCTGCTGGACATACTGACGTGTCATGTCATTTTAACCCGGTTGTTCAGCAGGCTCAACCTGAGTTAGTCTAACTTCTGCCAAGATCATCAGATCTATGAATCACCTCAACTTCCAAACAGTATTAACAGTTCTTTATTATAGAAAACGTAGTAAATATGTGCAAATTCTTGTGGTGAAATCAGTCTCTCTTTTTGGCTTCATGCATTTCCTTCCCCAGATCCACCTGTAATGTCATCTAGTTAGACTGTCAGTTGTTCCCACATCTGTCTATTGTGTGTCTAGTCTTTTTGTATTTCACATCAGAGTTGGGGTCCATTCCATTCAGTTAGGAACATTTGAACTTGGAATTTGTATTACTTTCTGTATTTACTGGAATTGAAATGGAATTAACCACAACCCTGCTTCACATGTCTGTCTGTAGCACTATATCACGTGTTTCTCTCTCTCTCCTCAGTACGGGAAGAAGGAAACAGGGAATGTTGGCTATGTTCCCCCAGGCTGGGACCAATGGCATGCACTGGTAAGTCCTGTACAGACACATGATATATTGGTGTATGATGATGATGTCACAGCTGTGTTGATACTTTTGTGTGTTTGTCGTTGCAGATGGGGAACTCTCAGTACTACAACTACACTCTGTCAGTCAACGGTAAAGAGGAGCAGCACGGAGACAATTATGAAAAAGACTACCTCACAGACCTCATAGTAAGTCCTCAACCCATACAACTGTGTGGTTGGGTGTGTATAACCCCTGTGAGACGTGATGCGGTATAACCCCCGTGAGACGTGATGCGGTATAACCCCCGTGAGACGTGATGCGGTATAACCCCCGTGAGACGTGATGCGGTATAACCCCCGTGAGACGTGATGCGGTATAACCCCCGTGAGACGTGATGCGGTATAACCCCCGTGAGACGTGATGCGGTATGAGCCCCCGTGAGACGTGATGCGGTATGAGCCCCCGTGAGACGTGATGCGGTATGAGCCCCCGTGAGACGTGATGCGGTAGAGCCCCCGTGAGACGGTAGAGCCCCCGTGAGACGTGAGGCGGTAGAGCCCCCGTGAGACGTGAGGCGGTAGAGCCCCCGTGAGACGTGAGGCGGTAGAGCCCCCGTGAGACGTGAGGCGGTAGAGCCCCCGTGAGGCGGTAGAGCCCCCGTGAGACGTGAGGCGGTAGAGCCCCCGTGAGACGTGAGGCGGTAGAGCCCCCGTGAGACGTGAGGCGGTAGAGCCCCCGTGAGACGTGAGGCGGTAGAGCCCCCGTGGGGCGGTAAGAGCCCCCCGTGGGGCGGTAAGAGCCCCCGTGGGGCGGTAAGAGCCCCCGTGGGGCGGTAAGAGCCCCCGTGGGGCGGTAAGAGCCCCCGTGGGGTGTGAGGCGGTAGTGCCCCCGTGAGACGTGACGCGGTAACTGATCCCTCTTAGATGCTGGGGTTCTATCCAGGGTCATTCTTCGGTGTGTTTGATCAGCTGCAGACCCTTTTTGATGACAGATACAGAGATCACTTCCCTGAGAGGAATGTAGATTCTCAGAGAGGAGCTGTGCTTATATCTGGACACTTTACACATTACACAGAGAATAGCAAAAACCTGTCCTTCTACAAACACGTACATATGTTTTACTATCTTTGTGGGGACCACAAATTCGTTTCCATTCAAAATCTATTTTCCCTAACCTTAACCCTTAAACCATCCGCATGCTCCCCACCCGAAACAGTTTGTGCTAATTTGGGGACCATATTCGATCATTTTTTATCTGTAAAAGCAGGGTGTCTGCGGAAAGCTGAGTATCTTGACTATTGACCTGTGCCTTAAAATCTTTGGTTTGACTTACTACCATATGTGGGTATACAAATGTATAAGGGCAGGCTGAGCCAATGACCTCATTTCAAGATAGCTGCTACCTACATTCCGGTTAGCGTTGTAAAGCACAAATAGAATAAACACAGAATATGTTGATTCATACTGAAAGCGGGGACTCCACAGATTATGAGGATATCTTATTTGTCTGCCTGTGACCTACCGTTCGTTATTGATCACCAGCCCAGAGAGTCACAATGTTTCTTTTACACAACGTTTTCACCAAACAGCAAATATCTTACAAGGTAAGCTTTGATTTGGTCTGTGTTTGAGCTAAAGCTACATGGGGGGGTATCAAATGAATCCTTAGGTTGATAGGAACACATCTAGCCTATTGCCATGTTATCTAATTATGTATGACTTCATGGCAACATCGACTGTCCACCGAGTGACTCTTTGCGCCTCAAAAATATGACGTTGCCTGCTTACGCGCTATTATTCAGGGGATTGGCTACTATGGCACCTTGACAGTCTTGTAGCCAATGAGATAAGCTTTCCAGGGATATGCAATTGACCTGGGTGGGACAAAGCCTAGAACCATTTATGCTTAATGCAAACTATTCCTACCTGACTCAGAGATGCACCTTGTAAACAGATTTCATCACTTTAGCATGAAAGATGGCTTCTCAAGGGGTAAAAACTAAGAATATCTAACAGGAAGCTAAAAACAAGGCAGATATTAATATGTATTCCGACATAGAAGCTTTGAATAAAATACTGGTTGGACTCGGATCAGGGTAACAATTTGGACAACAAGGATTTCGACTCGGCCGACGAAGATTGCTTTCTAGAAGGATTGGATCCACTGTTAGATCTGTAAGTAAATCATTTTCATGACTTTATATAGCTAAATAAATATATATATTTCGTTTTTTATGTTGTCTGCTTTTTGTGCTTTGGATTAGGGTACATAGGCCTATAACAAATCATTCCAATGTTATATAATTCCAAAGTAGTTATTGTCTGTTTCATATTAGTTCACTGTTTCCTGTTTCATTCTTGTAACTTTAGAGAGGCCATTAAACTCTCATGGCCATTGTTTATTTGTGGTTCTCACCTCTGCCTTTGTCTCCAAAGTGTGTGTGTGTGTGTGTGTGCTTCACACCTTCTATGTGAGTCACTGTACAGATAGTTTAGGCTTGGTGTTTTTACTTTACAGTAATGTTGTTCTGTAAATGGTCAACTAATTCTGTGTGTCTTACCATAATATATCTCTTTATTTTACTCACCGCAGAGGATTTGGATGATGACGTTTGGGAGCCACCCCTCCCCAGTAAGCGCCCCCACCGGTCAAGGTCTTCACCATGTCTGGTGGTTCTACATCCACTTTTTAATAGACCTCTTGAAAAAGAAAATAGGGGCTTGTGGCATCATTCATACTAACAGAATCGGTTTCCCCAAGACCAAGGTAAACAACATGACAAAGACAGTGGAGAGGGGGACCATACGTTGGATCAGGACTAACACGCTGCTTTTTGTGAAATGGAAGGACACTAGGGCAGTAACCATGCTCACCACACAGCATAAGGCCTTTAATAACGACCATGTCTCAAGGGTGAAAAAGGAAGAATGTCCCCGTTTCTGTGAAGGAGTACAATGACAGCATGCTAGCATGGGGTGTGCCGACCTATCTGATGCTCCTCCACAAGACCAGGAAGTGGTATAAGACTTTTTGTTAACTTTGTGGACATTGCTACAGTAAATGCTTTCATTCTCCACAAGCAAAAGGTCAAACCCCTCTCTCCCGGTTGGCTTTCCAAGAGCAGCTGGTGTTGGAAATGGCTAAATTGGGGGCCCAAAGCAACCTCACAATCGTCACAAGACCCCCCACTCAAGGTGAGTGCCACTATCAAACATGCATGCCAAAAGACAAAAGGAAGAACTGCAAGTATTGCACAAAACACGGGGGATGGGGGGGTTTGAAGCAGTCCCTCTATCGCAACATACACAAGCTACGGTGAATATAACATCTAATCATCTACACCTGGGATGTAAAACCAACACGAATGTCATTTGTAAATAGTTTAGGATATTTATATTTTTGCACTTTTTTTTTTTTATGAAGGACACGTGTAACCAAGTTTGTGTTTGATAAGACATTTTTATATATTTATGTACAGTAGCAGTCAAAAGTTTGCACACCTACTCATTCAAGGGTTTTTCTCTATTTTGACTATTTTCTACATTGTAGAATAATAGTGGAGACATCAAAACTATGAAATAACACCGAATCATGTAGTGACAAAAAGTGTTTCACAAATCAAAATGTATTTTCCATTTGAGATTATGCAAAGTAGCCACCCTTTGCCTTGATAGCATTGCACACGCTTGGCATTCTCTCAACCAGCTTCACCTGGAATGCTTTTTCAACAGTCTTGAAGGAGGTCCCACATATGCTGAGCACTTGTTGACTGCTTGTCCGTCACTCTGCAGTCTCTCAATCCCATTTTTTTCTGATATTTTTCACTTGTTGTGGAAGCCATCTGATGTGTTTCCAGCTCTGGGCATCAATAATTCACACTGATGGCTTTCAAAATAAAAATGGTTATTTTGTGCGTGCTTGATCTTGTGTATTCTGAACTATGTAAGGGTGTATATGACACAGGAGGTTGGTGGCACCTTAATTGGGGAGGATGGGATTGTGGTAATGGCGGAAGCGGAATTAGCGGAATGGTAAATATATCAAACACATGGTTTCCATGTGTTTTAATGCGCTCTGTTCTAGCCATTATTATGAGCCGTCCTCCCCTCAGCAGCCTCCACTGGTATGCAAGCACACTCGTTCGGTTTGCCTACCCGAACTCGTCAGGAAGCCTAGCGGTTACGAGCATTGGGCCACTGACCGAAAGGTAGCTGGTTTGAATCCCAGAGCCGGCAAAGTGGAGCACGGTAAGGCAATTAACCCCCAACAAACTGTTCCCTCTCTGATTCCCAGGGGTTGGGTTAAATGCTGAAGACACATTTCAGTTGAATGCTTTCAGTTGTGCAACTGACTAGGTTACCACTAATGAGCGACAGACGGTAGCCACAGCCTGTTAGGAAAGAAAAACTTTGGCCATAGTGTGAAAATGAACCTTTTTAGCTTTATACAGTTAAATACTTTAAAAACATTGAATCATCACAACCACTTACATGTATCTTACCTTACGCTACCTTACCCGTCACCTTACCAGAACCTTACCTTACCTGTACGTTACATGTATCTTGCGCTACCTTACCTGTATGTTACATGTATCTTACGTTACCTTACCTGTACGTTACATGTATCTTACGCTACCTTACCTGTATGTTACATGTATCTTACGCTACCTTACCTGTATGTTACATGTATCTTACGCTACCTTAACTGTACGTTACATGTATCTTACGTTACCTTACCTGTACCTTTCCGTACCTGTACCTTACCTGTATCTTTCTGTACTATACCTGTACCTTACCTGTATCTTTCCGTACCTTACCTGTATCTTTCCGTACCTTACCTGTATCTTTCCGCACCTTACCTGTATCGTGCCCAACCGTACCTTCTTTTTTTATGTGTATTTTATTACGGATCCCCATTAGGCAATTACATACAAAATAAAACTACATCACACAACACGTTATTACACAGTACAATACCACAACATATCTACAGTACCAAATCCATAATACAGCAATATTACAATGTACGAGTGTGTCTTCACAGTCTGCACTGTTCCATAAGGTGTAGTTTAAAAAAAATCTGATTTTATTGCTTGCATTTTTTTATTCATGAGTTACTTGATGTGAAATAGAGTTCTTTGCTGCTCTGTTCTGGCCAACTGTAATTTGCCTATGTCCCTCTTAGTGGCACTTGATCATGTGACTGGGCAGTAGTCCAGGTGCAACAACTAGGGCCTGTAGGACTTTGGTTGATAGTGATGTCAAGAAAGCAGAGAAGCACTTTATTATGGACAGACTTCTCCCCATTTTAGCTACCGTTGCATCAATATGTTTTGACCATGACAGTTTTACAATCCAGGGTTGCACCAAGCCGTTTAGTCTCCTTCAACTTGCTGAATTTCCACATTATTCATTACAAGACTTGGTTGAGGTTTAGTGAATGATTTGTCCCAAATACAATGCTTTTAGTTTTTTCATTTTATATTTCGGACCATCTTATTGAACAGTTAATGAAATGGCTACACATACTATTTACATTGACCCCCTTTATTATATATCTGTTTTATTTGGGAAAATGCGAGGTATTGATGGCAATGTTTGTTTGTTGTTGGTGGGGATTTTCTCTTGCATTCTTCTCGTGCGTGCCTTTACTTCTCACAAGGGAACAACCACACTCATTGTGGCTTTGAATGTTGCCATGTTTCTCGTGGGCATTGATTTGCACCAAGTTTGCGTGGATATAAAGGATGTGCCCTGGGGAATGCCTGACTCTACCTAGATTATGTTGGAGAGGCTTCCATTAAAGAACACCCTCTGTTCTGTTAGATGGGTAACACGATATAGCAGCAGATGTAAAGCCATAATACACATTTTTTCAGCATCAGATTATGATCAATGTCAAAAGCTTCACTGAAATCAAACTAAACAGCTCGCACAATCCACTTATCAATTTCCTTCAGCCAATCATCAGTCATTTGTGTAAGTGCCATACATGTTAAGTGCTCTTCCCTATAAGCGTGCTGAAAATATTGTTAATTTGTTTGTGAAATAGCATTGAATCTGGTCTAACACCATTTTTCCCAAAAGTTTAGTAAGGGTTGGTAACGTGCTGATTGGTCAGCTGTTTGAGCCAGTAAAGGGTGCTTTGCTATTCTTGGGTAGTGCAATGACTTGCTTCCTTCCAGGTCTGTAGGCGTAGATGAAAGATTTGGTAATATAGTCCGTTATCATCCTCAGTAATTTTCCATTGAAGTTTTCAGACCCAGATGGCTTTCCATTGTTGTTTTTCACCTCTTCCATACTCACTTTATGGAATTTAAAATTACAATTATTGTCTTTCATAATTTGGTCAGTTATGCATGTAGGTCAGAATTTTGTTGTTGACATGTCATGCCTAAGTTTACTAATCTTGCCAATGAAAAGGTAGCTAGATCTGCAAGACCTGGAGCAGCCAATGAAAAGGTAGCTTTCTGGAGCAGTTACCTCACCCGTACCAAAATATGCAAAAGGGGAGTTTCTTTATTTTGCATATTGTGTGTTGTTAATGAGTGATTATTCTCCGGCAGTAGCCTTCTTACCTATGTGTGTCTGCATGTATATCCCACCCCTGGTCATGTGACTTGGTCAACTTTCTGCTTGGCTTACACTGTGAAAGGGTGAAACGGTCTCTTAACCCATGGTGAATCAGCTCCACAGGTACTTTACTTTTAAAGCTTCAGTTTAACTGTGTTTATGTAAGAAGTGCCTGTTACTTACAGATGTCAATGAACGGATCTTGAACTTGTCTGTAAGAGTTTGGTAGCTGACAATGTCACAATTTGATGCACACACTTAAATGGGGCCGTGAGTTGTGATTCTAGGTGGCCAGATAGCTACCAACAATGACAAACTGCGATGTGGGGAATCATAGTTTCATCTTGTTCTTAATACCATGTCCTGTTTGGTAATATGCTAATATGGCAAAAAATTCTAGCTGGCTAGCTAACCAACAACTGTAACAATGTGTTTGAGACAAAAGTGCTCATTGTGCAAATGTATTTATGTTTTCAATAACCATTGGAGACTAAATATAGTTTACATGTCAACAACCCAGTCTGTTTAATTTGAAGGAATATTAGGCCAACTTCATGATTAACAAATGTATTCTGTATTTAAAAGCTTAAAAACATGCATGTACAAATGGTGCGACATCTACAATTAGTTTTCTAAAATGTAACACCTTTTGTGATCATAAACCCAGAGCCGTATGCTGTATGACGGAAACACTGAGCCTCAGAGGAAAAATTAAACAATTTGTGTAGAGCTTTGCAATTGGTTGGTTCTGATCATATCCAAGTAGGAATCTCATCTCCCCCCAACTCTACCACCCCTCCTAAGCGACAACAACACTTCTACTTCCAGCCTATATATATACATACTATATGCAGGTTACAGACACACGTCTATTTTACAATACTTATCTTTTGTGTGTTTTTAGTCCCATCCTTCAGCTACCCTCGACAACTCGACAATCTCTGAAGACCATCCAGTTTTGATTTCTATTTGCCATATTTTTTAACTTTGCTGTGATGCCCCATAGTTGCGCACACATCGGTTTTGTTGCTAAACAACCAACCCGTCTGCTGTTTTAGATGCATATTTTATACAGTGCATTTGGAAAGTATTCAGACCACTTGACTTTTTCCACATTTTGTTACGTCACAGCCTTATTCAAACATGTATTTAAATTAAAAAAGACTTGAAATTGAGCTCAGGTACATCCTGTTTCCATTGATCATTCTTGAGATGTTTCTACAACTTGATTGGAGTCCACCTCTGGTAAATTAAATTGATTGGACATGATGTCTATATAAGGTCCCACAGTTGACAGTGCATGTCAGAGCAAAAACCAAGCCACGAGGTCAAAGGAATTGTCCGTAGAGCTCCGCGACAGGATTGTGTTGAGCCACAGATCTGAGTAAGGGTACCAAAATATTTCTGCAGCATTTAAGGACTCCAAGAACAACACAGTGGTCTCCATAATTCTTAAATGGAAGATGTTTGGAACTGGCAAGGCTCTTCCTTGAGCTGGCCAATTGTGGGAGGAGGGCCTTGGTCAGGGAGGTGACCAAGAGCCTGACGCGAACTCTGACAGAGCTCTAGCGTTCCTCTGTGGAGATGGGAGAACCTTCCAGAAGGACACTGATCTCTACAGCACTCCACCAATCAGGCCTTTATGGTAGTGGCCAGACGGAAGCCACTCCTCAGTAAAAGGCACATGACAGCCCGCTTGAAGTTTGACGAAAGGCACCTAAAGGACACTCGGGCCATGAGAAATAAGAGTCTCTGGTCTGATGAAACCAAGATTGAACTATGGCCTAAATGCCAAGTGTCTGGAGGAAACCTGGCACCCTCCCTACGGTGAAGTGGCAGAATCATCCCTATGGTGGTGGCAGCATCATGCAGTGGGGATGTTTTTCAGCATCAGGAACTACTGGGAGACTAGTCAGAATCAAGGGAAAGATGAATGGAGCAAAGCACAGAGATCCTTGATGAAAACCTGCTCCAGAGCGCTCAGGACCTCAGACTGGGGTGAAGGTTCAGCTTCCAACAGGACAACGACCCTAAGCACACAACCAAGACAATGCAGAAGTGGCTTCAGGGACAAGTCTCAATGTCCTTGAGTGGCCCAACCAGAGCTCGGACTTGAATCCAGAGAGACCTGAGAACAGCGGTTCAGCAACGCTTCCCATCCAACCTGACAGAGCTTGAGAGGATCTGCAGAACAGAATGGGAGAAAATCTCCAATTACAGGTGTGCCAATCTTGTAGTTTCATACCCAAGAAGACTCAATGCTGTAATTGCTGCCAAAGGTGCTTCAACAAAGTACTGCTTAAAGGGTCTGAATACTTAAGTAAACGGTACCGGAGTGCCAAGTCTAGGTCCAAGAGGCTTCTAAACAGCTTCTACCCCCCAAGCCATAAGACTCCTTAACATCTAGGCAAATGGCTACCCAGACTATTTGCATTGCCCCTCGCCCTCTTTACACCACTGCTACTCTTTGTTGTCGTCTATGCATAGCAACTTTAATAACTCTACCTACGTGTACATACTACCTCAACTAACCGGTGCCCCCCTGTATATAGTCTCACTATTGTTATTTTACTGCTTCTCTTTAATTACTTGTTACTTTTATCTCTTGTTCTTATTTGTATTTTTTTTTTAACTGCATTGTTTGTTAGAGGCTCGTAAGTAAGCGTTTCACTGTAAGGTCTACACTACACCTGTTGTATTCGGCACATGTGACCAATAAACATTTTATTTGATATTTCAGTTTAATTTTGAATCAATTTGCATACATTTCTAAAAAAGTTTTTCTTTGTCATTATGGGGTATTGTGTGTGTGTAGATGAGGGGAAAACACAAATCAATACATTTTATAATAAGACTGCAACGTAACAAAGGGGAGTGGGAGGAGAGAGGGAGTGGAAAGTCTAGGGGTCTGAATACTTTCTGAATGCACTGTACGGATATTTACCAGAAATGTTCATTTAGTAGCTATTTTAGTGTTCACATACATTTATGAAGCATACTGTTTTTTTTTGCCAGCACCATGCTCCAATACACTGAGCCATCTGAACCAGGACCAGAACTAAGTCTGTAATGTTTCACAGATGTGTTGTGCAACTCACCACTTGTCTTCGTTCCAACTCCTCCAGTTCATTACATGGCCGGTCTGGTTTTGTTTAGTCCGCCACCACTCCGACTGTTGTCTCTGGATGCCTGAGAGGAGTTTTGTCTCGACGTTCCGAAAATATATTCCCCCAGTCTTGTTTGGGTTCTAACTACTATAAGTTACAGTTTTTAGTTTAGTTTTTCATATAACAAAAGCTCATCTGTCTGTGTTGTGTTTGTTAGGATTTGATTAAAGCACCTGATTTGAATCTTTGCTCTCTCTTTAATGCTATCTCTTTCCACTACCTCTCTCCTTCGTCTCCAGTTGAACAGATCTCTCCATTTCCTGGATGACAGGAGTCCCCAGCGTCCGTTCTTCATCATGTTGTCCCCTCCCGCCCCTCACTCCCCCTGGACCGCCGCCCCTCAGTATGAGAAAAACTTTACAGATGTCAAAGCCCCCCGGGATGGTAGCTTTGACAAACCCGGGAAGGATAAACACTGGTTGTTGCGCCAGCCTAGCAACCCCATGCCCAGCACCTCCCTGAACTTCCTGGATAATGCCTACAGGAAAAGGTACAGCCAATCAAATCATCCTGAAACACTTTTCATAATACACCCAGCTAATCAAATCACTGTACTCCATCGCAATAAACCTCTTGTAATACCTGGATACAATTGTAGCAAAATACAAAATAGTTCTCATCTCAAGTCTCTGATTAACCTGTAATGTTTGTAATTCCCCTCCCGTACTGCAGGTGGCAGACCCTGCTGTCAGTGGATGACATGGTGGAGGCGCTGGTCAAGAAACTAGAAGGGCTGAAGGAGCTCAACAACACCTACATCTTCTACACTTCTGACAATGGCTACCACACCGGTAAGTGTGGGTGTATGTGTCTGTCTTCCTGCTTATATTTGGTTTCTGTTTGTTTCACACCTGCAGTGACCCCCTTCCTGTGGTTGATGTAACAGTTCAACTTCACAGCTCGACTTCACAACAAACAGACCCCTAGTATCAACTTCACATTTGTCAAGCTACGTTTGGGAAACGTAATGAAATCCCCAGTTTTCTGTATCAGGATATGTCACCACTCTCAACAGAAATGTTCTATAGTAATGTATTCTAGTGGCATTATTCTGTGCCTTTTTATGTTCTCTGTCTTCCAGGTCAATTCTCTTTGCCCATTGACAAGAGACAATTGTACGACTTTGATATCAGGATCCCTCTCATGGTACGTGGGCCAGGCATCAAACCCCAACAGACACTCCTGGTGAGTCCCTAGCTCCATTTATCTATCTATCTATCAATCCACTTATTATCCATCAACCACACATCCATCCATGCTCTCATTCCACTTTTCCATCCATACTTACCTATGTGTGTGTGTTCCTCCAGGCCCCGGTGTTGAACATAGACCTGGCTCCCACTTTTCTGGACATCTCAGGACTCAACCTCTCCTTTGTTAATATGGATGGACAGTCCTTCCTCTCTCAGATGGTGAGCTAAATGTCTGTCTACCTCTATCTTTTGTCTCGGAGTGTTTTGGATTGACAGTCCTTCCTCTCTAATGGTCAATTAGGTTACTTATTGTTCCCTCTGTCCATTTATCATCTTTGTCTGTCTGTGTGTCTGCAGGTTATCAATGCACCTCTCTCAATGTAATAGTCTGTCCATCTGATTCTGTCTCTTTGTAGGCCCCTGAGCTGCGTAACGGTACAGCTCGCCCCTACTTCCTGGTAGAGTACACAGGAGAGGGACACCTTGACCCTGACCCCGCTTGCCCTAAACTGGGCCCTGGTCTGTCAGTGAGTTACCCCTTTACAATATCCTTGTTACCATTTTACAATGAACTAATGTAATTGCCCTGTTCCCCTACCCTTCATAACCATTGCTCCTACCCTCCACCAGCAGTTGCCTGACTCTTTAAGTACTGTACATTATTCCTGTAGTAGAGGCAATAGTCCCACTGAAGTGCAGCTCTATGTCTTGGAGGAATGCAAAATGTCTCTCTTGTTGTTCTTTGCTCCAGCAATGTTTCCCAGACTGTGTGTGTGAGGATGCCTACAACAACACCTATGCCTGTGTTAGGACCCTGGCTGAACACAACCTGCAGTACTGCGAGTTTGCAGACACTGAGGTGTGTGGGCATGTGCATTTTATGTTTTTATGACTTACAGTAGCAGTTTTGTCTGTTAGTAGTTTTATGCAGAGCCATATATGTAAAGACTGTATATGGCTCTGTTTTATGTACTGTTTTTAAATGAACTTTGGAAGTGTACTACCTAGCTTATGTAGTACATGTTGTCTTGTTTCTATGGATTTTAATGAGTAATTGACCTCTCAATCTGTTTTCTCTCTTGCTTTTTCTCTCTCTCCTCAGTCATTTGTTGAGGTATATAACTTGACCTCTGACCCACACCAATTGGAGAACATTGTTAAGAAGGTTGACCCCACCCTCCTCCAGGCCATGAACCAACGGCTGATCAAGCTGCAGTCATGCGAGGGCGACAGCTGCCGTGCCACCAAGATATAACCAGTCACACTGCAAGCAGGGTGGGACCATAGCCTAGTGCCAACGTCCAATCCCAAATTTACCCCATAGCCCCTTATCCATATGCAACCAAATGTAGATCTGAAAGGTATTAACAATATGGCGATGAGCTTGTTTGAGAACATACAAAACGCCTCGAAAGCAGTAGGTGACGGTTGGGAGGTACATCTGTGACCACAATGTTGGACACCATCAGAGGTTTTCCCAAAGCACGGCTCATATCAATATGGCTGTCAATGTTTAGAAAATCCCAATAGAATATGAAAATAAGGTCCACATGGATATATTTGGCATGATATTCACCAGATTGCTTGTGGCGTAATGCTCCTTTTTAGATCTACACAAGTGCTTAGGAGCGAGGGCTAGAGAGGTCGATTTGGGATTGGACAAATGCTGTCTGAGTATAATTAGCATAGTGAGCACTGTTCCACCTGAACTGTGCTGATGTTTCACTCTGTGGATGGACTAACCCAAACTCTACCTACCCTCAGTCCATCCACATACTGTGATGTTATTGTGTTGGCAGGCATGTTGCACTGTATAGACAGACTCCTTGGGTGTGTTCCAGAGACACATTTTACATGCAGATGATGATGATAATTTGGTGGGTGCTTATATTTGTCCTATTTCACTCATTGTATTATACGCATGTGTGAATTGGAATTTAAGGAACCACATCAGTATGTTCTAATAAGAAAATATATGCAGAAAATGTAACTGGAACACACTGTTTATCATGATTATGTTCTTTATATCTGAGTACAGGGTCTGGCATCCAATCAACCTTTTTCTCACTAGCCAGAGCCAATCAGAAGTCAGTGTCATTACCACCGAAAGGAAGCGGTTGCAATAGCAATGTAGAGGTTTTGACCCAATTTAGCCCAAGGTTTCCCGGAGTAGGATGATGAAGTCCCTAGACACCGATCTGTTATCCCCCCCCCCCCTCAATGCTTTTCACCATCAATCCCATTTAGCCAACCTGCCTTTCCCCTTGCTTTATGGTCTTGTTCACACTGTGGGTGGCGAAGTGGCTACTTCTCGCCCAATGGAATGATTTCCCTGTTTGCCACTCGCTGTATGTATGGAGCATAAGGAAGACGAGAGCTGTGTTTTACATTTTAGTCTATGAGCACTTTTCCAGGGAAAGAGAGGTGAAAGAAGGGAAAACTGAACGAGCCTGTTCCTTCAGAATGTGAGCCCAGAGGACAAGTGGTATTTGTCCTATCTTTGCTGTTTGTGTGCCTCCCAACCTGCCTCACAATAAGCTGTACTTTCTTCCATTTAGTGTGCACTTGTTGACTTCGTGGATTTCAAAGTAAATTACTGGTATTATAAGACATTAACTCCCTTTAGTCCATGTCTATACTGATCCAATGGTATTAAATGTATGGGAAGGAGTGTACAAGTGCACACTTTAGAAGAAAGAACAGATTGGGACACAGGCAAGGTGTCTGAGAATGTGAAGTTTACTGTCTGTGTAAACAAAATGTTCTACAATGAGTGATACAGTCTGAGTATTAACCATTATAGCCATGAGACCCTTTTTTTCCAAAATAAATCAAGAGGGACATTTTCCTAGATGTAGATCAGACAAATGTTATTCGTGTGGAATCGTTTTAATTGTTTTGAAAAATCAATGTGGCCTTACAGACAGGAATATATCACTGATATTTAAGGGAATTGTTCATACTCTAACCTTTGATATGGACGAAGATGATGTAATCTGTGTGCCTTGTCTTTTTGCACTGAAGCAGCTTTTTAATGCTTTGTTCAATGTGACCGCGTCATGAGAAATCAATAAACGAAAAAGCATTCCACTGAGTTTTTCATAAGTCCATTTAACTCCAACACATGATTTACAAGTAGTGAATAGTTCTAGACTGGAATGGAATCCAATTCAAAGAGGAGATGGGAAAAACAATGGGGCCTGTTCAGGAGGGTGCAATGTGTTACAGAATGCTCTGGAAAATGTAAGGTCTGGCTGTCAATACCAGCACCTATGGAGCACATACCTACCACTAACTACGTGGGTTTGAATCTGACACAATGCCTATTTGTGACACGCTTTCCTACCTTTCTCCTTCCTTCTCCTTAAAATGTACTATGTTGGAACAGATTGTCTGCCGTGTAGGATAGACGCGTGTCACTTGTATACATTAGATTTATTTTCACCCAGTTGACGTTTCACCTGACTGAATACACAGGTGTACTGCTGTTAACCTGAAGATAACACTATCTGGTAGTCTGTCTATTCCTACTGTGAAGAGCCAACTCCAAGGCACACACTCAATAGTTGGTTTCCACACACTGTAGATAGAGATGAATAGACTCATTCAAATACCATTTATTTTTTACAACTGTACGGTGGTGAGTTTCCCCAAAATAGTCCTGTATGACAAGTCTTGAAAGTCAAATCTGTTAGCAATTCCTGTCTGAGGTACTTGTAGACAGCCTTATCCTCCAGGGTCTGTACCTCCATCTTAACAGGACACTTGTAGAAGTGAGAGCAGTGTCTCCGTGTAGCCAATCAGGAAGTAGAACTTCTGTGAAGGGAATTTCTGCAGCATCAGGGTACACCCCACCAGCATGTTGCCTCGTCGCTTTATCACAATCTCATTGGCCAGGCAGTTATTGAAAGTTCCCGAAGAGGAAACGTCGTACAAACGTCGTCTTCCACAGTACGATCTGATGCTCCTCCCTCTCCCTGTAGGTTACCTAGGAGATAAAGAACGGGATGGAGGGAGAAAGGTTAGGTCTCCTTTGACACACAATGATCAAGTTGGTCAGCATTTCTATCTGATCACTATGGTTAGTCTGTAACCTAGCCCAGCGTATTGACAGTAACTTTGCTAATAGCTATACACCGAGTTATCTTGTACAAGGTCAGATACGTGGGGGAAACTAGACAATGACTCACTAGTGTGCTGGGAGAGCCAGCCCTTGCGGTGTCCTATGTGGTGGGGGTGGAGTGCTTGCTCATAGGTTAGTGGTCGGTCTCCTTTCCCCACCCGAATACAAGCGATTCTGACAACACAAAAGGGAAAGTACCAGATGCCAAGTTGGAGGCTATCTTTTTAGCAGCCAGTGAGTGAGGCAATAGTCAATGGCTTTAACCGTCAGGTTGAATACATACCTTGCAGCATGCTGCAGTGACATGAAGTGCTCGTGTTGCAGAGTTATTGTATATCGAAGTGCCGACTCTGGCAAGCGCGTTCTGTGGGGCAAAGGTGTGAAAACAAAGACGAGAGCAACTGCCAAGTAACATTGGCTGCTATATAATTGGCTAGCCAGAAACACGCTGTTTGTCAAAGCCTCGCCCACGTATCAAAATAACTGGTCATGGTTAGAATATATCACAACACTTTTTAAAGTAGAATAATCTCAAACAGTTATTGAACTAATGTCAACATGTTTGTCACCGATATCACACTCTGACAACTCAAGGAAGCAGACATTTTGACTGATGAAAGGGTTTGTGGGAAGAGACCGACATTAGTCGTTCTCATTGTATCAAGATGTACAATTATATAAACACCAATTACATTTTGTTATTGACTATATACATTGATATGGATGCATTATATTCAACACAATGTATTGTATTAGAAAACCGTGTTTTCACATAGGAACCTTATTTTGCGGGTGGTGGTGTTACCTTGGGGACAATTTTCAGTTCGTACCTAAAAATCAAAATAGCTATCCAGCTAGCTTGGGAGCTCAAACTCAACGGACAACTAAACATTTTTGCGATAAAGATACATTTATTGAAATACAATAGTATTTTGCGTCAAGTTTCAACAGTTTGACAAATTACGCAGAAAGTTTAAAATCTACAATGGCGTCGCCCATGGAAATGACAGAGTTGTACGACAACGCTTTGCTTGGAATCTTGCAGCATGTTGGAAACATCCAGAATTTCCTTCAGGTCTACTTCGGCTTCCTGTACCGCAAGACAGACTTTTACCGTCTGCTGTCAACCCCCAACGACCGTATGGGCTTCCCTCCAGGGGTGGCCGAGAAAATGGTCCTAAAGGTAGCACATTTAGCTTACTTACATCTGTAGCTAGCTGTAGCTGTGTTAGCCGATTAGGCTAGCCATTTTGCCCCCTAGAATGTTCGGAAGGTAGTTGGTACCATGGTGCTCAATAGAACTAATTGGAGCTGGCAGGGTGAAAATGCCTTAAAACAAGGCCTGTTTTTTCGTGATTACTTCAAAACTACAGCAACCAGCTGTGCAATCTGGTTTCCGAGCCGGTCACGGGTGCACCTCAGCCACGCTCAAAGTACTAAACGATATCATAACCGCCATCGATAAAAGACAGTACTGTGCCGCCGTCTTCATCGACCTGGCCAAGGCTTTCGAGTCTGTCAATCACCATATTCTTATCGTCAGACTCAGTAGCCTCGGTTTTTCTAATGACTGCCTTGCCTGGTTCAACTACTTTGCAGACAGAGTTCAGTGTGTCAAATCGGAGGGCATGTTGTCCGGTCCTCTGGCATGTTGTCCGGTCCTCTGGCATGTTGTCCGGTCCTCTGGCATGTTGTCCGGTCCTCTGGCAGTCTCTATGGGGGTGCCACAGGGTTCAATTCTCGGGCCGACTCTTTTCTCTGTATATATCAATGATGTTGCTCTTGCTGCGGGCGATTCCCTGATCCACCTCTACGCAGACGACTCCATTCTGCATACTTCTGGCCCTTCCTTGGACACTGTGCTATCTAACCTCCAAACGAGCTTCAATGCCATACAACACTCCTTCCGTGGCCTCCAACTGCTCTTAAACGCTAGTAAAACCAAATGCATGCTTTTCAACTGTTCGCTGCCTGCACCCGCACGCCCGACTAGCATCACCACCCTGGATGGTTCCGACCTAGAATATGTGGACATCTATAAGTACCTAGGTGTCTGGCTAGACTGTAAACTCTCCTTCCAGACTCATATCAAACATCTCCAATATAAAATCAAATCTAGAGTCTGCTTTCTATTCCGCAACAAAGCCTCCTTCACTCACGCCGCCAAACTTATCCTAGTAAAACTGACTATCCTACCGATCCTCGACTTCGGCGATGTCATCTACAAAATAGCTTCCAATACTCTACTCAGCAAACTGGATGCAGTCTATCACACTGCCATCCGTTTTGTTACTAAAGCACCTTATACCACCCACCACTGCGACCTGTATGCTCTAGTCGGCTGGCCCTCGCTACATATTCGTAGCCAGACCCACTGGCTCCAGGTCATCTACAAGTCCATGCTAGGTAAAGCTCCGCCTTATCTCAGTTCACTGGTCACGATGGCAACACCCACCCGTAGCATGCGCTCCAGCAGGTGTATCTCACTGATCCTCCCTAAAGCCAACACCTCATTTGGCCGCCTTTCGTTAAAGTTCTCTGCTGCCTGTGACTGGAACTAATTGCAAAAATCGCTGAAGTTGGAGACTTTTATCTCCCTCACCAACTTCAAACATCTGCTATCTGAGCAGCTAACCGATTGCTGCAGCTGTACATAGTCCATTGGTAAATAGCCCACCCAATTTACCTACCTCATCCCCATACTTTTTATATTTATTTACTTTTCTGCTCTTTTGCACACCAGTATCTCTACCTGTACATGACCATCTGATCATTTATCACTCCAGTGTTAATCTGCAAAATTGTAATTATTCGCCTATCCCCTCATGCCTTTTGCACACAATGTATATAGACTCTTTTTTTTCTACTGTGTTATTGACTTGTTAATTGTTTACTCCATGTGTTGTTGTCTGTTCACACTGCTATGCTTTATCTTGGCCAGGTCGCAGTTGTAAATTAGAACTTGTTCTCAACTAGCCTAACTGGTTAAATAAAGGTGAAATAAAAAAATTATGGTAATATTATGAAACTGGGCTCCACTGCGGATACAATGATCTAGTTTTTATCAGTAAAAAAAGCTTTGCTAAAAATGTAATGTGTCCATCTTATCCATAGACCTCTGCTCAATATAGACTTAATTTTTAAACGTACACTCAGTAGTATGACATCAGCATAAACAACGGGTCGATTTACCAACAACATCAACAGATGGTGCTTTCAAGACAACAGGGAACTCTAGAACTTTAGAAAGATGCCCGAGTTTCCGACTAGGAATTCCGAGTCAAGTGGTCTTGAACAAGGGCCTGCTCCAGGCATAAGCAACCGCGCTTATTGAACTCAGTCTTGATCTCAACTTACTGTTGAGAGTTAGACTAGTAGAATACATAAGGTGCAAGTTCAAAATTTGGTTGTGCATCAACAATTTTTCTCATGTTATGTCGGTCACTTAGTCACTCAATTAGCCATGTCAGCTAAACATTTTTAGATTGGTAAATTAATCTAGCCAGCTATCTAAACTTCTAGTAATCATTGCCAAATACCGACCTGTCATGCAGGGCATGTGCCCAGGGCCCTGACCTCCAGGGGGACCCATTGATTTTGTTAGTCACTCTCTCTCAGGTATCATTATCATGGCATGGTAAAATGTGTAGAATTGCGGGAAATTAGTTAGGGGTGTGGGCCCTGGAGGTCAGGCGCCCTGCGTGACCGGATGGTATTTGGCTATGATTGCTACAGTTGTTTTGAATGTGGCATATGACCCACCCTTAACGTAGTTGCCAACAGTCAGATATATCCGTTTTCAGGGATTCAGCAGATATGGGAACTCTGCTCATGCATTTTCTTTTACGCCTGCTATGATAGGTTAACAGTGACCTAATCTGTCAAGACTACCATTGTTGGCATCTCTCCTTGCGTCTAAACTCGTATGGGAAGAGATGTTAGTCTGATGTTAGGCTGATTTGGTTATAAGTTGGGATGTCGTCCCCTTTTCTATGATGATGCCATCTTGCAGACTACCTTTGAGGTGCACAAAAAGTGATTAGGGGGTTGATTATGGACTTAGCTCGTCATGTCTCTGTTATTCTCCACAGTCCTTCCGTCTGTTTGAGCATGTGGCTGAGCAGGACAGAGAGAGGCAACAGAGGGAGCTGCAGCAGAGACAGGAGGCCAGGATGGTGCCCCCCGCGGTGCAGGAGCTGGAGTTGCAGGCCACTGAGCAGCCAGAGGAGCCGAGGGGGGAGACGACAGAGCCTGATGCCCAGAGAGAGAGCTCTGACTCAGCTTCTGGAGAGCCCAGTGCAGCCTCGTGCACTACCTCCTCCAGCCAAGCCTCTTCCAGCCAAGCTCCAGACTCTATTCCACAGCCCCATTGCAGCAGTGTGGCCCAGCAGTCATCACATGGAGACCATGCAGCAGCCTGTTCAGCATCTACAGAGTTAGTATTGTACTGCCTCTCTTGGCCATGCCAGTATGACTGGTTCTTTCTCTGAGATTTTTCAATGCTTTAGAAAAGGGTCCACAAAGTTACACAAAACAGGTCCACAACTGTTAAAACCTTTTATAGATGGGACATTTACATATTTGCTGAAATGCTTTACAGATACATGTTGGCAGTTTTGAATTTGGTAGAATTTCCTTAGTGGCAACTCTAAAACCCACCCTAATACCAACCCTTGTATCGAGTGCTTCTTCCACTGTGTGTGTGTGTCAGTGGTCAGGTGGTGCAACAGGCCAGTCCAGATAGTTACAATGGGGCGGTGAGGGACACCTACAGCTGGTCTCAGGATTACACCGATGTTGAGGTCCGGGTCCACGTTCCCAAGACCGTCGTCAAGGGCAGACAGGTGAACACGGCCACCACAGGGCTCCTCTTTCTACATATTTCAACCTTTTAAAAGCAAATCCTTCATGTTTATAAATGCCTGTTTGAATTATTATGATGTGATGAGTTTTCTGTGGCCAGTTTATTCTCGAGTTTAACATTTCTCCTGGGGTTGTACCATGTAATGTTTGTGAAGTACTCATGCTTTAACTTCTCTTTGTGTGTGTCCGTGCCAGGTGTGTGTGAACATGCAGCCGGGCAGTGTGCGTGTGTGTTTGAAAGAGGAGGCAGGAGAGACGGTCCTGATGGAAGGAGAGCTCACACATAAGATCAACACTGAGAACTCACTATGGAGCCTGGAGCCTGGATGTTGTGTGGTGGTGAGTGACACACACACACACCTACAAATTTATCTAGACACACTCACTCACTGACACAGCCTTCCTCCCTCTCCCTGTAGTTGTCTCTCAGTAAGAGTGGGGAGGTCTGGTGGAGTGCTGTGTTGAAAGGGGAGAAGGAGATTGATGTGAACCAGATCAACAGAGAGCGCTCCATGGCCACGGTGGATGAGGAGGAGCATGCCGTGCTGGACAGACTCACCTTCGACTACCACCAGAAACTACAGGGCAAGCCCCAGAGCCACGAGATGGTGAGAGCACACACACACATGCACAAGAGTGGACACACACACACGTAAACACGCATACACTACCATCAAACTAACCTAAGCCTCATGATGTTGAGAAGGGTATACAGTTGAAGTCGGAAGTTTACATGCACTTAGGTTGGAGTCATTAAAAGTTGTTTTTCAACCACTCCACAAATTTCTTGTTAACAAACTTTTGGCAAGTCGGTTAGGACATCTACTTGGTGCATGACACAAGTCATTTTTCCAACAATTGTTTATAGACAGATTATTTCACTTATAATTCACTGTATCACAATTCCAGTGGGTCAGAAGTTTACATACACTAAATTGACTGCTTTTAAACAGCTTGGAAAATTCCAGAAAATGATGTCATGTCTTTAGAAGCTTCTGATAGGCTAATTGACATCATTTGAGTCAATTGGAGGTGTACCTGTGGATGTATATCAAGGCCTATCTTCAAACCCAGTGCCTCTTTGCTTGACATCATGGGAAAATCAAAAGAAATCAGCCAAGACCTCAGGAAAAAAAATTGTAGACCTCCACAAGTCTCGTTCATCCTTGGGAGCAATTTCCAAACGCCTGAAGGTACCACGTTCATCTGTACAACCAAACGTACACAAGTATAAACACCATGGGACCACGCAGCCGTCATACCACTCAGGAAGGAGACACGTTCTGATTCCTAGAGATGAACGTACTTTGGTGCGAAAAGTGCAAATCAATCCCAGAACAACAGCAAAGGACCTTGTGAAGATGCTGGAGGAAACAGGTACAAACGTATCAATATCCACAGTAAAATGAGTCCTATATCGACATAACCTGAAGGCTGCTCAGCAAGCAAGGAAGAAGCCACTGATCCAAAACAGCCATAAAAATGCCAGACTACGGTTTGCAACTGCACATGGGGACAAAGATCATACTTTTTGGAGAAATGTCCTCTGGTCTGGTGAAACAAACATGGAACTGTTTGGCCATAATCACCATCGTTATGTTTGGAGGAAAAGGGGGGAGGCTTGCAAGCGAAGAACACCATCCCAACCGTGAAGCACGGGTGTGGCAGCATCAAGTTGTGGGGGTGCTTTTCTGCAGGAGGGACTTGTGCACTTCTCAAAATAGATGGCATCACGAGGTAGGAAAATTATGTGGATTTATTGAAGCAACATCTCAAGACATCAGTCAGGAAGTTGAAGCTTGGTCGCAAATGGGTTTTCCAAATGGACAATGACCCCAAGCATACATCCAAAATGGCTTAAGGACAACAAAGTCAAGGTATTGGAGTGGCCATCACAAAGCCGTGACTTCAATCCTATAGAAAATTTGTGGGCAGAACTGAAAATGTATGTGTGTGCAAGGAGGCCTACAAACCTGACTCAGTTACTCCAGCTCTCTCATGAGGAATGGGCCAAGAGCCCATGGGCCATGAGGAAGCCCAGGTTAAACAATTTAAAGGCAATGCTACCGAATACTAATTGAGTGTGTGAACTTCTGACCCACTGGGAATGTGATGAAAGAAATGAAAGCTGAAATAAATCATTCTCTCTACTATTATTCTGAAATGTCACATTCTTAAAATATAGTGGTGATCCTAACTGACCTAAAACAGGGTATTTACTAGGATTAAATGGCAGGAATTGTGCCAACTGAATTCAAATGTATGTAAACTTTTGACCTTTTCCACATTTTGTTACGTTACAGCCTTGTTCTAAAATGGATTAAATTGTTTTTTCCCCTCATCAATCTACACACAATATTTCTGCAGCATTGAAGGTCCCTAAGAACACAGTGGCCTCCATAATTCTTAAATGGAAGATGTTTGGAACCACCAAGACTCTTCCTAGAGCTGGCCACCTGGCCAAACTGAGCAAATGGTTGAAAAGAGCCTTGGTCAGGGAGATGACCAAGAACCTGATGGTCACTCTGACAGAGCTCCAGAGTTCCTCTGTGGCGATGGTAGAACCTTCGAGAAGGACAACGATCTATACAGCACTCCACCAATCAGGGCTTTATGGTAATGGCCAGACAGAAGCCACTCCTCAGTGAAAGTCATATGACAGCCCGCTTGGAGTTTGCCAAAAGGCACCCGAAGGACTCTCAGACCATGAGAAACAAGATATTCTGGTCTGATGAAACCAAGATTTAATTATTTAGGTGGAATGCCAAGTGTCATGTCTGGAGGAAACCTGGCACCATCCCTACGGTGAAGAATGATGGTGGCAGCATCATGCTGCGGGGATGTTTTTCAGCTGCAGCGACTGGGAGAGTA
Source organism: Oncorhynchus mykiss (assembly GCF_013265735.2). Taxonomy (NCBI): domain Eukaryota; kingdom Metazoa; phylum Chordata; class Actinopteri; order Salmoniformes; family Salmonidae; genus Oncorhynchus; species Oncorhynchus mykiss. The sequence goes on along the minus strand of NC_048569.1, from coordinate 16,683,802 downwards.
GTTAGGATCAAGGCAAAGATTAATGGAGCAAAGTACAGAGATCCTTGATGAAAGCCTGCTCCAGAGCTCTCAGGACCTCAGACTGGGGTGAAGGTTCACCTTCCAACAGGACAATGACCCTAGGCACACAGCCAAGACAACGCAGGAGTGGCTTTGGGACAAGTCTCTGAATGTCCTTGAGTGGCCCAGCCAGAGCTCGGACTTGAACCCGATCGAACATCTCTGGTGAGACCTGAAAACAGCTGTTCAGCAACGGTCCCCATCCAACCTGATAGAGCTTGAGAGGATCTGCAGAGAAAAATGGGAGGAACTCCCCATATACAGGTGTGCCAAGCTTGTAGCATCATACCCAAGAAGACTTGATGCTGTAATTGCTGGCAAAGGTGCTTCAATAAAGTACTGAGTAAAGGGTCTCAATACTTACAGTGCCTTGCGAAAGTATTCGGCCCCCTTGAACTTTGCGACCTTTTGCCACATTTCAGGCTTCAAACATAAAGATATAAAACTGTATTTTTTTGTGAAGAATCAACAACAAGTGGGACACAATCATGAAGTGGAACAACATTTATTGGATATTTCAAACTTTTTTAACAAATCAAAAACTGAAAAATTGGGCGTGCAAAATTATTCAGCCCCTTTACTTTCAGTGCAGCAAACTCTCTCCAGAAGTTCAGTGAGGATCTCTGAATGATCCAATGTTGACCTAAATGACTAATGATGATAAACACAATCCACCTGTGTGTAATCAAGTCTCCGTATAAATGCACCTGCACTGTGATAGTCTCAGAGGTCCGTTAAAAGCGCAGAGAGCATCATGAAGAACAAGGAACACACCAGGCAGGTCCGAGATACTGTTGTGAAGAAGTTTAAAGCCGGATTTGGATACAAAAAGATTTCCCAAGCTTTAAACATCCCAAGGAGCACTGTGCAAGCGATAATATTGAAATGGAAGGAGTATCAGACCACTGCAAATCTACCAAGACCTGGCCGTCCCTCTAAACCTTCAGCTCATACAAGGAGAAGGCTGATCAGAGATGCAGCCAAGAGGCCCATGATCACTCTGGATGAACTGCAGATATCTACAGCTGAGGTGGGAGACTCTGTCCATAGGACAACAATCAGTCGTATATTGCACAAATCTGACCTTTATGGAAGAGTGGCAAGAAGAAAGCCATTTCTTAAAGATATCCATAAAAAGTGTTGTTTAAAGTTTGCCACAAGCCACCTGGGAGACACACCAAACATGTGGAAGAAGGTGCTCTGGTCAGATGAAACCAAAATTGAACTTTTTGGCAACAATGCAAAACGTTATGTTTGGCGTAAAAGCAACACAGCTCATCACCCTGAACACACCATCCCCACTGTCAAACATGGTGGTGGCAGCATCATGGTTTGGGCCTGCTTTTCTTCAGCAGGGACAGGGAAGATGGTTAAAATAAATTGATGGGAAGATGGATGGAGCCAAATACAGGACCATTCTGGAAGAAAACCTGATGGAGTCTGCAAAAGACCTGAGACTGGGACGGAGATTTGTCTTCCAACAAGACAATGATCCAAAACATAAAGCAAAATCTACAATGGAATGGTTCAAAAATAAACATATCAGGTGTTAGAATGGCCAAGTCAAAACTCCAGACCTGAATCCAATCGAGAATCTGTGGAAAGAACTGAAAACTGCTGTTCACAAATGCTCTCCATCCAACCTCACTGAGCTCGAGCTGTTTTGCAAGGAGGAATGGGAAAAAATGTCAGTCTCTCGATGTGCAAAACTGATAGAGACATACCCCAAGCGACTTACAGCGGTAATCGCAGCAAAAGGTGGCGCTACAAAGTATTAACTTAAGGGGGCTGAATAATTTTGCATGCCCAATTTTTCAGTTTTTGATTTGTTAAAAAAGTTTGAAATATCCAATAAATGTCGTTCCACTTCATGATTGTGTCCCACTTGTTGTTGATTCTTCACAAAAAAATACAGTTTTATATCTTTATGTTTGAAGCCTGAAATGTGGCAAAAGGTCGCAAAGTTCAAGGGGGCCGAATACTTTCGCAAGGCACTGTATGTGAATGTAATTTTTCAGTTTTTCATGTAGATTGATGAGGGGGGATAACGATTTAATCCATTTTAGAATAAGGTTGTAACATAGCAAAATGTGGAACAAGTCAAGGGGTCTGAATACTTTCCGAATGCACTGTATGTATGTGGGCATTCCATTCTCACAAGTTCTCTCTCTCTCTCCTCATGTAGAAGGTGCATGACATGCTGAAGAAGGGGTGGGATGCTGAGGGCTCTCCCTTTAAAGGACAACAGTTTGATCCCTCCATGTTCGACATCCCCTCCAGCGCCGTACAGATGTGAACACACAATGTTGGGGATTGGGGTTGAGAGACTGAGGAGGGTTAGCAGATTTATCAATAGAAACTGCCTGGTATTTTAAGATTTTTCTTTTTCTGAGTGATCTTTGAATAGGAGGGAGATGAGCTTTGTTACTATGTTCTGACTGATGTGACATACCCAGGTTGTGTTCATTAGGGACCAAACAGAAGAAAAAATACAAACTGTGAGGAACTTCCTGCACTCCCTGAACGCTAATTTACGCTTTCCATGGCAAAACGTTTTAAAAACCCTTTCCATTTTGGGCCCTAATGAACATGACCCTGAACATACCTGTTTAAATGTCTGTTTTCCCACTGAACACACCCGGACCTAGGAGATAGCTGTACAGACACAGGTCTAGGATCAGATGACCCTCTCCATATCCTAACCTTCACCATTGAAGTGGAGGGGCAACTTCCAGGTCCAGATGTCTGTGGTGTTTTACATGTAGTTGACTGGTATTGGTTGGCTAAATACCTCCCTGACATTTTACTGAGGTGTGTCAGTACTGTGTGCCTGAAATAAATGAAGTTAAATAAAACCTGCACTGATGTGTCTGTGTGTGTGGGCTGTGTGCTGTGGAGCGGCATTAAAACCTATGCGTCCTTGCCATAGAGATGCAAAGAGTTCTCAACATTGTATCTGCCATTATGGCGACTGCGGCAGAATGGGAAGTGCCATTTTTGTTTTTATTAGGAATCCCTTTTCCATCCTGCAAAGGCAGCAGCTTCTATTCCTGGGGTCTAAACACACCAAAGCACCCACATTGAGGCAATATCCACTTTCAAGTAGTCTATTTTCTTTAGATTTTTGGAGAAAAGTGTAAAGATAATATTGTTGATTTACCACCACTTGCAGTGCTGGAGTCTTGAACCAAATCTGGTAATGTATTTATTGTGGCCATTAGATGGTGGTGATATAGCTGAAATACATTTATAAACTAGACAAAACCATTTGAAGAAGTCTACTTTAAAATGGTGAAAGCCCTCAATGGCAATGTCCATGCAAAATGGGTTACTGCTAAGTAGAGATCTCTATATGTCTCTGGGTCCCTGTAGATCTACAGAGGTGCCTGGTGACAGACCTGACATTTAACAGTAGTGTCAAATGAGGGCGCTATAAAATGACCTCTGATTCTCCTCAGTGCAGTATAATATTCCTTCTTGGTCTGAGAATGGCAGTATCAGATGAATAAGATAAAAGATGGATATCAGAACTAATATATCTACAGCTGGTCAGATGCTCAGACAGACAGCATAGACACCGACAGCCCGTTCTTTAAAGATTAATACAATCACAGACAGTTCTTTAGAGATGAATAGTCACAGATAGTTCTCTAAAGATTAATACAGTCACAGACAGTTATTTAGAGATGAATAGTCACAGATAGTTATTTAAAGATTAATACAATCACAGACAGTTCTTTAGGGATGAATAGTCACAGATAGTTATTTAAAGATGAATACAGTCACATACAGTTCCTTAAAGATTAGCACAGTCACAGACAGTTCTTTAAAGATGAACACAGTCACAGAGAGTTATTTAAAGATTAGCACAGTCACTGACAGTTCTTTATAGATCCATACAGTCACAGACAATTCTTTAAGGATGAATACAGTCACAGACAATTATTTAAAGATGAATAAAGTCACAGACAATTCTTTATAGATCCATACAGTCACAGACAATTCTTTAAAGATGAATACAGTCACAGACAATTGTTTAAAGATGAATACAGTCACAGACAAATCTTTAAAGATGAATACAGTCACAGACAATTCTTTAAAGATTAATACAGTCACAGTTCATTCTTTAAAGATGAATACAGTCACAGACAATTCTTTAAAGATGAATACAGTCACAGACAATTCTTTAAAGATTAATACAGTCACATCCAATTCTTTGAAGATCAAAATGATTGTCTTTCTCAGGTCTGAAGTGTAGAAGCTTTGCTCCTAAGAATATAGTTATTCGTGATATCAGTGCAGAAGAACAATCCAAGAATAGAGACAATAGACAGTAGCAGCCTATGACTTCGTAGAATCTCTTCCATGCCAGGTCAGTTACATTGGTGCTTTAAGTTGCCCAGTTCTTCAAGTGGACTGAAGTGGTATATTTAGGAGTTTTTATTCGTCATGCGTTAGAGTCAATTCTATCTTACAAGAGTGGCCAGTTATCGCAGGATACATTTTGCGGTACTGCGTTTAGCACCGGCCCACCTCAAGCACTGATGTTGCCTACCATGGACCACACTTTGATTTGAATTGGTGTGTCGGGTCATTGAAAAAATACGATAATCAAAGTATAACAGTTTAGGGATATTTACCTGTCTAACAGTTTCAACACACTAAAACATAGTCCATTTTATTTGGGTAGACCTAAAAAAATACCTCAATCAATTGTATTGCCTTTAGGCTATAGGTGTTCCAGCTGCTACACATGAGATTGGTGATGATGCCAAAGCCTGTAAAGAACATATCTGATTCTGATGTGCCAGGTGTTGTCGAGCCGTTGCAATTCCCCCTGGTGGTGGGAAAATGATGTGTTGAATTTGCAGCGCGCTCGCTGGTGCAGAAACGGAGTGAACCGCGATTGAACGACACACTTTCGGAGAGAGAGAGAGAGAGAGAAGCACCACTGCCTCTCCTCCACTCGAATAGCCTACATATCTTGAGGCCTGGTTCCTAGTGCTCTCTGGACAGAAAACGCATTACACCGCGGCATTTTTTTTTTACATAGAATAACTAGGCTACTATACGGATACATCCAATATAAATTCACTTGAAGACGGATTTATTTTGGGCGCACAACCCCCGCGAATAAACGGAAGATGGCAGTGACTACCTGTACACGTTTTACGGACGATTTCCAACTATATGAAGAACTCGGAAAGTAAGGCGTTGCTGCATTATTGCTTTATGATGGCACCATCATTGTATCGTCATCCTGTTAATCTATGGTTGCTTTGCATAGTTGTATGTCTGCAGATGTGTATGGGTTGTTGGAGCGGCAGCGCAGCGGAATGGGGGTCAGAGCTCATCTCTGCTGATCTGTTACGTTACAAAACGCACGTTTTCACTCTGTTTTGAAGTGCAGCCTCGACATGACAATACAATATATAAACTTGAATATTAAAGATAGGCTAGCCTACATTTGATCTGCTTGCTGCATGGTCTGCAATAACAGCATCAGTGGGGACTGGGGACATGATGTAACAGTCTGAAGAGAGAGGAAGTGTGCCAATTTGAGCTGTCAGAGATCAGAGAAGCATGGGATGTTTTGTAATTGGGGTCTTGAGAGAGGATGGAAATATAGGTGTGTGTGTGTGACTGTGTGTGTGTGACTGTGTATGAGAGAGGGTGTGAGAGAGAGAGAGGGTGTGAGAGAGACAGAGAGAGAGAGAGAGCGGGTGAGAGAGACAGAGAGAGAGAGCGGGTGAGAGAGAGAGAGCGGGTGAGAGAGAGAGAGAGGGTGAGAGAGAGACAGAGAGAGAGAGAGAGTGGGTGAGAGAGACAGAGAGAGAGAGAGCGGTTGAGAGAGAGAGAGAGAGAGAGAGAGAAATTGTACCACATAGCAGGATAGGTGTGTCAGGCTGTGCTGGGTGGGACTGGGTAGGGGGGAGTATTCTCCTCATTCTCTGTCAGGAGGAGAAACATATTTTATAGATCATAATACATCCTTATGCAAACAGAACTGTAGAGATGGTACTATTATTGAATCCAAACATTTGCTGCACATATTACCATAAAGTGTAGCCCCTAATACTAGGAGTTCTACTAAGAGGTCTGGACCTTTATGGCACAGCGTGTAGTTCATTTGTATATGTAACTGCAGGTTCACTGGCGTGCGTGTGTGTTCTGGCCTGTGTGATTAGCCAGAGACAATCGCCATGCGTGTGTGTTCTGGCCTGTGTGATTAGCCAGAGACAATCGCCATGCGTGTGTGTTCTGGCCTGTGTGATTAGCCAGAGACAATCGCCATGCGTGTGTGTTCTGGCCTGTGTGATTAGCCAGAGACAATCGCCATGCGTGTGTGTTCTGGCCTGTGTGATTAGCCAGAGACAATCGCCATGCGTGTGTGTTCTGGCCTGTGTGATTAGCCAGAGACAATCACCATGCGTGTGTGTTCTGGCCTGTGTGATTAGCCAGAGACAATCACCATGCTGTGTGTGTTCTGGCCTGTGTGATTAGCCAGAGACAATCGCCATGTGTGTGTGTTCTGGCCTGTGTGATTAGCCAGAGACAATCGCCATGCGTGTGTGTTCTGGCCTGTGTGATTAGCCAGAGACAATCGCCATGCTGTGTGTGTTCTGGCCTGTGTGATTAGCCAGAGATAATCACCATGCGTGTGTGTTCTGGCCTGTGTGATTAGCCAGAGACAATCGCCATGCGTGTGTTCTGGCCTGTGTGATTAGCCAGAGACAATCACCATGCGTGTGTGTTCTGGCCTGTGTGATTAGCCAGAGACAATCACCATGCGTGTGTGTTCTGGCCTGTGTGATTAGCCAGAGACAATCACCATGCTGTGTGTGTTCTGGCCTGTGTGATTAGCCAGAGACAATCGCCATGTGTGTGTGTTCTGGCCTGTGTGATTAGCCAGAGACAATCGCCATGCGTGTGTGTTCTGGCCTGTGTGATTAGCCAGAGACAATCGCCATGCTGTGTGTGTTCTGGCCTGTGTGATTAGCCAGAGATAATCACCATGCGTGTGTGTTCTGGCCTGTGTGATTAGCCAGAGACAATCGCCATGCGTGTGTTCTGGCCTGTGTGATTAGCCAGAGACAATCGCCATGCTGTGGTGGCAGCAGCTGCCCCAAGAGATAACAGGACCTTCATTACAGTTCCTGTAAGGATGGCAGATTGTCCCCTTTTGGTGTGTGTGTGTGTGTGTGTCTCACAAGTCTTTCTCTGCTGTCATAAGCCTGTTGTCTCTGTATATAAATATATACTCTTACAGACTCACCTGTCATGGCATTATAGGTGTGTGTGTGTGAGACGTGGGGGTCTAGTGTAAGCATGAGAGTGTGTGAGACAGTCAGGTTAGAGTGTGTGTGTCTTATTGTGTAACAGTACTAAGGTGTTCTATATATAGCTCAGAGAAAACGACACAGACGGTTACTGCTGTTTTCCCTGCTGAGTTAGTTATGCAAGCTCCCCCCAAAATACCAGCGCTGCTACGGTGCATGCACGCTCTGTCTCACTCTCTCCCTCTCACACAGATGCAGACACACACAAACGGTTGCACGCACACACAGAGAAATCCTTGAAAGACCGTTTCTGTTGTTTTCTCTGGAGTCTTCTCATTTGCATGATGTGCTGCTGTGCTGCTTGTCACATGTCTCACACTCAATGACTCCTTTCAGGAGAAATGTCTTTACTCATGAAAGGCAGATGTGAAAGCAGCAGAGGGGAAGTGGATAAGGAAATGCGTTCAACCTGTCCAGTTCTTTAAGATCAGTGGGAATGAAGGAAAGGAGACAAGGAGACAGTAGAGGAAATGACTAGAATATTGAGATGCTGCCAGGGCCAGGTGATGTCTAACACCTGTTTTATCTGCCTTTGTTTCCCAGGGGAGCGTTTTCAGTGGTGCGCCGCTGTGTCAAACTTTGTACCGGCCAGGAATATGCTGCCAAAATCATCAATACCAAAAAGCTCTCAGCCAGAGGTGAGACACATACACCCACCCACACACAGACAATATGTGCCAACTGTCAAATAGCTGCATGGTGGGTAAGCTGTGTGGTATCTGGTGAAACTAAACAATATAAAGTTAGCTTTCTCATCCCTATGCAGTGTGTGTGTGTAGTGTAAGATATATATAAATGTATACAGTTGAAGTCGGAAGTTTACATACACTTAGGTTGGAGTCATTAAAACTGTGTTTCAACCACTCCACAAATTTAATGTTAACAACTCATTTTTCCAACAATTATTTACAGACAGATTATTTCACTTATAATTCACTGTATCACAATTCCAGTGGGTCAGACGTTTACATACACTAAATTGACTGTGCTTTTAAACAGCTTGGAAAATTCCAGAAAATGATGTCATGGCTTTAGAAGCTTCTGATAGGCTAATTGACATCATTTGAGTCAATTGGAGGTGTACCTGTGGATGTTTTTCAAGGCCTACCTTCAAACTCAGTGCCTCTTTGCTTGACATCATGGCAAATCAAAAGAAATCAGCCAAGACCTCAGGAAATTTTTTTTAGACCTCCACAAGTCTGGTTCATCCTTGGGAGCAATTTCCAAACGCCTGAAGGTACCACGTTCATCTGTACAAACAATAGTACACAAGTATAAACACCGTGGGACCACGCAGCCGTCATACCACTCAGGAAGGAGAAGCGTTCTGTCTCCTAGAGATGAACGCACTTTGGTGCGAAAAGTGCAAATCAATCCCAGAACAACAGCAAAGGACCTTGTGAAGATGCTGGAGGAAACAGGTACAAAAGTATCTATATCCACAGTAAAATGAGTCCTATATCGACATAACCTGAAGGCCGCTCAGCAAGGAAGAAGCCACTGCTCCAAAACCACCAGAAAAATGCCAGACTACGGTTTGCAACGGCACATGGGGACAAAGATCATACTTTTTTGAGAAATGTTCTCTGGTCTGATGAAACAAAAATAGAACTGTTTGGCCATAATGACCATTGTTATGTTTGGAGGAAAAAGTGGGAGGCTTGCAAGCCGAAAAACACCATCCCAACTGGGAAGCACGGGAGTGGCAGCATCATGTTGTGGGGGTGCTTTGCCACAGGAGGGACTGGTGCACTTCACAAATTAGATGGCATCATGAGGTAGGAAAATTCTGTGGATTTATTGAAGCAACATCTCAAGACATCAGTCAGGAAGTTAAAGCTTGGTCACAAATGGGTCTTCCAAATGGACAATGACCACAAGCATACATCCAAAGTTGTAGCAAAATGGCTTAAGGACAACAAAGTCATGGTATTGGAGTGGCCATCATAAAGCCCTGACCTCAATCCTATAGAAAATGTGTGGGCAGAACTGAAAAAGCGTGTGCGAGCAAGGAGGCCTACAAACCTGACTCAGTTACACCAGCTCTGTCAGGAGGAATGGGCCAAAATTCACCCAACTTATTGTGGGAAGCTTGTGGAAGGCTACCTGAAACATTTGACCCAAGTTAAACAATTGAAAGGCAATGCTACCAAATAGTAATTGAGTGTATGTAAACTTCTGACCTACTGGGAATGTGATGAAAGAAATAAAAGCTGAAATAAATAATTCTCTCTACTATTATTCTGACATTTCACATTCTTTAAAATAAAATGGTGATCCTAACTGACCTAAAACAGGCATTTTTTACTAGGATTAAATGTCAGGAATTGTGAAAAACTGAGTTTAAATGTAGTTGGCTAAGATGTATGTAAACCTCCGACTTCAACTGTATATACAGTACTAGTCAAAAGTTTGGACATACCTACTCAAGTTTTTTATTTTATTTACTATTTTCTACATTGTAAAACAATAGTGAAGATATCAAAACTATGAAATAACACATATGGAATCATGTAGTAACCAAAAAAGTATTCAACAAATCAAAATATATTTTATATTTTATATTCTTCAAAGTAGCCACCCTTTGCCTTGATGACAGCTTACACACTCTTAGCATTCTCTCAACCAGCTTCATGAGGTATTCAACCTGAAATGCATTTCAATTAACAGTTGTGAATATATTTCCTTGTGTTTGAGACAATCAGTTGTGTTGTGACAAGGTAGAGTTGGTATACAGAAGATAGTCGTATTTGGTAAAAGACCAAGTCCATATTATGGCAAGAACAGAGAAACAACAGTCCATCATTAAAATCAAATCAAATTTGATTTGTCACAAACACATGGTTAGCAGATGTTAATGCGAGTGTAGCGAAATGCTTGTGCTTCTAGTTCCGACAATGCAGTAATATCCAACGAGTAATCTAACCTAACAATTTCACAATAACTACCTTATAAACACAAGTGTAAAGGGATAAAGAATATGTACATAAAGATATATGAATGAGTGATGGTATAGAGCGGCATAGGCAAGTGGATGGTATAGAGTACAGTATATACATATGAGATGAGTAATGTAGGGTATGTAAACATATAAAAGTGGCATTGTTTAAAGTGGCTAGTGATACATTACATCAAGATGGCAAGATGCAGTAGATGGTATAGGGTACAGTATATACATATGAGATGAGTAATGTAGGGTATGTAAACAGTATATGAAGTGTCATTGTTTAAAGTGGCTAGTGATACATTTATTACATTCATTTTTCCATTATTAAAGTGGCTGGAGTTGAGTCAGTATGTTGGCAGCAGCCAATCAATGTTTGGGATGGCTGTTTAACAGTCTGTTTAACATCAGTCTGTTTAATCAGTCTGTTTAACAGTCTGATGGCCTTGAGATAGAAGCTGTTTTTCAGTCTCTCGGTCCCAGCTTTGATGCACTTCTACTGACCTCGCCTTCTGGATGATAGCGGGGTGAACAGGCAGTGGCTCGGGTGGTTGTTGTCCCTGATGATCTTTATGGCCTTCCTGAAATAGGACAAATATAAGCACCATATTATTATTATTATTATTATTATTATTAATACACACCTCTCTTGTCATAAGATATCTCCTATTGGCTAGAAACAGCTGACAATCAGGTGCATCTTACTAGCCTCATGTGAGGTGTGTGTGTGTGTTCTCAGTATGAGAGGGGATAGCCTAGCCAAGCCCTCAGTGTTTAATTTAGTGTTTTAATATTGTTTGAGGCAGAAAGTTATAATTTGATATTTATAGGGCAGATTTACAGTCTGAGTGTTCTATGTGTTTGTGTGTGCCTGTGTCCTCATTTCCTTGTGTCCTCTCCACCCTCTCCTTGTCTCCTCTCTTCCTGTTCTCTTCATCCTCTGAGCTGAGGAGACTAGAATATGGATGACGAGCTCTTTTAGTTATTCAGGCCTTTGCAGATGGTGGAGGAGACGAGGGAAAGGTAGGGTCAGCGACTGTACATTATTGAGATGCAGCCCCTTGTCTCTAAATGAAGATCTTCAGAGGTTGTCGTGCCATATCTGTTGGCAGTAGAAATGGTTCTACTCTCTCTCCCTCATTCTCTCTCCCCTTTCTCTCTGCTCTCTCTCCCTCATTTTCTCTCTCTCCCCCCTTTCTCTCTCCCTCTCTCCCTCTCTTTCTTTCTCCCTCTCTCCCTCATTCTCTCTCTCTCCCCTTTCTCTCTGCTCTCTCTCCCTCTCTCTCTCTCTCCCTCATTCTCTCTCTCTCTCCCCTTTCTCTCTCTCTCTCTCCCTCATTCTCTCTCTCTCCCCTTTCTCTCCCTCTCTCTCTTTCTCTCTCTCCCTCTCTCCCTCTCTCTCTTTCTCTCTCTCTCCCTCATTCTCTCTCTCTCCCTTTTCTCTCGGCTCTCTCTCCCCTTCTCTCTTTCTCTCGCTCTCTCCGTCTCTCTATCAAGAGGAGCATAAATTACTGTCTCACTTTGTAGAATCAAGCGGCATCTCAAATATGTTAATGTGAGATTGCAGATCGAGGACACCAGAAGCGCACACACACACACATATATAGACACACGCACACACACAATCACGCACACACACACATTTAGAGGCAGTGTGAGGAAAAGGATCAATCAGCCAAATGCATCTGCTTTCTCTTGTTAGCTTGAGCTACTGATGAGCAGACTACTCATTCTCTATCTCTCGATCTATCATTCTCTCCATCCCTCCCTCTCTCTCTATATATCTATATCATTCTCTCTCCATACCTCACTCTCTCTGTCTCTCATTCTCTCTCTCATTCTCTCTGCAACACATACATACATACATACATACATACATACATACATACATACATACATACATACATATATATATATATATATATATATATATATATATATATATATATATATATATATAAACACACACTGAGTGTACAAAACTTTATGAACACCTGCTCTTTCCATGACATAGACTGACTAAATGAATCCAGGTGAAAACTATGATCCCTTATTGATGTCACTTGTTAAATCCACTTCAATCAGTGTAGGCGAAGGGGGGAAACAGGTTGAAGAATGTTTACACCTTGAGACAATTGAGACATGGATTGTATGTGTGCCATTCAGAGGGTGAATGGGCAAGACAAAATATTTAAGTGCCTTTGAACAGGGTATGGCAGTAGGTGCCAGGCGCACTGGTTTGTGTCAAGAACCGCAACGCTGCTGGGTTTTTCACGCTCAGCAGTTTCCCATGTGTATCAAGAATGATCCACCACCCAAAGGACATCCAGCCAACTTGACACAACTGTGGGAAGCATTGAAGTCAACATTTGCCAGCACCAGTCAAAAGTTTGGACACACCTACTCATTCAAGTAATCACCTACAATTTTCTACATTGTAAAATAATAGTGAAGACATCAAAACTATGAAATAACACATATTGAATAATGTAGTAACCAAATAAGTTTTAAACAAATACAAATATATTTTATATTTGAGATTCTTAAAAGTAGCCACCCTTTGCCTTGATGACAGATTTGCACACTCTTCGCATTCTCTCAACCAGCTTCACCTGGAATGCCTTTCCAACAGTCTTTAAGGAGTTCCCACATATGCTGAGCACTTTTGGCTGCTATTCCTTTACTCTGCAGTCCATCTCAACACAAACCATATCAATTAGGTTGAGGTCAGGTGATTGTGGAGGCCAGGTCTTCTGATGCAGCATTCCATCACTCTGCTTCTTGGTCAAATAGCCATTACACAGCTTGGAGGTGTGTTGGGTCATTGTGCTGTTGAAAAACAGTTGATAGTCCCACTCTGCACAAACCAGAAGGGATGGTGTATCGCTGCAGAATGCTATGGTAGCCATGCTGGTTAAATGTGCCTTGAATTCTAAATAAATCACAGACAGTGTTACCAGCAAAGCCCCCACAAACCATCACACCTCCTCCATGCTTCACGGTGGGAACCCCACATGCAGAGATCATCCGTTCATCTACTCTGCATCTCAAAAAGACATGGTGGTTGGAAACAAAAATCTCAAATTTGAACTCATCAGACCAAAGGACAGATTTTCACCAGTCTAATGTTAATTTCTCGTGTTTCTTGGCCCAAGCAAGTCTCTTCTTATTGTTGGTGTCCTTTAGTAGTGGTTTCTTTGCAGCAATTTAGACCATGAAGGCCTGATTCACGCAGTCTCCTCTGAACAGTTGATATTGAAATGTGTCTGTTACTTGAACTCTGTGAAGCATTTATTTGGGCTGCAATTTCTGAGGCTAGTAACTCAAATTAACTTATCCTCTGCAGCAGAGGTAACTCTGGGTCTTCCTTTCCTGTGGCGATCTTCATGAGAGCCAGTTTCATCATAGTTTTTGCTTGCACTTGAAGAAACTTTCTTGATATTTTCAGTATTAACTGACCTTCATGTCTTATCTACCTAGAGAATTCTCTTCGATTATAATCACAGCCGCATATATCCCCCCCAAGCAGACACATCGATGGCCCTGAACGAACTTCATTCGACTCTATGTAAACTGGAAACCACATATCCTGAGGCTGCATTTATTATAGCCAAGGCTAATCTGAAAACAAGGCTCCCTAAATTATATCAGCATATCAATTGTGCAACCAGGGCTGGCAAAACCTTAGATCATTGTTATTCTAACTTCCGCGACACATATAAGGCCCTCCCCAGCCCTCCTTTCAGAAAAGCTGACCACGACTCCATTTTGTTGCTCCCTGCCGATAGACAGAAACTAAAACAGGAAGCTCCCGCACTCAGGTCTGTTCAACGCTGGTCCGACCAATCGGATTCCACGCTTCAAGATTCCGAATACAAGCAGTGTAGCTATTCCCTCCGCAAGGCAATCAAAAAAGCTAAGCGTCAGTATAGAGACAAATTAGAGTCGCAATTCAACGGGAGACACGAGAGGTCTACAGTCAATCACGGACTATAAAAGGAAAACCAGCCCCGTCGCGGACCAGGATGTCTTGCTCCCAGACAGACTACAGTGCCACTGACACGGCCCTCTACCAAAACCTGCTGGCTCTTCTTCACTGCAGCCGACGTGCGCAAAACATTTTTAAGCATGTCAACAATCGCAAGGCTGCAGGCCCAGACAGCATCCCCAGCCGCGTCCTCAGAGCATGCGCAGACCAGCTGGCTGGTGTGTGTACGGACATATTCAATCAATCCTTATCCCAGTTTGCTGTTCCCACATCCATCAAGAGGGCCACCATCGTCCCTGTTCCCAAGAAAGCTAAGGTAACTGAGCTAAATGACTACTACTAGTACTCACTTCCGTCATCATGTAGTGCTTTGAGAGACTAGTCAAGGACCATATCACCTCCACCCTACCTACACCCTAGACCCACTCCAATTTGCTTACCACCCCAATAGGTCCACAGACGATGCAATCGCAATCACACTGCACACTGCCCTAACAAATCTGGACAAGAGGAATGCCTATGTGAGAATGCTGTTCATCGACTACAGCTCAGCATTTAACACCATAGTACCCTCCAAACTCGTCATCAAGCTTGAGACCCTGGGTCTCGACCCCGCCCTGTGCAACTGGGTCCTGGACTTCCTGACGGGCCGCCCCCAGGAGGTGAGGGTAGGTAACAACATCTCCACCCCGCTGATCCTCAACACTGGGGCCCCACAAGAGTGCATTCTCAGCCCTCTCCTGTACTCCCTGTTCACCCATGACTGCGTGGCCATGCACGCCTCCAACTCAATCATCAAGTTTGCAGACGACACTACATTGGTAGGCTTGATTACCAACAACGATGAGATGGCTACAGAGAGGAGGTGAGGGCCCTCGGAGTGTGGTGTCAGGAAAATAACCTCACACTCAACGTCAACAAAACAAAGGAGATGATTGTGGCCTTAAGGAAACAGCAGAGGGAGCACCCCCCTATCCACATCGAGGGGACAGTAGTGTAGAGGGTATAAATGGGCTGGGCTGAACTGGGCTGAACTGGGCTAGGCTGAACAGGCGCCTGGTATAACTGGGCTAGGCTGAACAGGCTCCTGGTATAACTGGGCTAGGCTGAACAGGCTCCTGGTATAACTGGGCTAGGCTGAACAGGCTCCTGGTATAACTGGGCTAGGCTGAACAGGCTCCTGGTATAACTGGGCTAGGCTGAACAGGCTCCTGGTATAACTGGGCTAGGCTGAACAGGCTCCTGGTATAACTGGGCTAGGCTGAACAGGCTCCTGGTATAACTGGGCTAGGCTGAACAGGCTCCTGGTATAACTGGGCTAGGCTGAACAGGCTCCTGGTATAACTGGGCTAGGCTGAACAGGCTCCTGGTATAACTGGGCTAGGCTGAACAGGCTCCTGGTATAACTGGGCTAGGCTGAACAGGCTCCTGGTATAACTGGGCTAGGCTGAACAGGCTCCTGGTATAACTGGGCTAGGCTGAACAGGCGCCTGGTATAACTGGGCTAGGCTGAACAGGCTCCTGGTATAACTGGGCTAGGCTGAACAGGCTCCTGGTATAACTGGGCTAGGCTGAACAGGCTCCTGGTATAACTGGGCTAGGCTGAACAGGCTCCTGGTATAACTGGGCTAGGCTGAACAGGCTCCTGGTATAACTGGGCTAGGCTGAACAGGCTCCTGGTATAACTGGGCTAGGCTGAACAGGCTCCTGGTATAACTGGGCTAGGCTGAACAGGCTCCTGGTATAACTGGGCTAGGCTGAACAGGCTCCTGGTATAACTGGGCTAGGCTGAACAGGCTCCTGGTATAACTGGGCTAGGCTGAACAGGCTCCTGGTATAACTGGGCTAGGCTGAACAGGCTCCTGGTATAACTGGGCTAGGCTGAACAGGCGCCTGGTATAACTGGGCTAGGCTGAACAGGCTCCTGGTATAACTGGGCTAGGCTGAACAGGCTCCTGGTATAACTGGGCTAGGCTGAACAGGCTCCTGGTATAACTGGGCTAGGCTGAACAGGCTCCTGGTATAACTGGGCTAGGCTGAACAGGCTCCTGGTATAACTGGGCTAGGCTGAACAGGCTCCTGGTATAACTGGGCTAGGCTGAACAGGCTCCTGGTATAACTGGGCTAGGCTGAACAGGCTCCTGGTATAACTGGGCTAGGCTGAACAGGCTCCTGGTATAACTGGGCTAGGCTGAACAGGCTCCTGGTATAACTGGGCTAGGCTGAACAGGCTCCTGGTATAACTGGGCTAGGCTGAACAGGCTGGGTTGTATTGTGTAGAGTTTTAGTTCCCATTACTAAGTTTGCAGTGGGACTTCCTGACAATGTAACCTGACTCAGCAGATCTTGTATAGTGGTAGGGCTTCTGGACCACAACCCTGGAAGCGTGGGTTCAAACCCAGAATGCCCTTTTCCATCCTAAACTGGTGCCAGCTGACCATCTGAGGGAATGGTCAGGGAACAGCCAGCCACATCCCAGGGACCCTGGTGTGAGAACCACTGGTCTAGAGGAGGAGGTGGAGCTGACCTCTGACAGGACCTAACATCTGGGATATGTATGGATTATTTACATACACTTTCCTACGGGATAAAATAGGTTGTGTGCGCCAATATTGATTCCTCTTGATTCCTCTACTCATCCTGGGGTTTATTATGGATCCCCATTAGTTCTTGCCAAGGCAGCAGCTACTCTTCCTGGGGTTTATTATGGATCCCCATTAGTTCTTGCCAAGGCAGCAGCTACTCTTCCTGGGGTTTATTATGGATCCCCATTAGTTCTTGCCAAGGCAGCAGCTACTCTTCCTGGGGTTTATTATGGATCCCCATTAGTTATTGCCAAGGCAGCAGCTACTCTTCCTGGGGTTTATTATGGATCCCCATTAGTTCTTGCCAAGGCAGCAGCTACTCTTCCTGGGGTTTATTATGGATCCCCATTAGTTATTGCCAAGGCGGCAGCTACACTTCCTGGGGTTTATTATGGATCCCCATTAGTTATTGCCAAGGCGGCAGCTACACTTCCTGGGGTCCGGAAAACTTAAGGCAGTTTTACAATTTAAAAAACATTACGATACATTCATTACAGAATTCATAACACACTGAGTGTGTGCCCTCAGAACCGTTCTCCACTACCACATATCTATTCTTTATCTCTCCCCTCCTCTGTTCTCCTCCTCCCCCTCTCCCTCCATCCCTCCATCTGAAGCTATAGTAAGGGGAGTTAATATGGGGCAGTTGAAACCCTCAGGGTATCTACTGTATATACAACACACTGTGTGTGTGGGCAAGTGTGTGTGTGTGCACGTGCGTATATTGATGGGGACTTTATATTATAAAATATTGCTCGCCTTCTGTTGAATACACTTACAGTGTATACAATTTCCTCCTTCGTGGTAATGATATATCATATTGTACCATATTATGATATCATTGTATCAATATTATATCTTCTTATTCTCTCCTTAGATCACCAGAAGCTGGAGAGGGAAGCCAGGATCTGCAGATTGCTCAAACACTCCAATATCGGTCAGTACCTGTAATTCTCTCTCTCTCTGCTGCTGGGGCTGCAGCACAGGAAGAATATGAGAATGTTTTCTGCTGATGTTCTCAACCAATCTCTCTATCTCTCTCTCTCTCTATCTCTCTCTCTCTCTATCTCTCTCTCTCTCTCTCTCTCTCTCTCTCTCTCTCTCTCTCTAGTTCGTCTCCATGACAGCATATCAGAGGAGGGCTTCCACTACCTTCTGTTTGACTTGTGAGTGGCAGTGCTCTTCTCCCTCTCTCCTCTCCTCCCTCTCTCCTCCCTCTCTCATCTCCTCCCTCTCTCCTCTCCTCCCTCAATATATTTTATCCCTTCCTTCTTCTTCTATCCTTCCTCTTCTACTTCCATCCCATTTCCCTGCCTTTTCTTCTCACCTTCCTTCTTATTGCCCTCTTCTCTCATCCTCCCCCTCTCCTCTTCCTTCTTCTTGTTCTGTCATCCTCCCCCTCTCCTCTTCCTTCTTCTTGTTCTCTCATCCTCCCCCTCTCCTCTTCCTTCTTCTTGTTCTCTCATCCTCCCCCTCTCCTCTTCCTTCTTCTTGTTCTGTCATCCTCCCCCTCTCCTCTTCCTTCTTCTTGTTCTGTCATCCTCCCCCTCTCCTCTTCCTTCTTCTTGTTCTGTCATCCTCCCCCTCTCCTCTTCCTTCTTCTTGTTCTCTCATCCTCCCCCTCTCCTCTTCCTTCTTCTTGTTCTGTCATCCTCCCCCTCTCCTCTTCCTTCTTCTTGTTCTCTCATCCTCCCCCTCTCCTCTTCCTTCTTCTTGTTCTGTCATCCTCCCCCTCTCCTCTTCCTTCTTCTTGTTCTCTCATCCTCCCCCTCTCCTCTTCCTTCTTCTTGTTCTGTCATCCTCCCCCTCTCCTCTTCCTTCTTCTTGTTCTGTCATCCTCCCCCTCTCCTCTTCCTTCTTCTTGTTCTCTCATCCTCCCCCTCTCCTCTTCCTTCTTCTTGTTCTGTCATCCTCCCCCTCTCCTCTTCCTTCTTCTTGTTCTCTCATCCTCCCCCTCTCCTCTTCCTTCTTCTTGTTCTCTCATCCTCCCCCTCTCCTCTTCCTTCTTCTTGTTCTGTCATCCTCCCCCTCTCCTCTTCCTTCTTCTTGTTCTGTCATCCTCCCCCTCTCCTCTTCCTTCTTCTTGTTCTCTCATCCTCCCCCTCTCCTCTTCCTTCTTCTTGTTCTCTCATCCTCCCCCTCTCCTCTTCCTTCTTCTTGTTCTGTCATCCTCCCCCTCTCCTCTTCCTTCTTCTTGTTCTGTCATCCTCCCCCTCTCCTCTTCCTTCTTCTTGTTCTGTCATCCTCCCCCTCTCCTCTTCCTTCTTCTTGTTCTCTCATCCTCCCCCTCTCCTCTTCCTTCTTCTTGTTCTGTCATCCTCTCCCTCTCCTCTTCCTTCTTCTTGTTCTCTCATCCTCCCCCTCTCCTCTTCCTTCTTCTTGTTCTCTCATCCTCCCCCTCTCCTCTTCCTTCTTCTTGTTCTGTCATCCTCCCCCTCTCCTCTTCCTTCTTCTTGTTCTCTCATCCTCCCCCTCTCCTCTTCCTTCTTCTTGTTCTGTCATCCTCCCCCTCTCCTCTTCCTTCTTCTTGTTCTCTCATCCTCCCCCTCTCCTCTTCCTTCTTCTTGTTCTGTCATCCTCCCCCTCTCCTCTTCCTTCTTCTTGTTCTCTCATCCTCCCTCTCTCCTCTTCCTTCTTCTTCTTTTTGTCTCATCCTCCCCCTCTCCTCTTCCTCATCCTCCCCCCCTCCTCTTCCTCCTTCTTCTTCTCTCATCCTCCCCCTCTCCTCTTCATCCTTCTTCTTGTTGTCTCATCATCCCCCTCTCCTCTTCCTCCTTCTCCTTCTCTCATCATCCCCCTCTCATCTTCCTCCTTCTTCTTGTTGTCTCATCCTCCCCCTCTCCTCTTCCTCATCCTCCCCCTCTCCTCTTCCTCCTTCTCTCATCATCCCCCTCTCCTCTTCCTCCTTCTTGTTGTCTCATCCTCCCCTTCTCCTCTTCCTCATCACCCCCCTCTCCTCTTCCTCCTTCTCTCATCATCCCCCTCTCCTCTTCCTCCTTCTCTCATCATCCCCCTCTTCCTCTTCCTAATTCTCTCATCATCCCCCTCTCCTCTTCCTCCTTCTTCTTCTCTCATCCTCCCCCTCTCCTCTTCCTCCTTCTCTCATCCTCCCCCTCTCCTCTTCCTCCTTCTCCTTCTCTCATCATCCCCCTCTCCTCTTCCTCCTTCTTCTTGTTGTCTCATCATCCCCCTCTCTTCTTTTTCTCTCCTCTCCCCGTTTCCAAGGAGATTTTTCCCTATTACATAACCATCCTCCTCTTTGCACATGCTCAGTTCCATCTTTAGCCTTGCACATACGCACACATACGCACACACATACATGCACGCACACACACACGCACGTACGTATGCACACACACACAAACACACACACAAACTCCCCTGCAGTGGAACCTGTCTCCATGGCAACCAAGCCCGAGAGATCCCTGCAGAGCTGGGGTTTCCCCTAACGAGGACATCCCCCTCCGCTGTGTGATTGTATATGTACGTTCGTATGTGCATTTGTGTGTTTGTATGTGTGTGTGGTTGTGTGAGTGTGTGTGTTAACTAGT
Organism: Oncorhynchus mykiss; assembly: GCF_013265735.2. Classification (NCBI taxonomy): domain Eukaryota; kingdom Metazoa; phylum Chordata; class Actinopteri; order Salmoniformes; family Salmonidae; genus Oncorhynchus; species Oncorhynchus mykiss. Next base: position 16,663,334 of record NC_048569.1, on the reverse strand, counting down.
GTCTGTGTGTTAGCCAGTCTGTGTGTTAACTAGTGTCTGTGTGTTAGCTAGTCTTTGTGTCAACTAGTGTCTGTGTGTCAACTAGTGTCTGTGTGTTAACTAGTGTATGTGTGTTAGCTAGTCTGTGTGTAAACTATTGTCTGTGTGTTAGCTAGTCTGTGTGTAAACTAGTGTCTGTGTGTTAACTAGTGTCTGTGTGTTAGCTAGCCTGTGTGTTAGCTAGTGTCTGTGTGTTAGCTAGTGTCTGTGGGTTAACTAGTATGTGTGGTAACTAGTGTCTGTGTGTTAGCTAACCTGTGTGTTAGCTAGTGTCTGTGTGTTAGTTAGTGTCTGTGTGTTAGCTAGTGTCTGTGTGTTAGCTAGTGTCTGTGTGTTAGCTAGTGTCTGTATGTTAACTAGCCTGTGTGTTAGCTAGTGTCTGTGTGTTAGCTAGTGTCTGTATGTTAACTAGGCTGTGTGTTAACTAGTGTCTGTGTGTTGTAGGGTGACAGGTGGAGAGCTGTTTGAGGACATTGTGGCCAGAGAGTACTACAGTGAAGCAGATGCCAGGTAAACACCTTTTACGCAGTACACCCTCTTTATCCATCCATCCATCCATTCTCTATCACATGCTCTCTCTCTTTTTCTTTCTCTCTCTTTCTCTCTCTTTCTCTCTCTTTCTCCTGTTCAATGTTACTCTCAGTTTACCTTGTAGAATACATTTTCATTGCACTGAGCACTTCTCCTCAGCTTGCACAGACACGCACAGACGCGCACACACACACACAGACCGACACAGCCTTGCCCCTCAGGATTTTGACTGTGGAGGTGTTGTGTGTGTGTGTGGGCGGGAAAGAGAGAGAGAGAGAGAGAGAGAGAGAGAGAGAGAGAATACATATTTCACCATGTGTAAATCCTAGCTGCATTGCTCTACCCTGTGTGTCTGTTCTGATTTTTTCCTACTTTCCATGTGTCCTCTGTCCGTCTCTCTGTCTCTCCAAGACTGGTAGTGTGTTGCTCATGGCAACCTATGCTAAAAAAAAGAAAGAAATGAAAGTCAGAGAGAGAACCTGTTCTCATTTTTATTATGCAGTTTTTATATAAAAAAAACCACAGGCAAAGTCACCAAGTTAGACATCTCTTTCACAGACCCAGACTGTCACAGACTGTCAGACAGACAGACAGACTGCAGTTCATTCCTACGCTGCTTGACTCCTAGAACAGTGCATTCCCTCTTCATCATCTCTCTGACAGGTGTTTTGTGAACACACAATGTTCACACACAATACTTGAAAGTTGAGGGGCGCTTGATTTAGCTTGACTTTTGCACTTTTGGGACTAAAATAGAATTGGACAGAATACTTTATTGCCCTCGAGGTAATTTGTCTAGCACATTTTAAGAGCACTGCAATACACCACACAAAACGCAGATGCAGCACACTGACAGACTAACCCACTCCCCCTGGTGTTGTCATACAGTCACTGCATCCAGCAGATCCTGGAGGCTGTGTTACACTGTCACCAGTCGGGCGTGGTACACAGAGATCTCAAGGTGAGTTAACTATGTGTGTGCTCTCCACCTGTTCCCTCTGAGATAGATCTGCTGTCTGTGCTGACATTATTATACAACAGTCCTACTGGGATTAACACAGTGTTTGTGTGAGAGTGTTTGCGTATGTGTGAGTGTTTCCGTGCGTGTGTGTGAGTGTGTGTCAAAAGTGTTGAAATGTTATGAGCAGTAACTTTTAGAGGGAAGTCTTCTAGATGAGGTTTGCAGAACTGTCATTAGATGAAGACACGGCATGTGTCTGTGAAATTATTGATTTCCCTAGTGGGTGTTTATTAAGTTACCAGCAGAACGGTGACTGAAACTGTGGTTTTTATTTTAAACATTCATCAATAACTCACATGACACACACACACACACACACACTGGGAATACTGCAGTATACCTAACACAGGGGCTGTAAACACAGGGTTGTAGATAACACAGGGGTTGTAGATAACAAAGGAGCTGTAGATAACACACAGGTTGTAGATAACACAGGGGCTGTTAGATAACACAGGGGTTGTTAGATAACACAGGGGCTGTTAGATAACACAGGGGCTGTTAGATAACACAGGGGCTGTTAGATAACACAGGGGCTGTTAGATAACACAGGGGCTGTTAGATAACACAGGGGCTGTAGATAACACAGGGGCTGTAGATAACATGGGCTGTTAGATAACACAGGGGCTGTAGATAATACAGGGGCTGTAGATAACACAGGGGTTGTAGAGTGCCTTTCAAAACTATTCACCCCCCTTGGCGTTTTTCCTATTTTGTTGCATTACAACTTGTAATTGAAATAGATTTTTATTTGGATTTCATGTATTGGACATACACAAAATAGTCCAAATTGGTGAAGTGAAATGAAAAAAATTACTTGTTTCAAAAAAATTCAAAAAAATGGAAAAGTGGTGCGTGCATATGTTTTCACCCCCTTTGCTATGAAGCCCCCAAATAAGATCTGGTGCAACCAATTACCTACAGTGAAGCATGGTGGTGGCAGCATCATGCTGTGGGGATGTTTTTTATCAGCAGGGACTGGGAAACTGTTCAGAATTGAAGGAATGATGGATGGCGCTAAATACAGAGAAATTCTTGAGGGAAACCTGTTTCAGTCTTTCAGAGATTTGAGACTGGGATGGAGGTTCACCTTCCAGCAGGACAATGACCCTAAGCATACTGCTAAAGCAACACTCGAGTAGTTTAAGGGGAAACACTGTAGATAACACAGGGCTGTAGATAATATAGTGGTTGTAGAAAACACAGGGGTTGTAGAAAACACAGGGCCTGTAGATAACACAGGGGCTGTAGATGGCCGAGGGCCAACTTCCATTACTGTTTATTAGATTACCTTCAAAGTTTGTGGCCTCTACAGCACCCCCCCCCCCCCCCCCCTCTCTCTCACCCACTTTCTCAGCCTAACTTCCACCAGAGCAACCTAACCTACTTAGTAATCATCACTGCAGCAAAACAGACAAGTTATTGTCTGTGTGTTGGTGATAGTGAGGTTGAATGATGATCCATAGCTCATTGAATCAGCCCAACACACACACACACACACACACACATTCCCCTCCTCTTTCCCTCCTCTGCCCTGCATGCCCAAATTAATCACTCTCAATAATCGACACATGCTGCAGTGGTGACCCTGCTACGGTAGATCCGTGTGTGTGTGTGTGTGTGTGTGTGTGTGACACTGCTACGGTAGATGTGTGTGTGTGTGTGTGTGTGACACTGCTACGGTAAATCCTTGTGTGTGTGTGTGTGTGTGTGTGTGTGTGTGTGTGACACTGCTACGGTAGATCCGTGTGTGTGTGTGTGAGACACTGCTACGGTAAATCCTTGTGTGTGTGTGTGTGTGTGTGTGTGTGTGTGTGTGTGTGTGTGACACTGCTACGGTAGATCCATGTGTGTGTGTGTGTGAGACACTGCTACGGTAGATCCTTGTGTGTGTGTGTGTGTGACACTGCTACGGTAGATCCTTGTCTCTGTGTGTGTGTGTGTGTGACACTGCTACGGTAAATCCTTGTCTGTGTGACACTGCTACGGTAGATCCTTGTCTGTGTGTGTGTGTGTGTGTGTGACACTGCTACGGTAGATCCTTGTGTGTGTGTGTGTGACACTGCTACGGTAGATACTTGTCTGTGTGTGTGTGTGACACTGCTACGGTAGATCCTTGTCTGTGTGTGTGTGTGTGTGTGACACTGCTACAGTAGATCCTTGTCTGTGTGTGTGACACTGTTAGCACTGGCAACCACAGTAGCAGTGCCACAGCTGTTACAGACAGATTGGTTCCTAATAAATACATAAAATAAATGACTGTTAATGATTGGACCATCTGTGTGTGGGTGTGGGTGTAAGTGCAAGTGTGTTACTACTACATGATTTTATGCCCAGCACCCCACGAGAAGTGATGTGTGTGTGTGTTTGACTTCTTGTCCCATCTGTCCCCTATGTAGCCAGAGAACCTCCTGCTGGCCAGTAAGTGTAAGAATGCTGCAGTGAAGCTGGCTGACTTTGGATTGGCCATCGAGGTGCAGGGAGACCAACAGGCATGGTTTGGTACGTCACACACTCACGCACCCACATACATACACACACATAAACACCCAAACACATACACACACTTGGTGTCGTATTGGGCGAAGGCATAGCCTTTAGATTGGCCATTCTCATCACAAACCAGTTGCTGGAGACAATGTCTCCGAAGGCAGAGAAGGTGTCGTACACACTTTTGTTGCAGATGATCTTGTCCAGGTTCTTGACAAATGTGTTTCCTACGCCACTCTTCCTCAGAGATGAGGTCACGCTGAGACCACAGGCCCCATGTTGGTCTTCCATGGATGGTTTCAAAGTTCATCGTGTCCAGCTGGGTTAACGTAGTTCACCTGAGCGGATCGGCAGGTGATTTTGTCCCTAACAACCTGGAGTATATCCCTAATAGGACTGAAATTGTAAAACAAAACGCGTCAGTCACCTCAGGGTAAAGATCACCAAGGTACAGGGAGGCCCTGGGGTTTCTGGGTACGCTGGGAGCCATGTATGACGAAGCATACATTCTTATGCTGTCCACGTTGGTTTGCAGGCAAATCCTGCTGCTGATGATGTAAATCCTGCTGATGATGATGTAAATCCTGCTGCTGAGGATGCAAATCCTACTGCTGATGATATAAATCCTACTGCTGATGATGATATAAATCCTACTGCTGATGATGTAAATCCTGCTGCTGATGATATAAATCCTACTGCTGATGATGATATACATCCTGCTGCTGATGATGATGTAAATCCTACTGATGATGATATAAATCCTACTGATGATGATATAAATCCTGCTGCTGATGATATAAATCCTGCTGCTGATGATATAAATCCTGCTGCTGATGATATAAATCCTGCTGATGATGATATAAATCCTACTGCTGATGATGATATACATCCTGCTGCTGATGATGATGTAAATCCTACTGATGATGATATAAATCCTACTGATGATGATATAAATCCTGCTGCTGATGATATAAATCCTGCTGCTGATGATATAAATCCTGCTGCTGATGATATAAATCCTGCTGCTGCTGATGATATAAATCCTACTGCTGATGATGTAAATCCTGCTGCTGCTGATGATATAAATCCCACTGCTGATGATATAAATCCTACTGGTGATGATATAAATCCTACTGGTGATGATATAAATCCTGCTGCTGCTGATGTAAATCCTACTGCTGCTGATGATATAAATCCTGCTGCTGCTGATGATGTATATCCTACTGCTGATGATGATGTAAATCTTACTGCTGATTATATAAATCCTCATTGATGATGATATAAATCCTGCTGCTGCTGATGAGGATATAAATCCTGCTGCTGATTATATAAATCCTACTCCTGATGATATAAATCCTGCTGATGATGATGTAAATCCTGCTGCTGCTGATGATATAAATCCTGCTGATGATGATGTAAATCCTGCTACTCCTGATGATATAAATCCTGCTGATGATGATGTAAATCCTGCTACTCCTGATGATATAAATCCTGCTGATGATGATGTAAATCCTGCTGCTGCTGATGATATAAATCCTGCTGCTGAAGATGATGTAAATCCTACTGCTGATGATGATGTAAATCCTACTGCTGATGATGTAAATCCTGCTACTCCTGATGATATAAATCCTGCTGCTGATGATATAAATCCTACTGTTGATGATGATATAAATACTACTGCTGATGATATAAATCCTACTGCTGCTGATGATGTAAATCCTGCTGCTGATGATATAAATCCTACTGCTGACGATGATATAAATCCTACTGCTGATGATGATATAAATCCTACTGCTGATGATATAAATCCTGCTTCTGCTGATGAGATAAATCCTACTGCTGACGATGATATAAATCCTACTGCTGATGATCATATAAATCCTACTGCTGATGATATAAATCCTGCTTCTGCTGATGAGATAAATCCTACTGCTGATGATGATATAAATCCTACTGCTGATGATGTTAATCCTGCTGCTGATGATGATGTAAATCCTGCTGCTGATGGTGTAAATCCTGCTGCTGATGATCATATACATCCTGCTACTGCTGATGATGATATAAATCCTGCTGCTGCTGATGTAAATCCTGCTGCTGATGATCATATAAATCCTGCTACTGCTGATGATGATATAAATCCTGCTGCTGATGATCATATACATCCTGCTACTGCTGATGATGATATAAATCCTGCTGCTGATGATCATATAAATCCTACTGCTGATGATATAAATCCTGCTGCTGCTGATGTAAATCGTGCTGCTGATGATGATGTAAATCCTGCTACTGCTGATGATGTAAATCCTGCTACTGCTGATGATGTAAATCCTGCTGCTGATGATATAAATCCTGCTGCTGCTGTTGATGTTGGAAAAAAAGATCTTGAAAAGTTGATGTTTTAGCGGTTGATTGTTGGTTGCTTAAGATATCAAAATGTCAGGTGTTAGAACCCCTGGAACCCCCTCGTTTGTTGTCATAAGTCATATTAGATCAAATAAAATCTATCCAATTAGATTACTTTATTTATTGCACCATAGTCAGTTAGATTGCATGATTTACATTGCAAATGTAAATAAATAAATAAAACATGAATCTATTTAGCTTACACATAAATAGCCAATAACCTGTTAAAAACAACAATTTGTACAGCAGGACTAACGTGTTCAGCTTTCCATTTCAGTTTCATATATTTATTTGAGTTAAAATTCCATTGTTGATTATATTTACAGTTTTCAACAAAATAGTATACCTACGGTGGAATCAGTTTCTACACATTGTTTTGTCTACTGTGTTGGACTCCATCCATCATCATCCTCGGCCTACGACTGAAGTCATACAGTTTAACCACTGTGTGTATGTGCATATACATAGGTTTTGCAGGTACCCCAGGCTACCTATCTCCAGAGGTACTGAGGAAGGAGGCTTATGGTAAACCTGTAGACATCTGGGCTTGTGGTGAGTATAGAGCACTACAGTAACACTATATTATATATGTATCTGTCTCGTCCCTTTCTCCATCTCTCTCTTTCTCATCAGTATCTCCTCTCCTTCTCTCACCACTCAACGTGTGTGTGTGTGTGTGTGTGTGTGTAGGTGTGATCTTGTACATCCTGCTAGTGGGGTATCCTCCATTTTGGGATGAGGACCAACACAAACTCTATCAGCAAATTAAAGCAGGAGCTTATGACGTGAGTAACACAAACACACACACACACACACACAAACACAAACACACACACACGCACGCACATTTGTTTGACAAAAGGGAGTATGTGTGTGTGTAGTTTCCGTCTCCAGAATGGGACTCAGTGACTCCAGAAGCCAAGAACCTGATTAACCAGATGTTGACCATTAACCCTGCCAAGAGGATCACTGCCCAGGAGTCCCTCAAACACCCATGGGTCTCCGTAAGTACACACACACACACTTTTCCTCTCAGTTTCCCTGTTTGACATTGTCTCTCTTTTTCTCTCTTTCCAGCAACGCTCCACCGTGGCATCCATGATGCACAGACAGGAGACAGTGGAGTGCCTGAAGAAGTTCAACGCCCGGAGGAAACTCAAGGTCTGTTCTCTCTTAATGATTTCATAATCACTATGAATACTGGAGTAATCTCTGAGCCTTCTCACATCTACACAACACCCTAGCAACCTACCACTCACCCTTCCCTCTGTCTCTGTCTCTCTCTTCTCTCGCGTCAATTCAATTTAAGGCACTTTATTGGTATAGGAAACATTTGTTAACATTGCCAAAGCAAGTGAAGTAGATAATATACAAAGTGAAATAAACAATAAAATCAGCAGTAAACATTACACTCACAGATGTTCCAAAATAATAAAGACATTTCAAATGTCATATTATATACAGTTGAAGTCGGAAGTTTACATTTATTTATTTATTTTATTTCACCTTTATTTAACCAGGTAGGCTAGTTGAGAACAAGTTCTCATTTACAACTGCGACCTGGCCAAGATGAAGCAAAGGAGTGCGACACAAGATAAAGCGTAGCAATTCGACACATACAACAACACAGAGTTACACATGGAATAAACAAAACATACAGTCAATAATACAGTAGAACAAAAGAAAACAAAAAGTCTATATACAGTGAGTGCAAATGAGGTAAGTTAAGGAAATAAATAGGCCATGGTGGCGAAGTAATTACAATATAGCAATTAAACACTGGAATGGTAGATCGGCAGAAGATGAATGTGCAGGTAGAGATACTGGGGTGCAAAGAGCAAAATAAATAAATACCAGTATGGGGATGAGGTAGGTAGATAGATGGGCTGTTTACAGATGGGCTATGTACAGGTGCAGTGATCTGTGAGCTGCTCTGACAGCTGGTGCTTAAAGCTAGTGAGGGAGATATGAGTCTCCAGCTTCAGAGATTTTTGCAATTCGTTCAAGTCATAGGCAACAGAGAACTGGAAGGAAAGATGACCAAAGGAGGAATTTTTTGTATTTATTTTATTTATTTTACCTTTATTTAACCAGGTAGGCAAGTTGAGAACAAGTTCTCATTTACAATTGCGACCTGGCCAAGATAAAGCAAAGCAGTTCGACAGATACAACAACACAGAGTTACACATGGAGTAAAACAAACATACAGTCAATAATAAAGTATAAACAAGTCTATATACAATGTGAGCAAATGAGGTGAGAAGGGAGGTAAAGGCAAAAAAGGCCTTGGTGGCAAGGTAAATACAATATAGCAAGTAAAACACTGGAATGGTAGTTTTGCAATGGAAGAATGTGCAAAGTAGAAATAAAAATAATGGGGTGCAAAGGAGCAAAATAATTAAATAAATTAAATACAGTTGGGAAAGAGGTAGTTGATAGGGCTAAATTATAGGTGGGCTATGTACAGGTGCAGTAATCTGTGAGCTGCTCTGACAGTTGGTGCTTAAAGCTAGTGAGGGAGATAAGTGTTTCCAGTTTCAGAGATTTTTGTAGTTCGTTCCAGTCATTGGCAGCAGAGAACTGGAAAGAGAGGCGGCCAAAGAAAGAATTGGTTTTGGGGGTGACTAGAGAGATATACCTGCTGGAGCGTGTGCTACAGGTGGGAGATGCTATGGTGACCAGCGAGCTGAGATAAGGGGGGACTTTACCTAGCAGGGTCTTGTAGATGACATGGAGCCAGTGGGTTTGGCGACGAGTATGAAGCGAGGGCCAGCCAACGAGAGCGTACAGGTCGCAATGGTGGGTAGTATATGGGGCTTTGGTGACAAAACGGATTGCACTGTGATAGACTGCATCCAATTTGTTGAGTAGGGTATTGGAGGCTATTTTGTAAATTACATCGCCAAAGTCGAGGATTGGTAGGATGGTCAGTTTTACAAGGGTATGTTTGGCAGCATGAGTGAAGGATGCTTTGTTGCGAAATAGGAAGCCAATTCTAGATTTAACTTTGGATTGGAGATGTTTGATATGGGTCTGGAAGGAGAGTTTACAGTCTAACCAGACACCTAAGTATTTGTAGTTGTCCACGTATTCTAAGTCAGAGCCGTCCAGAGTAGTGATGTTGGACAGGCGGGTAGGTGCAGGTAGCGATCGGTTGAAGAGCATGCATTTAGTTTTACTTGTATTTAAGAGCAATTGGAGGCCATGGAAGGAGAGTTGTATGGCATTGAAGCTTGCCTGGAGGGTTGTTAACACAGTGTCCAAAGAAGGGCCGGAAGTATACAGAATGGTGTCGTCTGCGTAGAGGTGGATCAGAGACTCACCAGCAGCAAGAGCGACCTCATTGATGTATACAGAGAAGAGAGTCGGTCCAAGAATTGAACCCTGTGGCACCCCCATAGAGACTGCCAGAGGTCCGGACAACAGACCCTCCGATTTGACACACTGAACTCTATCAGAGAAGTAGTTGGTGAACCAGGCGAGGCAATCATTTGAGAAACCAAGGCTGTTGAGTCTGCCGATGAGGATGTGGTGATTGACAGAGTCGAAAGCCTTGGCCAGATCAATGAATACGGCTGCACAGTAATGTTTCTTATCGATGGCGGTTAAGATATCGTTTAGGACCTTGAGCGTGGCTGAGGTGCACCCATGACCAGCTCTGAAACCAGATTGCATAGCAGAGAAGGTATGGTGAGATTCAAAATGGTCGGTAATCTGTTTGTTGACTTGGCTTTCGAAGACCTTAGAAAGGCATGGTAGGATAGATATAGGTCTGTAGCAGTTTGGGTCAAGAGTGTCCCCCCCTTTGAAGAGGGGGATGACCGCAGCTGCTTTCCAATCTTTGGGAATCTCAGACGACACGAAAGAGAGGTTGAACAGGCTAGTAATAGGGGTGGCAACAATTTCGGCAGATAATTTTAGAAAGAAAGGGTCCAGATTGTCTAGCCCGGCTGATTTGTAGGGGTCCAGATTTTGCAGCTCTTTCAGAACATCAGCTGAATGGATTTGGGAGAAGGAGAAATGGGGAAGGCTTGGGCGAGTTGCTGTTGGGGGTGCAGTGCTGTTGACAGGGGTAGGAGTAGCCAGGTGGAAAGCATGGCCAGCAGTAGAAAAATGCTTATTGAAATGTTCAATTATGGTGGATTTATCAGTGGTGACAGTGTTTCCTATCTTCAGTGCAGTGGGCAGCTGGGAGGAGGTGTTCTTATTCTCCATGGACTTTACAGTGTCCCAGAACTTTTTGAGTTAGTGTTGCAAGAAGCACATTTCTGCTTGAAAAAGCTAGCCTTGGCTTTTCTAACTGCCTGTGTATAATGGTTTCTAGCTTCCCTGAACAGCTGCATATCACGGGGGCTGTTCGATGCTAATGCAGAACGCCATAGGATGTTTTTGTGTTGGTTAAGGGCAGTCAGGTCTGGGGAGAACCAAGGGCTATATCTGTTCCTGGTTCTAAATTTCTTGAATGGGGCATGTTTATTTAAGATGGTTAGGAAGGCATTTAAAAAAAATATCCAGGCATCCTCTACTGACGGGATGAGGTCAATATCCTTCCAGGATACCCCGGCCAGGTCGATTAGAAAGGCCTGCTCGCTGAAGTGTTTCAGGGAGCGTTTTACAGTGATGAGAGGAGGTCGTTTGACCGCTGACCCATTACGGATGCAGGCAATGAGGCAGTGATCGCTGAGATCTTGGTTGAAGACAGCAGAGGTGTATTTAGAGGGGAAGTTGGTTAGGATGATATCTATGAGGGTGCCCATGTTTAAGGCTTTGGGGAGGTACCTGGTAGGTTCATTGATAATTTGTGTGAGATTGAGGGCATCAAGTTTAGATTGTAGGATGGCTGGGGTGTTAAGCATGTTCCAGTTTAGGTCGCCTAGCAGCACGAGCTCTGAAGATAGATGGGGGGCAATCAGTTCACATATGGTGTCCAGAGCACAGCTGGGGGCAGAGGGTGGTCTATAGCAGGCGGCAACGGTGAGAGACTTGTTTTTAGAGAGGTGGATTTTTAAAAGTAGAAGTTCAAATTGTTTGGGTACAGACCTGGATAGTAGGACAGAACTCTGCAGGCTATGGAGCTAGGCACTGCAGGGCCTGGATTCACCTCTACATCGCCAGAGGAACATAGGAGGAGTAGAATAAGGGTGCGACTAAAAGCAATAAGAATTGGTCGTCTAGAACGTCTGGAACAGAGAGTAAAAGGAGGTTTCTGGGGGCGATAAAATAGCATCAAGGTATAATGTACAGACAAAGGTAAGGTAGGATGTGAATACAGTGGAGGTAAACCTAGGTATTGAGTGATGAAGAGAGAGATATTGTCTCTAGAAACATCATTGAAACCAGGAGATGTCATTGCATGTGTGGGTGGTGGAACTAATAGGTTGGATAAGGTATAGTGAGCAGGACTAGAGGCTCTACAGTGAAATAAGCCAATAAACACTAACCAGAATGGACAAGACATATTGACATTAAGGAGAGGCATGCTTAGTCGAGTGATCAAAAGGGTCCAGTGAGTGGAGAGGTTGGTTGAGGGTCACGGCGATTTAGACAGCTAGCCAAGCCAACCGGTAGCAAGCTAGCATAGGATGGAGTCTGTTGTTAGCCACCTCTTGCGTTCGGTCAGTAGGTTAGTGGGGTTCCGTGAGGTAGAGGGGATTAATCCAAATCACACAACAACAACAAAAATAAGAACAATAGATATAGTTATAGAGGCCCGAGAAGAAAACATAATAATAATAAAAATAAATAAATTGTCCGATTGTCTATTCAGATAGCAGCCGGTAAGACAGCTAACGGTTAGCGGGCCGCAGATGGGCGTTCAGGTAACGTCGCGACAGAGGAGCCAGCCGGATCTCCTTCAGGTAGATAACGTCGGCAGTCCAGTTGTGAAGGCCCGGTGGGGCTCCGCGTAGGCAGTGAAACGGGTCCGGATAGGTGACTGCAGCCCAGGAGTGAATGATGGAACTCAGGAGTGATTGACGGAGCTGGCTAGCACCGGAACAATCGATGTTTGCTCCGGAATCGACGAAAGCCGACTGTCACACGGATAGCAGCTAGCTAGCTGTGAGATCCGGGTATGAATGTCCAGAGAGCAGTTGAAATCCAGGGACATGGAGAGAAAAATTGGTCCGGTATGTTCCGTTCCGAGCCACGCTGCGCCGTACAAAACTGGCGATAGATTTTCGAGCTAAAGGATAGCTGATGACCACAAACCGTGGTTAGCTGAATACTAACGATTTGCCAGTAAAGAAGCTAACTAGCTTCTGATTAGCTTCTGGATTAGCTTCTGGGCTAGCTCCTGGCTAGCTTCTGGCTAGTTTCTGGCTAGCTTCTTGGAGTTTCTGGCTAGCTTCTTGGAGGATTACAGATCTGAGGTAAATAATAATTTTTTATAAATATAAATTGGTGAGGCTGGTTGCAGGAGAGTGTTTAGAAGATGAGTTGATGGAAAATAAAAATAAAATGTATGTGAAAAAAGTTGTAAATATATATATATATACAGGACACGACAAGAAGAGGACAAAAGACGTCTGAACTGCTATGCGATCTTGGAGAGAATTGGCTTTGGAGGTGACCAGTGAGATATACCTGCTGGAGCGCGTGCTAGGAGAGGGTGCTGCTATACCAGTGAGCTGAGATAAGGCGGGGCTTTACCTAGCAGAGACTTGTAGATAACCTGTAGCCAGTGGGTTTGGCGACGAGTATGAAGCGAGGGCCAACCAACGAGAGCGTACAGGTCGCAATGGTGGGTAGTGTATGGGGCTTTGGTGACAAAACGGATGGCACTGTGATAGACTGCATCCAGTTTGTTGAGTAGAGTGTTGGAGGCTATTTTATAGATGACATCACCGAAGTCGAGGATCGTTAGGATGGTCAGTTTTACGGGGGTATGTTTGGCAGCATGAGTGAAGGATGCTTTGTTGCGATATAGGAAACCGATTCTAGATTTAATTTGGGATTGGAGATGCTTCTTGTGAGTCTGGACACCCAGGTATTTGTAGTTGTCCACGTATTCTAAGTCAGAGCCGTCCAGAGTGGTGATGCTGGACGGGCGAGCAGGTGCGGGCAGTGCTCGATTGAAAAGCATGCATTTAGTTTTACTTGCGTTTAAGAGCAGTTGGAGGCCACAGAAGGAGAGTTGTATGGCATTGAAGCTCGTCTGGAGGTTAGTTAACACAGTGTCCAAGGAGGGGCCAGAAGTATACAGAATGGTGTCGTCTGCGTAGAGGTGGATCAGAGAATCACCAGCAGCAAGAGCAACATCATTGATGTATACAGAAAAGAGAGTCGGCCCGAGAATTGAACCCTGTGGCACACCCATAGAGACTGTCAGAGGTCCGGACAACAGGCCCTCCGATTTGACACACTGAACTCTATACACCTTAGCATACATACATACATACATACATACACCTTAGCCAAATACATTTAAACTCAGTTTTTCACAATTTCTGACATGTAATCCTAGTAATAATTCCCTGTCTTAGGTCAGTTAGGTTTACCACTTTTTTTTAAGAATGTGAAATGTCAGAATAATAGAAGAGAGAATTATTTATTTCAGCTTGTATTTCTTTCATCACATTCCCTGTGGGTCAGAAGTTTACATGCACTCAATTAGTATTTGGTAGCATTACCTTTCAATTGTTTAACTTGGATCAAATGTTTCAGGTAGCCTTCCACAAGCTTCCCACAATAAGTTGGGTGCATTTTGGCCCATTCCTCCTGACAGAGCTGGAATAACTGAGTCAGGTTTGTAGGCTTCCTTGCTCGCACACGCTTTTTCAGTTCTGCCCACAAATGTTCTATAGGATTGAGGTCAGGGCTTTGTGATGGCCACTCCAATACCTTGACTTTGTTGTCCTTAAGCCATTTTGCTACAACTTTGGAAATATGCTTGGTGTCATTGTCCATTTGGAAGACCCATTTGCAACCAAGCTTTAACTTCCTGACTGATGTCTTGAGATGTTGCTTCAATATATTCACATAATTTTCCTACCCCATGATGCCATCTATTTTGTGAAGTGCACCAGTCCCTCCTGCAGCAAAGCACCCCACAACATGATGCTGCCACCCCTGTGCTCCACGTTTGGGATGGTGTCCTTCAGCTTGCAAGCCTCCCCCTTTTTTCTTCGAACATAATGATGGTCATTGTGGCCAAACAGTTCTATTTTTGTTTCATCAGACCAGAGGACATTTCTCCAAAAAGTATGATCCTTGTCCCTATGTGCAGTTGTAAACCGTAGTCTGGCTTTTTTATGGCAGTTTTGGAGCAGTGGCTTCTTCCTTGCTGAGCGGCCCTCAGGTTATGTCGATATAGGACTCGTTTTACTGTGGATATAGATACTTTTGTACCTGTTTCCTCCAGCATCTTCACAAGGTCCTTTGCTGTTGTTCTGGGATTGATTTGCACTTTTCGCACCAAAGTATGTTCATCTCTAGGAGACAGAACGCGCCTCCTTCCTGAGCGGTATGACGGCTGTATGGTCCCGTGGTGTTTATACTTGCGTACTGGGGCTGCGTTTGTGAGCGATGTTCTTTAGGGTCTGGGCACTGCTGCCTTGTATAGGTGGACCTGGTCGTAAAAGCTGTTCAAGTCCAGGGTGGAGTGGAGGGCCAAGAAAACAATGGGTTTGAGGCACAGTCACGGGAAATACTTGCGTTTACCCGCTGTATGGTAGCAGGGTGGAAATCTTTTTGTGGTAGCAGGGTGGAGATAGTAGAATAAGCGTTTTCAATCACTCACTTGAGTGCTGTGCCTTTCCTGCTGTGCTCTCAGGTTGTATGTGCCTGTGTGTATTATTATGTGGCTGGGTGACCCTAGTTAGTCCTCAGACAGAAGGTCTGGGGTGCGCTGTGTGTTTGGACACCAGAGTTTAGACACCCTGTGTTTGGGAAAAAAAATGTTTTCTTGTATATATTTCCTGTTTGAGTCCATAAGGAATACAATCTGTGTCTTGTGTTTGTCCTCAGTGGGTGTGTGTGTGGGGGGTGGGTGGGTTGTCAGGAGGGCTATGACGGGGGTTGCTCAGAGGGGGTGGGATCCTCTGGGCTTGGGGTTCTTCATTTGTTGGGGTTCTTCATTCTTCATTTGTCTGTCCCGCTGTGATGTCAACGTGGTCAGGGTCTGGGGTGGACTGTCCCGCTGTGATGTCAACGTGGTCAGGGTCTGGGGTGGACTGTTCTGCTGTGATGTCAACGTGGTCAGGGTCTGGGGTGGACTGTTCTGCTGTGATGTCAACGTGGTCAGGGTCTGGGGTGGACTGTCCCGCTGTGATGTCAACGTGGTCAGGGTCTGGGGTGGACTGTTCTGCTGTGATGTCAACGTGGTCAGGGTCTGGGGTGGACTGTCCCGCTGTGATGTCAACATGGTCAGGGTCTGGGGTGGACTGTCCCGCTGTGATGTCAACGTGGTCAGGGTCTGGGGTGGACTGTCCCGCTGTGATGTCAACGTGGTCAGGGTCTGGGGTGGACTGTCCCGCTGTGATGTCAACGTGGTCAGGGTCTGGGGTGGACTGTTCTGCTGTGATGTCAACGTGGTCAGGGTCTGGGGTGGACTGTTCTGCTGTGATGTCAACGTGGTCAGGGTCTGGGGTGGACTGTTCTGCTGTGATGTCAACGTGGTCAGGGTCTGGGGTGGACTGTCCCGCTGTGATGTCAACGTGGTCAGGGTCTGGGGTGGACTGTTCTGCTGTGATGTCAACGTGGTCAGGGTCTGGGGTGGACTGTTCTGCTGTGATGTCAATGTGGTCAGGGTCTGGGGTGGACTGTTCTGCTGTGATGTCAACGTGGTCAGGGTCTGGGGTGGACTGTTCTGCTGTGATGTCAACGTGGTCAGGGTCTGGGGTGGACTGTTCTGCTGTGATGTCAACGTGGTCAGGGTCTGGGGTGGACTGTTCTGCTGTGATGTCAATGTGGCCAGGGTCTGGGGTGGACTGTTCTGCTGTGGTGTCGCAACTTTTGTCGGGGTCTGGGGTGGACTGTTCTGCTGTGATGTCAACGTGGTCAGGGTCTGGGGTGGACTGTCCCGCTGTGATGTCAACATGGTCAGGGTCTGGGGTGGACTGTCCCGCTGTGATGTCAACGTGGTCAGGGTCTGGGGTGGACTGTTCTGCTGTGATGTCAACGTGGTCAGGGTCTGGGGTGGACTGTTCTGCTGTGATGTCAATGTGGTCAGGGTCTGGGGTGGACTGTTCTGCTGTGATGTCAATGTGGTCAGGGTCTGGGGTGGACTGTTCTGCTGTGGTGTCGCAACTTTTGTCGGGGTCTGGGGTGGACTGTTCTGCTGTGGTGTTGCAACTTTTGTCGGGAGCTGAGGTGGGCTGTTCTGCTGGCTTGTCTGCGGGGGTGGCCACCTATCTAATGGGTTGTTCTCTGTCACACGCCACCCCCTAACCCTATCCTCCAGCAGTCTGATCCTCTCCTCTAGTGCTCTGTTCTCCTGCTCTTTCTCCTGTAGATGTTGTCTCACTACAGTCCAGAGTGCAGATATGTCCCTCTCCACCTCCAGCACTCTGGGTCTGGTTAAGGGGTTGTTGTTGTGGTGGACGGTTGTCTGGGTCTGGTTAAGGGGTTGTTGTTGTGCTGGACTGTTGTCTGGGTCTGGTTAAGGGGCTGTTGTTGTGCTGGACTGTTGTCTGGGTCTGGTTAAGGGGTTGTTGTTGTGCTGGACTGTTGTCTGGGTCTGGTTAAGGGGTTGTTGTTGTGCTGGACTGTTGTCTGGGTCTGGTTAAGGGGTTGTTGTTGTGCTGGACTGTTGTCTGGGTCTGGTTAAGGGGTTGTTGTTGTGCTGGACTGTTGTCTGGGTCTGGTTAAGGGGTTGTTGTTGTGGTGGACTGTTGTCTGGGTCTGGTTAAGGGGTTGTTGTTGTGGTGGACTGTTGTCTGGGTCTGGTTAAGGGGTGTTGTTGTGGTGGACTGTTGTCTGGGTCTGGTTAAGGGGTTGTTGTTGTGCTGGACTGTTGTCTGGGTCTGGTTAAGGGGTTGTTGTTGTGCTGGACTGTTGTCTGGGTCTGGTTAAGGGGTTGTTGTTGTGGTGGACGGTTGTCTGGGTCTGGTTAAGGGGTTGTTGTTGTGCTGGACTGTTGTCTGGGTCTGGTTAAGGGGTTGTTGTTGTGCTGGACTGTTGTCTGGGTCTGGTTAAGGGGTTGTTGTTGTGCTGGACTGTTGTCTGGGTCTGGTTAAGGGGTTGTTGTTGTGGTGGACTGTTGTCTGGGTCTGGTTAAGGGGTTGTTGTTGTGGTGGACTGTTGTCTGGGTCTGGTTAAGGGGTTGTTGTTGTGCTGGACTGTTGTCTGGGTCTGGTTAAGGGGTTGTTGTTGTGCTGGACTGTTGTCTGGGTCTGGTTAAGGGGTTGTTGTTGTGATGGACTGTTGTCTGGGTCTGGTTAAGGGGTTGTTGTTGTGCTGGACTGTTGTCTGGGTCTGGTTAAGGGGTTGTTGTTGTGCTGGACTGTTGTCTGGGTCTGGTTAAGAGGTTGTTGTTGTGCTGGACTGTTGTCTGGGTCTGGTTAAGGGGTTGTTGTTGTGGTGGACTGTTGTCTGGGTCTGGTTAAGGGGTTGTTGTTGTGCTGGACTGTTGTCTGGGTCTGTTTAAGGGGTTGTTGTTGTGCTGGACTGTTGTCTGGGTCTGTGCTGACTGGAGTGTAATCACCTGCTGTTCCAGCTCCACTTGCCTTACCTCCAGCTGGGTGAATTTATCCCTTATTTCAATGAGGGAATAGTACTCTGTGATGGGAGGTTGACTTTCCACTTGGGGTTGCTCATCTGTGGGTTTATGTAATGAAGAGGGCTGGTCTGACCCGCTCGGGGTGGGGGTGTCTTTCTCAACGGAGAGCTTCTCCTACTGAGCTATTTCTTTGATTAGGTGAAAGTCCAGCTGAAACTGTTTGCGGTTTCCCTGTACCAATACTGTTCCAGACTTCTAGAGATTTATATTAGCTGACTCAGAGTCCTCGTTGTCTAGTATCATGAGTTTCCACCCATCGGTAACTCATGATATATGATATAGCAATGTGGAATGCCAGGGGATGGTCTGCGTGGACGATAAGGTTGCTTATGTTCCCAATTTCATAACAGTCAGCAAAAAGGGAACAATAATAATAATATTTTTTGGTAGTTGTAAGCCTTCTAGGTAATTCTGTCCAACATCAGGTTGTAGGTTTTGAGTTTTGATTTGGAGTGAAGGTTATGTTGTGGAGGGTGGAATCCTGTAATGTCCCTACCAAAAAATCTAACTTTATCTAACTCGAAATCTATCCTTTTAAAGAACATGCTGAAAAATGCAGGAGCTTATCTGCTCATGACCTCTGTCTCTCTATAGCTCTATAGCTCTCTCTCTCTCTCTCTTTCTCTGTAGCTCTCTCTCTCTCTCTTTCTCTGTAGCACTCTCTCTCTCTCTCTCTCTTTCTCTGTAGCTCTCTCTCTCTCTCTCTCTCTCTCTCTTTCTCTGTTACTCTCTCTCTCTCTCTCTCTCTCTCTCTCTCTCTCTCTCTCTCTCTTTCTGTAGCTCTCTCTCTCTCTCTCTTTCTTTCTCTCTCTCTCTCTCTCTTTCTCTCTCTCTCTCTCTCTCTCTCTTTCTCTGTAGCTCTCTCTCTCTATGTCTCTCTCACCCCCCTACATCTCTCTCTCCCTCCTCTCTATCTCTCTCTCCCTCTATCTGTAGCTCTCTCTCTCTCTCTCACCCCCCTACATCTCTCTCTCCCCTCTATCTCCCTGTCTCCTCCCTTCTCCCTCTCTCTCCCTCCCCTCAATATCTCTCTCTCCTCCCTTCACCCCCCCTCTCTCCCTCGCCTCCATATCTCTCTCTCCTTCCCCTCCATCTCTCTCTCCCTCCCCTACATCTCTCTCTCCCTCCTCTCCATCTCTCTCTCCCTCCTCTCTCTCTCTCTCTCTCTCTCCCCCTCCGCTCTATCTCTCTGTCCCTCCTCTCTATCTCTCTCTCTCTCTCTCCCTCCTCTCTATCTCTCTCTCTCTCCCTCCCCTCCATCGCTCCCTCCTCTCTATCTCTCTCTCCCTCCCCTCCATCGCTCTCTCCCTCGCCTCCATATCTCTCTCCCTCCCTTCCACCTATCTCTCTCTCCCTCCTCTCTCTCTCTCTCTCTCTCCTCTCTCGCTCTCTCCCTCCTCTCTCGCTCTCTCTCTCCCTCCCCTCCCTTGCTCTCTCTCTCACTCCCCTCCATCTCTCTCTCTCTCCCTCCCTCCCTCCCATTCATATCTCTCCCTCCTCTCTATCTCTCTCTCCCTCCCATCCATCTCTCTCTCCCTCCTGTCTATCTCTCTCTCTCCCTCCTCCCTATCTCTCTCTCCCTCCCATCCATCTCTCTCTCCCTCCTCTCTATCTCTCTCTCTCCCTCCCCTCCATCTCTCTCTCCCTCCATATCTCCCATGCCATGATAGATGGATTGGTGCCTTTCTCTATTCATAGAGGATGATGTCTGGATGATATGGCCAGACATATGGATTCTGCTAGTATGTTTAGATGAGCTGGAACAGACTGGTTCATGTATGTTACACTGGGAATAAATGGTGCCATATTCCCTATATAGTGCACTACTTTTTCCCAGGGTCTATAGGGTCCGTAGTGTACGTACTATATAGGGAATAGGTTGCCATTTGGAAGGCGGGGAGTGTGTGTTTGAGACCAAGGCTATATGTCATGAGGAGTGGATCGATAATACTGCTGCATCTGGAAAGGAAGGAACACACACACAAGAAACACAGCCTGTTAGTGTATGTGTGTACACAGGCTAGCCATTCTTATTGTATGGTGTCCACGTGATCACACATGCTCTTAGTTAGTTAAAGACATGTTACGGATCTTCTACCGTGATCACACATGCTCTTAGTTGGTTAAAGACATGTTACGGATCTTCTACCATGATCACACATGCTCTTAGTTAGTTAAAGACATGTTACGGATCTTCTACCGTGATCACACATGCTCTTAGTTGGTTAAAGACATGTTACGGAACTTCTACCGTGATCACACATGCTCTTAGTTGGTTAAAGACATGTTACGGAACTTCTACCGTGATCACACATGCTCTTAGCTGGTTAAATACATGTTACGGATATTCTACCGTGAGCACACATGCTCTTAGTTGGTTAAAGACATGTTACGGAACTTCTACCGTGATCACACATGCTCTTAGTTGGTTAAAGACATGTTACGGAACTTCTACCGTGATCACACATGCTCTTAGCTGGTTAAATACATGTTACGGATATTCTACCGTGATCACACATGCTCTTAGTTGGTTAAAGACATGTTACGGAACTTCTACTAAGTATTCTTTAAACCTCCCGCCTTGGGCTGGATGTGTTAATGTGTAGTTCATACATGCATAATATAACTTAAATTAGCCACAAAATTCCAAGTTTGAAATCAACTGTTTTCTGGATGCTGTGTGGTGCCATTTTCCCTACATTTACCCACACATGGGCCATAGGGATGTGCACAGTTATTAAAATATTAGAACTCACATTAGGATTTGAATAGTTTTTGTCATGAAAAATATATATTACAAGCCTATTAATATTAAAAAAGCTTTTTTTAAATAAAGTAAAAATATCCATGTGACGTTGTTACATACAAGGAAATACCACGTCATTTGAAATTATTAATTTAATAACACAACAAACTTTTCAATGTAGTTTATATGACGTGCACGGTTGCTTATTGTTAATGTTGGCCAATTAAAGCGGCAAAGAGGCTCAATGTGTAGCGAGTGGAGTGAGATTTAATCTAATGCAATACAAAATGCATTAAAATTACGGAATTAACAGTTTGCGAAATGAGAAGGAGTAGGCTACAACGAGCAACCAACAGGTATGCATGCTGTTGTTTTCTCTGAATGGGATTGGAGAGAAAGTGCAGCATGTAGCCACAATTAGCCTAGCTAGTTACAATTAGCCTAGCTCGCTACAATTAGCCTAAGTAGCTACAATTAGCCTAGTTAAGCACAATCAGCCTAGCTAGCTACAATCAGCCTAGCTAGTTACAATAAGCCTAGCTCTCTACAATTAGCCTAACTAGCTACAATTAGCCTAGCTAGGATATCCAACAAAACTTCATGGCACTATTCGAATAGTACAATTATTTCAGACCCCCATCCCTAGTGGGCCAGCCCCCTAGCAATTCGAGTTTCAGGCAATGGGCTTCAGCTTCTCACCATTTTAACAGCTAGCTAGTTAAATAAATACAAATAAATAAAAAGCTAGCAAGATACACACAGCAGAGTAAGAGAGAGCAGTGGCGTGGTGCACATAACTGCACATTGTCGGGGACCACTTTTGGCTAGTGGGGATTACTTTGAGAACTACTGGCTAAAAAGTATGCAAAAGTACCGAAGAATCTCTTTAATGTTCATTGATAAAATCTTTAACTACAATAGTATGAGTGGGTTATAAGTGGTCTTCCTGGTGAATGGAAAGGGTCTGTAATAGTCCTCTCTCAATTCAATACTCTCTCTCTCTCTTCTGTCCATAGGGAGCCGTCCTAACTGCAATGCTGGTGACGAGGAATTTCTCTGGTAAATGTGTGTGTCATACATAAACACTTACACGCATGCACACACACGCATGCATGCACGCCACAGACAACCACGTGTGCACACAAACACACACGCACACACACACACACAGAGACACATGCACTTGCTCTCTTTCTCTCGCTCTCCACAAGCACAAAAAAAAAATGTCATGAGATGTTGTCATTATCACAAACTGATCGGGTGAAGACTTTAGTCTCCCATTATGAAGGACTAAGTTTGATTACAATGGTAAGCTGCATGGTTCATAACATGTCCCTGTTCCTCTGGACGAACACAGTGTCTGCCGACCAAGGTAAGAGGGGTGAGAGAGAAACAGATGTCACCATGTCATTGGATTTAGGTTAAAAGATGGTGAAAAAAATATGAAATTCCCTGACGTTGATTACTTTTTACACTGATTCAACATCATCACATAGATTTGTTTTATGTTGAAATGTTTTTGCCCTTGACTCACTTTGATGAAACTTAACTGGGACTTGGGTAATATGACTTCAATCTGGCATACTCTTCACACTGACACGCTGACACTCTCCTCTCTTCTCTTCCCTCACTCCTTCCCCTTTTCTGTCCTTTGCTTTCACTTGCTCTCTGTCTTTCTCTCTCTCTCTCGCTCTCTCTGTGTCAGTCGGTAGACAGTCTACATCTCCTGCGTCAATCACTACTGTTCCTGCAACTGCTGCTGGGATAGTGGAGCAAGGTATCTTCTTCCATCCCTCGCTTCTATACCTCCTCCTGTTACACAATTATACTGTCTCTCCTCTCTTCTTCTTATCTCCTCTCCCTCGCACTTCCTTCCTCATCCTTCCCTTTTGCACTCCTTTTGTCCTTCCTCTCCTGCACCACCTCTCTATCCTCCCTCCCTCCCTCCCTCCCTCCCTCTTTCCCTCTCTGCTCTATTTATCCTCCTCTCCCCCCTTTAATGAATGAAGCAGCATACATGGCGTGTCTATCTACCCTCCCTCCCTCCCTCCCTCCCTCCCTCTCTCTAACATGCTTTTGTCTTTTGTATCTTTGGGCTGGAGTCCTTTTTTGTTTAACATTTTCTGCCTGTGTTTTGTCCCTCATGAGCAGTATGTGAGGTGTGTGTGAGGTGTCTTTGATGTGTGTGAGATACAAGCTGTGGAGAGATAAAGAGATAGTTCTTTCTGTGTTCAGACTCTTCCAGGCCAAAGCTGAGGATTCTCCTCCCACTCAAAAGTTATGTGTTGCTATGGTGATTAATCAGTGTCAGCACCAGAGCTTCCTGTGTTCTCACCTCTCTATCTCGCTCACTTGCTCACTCTCTCACTCTATCTATGTCTGTCTGTCTGTCTGTCTCTCTCTCTCTCTCTCTCTCTCTCTCTCTCTCTCTCTCTCTCTCTCTCTCTCTCTCTCTCTCTTCCCCCCCCCCCCCCCCCCCCCCCCGCCTCTGGTTATTAATACAGAAAGATTCATAAACCTTCCTGCAAGCATTTATGAGTGTGTGTGTTTATGATCAGTTTATATTGTAATGTAAAGTGTTTGTGTATCATCATTTACATGGCTCTCCTTACTGAATTATATTCCTGTATTATTTTCCTGGTGAGGAATCCCCTAATGTTAATCTGAATGAATCCCACCTGCCGCAGAGATGAACAAAACCATTATTATACACCTGCTTCTCCATTTCATATTCCACTACACTTTCACCTCTAATCCCCTGTGTGTGTGTGTATGTGTGTGTGTGCGTGCGTGTGTGTGCTATCCCTGATGGACTGTGCTGATCCCTTGCTTTGGGCAGTGGTTCAGGTTCAGGGTTAATGAGTGTCAGTTGGATAGAGGTTTTTGTGCATGTGTGTGTATGAATGTGTGTGCTTGTGTGTGTGTGTGTGTGTGTGGGGGGGGGGGTTTATGAGAGATAGTTACAGTACAAAGTAGATCACTGTTGTCTCAGTGAGAATGTGTGTGTGTGTGCGATTCTAAATGTTTTAGTGTGCTCGTTTGTAGGGGTTTACAGTAGTTTGTGTGTGTATGAGCTTTAGTGGGTGTGTTGGCACTGTTTAGAGTTTGGCGTTTCAGTGTGTTCGCTTTCGAGAGTTCTGTGTGTGTGAGAGAGGGTTTAGGTTAGTTTAGTGTGTGTGTGTTAGCTAGCTTGGGGATAGCTAGGTGTCGACACTTGTGCGTGTGTGTGTGAGGTGTGTTTTAGCAATAGAGTGTGTAGGATGACTACTCTACCCTCTGAGAGTGTCTTCTCAATCTCCTTGGCAGCCAAGAGTCTCCTCAACAAGAAGGCTGACGTCAAGGTAAGATACATAAACACGTGTATCCTCCCTTCTCATCTCTCTTTTCATCTCTCTTCTCTTCTCATCTCTCTTTTCATCTCTCTTCTCTTCTCAGCTCTCTTCTCATCTCTCTTCTCTTCTCAGCTCTCTTCTCATCTCTCTTCTCTTCTCATCTCTCTTCTCTTCTCATCTCTCTTCTCTTCTCATCTCTCTTCTCATCTCTCTTCTCTTCTTATTTCTCATCTCTCTTCTCTCTTCTCTTCTCATCTCTCTTCTCTTCTCCACTCTTCTCTCTTCTCCACTCTCTTCTCTTCTCTCTTGTCTTCTCCTCTCTCTTAATCTCTCTTCTCCTCATCTCTCTTCTCATCTCTCTTCTCCTCTCTCTTCTCCTCTCTCTTCTCCTCTCTCTTCTCCTCTCTCTTCTCATCTCTCTTCTCCCCTCTCTCCTCATCTCTCTTCTCTACTCTCTTCTCCTCTCTCTTCTCCTCTCTCTTCTCCTATCTTCTCCTCATCTCTCTTTTCATCTCTCTTATCCTGTCTCTCTTCTCCTCTCTCTTCTCCTATCTTCTCCTCTCCTCTCTTCTCATCTCGCTCTTCTCCTCTCTCTTCTCTCTATTATTCTCTCCCACCTCCTACAATTGGCAGTGTTATGTGGTGTTGTATTGTGTTTTGTGGGCATGCTGTTTGGGTGTGAGTGTGTGTTTATTACTGCTCGTTGTGTACACTGCGTGTCAGCTGTTTGTGTGTGTGTGTAGCCTATTAGTCTGACTATCCAGCGTAGTCTGATGCACTGTAGCTTCAGTTACTTTAGCTATGTAGTTAAAATGTTCTATTCATGTGCACTGTCAGCGGTCAAACCCACCATAGATATAACATACGCTGTTCTATAGACCTCTATAGGTCAAACTCTCAGGACAGCAATGGATGTGTACAGTAGACTCCAATAGTCATGTTTATGGTAGGGTTTGGTTGTTTATGGTAGGGTTTGGTTGTTATGGTAAGGTTTGGTTGTTTATGGTAAGGTTTGGTTGTTATAATAAGGTTTTATGGTAAGGTTTGGTTGTTTATGGTAAGGTTTGGTTGTTTATAGTAAGGTTTGGTTGTTTAGGGTAAGGTTTGGTTGTTTAGGGTAAGGTTTGGTTGTTTAGGGTAAGGTTTGGTTGTTTATGGTAAGGTTTGGTTGTTTATAGTAAGGTTTGGTTGTTTATGGTAAGGTTTGGTTGTTTATAGTAAGGTTTGATTGTTTGCAGTAAGGTTTGATTGTTTGCAGTAAGGTTTGATTGTTTATGGTAAGGTTTGATTGTTTATGGTAAGGTTTGGTTGTTTATAGTAAGGTTTGGTTGTTTATAGTAAGCTTTGGTTGCTTATAGTAAGGTTTGGTTGTTTATGGTAAGGTTTGGTTGTTTATGGTAAGGTTTGGTTGTTTAGGGTAAGGTTTGGTTGATAATGGTAAGGTTTGGTTGTTTATGGTAAGGTTTGGTTGTTTATGGTAAAATGTGATTGTTTATAGTACGGTTTGGTTGTTTATGGTAAGGTTTGGTTGTTATAATAAGGTTTTATGGTAAGGTTTGGTTGTTTATGGTAAGGTTTGGTTGTTTATAGTAAGGTTTGGTTGTTTAGGGTAAGGTTTGGTTGTTTAGGGTAAGGTTTGGTTGTTTAGGGTAAGGTTTGGTTGTTTATGGTAAGGTTTGGTTGTTTATAGTAAGGTTTGGTTGTTTATAGTAAGGTTTGGTTGTTTATGGTAAGGTTTGGTTGTTTATGGTAAGGTTTGATTGTTTGCAGTAAGGTTTTATTGTTTATGGTAATGTTTTATTGTTTATGGTAAGGTTTGGTTGTTTATAGTAAGGTTTGGTTGTTTATAGTAAGGTTTGGTTGTTTATGGTAAGGTTTGGTTGTTTATGGTAAGGTTTGATTGTTTGCAGTAAGGTTTGATTGTTTATGGTAATGTTTTATTGTTTATGGTAAGGTTTGGTTGTTTATAGTAAGGTTTGGTTGTTTATAGTAAGGTTTGGTTGCTTATAGTAAGGTTTGATTGTTTATGGTAAGGTTTGGTTGTTTATGGTAAGGTTTGGTTGTTTAGGGTAAGGTTTGGTTGATAATGGTAAGGTTTGGTTGTTTATGGTAAGGTTTGGTTGTTTATGGTAAAATGTGATTGTTTATAGTAAGGTTTGGTTGTTTATGGTAAGGTTTGGTTGTTATAATAAGGTTTTATGGTAAGGTTTGGTTGTTTATGGTAAGGTTTGGTTGTTTATGGTAAGGTTTGGTTGTTTATGGTAAGGTTTGGTTGTTTATAGTAAGGTTGGATTGTTTGCAGTAATGTTTGGTTGTTTGCGGTAAGGTTTGGTTGTTTATGGTAAGGTTTGGTTGTTTATGGTAAGGTTTGTTTGTTTATAATAAGGTTTGGTTGTTTATAGTAAGGTTTTATGGTAAGGTTTGGTTGTTTCTGGTAAGGTTTGGTTGTTTCTGGTAAGGTTTGGTTGTTTCTGGTAAGGTTTGGTTGTTTAGGGTAAGGTTTGGTTGTTTATGGTAAGGTTTGGTTGTTTATGGTAAGGTTTGGTTGTTTATGGTAAGGTTTGGTTGTTTATGGTAAGGTTTGGTTGTTTATGGTAAAATTTGATTGTTTATAGTAAGGTTGGATTGTTTGCAGTAAGGTTTGGTTGTTTATGGTAAGGTTTGGTTGTTTATGGTAAGGTTTGGTTGTTTACGGTAAGGTTTTGTTGTTTATAGTAAGGTTTGGTTGCTTATAGTAAGGTTTGGTTGTTTATGGTAAGGTTTGGTTGTTTATGGTAAGGTTTGATTGTTTGCAGTAAGGTTTGATTGTTTGCAGTAAGGTTTGATTGTTTATGGTAAGGTTTGATTGTTTATGGTAAGGTTTGGTTGTTTATAGTAAGGTTTGGTTGCTTATAGTAAGGTTTGGTTGCTTATAGTAAGGTTTGGTTGTGTATGGTAATGTTTGGTTGTTTATGGTACGGTTTGGTTGTTTATGGTAAGGTTTGGTTGTTTAGGGTAAAGTTTGGTTGATAATGGTAAGGTTTGGTTGTTTATGGTAAGGTTTGGTTGTTTATGGTAAAATGTGATTGTTTATAGTACGGTTTGGTTGTTTATGGTAAGGTTTGGTTGTTATAATAAGGTTTTATGGTAAGGTTTGGTTGTTTATGGTCAAATTTGATTGTTTATAGTAAGGTTGGATTGTTTGCAGTAAGGTTTGGTTGTTTGCGGTAAGGTTTGGTTGTTTATGGTAAGGTTTAGTTGTCTATAATAAGGTTGTTTTTGGTAAGGTTTGGTTGTTTATAATAAGGTTTGGTTGTTTATAGTAAGGTTTTATGGTAAGGTTTGGTTGTTTATGGTAAGGTTTGGTTGTTTAGGGTAAGGTTTGGTTGTTTATGGTAAGGTTTGGTTGTTTATGGTAAGGTTTGGTTGTTTATAGTAAAGTTTGGTTGTTTATGGTAAGGTTTGGTTGTTTATGCCTAACAGAGGTTTTCATCTCCATCTTCCTCCCTCTATTTCTCCTCCCTTCATCTTTCCCTCTTTCTGTACCCTTCTTCCATCGTCCATCCCTCTCTCTCTCTGGCTGGCACGGTGCTAATCTCAGATTATTTCTCTCCACATGATTAATCTGTCCTTACGTAATCTCACTCTGCACAACCCTCCAATCCCCCCCCCCCCCCCTCTCTCTCTCTGTTCCTCTCCTGTCTGCACTTTGCAAACAACACTGGAGCTATTTTGGTTCAAAACACAAGCACACACACACACACACACACACACACACACACACACGTGTGTTGAGTGGTGAGAGAAGGAGAGGAGATACTGTTGAGAAAGAGAGAGATGGAGAAAGGGACGAGACAGATACATATATAATATAGTGTTACTGTAGTGCTCTATACTCACCACAAGCCCAGATGTCTACAGGTTTACCATAAGCCTCCTTCCTCAGTACCTCTGGAGATAGGTAGCCTGGGGTACCTGCAAAACCTATGTATATGCACATACACACAGTGGTTAAACTGTATGACTTCAGTCGTAGGCCGAGGATGATGTATAACATGATGATGGATGGAGTCCAACACAGTAGACAAAACAAGTAGCACCCTACTTCCCTCCGGGTTACCCAGTTCCTGTAGCACCCTACTTCCCACCGGTTTACCCAGTTCCTGTAGCACCCTACTTCCCTCCGGGTTACCCAGTTCCTGTAGCACCCTACTTCCCTCCGGGTTACCCAGTTCCTGTAGCACCCTACTTCCCTCCGGGTTACCCAGTTCCTGTAGCACCCTACTTCCCTCCGGGTTACCCAGTTCCTGTAGCACCCTACCTCTCTCCGGGTTACCCAGTTCCAGTAGCACCCTACTTCCCTCCGGGTTACCCAGTTCCTGTAGCACCCTACTTCCCTTCAGGTTTACCCAGTTCAAGTAGCACCCTACTTCTCTCCGGGTTACCCAGTTCCTGTAGCACCCTACTTCCCTTCAGGTTTACCCAGTTCCAGTAGCACCCTACTTCTCTCCGGGTTACCCAGTTCCTGTAGCACCCTACTTCCCTTCAGGTTTACCCAGTTCTAGGAGAACACTACTTCTCTCCGGGTTACACCGTTCCAGTAGCACCCTACTTCTCTCCGGGTTACCCAGTTCCAGGAGAACACTACTTCTCTCCTGGTTACACCGTTCCAGGAGAACACTACTTCTCTCCGGGTTACACCGTTCCAGGAGAACACTACTTCTCTCCGGGTTACACCGTTCCAGGAGTACACTACTTCTCTCCGGGTTACACCGTTCCAGGAGAACACTACTTCTCTCCGGGTTACACCGTTCCAGGAGAACACTACTTCTCTCCGGGTTACACCGTTCCAGGAGAACACTACTTCTCTCCTGGTTACACCGTTCCAGGAAAACACTACTTCTCTCCGGGTTACCCTGTTCCAGGAGAACACTACTTCTCTCCTGGTTACACCGTTCCAGGAGAACACTACTTCTCTCCGGGTTACACCGTTCCAGGAGAACACTACTTCTCTCCTGGTTACACCGTTCCAGGAGAACACTACTTCTCTCCTGGTTACACCATTCCAGGAGAACACTACTTCTCTCCGGGTTACACCGTTCCAGGAGAACACTACTTCTCTCCTGGTTACACCGTTCCAGGAAAACACTACTTCTCTCCGGGTTACCCTGTTCCAGGAGAACACTACTTCTCTCCGGGTTACACCGTTCCAGGAGAACACTACTTCTCTCCGGGAGAACACTACTTCTCTCCGGGTTACACCATTCCAGGAGAACACTACTTCTCTCCGGGTTACACCGTTCCAGGAGAACACTACTTCTCTCCGGGTTACACCGTTCCAGGAGAACACTACTTCTCTCCGGGTTACACCATTCCAGGAGAACACAACTTCTCTCCGGGTTACACCGTTCCAGGAGAACACTACTTCTCTCCGGGTTACACCGTTCCAGGAGAACACTACTTCTCTCCGGGTTACCCCGTTCCAGGAGAACACTACTTCTCTCCGGGTTACACCATTCCAGGAGAACACTACTTCTCTCCGGGTTACACCATTCCAGGAGAACACTACTTCTCTCCTGGTTACACCGTTCCAGGAGAACACTACTTCTCTCCGGGTTACACCATTCCAGGAGAACACTACTTCTCTCCGGGTTACCCCGTTCCAGGAGAACACTACTTCTCTCCGGGTTACACCATTCCAGGAGAACACTACTTCTCTCCAGGTTACACCGTTCCAGGAGAACACTACTTCTCTCCGGGTTACACCATTCCAGGAGAACACTACTTCTCTCCGGGTTACACCGTTCCAGGAGAACACTACTTCTCTCCTGGTTACACCATTCCAGGAGAACACTACTTCTCTCCGGGTTACACCATTCCAGGAGAACACTACTTCTCTCCGGGTTACACCGTTCCAGGAGAACACTACTTCTCTCCGGGTTACCCAGTTCCTGTAGCACCCTACTTCCCTCCGGGTTACCCAGTTCCTGTAGCACCCTACTTCCCTCCGGGTTACCCAGTTCCTGTAGCACCCTACTTCCCTCCGGGTTACCCAGTTCCTGTAGCACCCTACTTCCCTCCGGGTTACCCAGTTCCTGTAGCACCCTACTTCCCTCCGGGTTACCCAGTTCCTGTAGCACCCTAATTCCCTCCGGGTTACCCAGTTCCTGTAGCACCCTACTTCCCTCCGGGTTACCCAGTTCCTGTAGCACCCTACTTCCCTCCGGGTTACCCAGTCCCTGTAGCACCCTACTTCCCTCCGGGTTACCCTGTTCCACGAAAAAACTCCTTCTCTCTGGGTTACACCGTTCCAGGAGAACCCTACTTCTCTCCGGGTTACACCGTTCCAGGAGAACCCTACTTCTCCCCGGGTTTAGGCGTGCCCTATCCCAATCCAGCAGCACCATACCCTGCTCCTGACCAGATTGCACCCTGTCCTGCACCTGCTTTGCCACTTGGCAAGTAACAGCTGATTGCCTCATCATCTCAAGCCATCGTTGCCCCATTTCGAGAGCGGCAAAGAGAGTGACTTCGCCCTCATCAAAATTGCCCTGCACGACATGATGAACAATCACAGGCACCTGAATGAGCGGTATAAGTATCAACTGTTTCTTGGACACCTGAAACTTCCAAGTGCACTCCAGCTCGCCAAGGCCTACATGCATGACCCAAGACCTTATACTGCTGCCTTACAAGCCCTGCAGGATAAGTACAGTCAGCCCCGCAGGATAAGTACAGTCAGCCCCGCAGGATAAGTACAGTCAGCCCCACAGGATAAGTACGGTCAACCCTGCAGGATAAGTACGGTCAACCCCGCAGGATAAGTACGGTCAACCCCGCAGGATAAGTACGGTCAGCCCCGCAGGATAAGTATTGTCAGCCCCGCAGGATAAGTACGGTCAGCCCCGCAGGATAAGTACAGTCAGCCCCGCAGGATAAGTACAGTCAGCCCCACAGGATAAGTACAGTCAGCCCCACAGGATAAGTAGGATCAGCCCCGCAGGATAAGTATGGTCAGCCCCGCAGGATAAGTACAGTCAGCCCGCAGGATAAGTACAGTCAGCCCCGCAGGATAAGTACAGTCAGCCCCGCAGGATAAGTACGGTCACCCCCGCAGGATAAGTACGGTCAGCCCCACAGGATAAGTACAGTCAGCCCCACAGGATAAGTACAGTCAGCCCCGCAGGATAAGTACAGTCAGCCCCACAGGATAAGTACAGTCAGCCCCACAGGATAAGTACAGTCAGCCCCGCAGGATAAGTACAGTCAGCCCCGCAGGATAAGTACGGTCAGCCCCGCAGGATAAGTACGGTCACCCCCGCAGGATAAGTACGGTCAGCCCCGCAGGATAAGTACAGTCAGCCCCACAGGATAAGTACGGTCAGCCCCGCAGGATTAGTACGGTCAGCCCCACAGGATAAGTACGGTCAGCCCCACAGGATAAGTACAGCCAGCCCCGCCATCTCGTCCAGTGTAAGCTAGCCACCATCCTGAAATCCTCCGCCATCGAGCTTGATGACGTAGAAACTGATGGCTCAGAGCGGAGCATCGTCTTGCCAATGGCTGTGCAGCACCTCAACCTCACTACTGAGTCTGAGACTCTCACCCTCAGAGCTATTTGTCAAGATGCCTGTTACCTTTGATATTTCCCTTCTGCTCGAACTCTCCAAGAAGTACCGGATACAAATAACTTTCTGTGGACCTGTGTCCATTCGTTTCAGTCCTCAGCTCCCAGACATCAGCAGGCTTGCCACATGGAAAATCTTTGTGCAGGCAACAACATGATCCTTACACGTGGCGTCCGATTCATTCTCCAGTTCACCCAGTGAAGCGTTCCTCATCGTGGACCCTGATGGGAAGGTGACACATACCTACCTACCCTGGAGCTGATGGATGCATCATGACTGCTGCCATCTAGGTCAAAAGTCGGACCTGCCTTCAGCCAGTAGCCCGCCGGCTGGTACACCCCCAAAGTTCTTGCAACGAAGACGCAGGTGATCCTGCTACGCAGAACAGACTTTCTCCCTGTTTAAAATGTCTTTACATACATTTGGGGTGGCAGTGTAAGAAAGCACATCACTTTAAGAGTGACTGATGATGTCACAGCTAGCACGAGCTCTCAGAGTGTCAATTCTTCCCTAGTTCTGCTCGCCAACCTCAGCTGTGGAGAGGAATGCAATAACTAACACAGTTTATGGACACACAACATTGGATAATTCTCTCCTGTCTCTCTTACCAGAGCACAATCTCCTTATCTTTGCCTACTCACAACAGTACTAAATATCAGTGGTTTCACCCTCTTCAGCACTAACAGTACCACTTACTCTCCCTCTATATGTCTGAATCACCCCTTCATCTCTCCTCTCCATCACTCCATCCAAATCCTCCCACAACTACAGACCTCCCTCCCCTCCCTCCACTCCCTGTCCCCACCACCTCAAGGATGAGATGAGTTCACCTATGCCGGTTTGTGTGTGTGTGTGTGTGTGTGTGTGTTCTGTCGGGTGGGAAGGCTACTCTCGTTGTGTTTCTGAACTTTGGGAACCAGGAAGACGAAGGAAGGAAATAGAAGCTACAGTACCATCAGCTGCACCACTGGTGTCGCTTAGCAACCATCTCAATACACACACACACACACACATATTTTAAGGTATTTTTCTCATATTCTTTCTCTTTAGGCAGTAATCCACATCCGTTATATATCTATTCCATCTACGTCCATAAAGGAGCAGAATCAAAGTTTATTGTACATGCCATATTTGAATGATTATTTGTTGGATTCATTTATTGTTTCTTTTTTGTGATATGATCATTTCTGTAAACCATTTTTTTTATTTTGACATACAATCCACACTCATTTTCAGCATTCTTCATACCCTTCATGGTGTTCATCTCACTCTCACTCTCTCCATCTCATCATCCATTCCATCACTACAACCAGAGATGGAAATCCAGTCCCAAGGTTCAGATCCTGGTGAGGATATCATTGTATCCCTCTCTCCCCCCTCTTCTCTCATCCCCTTTTCTCCTTTCTCTCCACCTCTCCTCTTCTCTCCTCTTCCTCTTTCTTTCCTCATCTTCTCTCCTCTTTTTCCTCTCTTCCCTCCTTTTCTTCTCTCTCCACCTCCTCTCTTTTTTCTTTCCTCTTCTTCTCTCTTCACCTCTCCTCTTCCTCTTTCTCCTGTCCTGTTCTCTCTCCATCATCCTTTTCTCTCTTCATCTCTTCTCTCCTCTTCCTCTTTCTCCTGTCCTGTTCTCTCTCCATCATCCTTTTCTCTCTTCATCTCTTCTCTCCTCTTCCTCTTTCTCCTGTCCTGTTCTCTCTCCATCATCCTTTTCTCTCTTCATCTCTTCTCTCCTCTTCCTCTTTCTCCTGTCCTGTTCTCTCTCCATCATCCTTTTCTCTCTTCACCTCTTCTCTCCTCTTCCTCTTTCTCCTGTCCTGTTCTCTCTCCATCATCCTTTTCTCTCTTCATCTCTTCTCTCCTCTTCCTCTTTCTCCTGTCCTGTTCTCTCTCCATCATCCTTTTCTCTCTTCACCTCTTCTCTCCTCTTCCTCTTTCTCCTGTCCTGTTCTCTCTCCATCATCCTTTTCTCTCTTCACCTCTTCTCTCCTCTTCCTCTTTCTCCTGTCCTGTTCTCTCTCCATCATCCTTTTCTCTCTTCATCTCTTCTCTCCTCTTCCTCTTTCTCCTGTCCTGTTCTCTCTCCATCATCCTTTTCTCTCTTCACCTCTTCTCTCCTCTTCCTCTCTTTCTCCTGTCCTGTTCTCTCTCCATCATCCTTTTCTCTCTTCACCTCTTCTCTCCTCTTCCTCTCTTTCTCCTGTCCTGTTCTCTCTCCATCATCCTTTTCTCTCTTCACCTCTTCTCTCCTCTTCCTCTCTTTCTCCTGTCCTGTTCTCTCTCCATCATCCTTTTCTCTCTTCACCTCTTCTCTCCTCTTCCTCTCTTTCTCCTGTCCTGTTCTCTCTCCATCATCCTTTTCTCTCTTCACCTCTTCTCTCCTCTTCCTCTCTTTCTCCTGTCCTGTTCTCTCTCCATCATCCTTTTCTCTCTTCACCTCTTCTCTCCTCTTCCTCTCTTTCTCCTGTCCTGTTCTCTCTCCATCATCCTTTTCTCTCTTCACCTCTTCTCTCCTCTTCCTCTCTTTCTCCTGTCCTGTTCTCTCTCCATCATCCTTTTCTCTCTTCACCTCTTCTCTCCTCTTCCTCTCTTTCTCCTGTCCTGTTCTCTCTCCATCATCCTTTTCTCTCTTCACCTCTTCTCTCCTCTTCCTCTCTTTCTCCTGTCCTGTTCTCTCTCCATCATCCTTTTCTCTCTTCACCTCTTCTCTCCTCTTCCTCTCTTTCTCCTGTCCTGTTCTCTCTCCATCATCCTTTTCTCTCTTCACCTCTTCTCTCCTCTTCCTCTCTTTCTCCTGTCCTGTTCTCTCTCCATCATCCTTTTCTCTCTTCACCTCTTCTCTCCTCTTCCTCTATTTCTCCTGTCCTGTTCTCTCTCCATCATCCTTTTCTCTCTTCACCTCCTATCCCCTCTCCTCCCCTCTCCACTCTCCCCTCCTTATCTCTTCCTCCTGTTCTCCTCTCTCTTTCCCCTCTCCTCTCTATCATACTCTTTCAGTGGTCTCTACTGATGAGTCACCTGTCAGTCATTCCACCCGAGAGAGAAAGAGAGAGACAGATATGCTAATGTTGCATTGTTACGGTTGCAGTTTCACTGTGACAAACTATTATCAGACCTTGAATGAAGGGCTGGTCATTTTCCCAAACACATAATCAGTTTGTTTGTGTATGTGTGTGTGTGTTTGTACTGTATTTCCATGCCACTTGTGTGTAATTGATATGTTGTTCAGTAGCTGGTGGGCTGGTCACGTGTCGTGTGTAGTTGGCATGTTATTCTGGGGTTGTGTGTAGCTGGCATGTTATTCTGGGGTTGTGTGTGGTTGGCATGTTATTCTGGGGTTGTGTGTAGTTGGCATGTTATTCTGGGGTTGTGTGTAGTTGGCATGTTATTCTGGGGTTGTGTGTAGTTGGCATGTTATTCTGGGGTTGTGTGTAGTTGGCATGTTATTCTGGGGTTGTGTGTAGTTGGCATGTTATTCTGGGGTTGTGTGTAGTTGGCATGTTATTCTGGGTTT
The DNA here is from genome assembly GCF_013265735.2 of Oncorhynchus mykiss. NCBI lineage: Eukaryota > Metazoa > Chordata > Actinopteri > Salmoniformes > Salmonidae > Oncorhynchus > Oncorhynchus mykiss. The sequence goes on along the minus strand of NC_048569.1, from coordinate 16,627,938 downwards.
GTGTGTAGTTGGCATGTTATTCTGGGTTTGTGTGTAGTTGGCATGTTATTCTGGGTTTGTGTGTAGTTGGCATGTTATTCTGGGTTTGTGTGTAGTTGGCATGTTATTCTGGGTTTGTGTGTAGCTGGCATGTTATTCTGGGGTTGTGTGTAGTTGGCATGTTATTCTGGGGTTGTGTGTAGTTGGCATGTTATTCTGGGGTTGTGTGTAGTTGGCATGTTATTCTGGGGTTGTGTGTAGTTGGCATGTTATTCTGGGGTTGTGTGTAGTTGGCATGTTATTCTGGGTTTGTGTGTAGTTGGCATGTTATTCTGGGATTTTGTGTAACTGCCATATTTCTCTGCCTGCCTGCCTGCCTGCCTGCCTGCCTGCCTGCCTGCCTGCCTGCCTGCCTGTCTGTCTGTCTGCCAGCCTGTCTGTCTGTCTGTCTGTCTGTCTGTCTGTCACTCATTTCCTCTTTTTCTAATGTCTGTGTTCTGGTTTATGTTGTTGGTGTTGGTCAAATACACTGAGAATACCAAACATCAGGAACACCTTCCTAATATGTTGCCCCCCCCCCCCCCCCCCCCCCCCTCTCAGAACAGCCTAAATTTGTCGGGGCATGGACTCTCTACAAGGTCCATTGGGTGGTGGACTATTCTTGATACACACAGGATGTTCTTAATGTTTTGTACACTCAGTGTATATACCACGTTCTACCAAAATATTCCTGATAAGCTTTGATGTTTTTGATGGAATCGGAGTGCCTCTCACTACATCTCACACATGCTCTGTGGGTGTGTAGGATGACGGGGCTGGGATAGAGAGGAGGACCCAATCCAATTCTTGAAATCATTTAATTGATTTGATCTGCTTAGTTCTGTTCTGTTCGGTTGATCAGGCTTGTGGGTAAATGAGCTGTAGGGTGTCTATCTATCTTGGCTCAATAATTTCTAACCCCACCCACACACACTAACCACACCCTCTGATAAACTCAATAACTTCTAACCCCACCCACACACGCTAACCACACCCTCTGATAAACTCAATAACTTCTAACCCCACCCACACACACTAACCACACCCTCTGATAAACTCAATAACTTCTAACCCCACCCACACACACTAACCACACCCTCTGATAAACTCAATAACTTCTAACCCCACCCACACACACTAACCACACCCTCTGATAAACTCAATAACTTCTAACCCCACCCACACACACTAACCACACCCTCTGACAGGCTCAATCACTTATTTGTGCAACATTTTGTTTGATCTTTTATTAACAATACAAAACATAGACATACAAATGACAACATCATACAAACATCAACTATATTCCACCTGCCCAGACCCACTAGCACACACCCCCATCTCCAGCGCTGCATCACTTTCCACCACATGGCCTGAAACTGCATCATGTTGTTTCTCTCAGTAGCCCAGGCACTTTCAATATTTAAATACTAAATCATTAGATTTTTCCATTGTGTTAATGATGACGGATTGATTGATTTCCACATTTTCTTAAGATGAATAGAGAATCGTCCAACCCATCAGGAATCTCGCTACACCCCCATATGCAATGCTGGCTCAGTCACTTCTAATTCGCCCTCTCACATGGTCCTCTGATAGGCTGGCTGCTCGCTAACCACACGCTCTGAGATGTACCTCATTTAGCAGACACTCTTATCTAGAGCAACTTACAATAGCAATTAGAGTTAAGTACCTTACTCAAGGCCACATCGACGCCTAGTCGGCTCAGGGATTTGAACCAGCAATCTTTCTGTTACTAGCCCAATCGCTAAGCCTAGCCTTATTGTCCTCCGTTCAGTCTTCTGTACATGCACAATAGACTTTAAAAGCTATAACAAATGTTTAAAGGATATAATAAATGGATACCTACTGTATCCTAACATTTAATCACCTCAGAAAGAAACACAAACTTGAAAATAACAACTTACTTGAAAGTTTCAGTAATCAAAAATGACAAATTGAAAGGGGCCAAAGGCATCAAATTAACAATGAAAATACTAAATAAGATTGATTCCCCAAGATAAAATAAAAAGCCAGTCCCTGGATGGGAGACCAGATGCTGCCGGAAGTGGTGTTGGAGGGCCAGTAGGAGGCACTCTTTCCTCTGGTCTAAAAAAACAAATATCCCAATGCCCCAGGGCAGTGATTGGGGACACTGCCCTGTGTAGGGTGCCGTCTTTTGGATGGGACGTTAAACGGGTGTCCTGACTCTCTGAGGTCATTAAAGATCCCATGGCACTTATCGTAAGAGTAGGGGTGTTAACCCCGGTGTCCTGACTAAATTCCCAATCTGGCCCTCCATCACGGTCACCTAATAATCCCCAGTTTACAATTGGCTCTATCATCCCCCTCCTCTCCTATGTAACTATTCCCCAGGTCGTTGCTGCAAATGAGAACGTGTTCTCAGTCAACTTACCTGGTAAAACAACTGATAAATAATCAAATAAAAGTATACTACCCAAGTTATCAAAAAACATGTAACATTCCCCTTTAAAACAAACAATCTATAGAGGTTTACATTTCAAGAGCAATTCCCATCATAAACAACACATGTAATAGTTATAGGTAATGTATTTGAATGATAAAAAAAACATGAGATTCCTTCCATTAGAGACTTAAATAATGCAATCTAATTACTGTCAAAATAAACGACCAGGTCCAGTAGTCATCATAATTGCGTTTACTTCGCCCTACATGGTGTCAACTCAGAATTAGATCTAAATTGAACTATCATTAGAATTCAAATAACGACACACATCAAGAAGTACTATTATGTAGAAAACTATACATCCCCCCCCAAAAAGAGGGTACAAAAAAAGATTAGTGGTTAGTGGTGCTGATAATCAAAAGGAGGATTTTACATCAACAACTCTGCCAGATAAAGACTTTCTGATGATTGTGTTTCCCATTCCAAGCTATTCTGAACAAAAATATCAACTCAACATGGAACAATTTTACTGAGTTACAGTTCAAATAAGAAAATCAGTCAACTGAAATAAATTCATTAGGGCCTAATCTATGGATTTTACATGACTGAGCAGGGGCACATTCATGGGTGGGCCTGGGTGGGCATAGGCCCACCCACATAGGCCCAGCTAATCAGAATGAGTTTTTCCCCACATAAGGGCTTTATTACAGACTGAATACTCCTTAGTTTCATCAGCTGGCCTGGTGGCTGGTCTCAGACAATCCCGCAGGTGAAGAAGCTGGATGTGGAGGTCCTGGGCAGTTGTGGTTACACGTGGTCTGCGGTTGTGAGGCCGGTTGGATGTACTGCCAAATTCTCTAAAACAGAGTTGGAGGCGGCTTATGGTAGAGAAATTAACATAAAATTATCTGGCCACAGCTCTGGTGGAGATTCCTACAGTCAACATGCCATTTGCGCGCTACCTCAAACCTTGTGACATTGTTTTGTGTGACAAAACTGCACATTTTAGCGTTGCCTTTTATTGTCGCCAGCACAAGGTGAACCTGTGTAATGATAATGCTTATGATAATGATTATTATCATTATGATAATGCTTAATCAGCTTCTTATTTATTTACTTTTCTGCTCTTTTGCACACCAGTATCTCTACCTGCACATGACCATCTGATCATTTATCACTCCAGTGTTAATCTGCTAAAATTGTAATTATTCGCCCACCTCCTCATGCCTTTTGCACACAATGTCTATAGACTCCTTTTTTCTTTTTTTCTACTGTGTTATTGACTTGTTTATTGTTTACTCCATGTGTAACTCTGTGTTGCTGTCTGTTCACACTGCTATGCTTTATCTTGGCCAGGTTGCAGTTGTAAATGAGAACTTGTTCTCAACTAGCCTACCTGGTTAAATAAAGGTGAAATAAAATAAAATAATAAAATATGCCACACCTGTCAGGTTTATGGATTATCTTGGCAAAGGAGAAATGCTCCCTAACAGGATGTAAACAAATTTATGCACAAAGAAATAAGCTTTTTGAGCGTATGTAACATTTATTTGAGCTCATGAAACATGGGGCCAACACTTTACATGTTGCGTTTATATCTTTATTCAGTATTTATCTCATATGCCTATAGGAAGAATTTGCACAAAATCATTTCTACCTGCAACATCATCAGACCCTCATGAAACTGTACATTGGCACCTTGCTAATTTCACCTATTCTCTAGTAGAAGTGTGCCAAAAGGAACTCTGTAAAACCCTTCGGTCTACCTTTAGATAGATGAGCTTCCATTATGGCTGTGTTTTCACTGCCTTACTGAGCAGTGAGGTGGTGTTGCCCCCACAGTCCACAACCTGCTACATCTCCTGGGAGAACTGCTCCGTCTGACAGGCTCGATCACTTCTAATTCGCTCCTTCACACTAACCAGGTCCTCTGATAGGCTGGCTGCACACCGACTGACTCACAATATTGATCCTGCCCTGTATATCAGTCCTTTGGGTTTGAATGAGTCCGTCTCATGATAGATATAGACAAGAACCTTACATAGACTTGGATCTGATATAGACCGTACAGTATATTAACTGCAGAGATGGGGAAAAAGAGTGGCGCGTTTATTATTGAGAGGTTGGCACAGATCTAAGATCAGCTTTCCTAAGTCTAGCTAAATCCTAACCTTGAACATTTTTAGGGGGGAACCTGAAAAACTGACCTTAAATCACTGTAAAGGGTCAACTCTTTATTGTTTTAAATGATTTTTGTTATGTATATATAATGTTTTTACCTACCCCTTTTTCTCCTCAATTTCATGGTATACAATTGGTAGTTACAGTCTTGTCTCATCGCTGCAACTTCCGTACGGACTCGGGAGAGGCGAAGGTTGAGAGCCGTGCGTCCTCTGCAACACAACCCAACCAAGCCGCACTGCTTCTTGACACAATGCCCACTTAACCCGGAAGCCATCCACACCAATGTGTCGGAGGAAACACCGTACACCTAGCAACTGTGTCAGCATGCACTGCACCCGGCCCGGCACAGGAGTTGCTAGACCGCGATGGGACAAGGACAACCCTGCCGGCAAAACCCTCCCCTAACCCGGACGACACTGGGCCAATTGTGCACCGCCCCATGGGTCTCCCGGTCGCGGCCAGTTACGAGAATCTCTAGAGGCACAGCTGCACTGTGATGCAAGGCCTTAGGCCCCTGCACCACTAGGGAGACCCCTAATGTTTTAAATTCTTTAAACAAGTGGAATTCCACTTGTAATGATTGTAATGATAGAAGTGTAGCACAGAAAGTGAGTAGCAGAATGGAGATATGAAACGCTGCCTTCAGGGGCATAACATGTGACCAGGTGGTGGCAACACAACCACTAGACCAGCCTCCTTTCTAACCTCACCCACATCCACACCTCCTCTCACTTCTCTGTGTCGTGTTTTAACCCCTTGTTTTCTGTGCACTGCTGCAGCCTAACAGCACGAGAAACAGCACAGTCACCAGCCCCAAGGGAACCCCCTCTGCTGCACTGGTACACTCCTCCTTTATATATCACTCCATCTCCCTCGGTCTCTATTCAACTTCTTTCTCTCCCTTTCTCTGTCCGTCTTTATGTCCTCAGTCTGTCTGTTCTTCTGTGTCTGTCTGCCTGTCTGTCTATCTGCCTGCCTGTCTGCCTGCCTGTCTGTCTGTCTGTCTGTCTGTCTGTCTGTCTGTCTGTCTGTCTGTCTGTCTGTTTGCCTGCCTGTGTCTCTGTGTCTATCTCTCTCTATCTTAGTCTGTCTGCACTCTGCACCCATCACCAGCCACTTATTAGAAGCCGTTCTGTGTGTGTGATTGTGTGCGACTGTTTGTGAGTGTGCGCCTGTGAGTATGATGAAGCTGCATGACTTGTAAGTTATGGTTTGTCAGGTTGTAGTAGCTATAAGGTGCCGTAATAGAGTAGCGACAGCGGCTTACTGGTAGAAGTGCAGTCACAAGCCATCTTCCTTTGGCATTTTTTTCTATTTGTGGGTGACAGTGTTGATGTGTGTCACTCAGGTGTATGTTAATCTGTGTTCTGTTTGGCCTGCTGTGTGTGAACTGTGAATCCTTAGGAAGATATGCAGGGTGGCTTTGGGTTTGATGTGGGTTCGTTTTAGGTTCTTGCCTGAGTGAGACTCGTATTTTTTGTTTCTGATATCATTTTCTTAGAGGAATTCTTTGAATAACCATTTATTTCCTTCCATTAACCCTTTGATAACCCTTTCTCAGGGGGAAATCTCTCTCTCTCTTTCTTCATTTTAACTTGTCTTTTCTTCTCTCTCTCTTCCTCCATATCTCTTTCTCTGTCTTTTCTCTCTTTTATCTAACACCTACAACTCTGCTCTCTGTCATCCCTCTTCATCTCTCTCTCTCTCTGTTGTTTTCTCTCTCCCTCTCTCTTTCTTTCTCCCCTCTCTTTCTATTTCTCTGAATAGGAGCCTCAGACCACTGTTATCCATGTGGATAGGAACAAGGTACACCCTTCTTCCATCCACACATCTTTTTCTCTCCTACTTTCAGTTCTCTCATCCTCATCTTCTCTCGCTCTGTCCTTGGCAAGCTGGTGTGTTAGCGTATTATAGTGTGTGTGTGTCTAGCATGACTCCTGGTTGAGGAGTTTTGTGTGGGTTGTAGGTCTGGAGTGGCTGCATGCCGCAGTCATACGGACCTGAAAACAGCTGCTTAATATAACCACACTGACACAAAACTACCCACACTTCATTATGTGGAGATATTTTGTCCACCACCGCCATCTTGTGGAATGAAATGGAACCGGGCTCTGTGATTGTGCTCTATGTTTTGCCATCTGGTGGTTTCTACTGCTATAGACCACTGCATGTATGGGACAGCACACTGAATGGGGGAAACTGAGTTTGGGGTTCTCATGGTGTTTAACCATAGCACTGTATGTGTGTGTCATGATAATTGTGTGTGTGTGTGTGTGTGTGTTGTGTGTCTGTGTGTGTATCTAGGTTAACCTGTCACTAACATGTCTCTCTGTGTCTGCAGGATTCATCTGACAGCAACACCACTATTGAGGATGAGGATGTGAAACGTGAGTCACACACGCACGCACGTACGCACGCACACACACTACCATTATCATGACACACATATACAGCACTATGGAAGTAGAGAAGAAGGAGAGAGTAAACAGACAGGAAGGAAAGAAGGGAAGTAGAGAAGAAGAAGAGAGGAAGGAGAGAGGAAACAGACAGGAAGGAAAGAAGGGAAGTAGAGAAGAAGAAGAGAGGAAGGAGAGAGTAAACAGACAGGAAGGACAGAAGGGAAGTAGAGAAGAAGAAGAGAGGAAGGAGAGAGGAAACAAATAGGACGGAAAAAAGGGAAGTAGAGATGAAGGGGGGTAGTAAAGAGGACGAATAGAGGAAGCAGACAGTGGAGTGATAGAGGGAGTGATAGAGGGAGAGGGAGGGATTGAGGGAGAGGGAGGGAGAGAGAAGGAAACAAACCCATCTATTGTAACTACCTGGACCTACAGTACCATTTGGTTTTGAAGGATTGAAACCAAACAGTATGATTTGAAAGAAAAGTATTTTAAGAAACATGAAAAGGTAAGAAGCGCTTATCATTTCAAATAGGCTACATGTCGTATTAAACCGCATATAAACTCTCTAAATAGGTCAGGAGCCTGACAGGGAGCCTAAGAAGTAACACAAATATATGATTTAGTCTATACTGTATTACAGTGCATTCGGAAATTATTCAGACCCCTTGACTTTTTCCACATTTTGTTACGTGACGGCCTTATTCTAAAATGGATTAAATGATTTTTTCCCCCCTCATCAATCTACATGCAATACTCCATCATGACAAAGCGAAAACATAAAAACAGAAATACCTTATTTACATAAGTATTCAGACCCTTTGCTATGAGACTAGAATTTGAGTTCAGGTGCATCCTGTTTCCATTGATCATCCTTGAGATGAGTCCACTTGTGGTAAATTCAATTGATTGGACATGATTTGTAAAGGCACACACCTGTCCATATAAGGTCCCACAGTTGACAGTGCATGTCAGAGCAAAATCAAACCAAAGAGGTCGAAGGAAATGTCCGTAGAGCTCTGAGACAGGATTGTGTCAAGGCACAGATCTGGGGAAGGGTACCAAAAAATGTCTGCAGCATTGAAGGTCCCCAGAAACACAGTGGCCTCAATCATTCTTAAATGGAAGAAGTTTGGAAGCACCAAGACTCTTCCTAGAGCTGGCCGCACGGCCAAACTGAGCATTCGGTAGAGAAGAGCCTTGGTGAGCGAGGTGACCAAGAACCCGATGGTCACTCTGACAGAGCTCCAGAGTTTCTCTGTGGAGATGGGAGAACCTTCCAGGAGGACAACCATCTCTGCAGCACTCCACCAATCAGGCCTTTATGGTAGAGTGGCCAGGCGGAAGCCACTCCTCAGTAAAAGGCACATGACAGCCAGCTTGTAGTTTGCCAAAACGCACCTAAAGACTCTCAGACCATGAGCAACAAGATTCTCTGGTATGATGAAACCAAGATTGAACTCTTTGGCCTAAATGCCAAGCGTCACATCTGGGGGAAACCTGGCACCATCTGAAGAATGGTTGTGGCAGCATCATGCTGTGGAAATGTTTTTCAGCGGGAGGGAGACAAGACAGGATCGAGGGAAAGATGAACGGAGGAAAGTACAGAGACATCATTATGAAAAATTGCTCCAGAGCGCTCAGGACCTCAGACTGGGGTGAAGGTTCACCTTTCAACAGGACAGCGACCCTAATAACACAGCCAAGACCCCTCAGGAGTGGCTTCAGGACATTCAAGTCTCTGAATGTCATTGAGGGCCCAGCCAGAGCTCGGATTTCAACACGATCGAACATCTTTGGAGAGACCTGAAAACAGCTGTGCAGCAAGACTCGCCATTCAGAACTTGAGTGGATCTGCAGAGAAGAATGGGAGAAACTCCCAAAATACAGGTGTGCCAAGCTTGCGGTGTCAAACCCAAGAAGACTCGAGGCTGTAATCACAACAAAGTACTGAGGAAAGGGTCTGAATACTTACAGTTGAAGTCGGAAGTTTAGATACACTTAGGTTGGAGTCATTAAAACTAGTTTTTCAACCACTCCACAAATTTCTTGTTAACAAGCTATAGTTTTGTCAAGTGGGTTAGGACATCTACTTTGTGCATGATACAAGGAATTTTTCCAACAATTGTTTACAGAGATTATTTCACTTATAATTCACTGTATCACAATTCCAGTGGGTCAGAAGTTTACATACACTAAGTTGACTGTGCCTTTAAACAGCTTGGAAAATTCCAGAAATTGACGTCATGGCTTTAGAAGCTTCTGATAGGCTAATTGACATAATTTGAGTCAATTGGAGGTGTACCTGTGGATGTATTTCAAGGCCTACCTTCAAACTCAGTGCCTCTTTGCTTGACATCATGGGAAAATCTAAATAAATCAGCCAAGACCTCAGAAAAGAAATTGTAGACCTCCACAAGTCTGGTTCATCCTTGGGAGCAATTTCCAAACGCCTGAAGGTACCACATTCATCTGTACAAATAATAGTATGCAAGTATAAACACCATGGGACTGCGCAGCCGTCATACCACTCAGGAAGGAGATGTGTCTCCTAGAGATGAATGTCCTTTGGTGTGAAAAGTGCAAATCAATCACAGAACAATAACAAAGGACCATGTGAAGATGCTGGAGGAAACAGGTAAAGAAGTATTTTTATTCACAGTAAAACGAGTCCTATATCGACATAACCTGAAAGGCCGCTCAGCAAGGAAGAAGCCACTGCTCCAAAACCGCCATAAAAAAGCCAGACTACAGTTTTCAACTGCACATGGGGACAAAGATCATACTTTTTGGAGAAATGTCATCTGGTTTGATAAAACAAAAATAGAACTGTTTGGCCATAATGACCATCATTATGTTTGGAGGAAAAGGGGGGAGCCGCAAGCATGCAAGCCGAAGAACACCATCCCAACCGTGAAGCACGGGGGTGGCAGCATCATGTTGTGGGGGTGCTTTGCTGCAGGAGGGTCTGGTGCACTTCACAAAATAGATGGCATCATGAGGTAGGACAATTATGTGGATATATTGAAGCAACATCTCAAGACATCAGTCAGGAAGTTAAAGCTTGGTCGCAAATGGTTCTTCCAAATGGACAATGACCCCAAGCATACATCCAAAGGTGTGGCAAAATGGCTTAAGGACAACAAAGTCATGGTATTGGAGCGGCCATCACAAAGCCCTGACCTCAATCCCATAGAACATTTGTGCACAGAACTGAAAAAGGGTGTGCGACCAAGGAGGCCTACAAACCTGACTCAGTTACACCAGCTCTGTCAGGAGGAATGGGCCAAAATTCACCCAATTTATTGTGGGAAGCTTGTGGAAGGCTACCTGAAATGTTTGACCCAAGTTAAGCAATTTAAAGGCAATGCTACCAAATACTAATTGAGTGTATGTAAACTTCTAACTCGCTGGGAATGTGATGAAAGAAATAAAAGCTGAAATAAATCATTCTCTCTACTATTATTCCGACATTTTACATTCTTAAATTAAAGTGGTGATCCTAAATGACCTAAGACATGGAATTTTTACTTGGATTAAATGTCAGGAATTGTGAAAAACTGAGTTTAAATGTATTTGTCTAAGGTGTATGTAAACTTCTGACCTTAACTACATGTAAATATAATATTTCCTGTCTTTTTTTATACATATGTATTTGTAAGATACTTATTTGCATAAAATGGACAGAGACCAGTCTCAAAATCAATTATTAGTGTTTATTCTCGAGAGTACTGATCATAATACAATGTACTTTGGTTTATATCACATTTTGTCATAGCGTTTTGAATGCTGCTCCTCCTTCTCTCAGATACAATGGCAATATAGTTCACAAGCCTTCCCACATTGTCTGCCACCTGTTAAACAATCTACTACTAGCCCAAGGTCTCTCCCCTCCCTGTGTAGAGACAGGATGTCCTGTAAGGAACACAGCATTCCAGCCAGCCTGACGATAGCTCCATTCGTTTCTAACAAGGAACAGACAGTCCTTCTAATTCTGAACGAAAACTACACACATTACATTCAGTATTATGATTATAATAAGATACATACATCCATACAGTAACATAGTAGTATTCTGTTTAGTCATAGTTCTGATTTAAATGTATACATCATTTAGTCATTATTCATAAAAATCCCTTAACACCTACAAAGAAATACATTGTGAAGCACTAGGCTGGTAGGGACATAAAGTGCTTAGCATTTAAGCAACAGTTTGTTGTATTAAATCATTAAAGTCTATAAATTGTGCATATACTGTAGACTGACTTAGAATTAAATACAAATCAATGTAAAATGCCTTATTTGGCTCAGTCAACAGTGCCTTTGAAACACGAGTTTGGCCAAAGTCTGGGGCTTCATGCTCATGCGTTGGTGCCTGGAAAGTAGGCCTGCAGTAGAGAATATCCTTTCAGCGCTTGCAGAGCTGGGGATGCTAAACCCCCTTTGGGCCACTCTTGCCAGGCTGGGCAGAGATGCAGAGTTGTTTATTTTTCGTTTTTCAATAGGTAGTCTTATACGTTTGTGGGAAAAAGTGGGAATATGCCAGGCCTATTGGGCTAAAATAAATTACGGCCCATTGTATAGATAATAGAAAAAGAATGTACGAAAGTTTTAAGAGATCAGATTTTTTGTTTATAAATACTTTGCTACAATGACTCACTTAGCTAGCCTCGTTCCCTTCTTTTAGCATGTGCACGTAGTAAGTACACCGTCACGCATTTGAGATGTGTCCTTAGATTCCACAATGATTATTTAGTTGTGGACACCACATCAACACACTCCCTCTCTTGCTCTTGGTCCTCATCTTTGTAAGTCACCTTGATTTTGCACCTGTGTGTTTTATCAGTTTCTTTATGAAAATATTTAGTAGCTAAAGCAAGTGGCTATAGCAGCACACAAGTAGACTACAAATGCATGCTGGGCCGGGCCCTGAGCTCCTGAAGTGAGAGCTGCTGCAGCAAAATTGGAGTCGACGTTCCTGCCTTTGGGAATCTTGCTCTGTGAAATTTGTGGCAAAACCATTTTATTGTTCCCAACACATGTTCACTCTGTTATTGGTTCCCCCTGCAGTGCGAAAACAGGAGATTATCAAGATCACTGAGCAGCTGATTGAAGCTGTCAACAATGGAGACTTTGAGGCCTATGCGTGAGTACACTACAACTCCCAGCCTGCACCTCACCAGAGTACTGTAACTCCCAGCCTGCCCCTCACCATAACACTAAAACTCCTAGTCTGCGCCTAATTTTACCCTAAAACTACGGGTGACATTTGACCTCTGCTAAACTGCACTGACCTCTGCAAAAAAACACCTTTATACTTTAAATATTGTAGCAGGGATGATAGCCTGCAACTCAAATCACCATAACACTACAACTCCCAGCATGCACCTCACTATCTCGCTACAACTACGGAGGTTCTAAACTGAGATTCTTTGGTTGCTCTTTTAGTCTGAGCTCAGATGATGTGTTGTGAAACAATGTGTTGTGTTGAGCTTGTTGTGTTTGTTGTGTAGTGACACAATATGTTGTAAAGTGTTGTGTTCTGTGTTTTCAACAGGAAGATCTGTGACCCATGTCTGACGTCATTTGAGCCAGAGGCCCTGGGGAACCTAGTGGAGGGCATGGACTTCCACCGGTTCTACTTCGACAACCGTAAGACAACCATTACACAACGTTAAGAAAATCACTACACAACTCTAACACAACCACGACAAAACCATTACACAACTATAGCACAACATTAAGACAACCACTACACAACCATTACACAACTATAACACAGGCTTAAGACAACCACTACACAACCTTAAAATAACCATTACACGACTATTATACAACCATAAACTATCTGTTCTCTTCTTTCTCAGTCCTGTCTAAGAACAGTAAGCCCATCCATACCACAATCCTCAACCCTCACGTCCACCTGATTGGTGAAGACGCCGCCTGCATCGCCTACATACGCCTCACGCAATTCGTCGACGGCACTGGCCGCCCATGCTCCAGCCAATCAGAGGAGACGAGGGTGTGGCATCGCCGAGAGAGCAAGTGGCAGAATGTTCACTTCCACTGCTCTGGAGCACCGGCCGCACCACTGCAGCAGTGAACTGGTACACACACTCAATGTTACTAACACACACACACTCATTCATTCACATGCACACCCACAGCTACACACACACACACTCCCACAGCTACACACACACACACACACACCCACAGCTACACACACAGCTACACACACACACACACACCCACAGCTACACACACAGCTACACACACACACACACACACTTCAGAGCTTGACAGTTATTGTTTCCAGAGTTGCTGTTAAACCTAGAATGTTTTTTTTGTCTTCCAGGAGGAAAGAGAGAGAGAGAGAGAGAGAGAGAGAGAGAGGTGAGGGAGGAGAGATGGAGAGAGAGAGGTGAGGGAGGATAGAGAGTGCGAGAGAGAGAGGTGACTGGGGATAGAAAGAGATGGAGAGTGAGAGAGAGAGAGTTGAGGGAGGATAGAGAGTGCGAGAGAGAAAAAGAGAGGTGAGGGAGGATGGAGAGAGAGAGAGGTGACGGGGGATAGAAAGAGATGGAGAGTGAGAGAGAGAGAGTTGAGGGAGGATAGAGAGTGCGAGAGAGAAAAAGAGAGGTGAGGGAGGATGGAGAGAGAGAGAGGTGACGGGGGATAGAAAGAGATGGAGAGAGAGAGGTGAGGGAGGATGGAGAGAGATGGAGAGTGAGAGAGGTGAGGGAGGATAGAGAGGGCGAGAGAGAAAGAGAGAGGTGACTGGGGATAGAAAGAGATGGAGAGAGAGAGGTGAGGGAGGATGGAGAGAGATGGAGAGAGAGAGAGGTGAGGGAGGATAGAGAGTGCGAGAGAGAAAGAGAGAGGTGAGGGAGGATGGAGAGCCTGTCCCCCCTCCCTCTATTGCTACAGCTCTCCTTACTGACCAGTGCACACTACTGCAACTTAACAACACACAGCCTCAACTCCTCCTGGACACACACACACACACACACACACACACACACACACACACACACACACACACACACACACACACACAAGCTGCAGCAACGACTATCACTGCAACCATATCATCCAATACAAATGGCAACACACTCAAACCTTCAGTCCAGTGCTCTCCCTCTGCTGTAGACCCACCCCATGGCGCAGATACATATAGGATCTACAGTTTAAATCAAGTTTATTACTCTGTTATTGTTTGTATTATTACTATTACTACTACTATTGTTGTTGTTGTTATTATTATTATTGATGCAAGTAAGTTGTTGTTGTTATAATGAAAGTGTACAATGTCTTTAATGGTCCAGTTGATTCTCTTTAAAGGAGTCTGTTCCTCTTGTTAAAGACAAGCATGACTTCTCCAGTGTTATTTCCCAGTGAGTGTTAGTTGAGTTGTGCTCCTCCAGTAAAGTCTAATTCATACCGTACGCAACCCAATAACACAATTAGCTAAGCAAAATGGCGTTGAGTCAAAATTGCGGGGATTCATTTTGATTTCTGTTTTATTTTCGCTATGCAAGTAACGTCTGTTTTCCCAGTTGCGTACTTGCGCAAAGTTTAAGTTAGGCTTAAGGCTGCTTCCTGCCTGGCGTATCAAATGAATACACATTGTATAAACCAACAGGATTAGTGCAGTTGTGCGTTTTTGCTACAGTTTTAAATATGGAAACAGCCTACCCTCTGATGATGAACTATATGCACCACCACCCCTCCCCCTTCCCCTTCAGGGAGAGAAGATGAGCCAAGTCGATACAGCATGACCGTTGTATATTGTTGTTCTTATACTTGATTCTCTATGTGTTGAGCATTTGCATATAGTCACTGATGATACAACAATACATTTTAAATGATTACACACTGTATTGTACAACTACAGTTTCATTGTGGTGACTATACTGCATTTATTTGCATGAAAATGGAAACATGACGATAAAATTGGTGTTATTGTTCGTTGTCTGGATTTTTTACTGAATGCTGGTGAACTATGACCTCCTATGTCCAACTAACTTTTCCTAACTTTGGAATGTGCATAAAATTATTTTTGTCTGGAGAGTGTATACTGATGATGATGATGATGATGATGATGATGATGACGGTGATGATGATGATGATTGTAAAACATGCTTTTGAACAGGCTCTACTGCTGAGGCAGAGTGGGCAGGTCACTAAAAGTGTTTCATATGGTTATTGATGGGATTTCATTGTAAACAGATATAGTACCTATATATATCCAGGGGCCTCATTTATAAAATGTTTGTATGTAAACATCTGATCGTGAATCGCGTATGACAGAATCCACATCAACAATGTGATAAAAATATGCAATTTACATAGATTTTGCATGAAGTTTTGTGAATTATATATATTTATATTTTTTTGTGACCATACTTTATTTATAAGTGTATACATTATATAAAGAGAATTTCATCATATTGTAAGAAATGATTGTACAATTGTATGATCACAGAAATGTTCTATAATAATGTTATATGATAACTAAGAGCATTTGATAAATGAGGTCACTGGTCCACAGGGTGTGTACCAGTATTATGTGTCCCTCCCTCCCTCTCTGTTGACTTGCCTTGCTGTCTCTCAGTGCACTTAAAAGACAATTCCACACAAAAACTTTCATTAGTCCATTGTTGACTTAGTCCCAAAAAGTTTTGCTTGTCAGCAATGACGTTTTCAAGATATGTAACTTTCAAAATACAGAAACCATCACCGTATGATGCATTTTTCATCAGACCAAACGCATGGGGATGATTTGTGTCATTTAAAAGTTACATATCTTGAACTCTAGGGGGAGTCACCATACACTGAAGCACAGCACCTTCCATGTTGGGTTGAAAATTAGGGCTGAGCACCTTCCATCTACAATGTTGGGTTGAAAATTAGGGCTGAGCACCTTCCATCTACAATGTTGGGTTGAAAATTAGGGCTGAGCAACTTCCATCTACAATGTTGGGTTGATAATTAGGGCTGAGCACCTTACATCTACAATGTTGGGTTGAAAATTAGGGCTGAGCACCTTACATCTACAATGTTGGGTTGAAAATTAGGGCTGAGCACCTTCCATCTACAATGTTGGGTTGAAAATTAGAGCTGAGCACCTTCCATCTACAATGTTGGGTTGAAAATTAGAGCTGAGCACCTTCCATCTACAATGTTGGGTTGAAAATTAGAGCTGAGCACCTTCCATCTACAATGTTGGGTTGAAAATTAGAGCTGAGCACCTTCCATCTACAATGTTGGGTTGAAAATTAGAGCTGAGCACCTTCCATCTACAATGTTGGGTTGAAAATTAGAGCTGAGCAACTTCCATCTACAATGTTGGGTTGAAAATTAGAGCTGAGCACCTTCCATCTACAATGTTGGGTTGAAAATTAGAGCTGAGCACCTTCCATCTACAATGTTGGGTTGAAAATTAGAGCTGAGCACCTTCCATCTACAATGTTGGGTTGAAAATTAGAGCTGAGCACCTTCCATCTACAATGTTGGGTTGAAAATTAGAGCTGAGCACCTTCCATCTACAATGTTGGGTTGAAAATTAGAGCTGAGCACCTTCCATCTACAATGTTGGGTTGAAAATTAGAGCTGAGCACCTTCCATCTACAATGTTGGGTTGAAAATTAGAGCTGAGCACCTTACATCTACAATGTTGGGTTGAAAATTAGGGCTGAGCACCTTCCATCTACAATGTTGGGTTGAAAATTAGAGCTGAGCACCTTCCATCTACAATGTTGGGTTGAAAATTAGAGCTGAGCACCTTCCATCTACAATGTTGGGTTGAAAATTAGAGCTTGTCCCTAAGACTTGCCCTGGCACACACACACTTTAAAACTAGAGTCCTTAATTGTTACAGCCATTTTTTGACTCGTAAATGATGTAAACCCATTGATTGTTGAAGAATATAACTTATAAATGCCTCATGAGCTTAGTTCAACTGTCGTGCCCCATCAGAACCCAACATATAAGCTTGTTTTACTCCCATGTTTATAATCAATGTAAACAAACAATGTAAAGCCTCAAAACATGGTTGAAACTATAATTTTGAAATCGTGGATGATCAGTCCTTACATCCAGGTCTCTGTCTGTGAGTTTGAGAGTGGTTACATTTCTCCAGGTTCATCCCTCAGTATTTTACTAAAACAAAGGAAGAAGGAACAGAGGCAGGGTGTCGCTTTGTTTCAACTAAAGATGATATTTTTCAGGCCTCAGTCACACACAGGGTCATGCACTGCATGTATTCCTGGCAGTCCTCCCCCTGTGTAGTCTCAGTAACAGGATCAGTGCTAATCAGGCCAGCAAACAACATCAGAATGAGGTCACTCAGAGAGGTGGCATTACCTCACACGGCCATTGGTGAAATTAAGACTGTGTTTGTGTTCATCTTAGCACACTCTGGTTGCTGTTAGTCCTAACCTTCATTTTAACTCTCCTCTGAGAGTCAACCAGGGCTTGCCATCATATCATCCACTTTCACTTTCACACACACTAGTTGTCGTGGCCGAGTGGCTAAGGCGATGGACTAGAAATCCATTGGGATATTCCCGCACTTTCACAAGATGACTTTGTAAACATGAATCCAATATGACGATGAATTCTGTTCTTCCAGTGAGCATTCCTTGTGTTGTGTAACAGTGTTGAGGTGTTATCAATATGTTACCAATAAAGAGAACTCCTGTCAATGCCAGCTGTGTCTCTCTGTATGTCTATTATATCTTGTTCCTTCCAGCTGACACACACACACACACACACACACACACACACACACACACACACACACACACACACACACACACACACACACACACACACACACACACACACACACACACACACACACACAGAGTTGACTCCTATTGGGAGCAGAATAAGCACAATTGGCTGCAACCTAGGGCCAGGCTTATCAGCATGTTTGTGTGACTGTGTGTGCTGACAGATACAGTATATCATCAGTGGATAAGATAAGGACAGACCAGGAAACATCTGCCTCTGTTTCTGTTATGGGACTTATATGACTAAATGATGTATACATTTAACGTAGAACTATAACTAAACAGAATACTACCCTGTCACTGTATGAATCTTATAATAATCATAACACTGAATAGAATGTGTGTAGTTTTAGTCAAGAATTAGAACAAGGACTTTCTGTTCCTTGTTAGAAACGAATGGAGCTATCGTCAGACCGGCTGGAATACTGTGTTCCTTACAGGACATTCTGTCCCCACCCAGGGAGGGGAGAAACCTTGGGCTTGTAGTAGTTTGTTTAATTAACAGTTGGCAGACAATGTGAGAAGGCTTGTGAACTATATTGCCATTGTATCTGAGAGGAGGAGGGACATTTATGATGAAATGTGAGGTATATAAACCAATGTACATGGTATTATGAGCAGAGCTCTCGAGAATAACTGCTATTGGTTAATGTTAATGTCTGGTGTCTGTCTATTTTATGTAAATAAGAACCTTACAAATTCTTATAAACGGACAGAGTGTTTTAATTGAATTGGTTAATGAACACATATGAACTAAATTCCTCTAACAGTTTCTCAACCAGGGACAAAGTTCCCCGTAAACCTCTCTAACACTATCACTCTACCACTGAGAGAGGTATGCGCATGTGTGTGCATTTGTGTGAGGGTGTGTTCATGCATGAGCGTACCACAATGTGTGTTCTATGTGTACTACACAGAGAGAGAGAGAGAGAGAGAGAGTGTGTGTGTGTGTGTGTGTGTGTGTGTGTGTGTGTGTGTGTGTGTGTGTGTGTGTGTGTGTGTGTGTGTGTGTGTGTGTGTGTGTGTGTGTGTGTGTGTGTGTGTGTGTGTGTGTGTGTGTGTGTGTGTGTGTGTGTGTGTGTGTGTGTGTGTGTGTGTGTGTGTGTGTGTGTGTGTGTGTGTGTGTGTGTGTGTGTGTGTGTGTGTGTTAATAGGTTTGTAATATCACATGACTCATTAACTGGAATGGAACAGTGAATGCCAGCCAGAGTTTAGTGGGAGGAACCTGACCATGCCCAATTGATTACCACTACGCTGGTAGCCCTTTCCTGCGGTCAAAAGACCTAGTGGCTTCATGGGTGTAATGGTATTCATATGTTTCATAATTAATAAAGATTATTTTAAAAACTGCTATGTCAAACAGGTTTGTTATATTTTAGTCTTCTGTGATGTATATAAAGTGTAATATTGGCATGCAAACTCAATATTTTATACATTTCAACTGTATATCTGACATGGTACATGTGTCTTCTTTTTCTAAGCCCACAACCATGTGTTTGAGGTGTATAGTTTTGTTTCAAAGTAGATTTGTTTAAGACTACAAAGAAACACTCTGTGTGACCCTGATTTAGCCCACTGCAGTAAAAGGGTACTAAAATAGAAAGACTCAAAACACCATCATTGCGTAGTGAAACCATGAGAAGTAGTGTACCTAAACTGAGATCTGGTGTTTGGAGGGTGTTTGAATGTAAACCCAATGGAAGTGTTCTGATTCACTGAATGGATTTCAAAACAGAATGGAAGTACTCTGAAACACCCAACGTGGTTCTTCATTCTGAATCATTGTGTTTTTAAGAGAGGTTTGTGAAAACACTTTTTGGTGTTTCAGTGCATGTAAAAGGCATCATCAAAATACAAAAATAATGTTTTGGCAGACTGTCTCTCTCCAACAATAAGATGCTTTATAACAATAATATTGATTGATGCTGATTTTCTGTCCATATTGTGATTAATATTGGAAAGAAGACACTGGTAATTTAACATTTTTCCTAGGGTAGACTTTGCATTAATTATAGGCTACAAATCAAGCAAAATGTTATTGGTCACATGCAGATGTTATTGGTCACATGCAGATGTTATTGTGAGTGTAGTGAAATGCTTGCGGTTCTAGATCTGACAGTGTAGCAGTATCTACAAGGTAATATCTAACAATTCCACAATGAAACCTAATATCTAACGAATTCCACAACAAAACCTAATACACACAATCTAGCAAAGGAATGGGATGATAATATATAAGTATAAAATATATGGATGAGCAGTGACAGAGCGGTTAAGATGCAATAGATAGTAAAGAATGGATCGTAAAGGATACAGTATACATCATATATATATGAGATGAGGAATGTGAGATATGTAAACATTCTTGAAGTGGCATTATTGAAGTGACTGGTGTTCCATTTATTAAAGTGGCCAATGATATCAAGTCTGTAGGTAGGCAGCAGCCTCTCTGTGCTAGTGGTGGCTGTTTAACAATCTGATGGCCTTGAGATAGAAGCTGTTTTTCAATCTCTCTGTCCCAGCTTTTTTGCACCTATACTGACCTCGCCTTCTGGATGGAAGCGGGGTGAACAGGTAGTGGCTTAGGTGGTTATTGTCCTTGATTATCTTTTTTGCCTTCCTGTGACATTGGGTGTTGTAGGTGACCTGGAGGGCAGGTAGTTTGCCCCCTGTGATGCATTGTGCAGACCGCACCACCCTCTGGAGAGCCCTGCAGTTGTGGGCGGTGCAGTTGCCGTACCAGGCAGTGATACAGCCCGACAGGATGCTCTCAATTGTGCACCTGTAAAAGTTAGTGAGTGTTTTCGGTGACAAGCCAGGCCCATTGTGACATCATAAATAATTGTATAATCCGAATGTTTAGGGCTATGTAAGATAACAAGAGGTAATGTGTAAAGTGGGCCTTCATCACTGGTTTTCATGTGAGGACAGAAGGTGGATGTGAACAAGGGTCTCCTGCTTGTCAAAAGACTGCCTTAGTGCACTCTGTCGGTCTTCAGGACTAAATGGTTTTGCAGAACCACCCTTGTTACACTGAGCACATGGGGTTGATTCAGATGAGATAAGTAGATAACATGGACTCAATAAAACATAGATTTAAAGGAATAATCCACCGAAAATATATGTTGGTATTTTTTTCATTAGTCCACGGTTGATACAGTCCCAACATGTTTTGCATGTCAGTAATCAAGTTTTCAAGTTATAGGACTTTCAAAAAGCTAATTGTCTCTTGCCACATCATCATGATGATGCCAAATGCAAAGCTGAATACTTGATTGCTGACATGCAAAACATTTTGGTACTGTATCAACAGTGGACTAATGAAAACAAATAGGAAAATAGAGTTTTTGAGTGGATTATTCATTTAATTCCATGTTAAATCAACTTACCTCAAGACTGTATAAGGCAGGGGCACTCAACTCCTACCCTACAAGGTCCGGAGCCTGCTGGTTTTATGTTCTACCTGATCATTTATTGCACCCACCTGGTACGCCAGGTCTAAATCAGTCCCTGGTTAGAGGGGAACAATAAGGAAATGCAGTGGAACTGGTTTCGAAGTCCAGAGTTGAGTTTGAGGGGTATAGAGCCTAAGATGAATATTTTTTTGTGAAATTCACCATACATCTTTTATGTGCTTTGTTTAGACATTAGAAGGAGTGAAAGTTACAGGGGAATTGAATTCCCGACTGCTGGGGTAGTAGGATGGCAATTCTTTGGGGATTTTCTTCATGGGCGCCCGCGTTGAGCAAAGTTGGTGAATGTTCTGAATGAACAGTAGTATTGAAAACTGGAACAAAAAGGTAATTGCAAGAGCTTTGGTCCTCAAACCATTGCAGAGCAAGAATTGTACAGGATTTGGCCATGTTTCAAGTGTGTGCAGATGGACAGAGTATATTGAAGAATGGTGTGTAGAAGGACGACGGTGTTGCAATTGTGGTGGGGATCATGATCCCGAGTTCCTGGAGTGCCCTGTAAGGGTGAAGGAGATTGAGGTGGCAAAAGTTAGAGCAGTCAATCGAACCAATGCACAACCTCTTTAGGCTAGGGGGCAGTATTTTGATGTTTGAATGAAAAACATGCCCAAAGTAAACTGCCTATTTCTCAGGCCCAGAAGCTAGAATTTGCATATGGCAGATTTGGATAGAAAACACTCTAAAGTTTCCAAAACTGTCAAACTATCGTCTGTGAGAATAACAGAACTGATATGGCAGGTGAAAATCTGAGGAAAATCCATCCAGGAAGTGCTGTTTTTCTGAAACTACTCTTTTCCATTGCAAGCCTATCCTCCATTTAAAGGGATATCAACCAGATTCCTTTCCCTATGGCTTCCACAATGTGTGAACAGTCTTTAGACATAGTTTCAGGCTTTTATTCTGAAAAATGAGTGAGATTGATCACATCGCGTCAGTGGATAGCCAGATGTCCTCAGATTTGTGCATGCGCGCACGCCGGGAGCGAGACCATTTCTTTCTCTCTTCTATTGAAAAGGCTGAAATATTATTGATTATTTATTGTAAAAACAACCCAAGGATTGATTATAAAAAACGTTTGACATGTTTCTACAAACTTTACGGATACTATTTGTAATTTTCGTCTGCCCGTCGTGACCGCACGAGCCTGTGGATTACTGAACAAAACGCGCAAACCAAATGGAGGTTTTTGGATATAAAGATAATCTTTATTGAACAAAACAAACATTTATTGTGTAACTGGGAGTCTCGTGAGTGCAAACATACGAAGATCATCAAAGGTAAGTGATTCATTTTATTGCTTTTCTGACTTTTGTGACCAATCTACTTTGCTGCTAGCTGTTTGTAATGTTTTGTCTGCTGAGAGTTGTCTTCAGATAATTGCATGGTTTGCTTTCACCGTAAAGCCTTTTTGAAATCTAACACGCCGGCTGGATGAACAACAAGTTAAGCTGTGTTTTGTGTGTTTTCATGAAAATGTAATATTTTTAGTAATTTAATTTGAATTTGGCGCTCTGCAATTCACCGGATATTGACTGTTGGTATAATTTCATAATTCCAATATGTTTTCTTTAATTGAATTCACTTAGTCTATTTTATGAGAATTTGTAAGATTCTTATTTGCATAAAATAGACAGAGACCAGTCTTATCAAAAATATGTAATAGTATTTATTCTCGGAGCGCGCTGCCATGTAACCACGAACAACAGTTTATATACACAATATGAAGTCTTAGGTTATAAAATATTATTTCTCCCAACATTTCAAAAGTTCATTTGAGATAAACCTTCCGAAGTCTTCATCCATCACCATTCAGCAGACAGTTCCAGCTAATGGAAAACCTGAGAAAACACACACTGCCTTATCTGAACATTCCAGAGCTAAGTTGAGTCGGTTCAACCATAGGTTAATGACCCTTTCTGCTTACTTAAAAAAAAAACACTTCCAATCTTCTCCAACCTGGCTGGAATGGTATTTATTTAATGCAATTACCCCCCTGTTATATGCTCCACAATCCCTCACTTATGAATTCACATTGTTAATCAGATATAATAAAGCAGAGTATAAGTTTACTTAGTTACAGTTCTATTTAAAATGGGGATATTGTTTAGTCATTATTCATAAAATTCCTAACATTGACGAAAATGATCCCGCTAAAGGGATCTGAACGGCAAGAGGTTTAAATTAAATTGTGCGATCGCCAATATACAATAGAAGAAGGCACCTCCTTTATTCAGGTCTTTCAACTCAGACAGGTGAGAGCACACCAAACACTCACACTCCATATTATTTGCTAGTTAGTGAGTTATTAGTCCAGTTACTGCTCATTTCTAGTCAACAATGGGGGAGAGGTTGCTGACAACAAGAGCACAAAACGAGTGCATTTCTAGCCATCTTTGAAAAGCGAGTCAGGTAAACAGCTTTTTTATGTATTAAAGGGGAAGTGTTATATTTTGAGACGGTCTTGAATAAGATAAGTAGCCAATAGGCATAGCGTAGCATAATTTGTCTGATTCTCTGTAATAATGGTATGGGAATAATAATGAATTGTATTTTGTAAAGTGTTTTTTTTTTTGCATCAAACACATTTTCAGTGACCTCCCTGTCTGAAGGACACGTTTATAAACAGGTTAGTTTCAAGCCCTGCATGTTTTTTTTCAAAAGTCTCATGGAATGTCGGCATTGAACACGACACATTGGCTGCTACTGCAGGCTGAATGACAGAACAGCTATTTCCATGTTAAAATGTTATGGAATGTGATTTTTTCCTTCATTGTTTTTGATGGTATTACATTATGATCAAATAGCTACAGTAGTTTATTTGGCTACTGTTAAAACTGCAACTGAAAGTGGGTACAGCCTCTGTTCACAGTAAATGCACACCAGAAGATGCACAGAATTTTCACTGTTCAAGTTTGTGCTTGCGTTATGCAGACCTGAAATTTGTTCAGTGATGGAAAAAATGAGGACATTGGTCATTGCCTGTTTTTTTAATTATCATTATTTGTTTTAATTAAATATGCATTCTGTTGATTTTGAAAAATATTACTATAAGTCTTTGAACTATTTGTCAATATAAAAATGTGAAATACCTGTTCATGATTTGTAATTTGAGAATTTGCAAAGAAAGTATTTGAAGCTTTAAAATCATGTAATTAAAATGTTATTTTGTACTAATTCATTATTCATTATCATGTATTTTTGCATTTTTTTATGCTTTATCATGTGGACAAATATCATGCCTCCACTGTGTTGTTTTGGAGAAAATGGTGGGTCATGTTTGCAGTAAGTGGAAAAAGTTAGTGAAATTAAGGAAAAAACAGTAACTGCAATCCCTCAAATCAGTTAGTGTTTTTTTTAATGTGGGCTTCACCGCGCTTTGGACTTTGGTTACTACGGTTTACCTTGGTATGATTGATTGTTCTTTGCTGATACAATTATCAACTGTATGACACATACAAATCAAGATTGTGTAAAACAATGAATCATTATGAAAGCATTTCAGTGGGTGTACCAAGCAAGAAGGCAGTAAATGATGTCTAGGGTCAACATGAATAAAAATGACCTAATAGCAAGACAACAGACAACCACATCTCCAGTGATCTGCCTACAATTAATTTCGTTTGACAATTAAACGTTGAAGGAATTTTTCTGTTTCACCCTATGAGCAGTTACTGCTATTTTGCTTAGTAGGGTAGAATAGAGCACACAGTTTATCTCCTACACAGAAAGCAGAACATGTGTGCACCGCGCTCCTCTCCTCAGGCTGACGTAACGGCAGCGTGACGCATATCAGCACATCGGACAGTGCAATCAGAAAACCTGCCTACCAGTTTAAAGAGGATACATACCGAGAGTATAGTCTCGGGAAGCCACGAGCAAGCAAGATAAGTTATTACTAAAAGTCCGGAAGTGTTCAAAGTCGCGGAAAGTAAGTACAGACGCCTATTTTTAATAGCTACCAAAAAATGATTGTTGCGCCAGCCACAAGATAGAGCGTTAAGTCCATAACTATATGTTGTCGAACTATTAGGTATTGCCGTTTTCTTAGTTATAAATATATGAATATATCGGGTACTAATACTTATCAGGAGAACATCCCTGGTCATATTTACTGCCTCTGATCTGACAGACTCACTAATCACAAATACTTCGTTTGTAAATTATGTCTGACTGTTGAAGTGCGCCCCTGGCTATCTGTATATATATAAAAAGCAAGAACATCGTGCAGTCTGGGTTGCATATTATAAGGAATTTGAAATTATTTATACTTTTAATTTTGATACTTAAGTATATTTAAAAACAAATACTTTTAGACTTTTACTCAAGTAGTATTTTACTGGGTGACTTTCACTTTTAATTGAGTCGTTTTCTTTTAAGGTATCTTTACTTTTACTCAAGTATGACAATTGGGTATTTTTTCCACCCCTGGTCTGAATACAACAAGTACTGTATGTGGGGTATTTATATTATTTATTCTCTGTGTGAATAGTTGACTGACATAACTTGTTTCAAGTCGCTGCAGTGAGTCTGTGTGTCTCTCTCTGTGTGTGTGTGTGTGTGTGTGTGTGTGTGTGTGTGTGTGTGTGTGTGTGTGTGTGTGTGTGTGTGTGTGTGTGTGTGTGTGTGTGAGTGTGTATGTACATGTGTAGGAGTGTGTGTCTGTGAGTGTGACTAAAATATATTTTTAGCAGACTTCTCTTATTTGCCATTTATTGTAGGCAGCCAGGTCTAA
Source organism: Oncorhynchus mykiss (assembly GCF_013265735.2). NCBI lineage: Eukaryota > Metazoa > Chordata > Actinopteri > Salmoniformes > Salmonidae > Oncorhynchus > Oncorhynchus mykiss. Next base: position 16,601,908 of record NC_048569.1, on the reverse strand, counting down.
ATGCATAAATAATGATATATGATCCAGCCCATATCATAAATATGTTATATGTTCACACAGCACAGGCGGGGTCAGTGGGAACTGGGAAGTATGACTTGACCCTCTGGTTAATTATGTAATCTCTCTCTACACAGCCTGAGAAAACAACGATTTACAGGATTAGACCTGATACAACGAGCGAGAGTAAACGAGAGGAAGAAGAAGCTCTGTATGTCCCATGCTCCTGGAAGAAGAGTTGCATGTAGGCCAAAGAACCAGGATCAGCTGTTCCTAAACCAATCCTTAACTGAAACATTAGGAGGGAAACACACAACTGACCTAAGATCAGCATCTAGAGGATAACTTTCTCCTAATCCTGGTGTTTCCTGGCTACGTGAATTGTTATTGATCTACTTCCTCGTTTAGCGAGAGGGGTAGAAGCCACAGCTAATAGGCTACCATGCAGCGCTTAAGGACTACAGTTGCTAGGCTAAGGCCTATTACGGCCACCCAGACAGTCAAGAGCCAATCACAGGCCAGGCCGATGGCAGTGGGAGGGGCTTTGAGGACATTTGAACCACTGAGGAGTTACACTACGTCGGTGTCGGCCGAGCCTTTTCTGAATGGGACCAGTTCTAATTATGTAGAAGAGATGTACTATGCATGGCTGGAGAACCCTAGGAGTGTACATAAGGTAGGAGAGAGAGTGTGGGGGGCAGGCAGGTGAGCTGCTTCCCAGGACTGTGGCCTGTTTATGTTCAAAACGCAGTGGGACAAGAGTTACGCATACACCTGCACGACCTCTGGTCAGGGCAAAAATGTGAGCGCGTACACACACACACACAGACACACACAGACACACACACACAGACACACACAGACACAGACACACACACACACACACACACACACACATACACACACACACACACACACACACACATACATACCACTCCCCCTCTCCCATCAGATTCCTGTGTAATACAGGAAGCTAGAGATGCTACCAAGGTCATGTGAAAGGTTGTGTGTGGTTTCTACTGACAATTGAGATGTACAAATTATGGCATAAGTAGACGACAAGCGGATGAGAAGCAATCCGTAAATTTGATTAAGACATTACAACTACAGTATTTACTCAGCACTTTTCAAATGTACAACGACAGAATTCAGAACATTGGCCGTTCTTACAGTATTCTCCCTGTACACCAAGTCAGAACCGTAGGATAAATAAAAGGGGCATATAAGCAGACAATGAAAGCTCTTACAATATTCGATGATGACATTTCTCTAAAACAGGCTATAGGCTATATGTGCATCACAAAGTCAGAACAGTAGGCACTCCACTGAATAGCAGGCTAGTGATTGCTTTGCAATGCTTGCAGTTAGCCACTGATTCCTTCCAAACCACAATAAGTTGTGATTTCCAACTTGTTGTGTAGTAATGTTTATGTCCAATGGCCAATGAGCACCTATATGTTTTATCTATAATTTCTCTTCGTAATTTCTCTTCATATGACAAGGATTGAAAAGTATTTGCCAGTAGATTGTCGACTTGATTCATGACGATGACTGCTAGCTTCTTAGCTAAAATTCCAAGTCCAATCAAAGCTACTGTAGATATAACATGACCTGAGGCATGGTCCTAGGGCTCAGATCCTCTGAGAACGAGAGAGAGAGCATACTTAAATGCACATAGGACCAATTGGTAGGGTTTAAAAATACTCTGTATATTATTTAGGGATAGGAAAGTATTTCTGCACTAAACATATTGGCGAATCAAAACCATAGTGGTTTGATTCATCCTGAAAGTTGTCATATTTGTACACTTTTCTAACTTTCCAAAATGTCATGGCTTGAACAATTGTGTTCAATCCATGAAATAATGGAAAGTGAGAAAATTGTACAATAGGAATTGAACAGTAATCGTATAAATCAACCCTGATAATCCTCATTAATCATGGAACTGTGATGACAACGGTCTCGTTGTCGTGAACCGTGCACTAGCCTCCAGGTTTAAACTGCTACGCATGGTCTGCGTTCCATAATGATTCCAATAGGCTACATGTCCCAAATTATTGCACAACTTGTAATATGTTAGCCTAATATGATCCACTATTGCTAGGTCCTCAGGAACAACCACACCAGCGTGACAGATGAAAGAAAGGTAAACTAATGATGTAATGGAATGATACAAAATGGAAACTAACACTAAAGGGAGTTAGAAATGTATGTGGTATAACTGACGGAGGCTACCAATAGTGGCTAATATTAAACACCATACAAATTGTACACAATACAGTGAAAAGTCTGGGCATATAATTAAAACATTTTAGGAATCATAAATCAACTCGGTAGGTTTGACACTATACTGTCATATGCACATAGCAACATAAACCTATAGCTTAGTTATAAGACGACTAACATTGTGGAAAAGGTGAAATGTTGATATGCTTCAGTTTGCTGCCACATGACTGGCTTCACATTTCTCTCCAGCGATAATAAGGTAAAATAGATCTAAAACAATGATAATTTATATTTACAATCCCCTTATCCAAACAGTTGACTCATTTACCTAGCTCTTTTTGTAATGGTGTTATTTCTATCAGAAAAAAAATGTATTAGATGTTGTTCCACTTGGAACTGACGGATTGCTCGACCTTATTCATAGTTTCATCGCGCATAAAAGGGGTGGAATTATTAGGGAATTAAATGAAGGTCAGAATATGGTGTATCTGTAGACACACCTCCACTACACCATCATTTATTTAATCTCCACCCCCAAAAATAGTAGGTGAAAAGCATGCTATTCTCATGCTTAAATTCCAGGTCAGAATACGCATAGAGAGAAATGTGCATAAAAAGCGGCTGGGGCGCTTTTTGACACCTCACACCCAGTCGTAAATTTTATGCAGCAAGAGGACCCTCTGGCTCTCTAGTATGAACCAAAGGAATGTCTTTGTTCACAGACTTTTGCCAGCCAAAAACTCTAACATCCAAAAAGTGGATAATGGAACAATAATTCTATCATAAAGAATGTGGGAAATGGTCAGTGGGGACCTAAAGAATAATCATGTCATATTGTTTTTCATTTTGTGATTTTATTAGTAAAGTTATAAACGAAATACTGTAACTTAAAGTATTTGCACTACAGGTAATAAGTCTCCATCCAATACGTGGTGTAGACAATATGAAAAACAAGTACAGTTTTTTTTATAAGATATTAATGTGATTTTAGTTTTCTAATGAGATCATTGTTTTTGAGAATACCTTGCACAGTAAGTAGCCACGCCCCGAGGGAGCTCAGAGAGCATGTCAGCATGACGGAAATGCCCCTTTTTACTAGAGTGTATAAAGGATGAGTTGAGAATTAACATACCAGACCAGAAAGACATGAGACCGTGGTCTATACGTTGAAATGGTTAGAAACTCTGAAACTCTCAACACGAGGTGAAGAAAATGAACTCATCAGACCAGAACTGTGATGTTTATGCTGGGAGTCAGGAAGCTAGTACAGGGAGTGCAAATTTAATAAATAACAAACATAGTACAAAACAAGAAACACGAAAAGCATACAGACATGAAACAGAGTCAATAACGCCTCAGGAATGAACCAGATATAGGGGAGGTAATCAGGAAGGTGATGGAGTCCAGGTGAGTGTCATGGGGCGCAGGTGCGCGTAACGATGGTGGCAGGTGTGCGAAAAAATAAGACAACTGGCGACGTCAAGCATCGGAGAGGGGGAGCGGGAGTAAACATGACAGTACCCCCTCCCTGCCGCGTGGCTCCAGCCGCCGGATGATGCCGACCAGGAGCTGGCCGGTCGCTTCTGCTGAGGCGCGGGAACCTGTAGAGCCGGCTGAGGCGCGGGAGCTTGATGGGCCAGCTGAGGCGTGGGAGCCTAATGGGCCGGCTGAGGCGCGGGAGCCTGACGAGCTGGGCGGTGCATGGGGAGCCTGCTGAGCCAACCGAGGCATGGAAGCCTGACAAGTCAGCTGAGGCATCCCCGGTTGCTTCGGCAGCAGCACTTGGACCCGACATCACCAGTTTAAAAAATATTTAAAAAATTCCTGTTGTTTCCCCTTGGTGAGGTATATCCGCTAACGTGTACGCTAATAAATGGGAAACAAGTACAGGGAGTGAATTTAATAAATAAACAAACATGGAACAAAACAAGAAACACGAGTAGCGTACAGACATGGAACATATAAACAGAAACAATAACTCCTGAGGAAAGAACCAAAGGGAGTGACAGGTATAGGGGGGTAATCAGGAAGGTGATGGAGTCCAGGTGAGTCTCATGAGGTGCAGGTGACAGGTGTGCGTAATAATGAGAACTGGCGACAGCCAAGGCATGGAAGCCTGACGAGCCAACCAAGGCTTGAGAATCTGTCGGACCAGCTGTGGCATGGAAGCCTGACGAGCTAGCTGAGGCATCCCCGTTAGCTTCAGCAATGGAAGCTTGACGAACCAACCGAGGCTTGAGAACCTGATGAGCCAACTGTGGCTTGGAAGCCTGACGAGCTGGCTGAGGCATCCCCGGTAGCTTCGGCAATGGAAGCCTGACGAGCCAACCGTGGCTTGTGAATCTATCAAGCAGGCTGAGGCATGGAAGCCTGACAAGCCAGCTGAGGCATCCCCTTTTGCTTCGGCAGCAGCCCATGTACCCGACCTCGCCAGTAAAATATTTTTTTTAAATCCTGTTGTATCCCTAGGTGACGTTGTTATTTTGTAATTTGTACGGTAGGAGTCGGGAGCAACTGCAGGGGGGGGAAATTAATAAATAAATGAACATGGAACAAAATAAGAATCACGAGTAGCGCACAGACATGAGACAGATAAACAGACACAATAACGCCTGAGGAAAGAACCAAAGGAAGTGACAGGTATAGGGGTGGTAATCAGGAAGGTAACGAAGTCCAGGTGAGTTTCATGAGGCGCAGGTACGCGTAATGATGGTGACAGGTGTGCGTAATAATGAGAAACTGCAGACAATTAGCACCAGAGAGGGGGAGTGGGAGTAGACGTGACAGTAGGAACATTTTGTCATGAAACTTTGTCAGCAAAATCTGCAATTCTCTGGATTTATGGTGGTTTCAAGACAACTGGCTCAAAATGGCCAGAAACAAATAACTTTCTTCACTGCTGTCCAACTCAAACCATCTCAATATGGTTGAGGTTGGGTGATTGTTGAGGCCAGGTCATCTGATGCAGCACTCCATCACTCTCCTTGTTGGACAAATAGCCTGTGCACAGCCTGGAGGTGTGTTGGGTCATTGTCCTGTTGAAAAACAAATGATAGTCCCATTAAGCGCAAACCAGATGGGATGGAGTATCGCTGCAGAATGTTGTGGTAGCCATGCTGGTTTAGTGTGCCTTGAATTCTAAATATATTACAGACAGTGTCACCAGCAAAGCACCCCCACACCATCACACCTCCTCCTCCATGCTTCATGGTGGGAACAACACATGCGGAGATCATCAATTCACCTACTCTGCATCTCACAAAGATGTTTCTCTTTGCTTATTTTAGCTGTTCTTGACATACTATTGACTTGGTCTTTTACCAAATAGGGCTATCTTCTGTATAGCACCCCTACCTTGTCACAACACAAATGATTGGCTCAAATGCATTAAGAAGGAAATAAATTCAACAAATGAACTTTTAACAAGACACCTGTTAATTAAAATGCATTCCTGGTGGCTACCTCATGAAGCTGGTTGAGAGAATGCCAAGAGTGTACAAAGCTGTCATCAAGGCAAAGGGTGGCTACTTTTAATAATCTCAAATATAAAATATATTTTGATTTGTTAAACACTTTTTTGGTTACTACAAGATTCCATATGTGTTAAAGTTTTGATGTCTTCACTATTATTCTACGATATAGAAAATAGTAAAAATAAAGAAAAACCCTTGAATGAGTAGGTGTGTCCAAACTTTTGACTGGTACTGTATATATATATATATTTTTGATTAACAGCTGGGGCTCAAAGATTCTGTGCAATTTCCAGTGAGCGTTTACTGTGAACACTGAGGATGTACCCACTTTAAGTTACAGTTTTACCAGTGGCCAAGTAGACGACTGTGGCTGTTTGATCATGATATAGGCCTACCAGAGTGACATACCATCAAACACAATGGAGAACATGCATCTCATTACATTTTAACATGGAAATAGCTGTTCTATCATTCAGCCTACAGTAGCATCCAGTGTGTGGTGTTCAATGTTGGCCTACATTCCATAAAACCTTTGAAAAAACATGCAGGGCTTGACATTAACCTGTTCATCCACATCAACCTGCTTATCCTTCAGACAAGGAGGTGACTGAAAATGTTGTTGTGTTGTTTGATACTTTACAAAATAAAATGCATTATTATTCCCATACCAACAGAGAATCAGACAAATAATGCTACCCTCTGCCTATTGGCTACTTAGCTTATTCAAGCCTGTCTCAAAATACAAACTGCCCCTTTAAGACATAAAACAACTCTTTACCTGACTCACTTTTCAAAGATGTCTAGAAATGTAACTGGGCTAATAGCTCACTAACTAGCAAAGGATATGAACATAATGTGCACATGTAGCTCTCGCTTTGATCTCAAAACAAGTGCATCTACTCATGACTGCTCATGCTGTTAACACAGTCCAGCTCAAAGTAAATGGTACAGATCCATATTATGGCAATGGTCTACTTGCATATGGGCCTACTGCAGCTCTCATTGTTTATGCCGCATCGGTCTGTGTAGAGTGCGGGCTGAGTCGTGTGTGCGTGTCAACGCAATAGAATCCTACTCTGATGCATTCTGACTACAACAAAATCTCTTGCATAGTTAGTTTTGTTTCGGTATGTTGCAAAGAGGCTAATATTGCATTGATTCAATCACAACTACCACAGTAAAAGGGAAACATTGATAGTGTTAACAGGGAAAACTCTAGAACAGTGGTCACAAACATTTTCTGAGTCAACATCACTTTCTGAGTCAAAATGCAAGCTGAGATCTACCGCTCAGATTTCTTTTAACATTACTTAAAAACGTAAGCCTATGCAACATTAACCAATTAAAAACAGTACTGTAGCATCGAGGTTTGTGCAGTAAGCTATAGGCCCAATACTTTATCACCGCATATTGGCTTGCTTGAATTGCCCTGTTTTTTGTGAAGTATTTGTAAACGTTATTTCAAACTTTAAGGTAGGCTATATGATCACACCGGTAATAGATCTATTGTTGTATTACTTGTGAGGCACGGGTGAGTGAACATACATTTAAGTCATTTGCTTTTTTTTTACTGGGCTGATGGTGCCTGTCTTCCAGCTGATGGTGCCTGTCTTCCAGCTGATGGTGCCCGTCTTCCAGCTGATGGCGAAACCTAAGTCGCACCGCATTATTTCTGCCTCGTGCACAAATTCATGTTGTTACTCATATGAACAGAGAAAGTGAAATATTCCTTGATATTAAAAAAGACCCAAGTCGCTAATAATAACAACAACACAGGCCTATAGATCCACTTTCCTACTCATTCATTACTGCTGCACTGCTTGTTGAAGCGCTGAGTGGAAATAGGAAGAACGTGCATTTTATAGTTTATAAAAGTGTTGAATATAAAGTGTTGACAGTGCTGAGTAAGAACTTTAACTCACTCATAAAAACATCAGATCTTTGGTGTACTCGTTGACAGTCTTTCTCTAGTCATTGTTTTAAATGTTTTGAAATCTCACAATATCAACTTTGCCTTAGCTTTCTTTTATACTTGCTACGTTACTGCAGACACTGAAATATGAGCCATACGATTGGCCAGCGGTAAACTTATAGTGCACTTGATTTGCTTTCAGGGCCCACAGGGCCCGCAGAGTTTGTACCTTCAAACACATGCGCAGGGCAGTTGAATTGGGTACACCTACCGCCAACAGCCCGAGACAAATAAAAAGGCTTTATAGGTGGGTTTTTTACAGAAATGTTTGGCAATTGACTTGGAGATCGACCAGTACATTGCGATCGACTGGTTGGTGACCACTGCTCTAGAAAGTTGAGTGAAGTTCAATCTCGCGCTTCTCTCTGTGGGCTGTTATTTCTCTCTGTGTCCCGCATGCACACAGTTTAGAGGGAACATTGCCTCTGAGCACATTATTCTGTCTCTCTCCATCACGCTTACTCTAATTTTCTCTCTCATTCTCTCCCTCATTCTTTCTCTCGCTCTCTCGTTCATCTGGAATGTCCAGTCCTCCCCTCCAGCCATTGTCTGTTGGTTAAAGGGCATTGTTGTTGGTGTGTGTGTGTGTGTGTGTAAGAGAGAGATAGTGAGTGTGTGTTGAGAGTTGCAATATTGGTTCACACACACACACACACACACACACACACACTCACACACACACACACACACACACACACACACATTGAAAGTGAGGTACAGTATTGGAGTCATTGTGGTGTCTAAAATCTAGTTAAATTGCATTTGTCACATGCTGAAAAAGGTGTAGTAGACCTTACTGTGAAATGCTTACTTACAAGCCCTTAACCAACATTACAGTTTCAAGAGTTAACCCTTGTATTGTCTTAAGGGTAAAAAATGACCTGCCACTATGTTTAACAGAGAAAAGACCCTAAATTATATTTTTTCAACTTAACATTTTATTACTTTTCATAGAGTGACCCCAACATTAGAAAAAGGGAAACATCGCCTCATATTTCCATGAAAGCTGTACACCACCAGGGTACAAAGATTGTCTTAGGGTCATTTTTCACCCGGCAGTTATAAAATAATTTACACACCACAAAAACCATAAAGACACACACACACACCCACACACACACACTGAGAAATGTAGATTATGTGTGCTACTGATTGAACTAAAAAAACTTTATTGTGGAGGTGCAGCATCTCCCCTCCACGACCTCACATGACTCAAGTTCACAGACATAATAAACAACATTTCAGACAAAATAAACATTTATTGAAAGCATTGTTTACTAATGAGGAATGCAGTCAGAGGCTATAAAGGTGCTGCAGATGACAGTCCCCCCAGTTCTCTCTTTGCTGAAGCCATGAGTGCACGTTTCAGTGCCCAACAGGTCGTAGATCTGACTTTTTCAGATGTCCAGGAGGAACAAGAGAACAATGATTTAGAAGAGGAGGAGGTATCTGAAGAAGAAGATGAAGAAGAATATAACCCAGAGCACGATGCATCATCTCCAGATGAAGAAGAAATCCCCCAAGCTGAAAGAGAGACATTTTTGTCAAAGAACAGCAAAATAACATGGTCCTTGTCAACATATGACAACCAGGGCAGGATGGCAGCACAAAAAGTCATAAGGATGACCCCAGGGCCCACAAGACATGCAGTTGCCCATGCCCAGGACATCTCCTCAACATTCTACATGTTCATCACACCAGCCATCGAAAAAATCATCCTGGAGATGACAAATTTGGAGGGTTTCTGTAAATATGGAGACAACTGTAAAAGGATGGATGAGATTGACCCGCAATGCCTACATAGGGCTGCTAATCTTAGCGGGTGTGTATAGGTCCCGAGGCGAGGCTACATGTAGTCTGTGGGATACAGAGAGTGAAAGGGCGATTTTCCGTGCCACGATGCCACTGACAGTCTTTCACACTTTCTCAAGAATGCTACGGTTTGATAACCGTGAGTCAAGACCTGCAAGACGTGTGAGAGACAAACTGGCGGCCATAAGAGAGGTCTGGGAGAAGGGGGTGGAGCCATAGGAGCGGTCTGGGAGAAGTGGGTGGAGCAGTAAGAGAGGTCTGGGAGAAGTGGGTGGAGCCGTAAGAGAGGTCTGGGAGAAGTGGGTGGAGCCGTAAGAGAGGTCTGGGAGAAGTGGGTGGAGCCATAGGAGAGGTCTGGGAGAAGTGGGTGGAACCGTAAGAGAGGTCTGGGAGAAGTGGGTGGAGCCGTAAGAGAGGTCTGGGAGAAGTGGGTGGAGCCGTAAGAGAGGTCTGGGAGAAGTGGGTGGAGCCATAAGAGAGGTCTGGGAGAAGTGGGTGGAGCCGTAAGAGAGGTCTGGGAGAAGTGGGTGGAGCCATAAGAGAGTTCTGGGAGAAGTGGGTGGAGCCATAAGAGAGGTCTGGGAGAAGTGGGTGGAGCGTCTGCCATACCTCTACAACCCTGGGCCTGAAGTAACAGTGTATGAGCAACTGGTTCCATTCAGAGGTACATTTTTATTTTCATATCTGTAATGTAAGTGATTTTTACTCTTCATTTTATTATGTATTGCAGTAATATCATTGGTTTATGTGATTGTTTTCTGTGACACTGGTACTAATTACTGATAGTAATCTCTTTTGTCAAAAGCTTGCTGTCCTTTTCGGCAGCATATGCCCTGCAACCCAGCAAAGTATGGCATCAGGATACGGGTTGCCTGTGACACACAATCCAGCTACGCTTGGAAGATGCAAGTCTACACAGGGAAGCCTACCGATGGAGGCGGGTTGTGCTTGATGTGACAGATGGACTGAGGGGGCACAATGTCACATGTGACAATTTATTAACCTCTTATGAACTTAGCCAGCAGCTCCTGAAGAGGAAGATCACTATGGTTGGCACAGAAAGAACAAGCTTGAGCTCCCCCTGCCTTCTAATCAAAGTTTGCCTTCACCCCCACCACCATTCTAGTTTCTTACCTCCCAAAGAGGAACAAGAATGTGGTCCTCCTAAGCACACTGCACAAAATGGCTGAGATTAGTGATCGTGAGGACAGGAAGCCAGCCATCATCCTGGACTACAACCACAACAAAGGAGGCGTGGACAATCTGGACAAGGTGATTGGAACTTACAGCTGCAGGAGGATGACTGCCCGCTGGCCACTGGTTATCTTCCATAACATCATTGATGTGTCCTTATACAATGCCTTTGTGATATGGAAGAATATCAACCCTACCTGGATGCCTGATAAGAGGAACAATAGGAGGGTGTTCCTGAAGCAGCTGGGAAAGGCACTTTCAAAGAAAGGAGTGCCTCCACCGCAAAGCAGCCTCTGCAGCGCTTGTGAAAGCTGTTCAGGGGGCTGAATCTTGTCCTGATCCACCTGATGCTGCAGCTGGGGCAGGCAAGAGGAGGAGATGCCAATTCTGCCCCCAAAGGACTGTAACACAAATACTATGTGCTGCACATGTGAGAAATACATCTGCAAAGTCCACGTACACACTCTTGCATGCTGTTCTACATGTGCTAATTAGAGTTGATTGATTTATGTTCTTCACATTTTTGTTTTGTATCTATTATCTTATTTTATTCTTATGTATTGTTGTTGTTTATACACCTTGTGGGTGGAGACAATGGCTAAAAAAAATGGGAGGACTAGTAGTAGAATTCCTCATTGTACAGTACATAAGAATATATCACTATGTTGCCAAAAAAGTCCAAGACTGTTATTGTTTTCCTTCAATAAAATGCATTCAAAACTCCTTTCTGCACATTTCTGCCACTTTCTTAGTCTATACAAGTAATCTCTTGCTAAAAAATATTTGTACACCTATGCAGTACCTTTAGCAATAATAATAACAATAATAATAAACCTCTACTTTAGTAAAAGAAAACAATTATGACAGGTGTGTCGTAATAAAAAGGAGTGGCGTCCACTGATTAAATACAGTCTTTCTGCACTGTGAAGAGGGAAAACCCAGATATTCACAAAGGTTGTGATGAATGACAGGTTGTTTCTTCATACAAAATAGATTTTGGGTTTAAAATTCAATTAAACTGCTTTATTTTAGGGGTTTAGTGAAGGCGGGTCATTTTTGACCCTTAGGACAAGGGGAGTATACAGAATGTTAAGAGTACACAAGGGTTAAGAAAATATTTACTAAATAAACTAAAGTAAAAAGAATAACACAATAAAATAACAATAACGAGGCTATAAACAGGGGGTACCGGTACCAAGTCAATATGCGGGAGTACAGGTTAGTTGAGGTAATTGAGGTAATATGTACATGTAGGTAGGGGTAAAGTGACTAATGCAAGATAATAAACAGCGAGGAGCAGCAGTGTAAAAACACTGGGGATCAATGCAAGTAGGCCGGGTAGCCATGTTATTAAGTGTCCAGCAGTCTTATTGCCTGGGAGTAGAAGCTATTAACCTCTCTGCGAGTAAGGCTAGTTTCCTGAATTTCCATCTGTCACACTCAACTTCAACAAAACAAACCCTAACCCTAATTTTATTTGTCACATACACATGGTTAGCAGATGTTAATGCGAGTGTGGCGAAATGCTTGTGCTTCTAGTTCCGACAATGCAGTAATAACCAACGAGTAATCTAACCTAACAATTCCAAACTACTACTTATACACACAAGTGTAAAGGCATAAAGAATATGTACATAAAGATATATGAATGAGTGATGGTACAGAACGGCATAGGCAAGATGCAGTAGATGGTCTATAGTACAGTATATACATATGAGATGAGTAATGTAGGGTATGTAAACATTATATGAAGTGCCATTGTTTAAAGTGGCTAGTGATACATTTATTACATCATTTTACATTATTAAAGTGGCTGGAGTTGAGTCAGTATGTTGGCAGCAGCCACTCAATGTTAGTGATGGCTGTTTAACAGTCTGATGGCCTTGAGATAGAAGCTGTTTTTCAGTCTCTCGGTCCCCGCTTTGATGCACCTGTACTGACCTCTCCTTGTGGATGATAGCGGGGTGAACAGGCAGTGGCTCGGGTGGTTGTTGTCCTTGATTATCTTTTTGGTCTTCCTGTGACATTGGTTGGTGTAGGTGTCCTGGAGGGCAGGTAGTTTGCCCCCGGGGATGCGTTGTGCAGACATCACTACCCTCTGGAGAGCCTTACGGTGGTGGACGGAGCAGTAGCTGTACCAGGCGATGATACAGCCCGACAGGATGCTCTCGATTGTGCATCTGTAAAAGTTTGTGAGTGTTTTTGGTGACAAGCCGAATTTCTTCAGCCTCCTGAGGTTGAAGAGGCACTGCTGCACCTTCTTCACCACGCTGTCTGTGTGGTTGGACCATTTCACTTTGCCCGTGATATGTACGCTGATGAACTTAAAACTTTCCACCTTCTCCACTACTATCCCGTCAATGTGGATGGGGTGGGGGGGGTGGGGGGGGGGGGGGGGTGGGATGCTCCCTCTGCTGTTTCCTGAAGTCCACAGTCATCTCCTTTGTTTTGTTGACGTTGAGTGTGAGGTTATTTTCCTGACACCACACTCCAAGGGCCCTCGCCTCCTTCCTGTAGGTCGTCTCGTTGTTGTTGGTAATCAAGCCTACCACTGTAGTGACGTCTGCAAACATGATGATCGAGTTGGAGGCGTGCATGGCCACGCAGTCGTGGGTAAACAGGGAGTACAGGAGAGGGCTGAGAATGCACTCTTGTGGGGCCCCAGTGTTGAGGATCAGTGGGGTGGAGATGTTGTTACCTACCCTCACCCCCTGGGGCGGCCCGTCAGGAAGTCCAGGACCCATTTGCACAGGGCGGGGTCGAGACCCAGGCTAATGACGAGTTTGGAGGGTACTATGGTGTTAAATGCTGAGCTGTAGTCGATGAACAGCATTCTTACATAGGCATTCCTCTTGTCCAGATTTGTTAGGGCAGTGTGCAGTGTGATTGCGATTGCGTCGTCAGTGGACCTATTGGGGCGGTAAGCAAATTGGAGTGGGTCTAGGGTGTCAGGTAGGGAGGAGGTGATATGGTCCTTGACTAGTCTCGCAAAGCACTTCATGATGACGGAAGTGAGTGCTACGGGGCGATAGTCATTTAGCTCAGTAACCTTTGCTTTCTTGGGAACAAGAACAATGGTGGCCCTCTTGAACAGCAGACTAGGATAAGGATTGATTGAATATGTCCGTAAACACATCAGCCAGCTGGTCTGCGCATGCTCTGAGGACGCGGCTGGGGATGCCGTCTGGGCCTGCAGCCTTGCGAGGGTTAACACGTTTAAATGTTTTACTCACGTTGGCTGCAGTGAAGTAAAGCCTGAAGGTTTTGGTAGCGGGTCGTGTCAGTGGCACTGTATTGTCCTCAAAGCGAGCAAAGAAGACCGGTGGTTGTGCACACACATGCATGCATGGTTTTTACCTGCATGTATGTGTATGTTTATGTGTGTGTGTGTGTGTGTGTGTGTGTGTGTGTGTGTGTGTGTGTGTGTGTGTGTGTGTGTGTGTGTGTGTGTGTGTGTGCATGGTTACAGCTTTTCTGACAGTTTCTTCTAGCTTATATAACACAAGAACCCTAGTTGTGATATGGTGTGTGATACTGCGACCCAGAATCTATCTAGCTCCTGGCTGGCCCTCTTTTATTTAGTAATGCCTGATCTGGTCAACCAATGCTTAACATAGATTACTGAGCTAAGAACCAACCCCTCAACACTACTGTTCAGCAACACTTCCTCATGTTGCAAAACCTTTTCTGTAGCACTCACTGTGACTGACAAGGCTAAATGACTTTAACTTTGGTGACCTAAGTTGAGTAGATATTATTAGGCAATGCAATTGTTAACTAACTACCTGGTACTAAATGGTGTCTTGTAGTGGTGTTTTGTTTTTATTCCAAAAGGAACACTAGTAATTCATAGGTTATTACTGTGTAAATACCATTTAACCATGTCATATCATGGTGAATACCTAGCATACCTGGATTGATAGATTTCTAACCAAGCTGAAGTATGTTTCTCCTCCTCCCTCTTTGATTTCTTCTCTCTCTGAAGTCGTGGGATATTTTCTTCCGGAATGCCAACGCTGGGGTGTCACCAGGCTCAGCCTATCAGAGCCCTCCTCCTCTGGGTGGTGCTGCTCTGGAATTGGCCAACGCCCAGGCGATGGTTGAAGCTCAACCTAACATGGAGAAGTTAGTGGAGGACCATCTGGCTGTACAGTCACTCGTACGAGCGTACCAGGTACTGTACACACACACACACACACACACACACACACACACACACACACACACACAAACACACACACACACACACACACACACTGAGTGTGGTTGCCCTGTATGTGTCTAGGTGCGGGGGCACCACATAGCCAAGCTGGACCCTCTGGACATCGGTGTGATAGACTTTGATGAGTCCCCAGTAATGCTGGGCTTGAAGAAAGTTGGTGAGAAATGTGCGCCTGCCTCATCTCGCTGCTGTGTGGCGCCAACTCTGATTCATCTTTCTGATTGATTGTCTTTCTTTCTTTTCCCTCTGTCTTCTCCCTTCCTTTCTTAAACAAAAATAATGACATCTTTTTTGCTTCTACTTTGTTTATATATTTTGTCTTTCACCTCTCTGTTTCCTCCCTCCCCTCTGCTCTCTTTCTCTGTTTTGTTTGTTTATTTATTTATTTTTTCAATTTGTTGCTCCCCCCTTCTCTCGGACCTGCCCCTCCTGCCCCCTGTAGATTCGGAGTCACCACGTGGCGCAGCTGGATGTTACATCCTGACCTTAGAGATCCTTTAAATTCTCTGTTTGGTAGGTCAGGTTGTGACTAGGGTGGGAAATCTATTTTTATATTTCTTTGTTGGCCGAGTATGGTTCCCAATCAGAGGCAGTTTATCGTTGTCTCTGATTGGGGATCATACTTAGGCAGCCCTTTTTCCCACCTTCTGTTATGGGATCTTGTCTTTGTGTGTTGCATGTGTTTGCACTCCTAGCTTTACGTTCGTTGAGTTGTTTATTGTTTTTGTTGAACATTTCAAATGAAAGAAAATGTACACCTCCCACGCTGCACCTTGGTCTTCATTTAACAACAGACGTTACACTCTGGGCATCTTAGCTGGTCCTCCCTCCTCTGACATCATCACCTCCAGTGACAAATTGGGTGAGGAGAGGAGGGGAGGGGTTTAGGGGGTAATGGAGACTTCCAGGATTTAGGCCTCAAATATGGTCTGTCACCTCATCTATAACCCTAACCCTACACTCCCATCCTCACCCTCCACATGGTTAAACCCACCTGTCACCCAACTATGGAATTCCCTTAGCCTCTACTATAGCATACAGTTGAAGTCGTAATTTTACATACACCTTAGCCAAATACATTTAAACTCTGTTTTTCACAATTCCTGACATGTAATCCTAATAACAATTCCCTGTCTTAGGTCAGTTAGGATCACCACTTTATTTTAAGAATGTGAAATGTCAGAATAATAGTAGAGAGAATGATTTATTTCAGCTTTTATTTATTTCATCACATTCCCAGTGGGTCAGAAGTTTACATACTCTCAGTTAGTATTTGGTAGCATTGCCTTTAAATTGTTCAACTTGGGTCAAACATTTTGGGTAGCCTTCCACAAGCTTCCCACAATATGTTGGGCGAATTATGGCCCATTCGTCCTGACAGAGCTGGTGTAACTGAGTCAGGTTTGTAGTCCTCCTTGATCGCACATGCTTTTTCAGTTCTGCCCACCAAATTTCTGTAGAATTGAGGTCAGGGCTTTGTGACGGCCACTCCAATACCTTGACTTTGTTGTCCTTAAGCCATTTTGCCACAACTTTGGAAATGTGCTTGGGGTCTTTGTCCATTTGGAAGACCCATTTGCGACCAAGCTTTAACTGTCACGTTCAGACCACGTTTGTCTTTATTTATTTGGTCAGGGCGTGAGTTGGGGTGGGCAGTCTATGTGTGTTTTTCTATGTTTTTCCATTTCTATGTTTGGCCTGATATGGTTCTCAATCAGAGGCGGCTGTTTATCGTTGTCCCTGATTGAGAACCATATTTAGGTTGCCTGGGTTTCAATGTTGGTTTGTGGGTGTTTGTTTCCTGTGTCAGTGTTTGTGCCACGCGGGACTGTTTCGGTTTGGTTATTGTTTATTGTTTTGTATTTCACAGTGTTCAGGCTTTTCTTATTAAAATCGTCATGAACACTCACCACGCAGCATCTTGGTCCGATCCTTACTCCTCTTCAGATGAAGAGGAGGAAATCTGCTGTTACATTAACTTCCTGGCTGATGTCTTGAGATGTTGCTTCAATATATCCACATCATTTTGCTTCCTCATGATGCCATCTATTTTGTGAAGTGCAGCAAAGCACCCACACAACATGATGCTGCCACCCCTGTGCTTCACGGTTGGGATGGTGTTCTTCGGCTTGCAAGCCTCCCCCTTTTCCCTCCAAACATAACGATGGTCATTATGGCCAAACAGTTCTATTTTTGTTTCATCAGACCAGAGGACATTTCTCCAAAAAGTACTATCTTTGTCCCCATGTGCAGTTGCAAACCGTACTCTGGCTTTTTTATGGCGGTTTTGGAGCAGTGGCTTCTTCCTTGTTGAGTGACATTTCAGGTTATGTCGATATAGGACTCGTTTTACAGTAGATATAGATACTTTTGTACCTGTTTCCTCCAACATCTTCTCAAGGTCCTTTGCTGTTGTTCTGAGATTGATTTGCACTTTTTGCACCAAAGTACGTTCATCTCTAGGAGACAGAACTCGTCTCCTTCCTGAGCGGTATGATGGCTGTGTGGTCCCATGGTGTTTATACTTGCGTACCATTGTTAGTACAGATGAACGTGGTACCTTCAGGCATTTGGAAATTGCTCCCAAGGATGAACCAGACTTGTGAAAGTCTACAATTTGTTTTCTGAGGTCTTGGCTGAGTTCTTTTGATTTTTCCATGATGTCAAGCAAAGAGGCACTGAGTTTGAAGGTAAGCCTTGAAATACATCCACAGGTACACCTCCAATTGATGTCAATTAGCCTATCAGAAGTTTCTAAAGCCATGATATCATTTTCTGGAATTTTCCAAGCTGTTTAAAGGCACAGTCAACTTCGTGTATGTAAACTTCTGACCCACTAGAATGGTGATACAGTGAATTATAAGTTAAATAATCTGTCTGTAAACAATTGTTGGAAAAATGACTTGTTTCATGCACAAAGTAGATGTCCTAACCGCCTTGCCAAAACTATAGTTTGTTAACAAGACATTTGTGGAGTGGTTGAAAAACGAGTTTTAATGACTCCAACCTAAGTGTATGTAAACTTCCGACTTCAACTGTACATGCTGCTACTTATAGCAGCTAGCCAAACTATATATATATGGCTGTGCTAGTGTTGCATATGCCATGGATAAATATCATGTGCCGACATTTTGTTTCAGTCATTCTCAGTCACGTTTAAGGAACAGAGAGTCAGATTGTCGTACTGTTAGTTATCTAGTTATCTCTACACATACTGTTACCTGATCACTCCTTCTTCCTGCCTTGGTAATCTCTAGGTAATGATCTCTTACAGTACACATACAGATGTCGGATCTTAATTTGACCTATATTGCCATAATGTTGCTTGATTTGTGGTTAGGCTATTAGCTGGTCAAAAGTATGCTACATGAAAAGTGCAATGCTCAAAATCAAATCAAATTTATTTGTCACATACACATGGTTAGCAGATGTTAATGCGAGTGTAGCGAAATGCTTGTGCTTCTAGTTCCGACAATGCAGTAATAACCAACAAGTAATCTAACCTAACAATTCCACAACTACAACCTTATACACACAAGTGTAAAGGGATAAAGAATATGTACATAAAGATATATGAATGAGTGATGGTACAGAACGGCATAGGCAAGATGCAGTAGATGGTATCGAGTACAGTATATACATATGAGATGAGTAATGTAGGGTATGTAAACAAAGTGGCATAGTTTAAAGTGGCTAGTGATACATGTATTACATAAAGATGCAGTAGATGATATAGAGTACAGTATATACATATACATATGAGATGAGTAATGTAGGGTATGTAAACATTATATTAAGTAGCATTGTTTAAAGTGGCTAGTGATATATTTTTACATCAATTTCCATTATTAAAGTGGCTGGAGTTGAGTCAGTGTGTTGGCAGCAGCCACTCAATGTTAGTGATGGCTGTTTAACAGTCTGATGCTGTTAATATAACTGTGTGTTAGTGTGAGTTTTCAGTAAATTTATCTAAATCACAGAGCTAATATACATTTCCTGTGGTGCAGGTAAATTCTCAGCAACAAAAGAGTGATCAAATTAAGATCCCACATTTGTAAAACACTAATATTCCATAGTATCCATGTACATGCTAGAGATAAGAGAATAAAACATAAGGGTTCTTTTCTGGAATTCTCTTCTGGAATTCCCACATTGATGCCATCATGCAATCTGTCAGAACGTTCCACATGGAAATGTGTGTTTCCCCACCCCCACAACCCATGTAGGGTTAACTGCATGGGGGACTGGGGGTTAAAAGGTCTGACAATATCATGATGACGTTGGGGACTGGTCTTATTGTGCCACCTTGCTTTCTCACAAGGCCTTCACGTAAAACAACCCGTCATTGTCAGCACGCTATTCTAGTGACATTCACACAAACGATAGGGAAGGCAGTGAGTGTGTGTGTGTGTGTGTGTGTGTGCATGTGGGTGTGTGTACTGTCTGCATATGCGTGTGTGCGTGTGAGTGTGCACTGAAAGAGTTACAGAGTTCAAAAAAGAGTGATGACATGGAATGTACAGATAGATAGCCTATGTGGTGTTAGGGTCAATGAGTTCTCTTCAGCCCTTTGGTTCTGTGTGGCTCAAAACTGTTATTGTTGAGCTTCAGTAGACGGACTGATTGACTGGCTGGTTGACTGGCTGTCACTTTTAGCTGACAGGACACTCAACACCTTTGAGAAAATGCTAATGTGAAAATGTGAAGCAATATCCTGGTTTGAATGTGTGTTTAAGAGACATCTGTGGGTGTGCACCAGAATGTGTCTTGTCTGTGTGTGAGCATGTGCGCACGTGTGTCACTAACCCATGTGTGTGTACATTTCACTAACACGTATGTGTGTGTGTCTCTCTCTCTGTGTCCCCCAGACATCTCTGGGGAAAAGATAGACTGTATGATCTCACAGCTGGAAGTATGGACACACCTACTAGACTACTATACCCAGGATCCTATAATTCCTCTTGCTCCACTAGCCCCCATACTGCTGCAGCCTGATTCCAAACTGTCACCAATTCCCTACGTACTGGTTGACTGTGTCCCTAAGACTACACTCTCAGATAGAGAGGCCCACAGGATTCTTACGGCTGGGACAGGGGAAAGTCACTAAGCAGAGTGCCGTGTGCACAATACCCAGACAGCCGCATCTGGCGGGGTCAGATCTGGGTGGTCTGTCATGGGACGTCTTCATTTAGTATCTGTTGGGGTCGGCTTGGGGCGTGATTATATTTCCCCATATTATGTTATACCGAAGTTGACTGACTGAAAGGGAACGTAGCGTTATGACTATAACTACTGTTCCCTGAAGGAGGGAACGAGTTACAACACCTGTTTGGCCCCGCACCACCAGGTCCTGGGCTTGATGAAGAGTGGTATTAAATTGAAGGAATGAATCCGAGCCTCACGCTTATCATCTGTGGATGGCGGGGCTTCCAGCAAGGGGGGGAATTCATTAACCTTGTCAAGTGTGAATGTAGATCGCGATAGTGCGGCTCCCCATAGTATGTTGTACCTCGTTTCCCTCTTTTAGGGAACCATAGTTATAGTCATAACATTACGCTATAGTCATAATGCTACGCTATAGTCATAACATTACGCTACAGTCATAGCTCTACACTACAGTCATAACGTTACGCTACAGTTATAACGCTACACTACAGTCATAACGCTACGCTACAGTCATAACGCTACGCTACAGTCATAACGCTACGCTACAGTCATAACGCTACGCTACAGTTATAACGTTACGCTACAGTTATAACGCTACACTACAGTCATAACGTTACGCTACAGTTATAACGCTACACTACAGTCATAACGCTACGCTACAGTCATAACGCTACGCTACAGTCATAACGCTACGCTACAGTCATAACGCTACTCTACTGTCATAACGCTACGCTACAGTCATAACATTACGCTACAGTCATAACGCTACGCTACAGTCATAACATTACGCTACAGTCATAACGCTACGCTACAGTCATAACGCTACGCTACAGTTATAACGTTACGCTACAGTTATAACGCTACACTACAGTCATAACGCTACGCTACAGTCATAACGCTACTCTACTGTCATAACATTACGCTACAGTTATAACGCTACGCTACAGTCATAACATTACGCTACAGTCATACCGTTACGCTACAGTCATAACATTACGCTACAGTCATAACATTACGCTACAGTCATAACGCTACTCTACTGTCATAACATTACGCTACAGTTATAACGCTACGCTACAGTCATAACATTACGCTACAGTCATACCGTTACGCTACAGTCATAACATTACGCTACAGTCATAACGCTACTCTACTGTCATAACATTACGCTACAGTTATAACGCTACGCTACAGTCATAACGCTACGCTACAGTCATAACGCTACTCTACTGTCATAACGCTACGCTACAGTCATAACATTACGCTACAGTCATAACGCTACGCTACAGTCATAACGTTACGCTACAGTCATAATGTTACACTACAGTCATAACGCTACGCTACAGTCATAACGCTACTCTACTGTCATAACGCTACGCTACAGTCATAACATTACGCTACAGTCATAACGCTACGCTACAGTCATAACATTACGCTACAGTCATACCGTTACGCTACAGTCATAACGTTACGCTACAGTCATAACATTACGCTACAGTCATAACGCTACGCTACAGTCATAACGCTACGCTACAGTCATAACGCTACGCTACAGTCATAACGCTACGCTACAGTCATAACATTACGCTACAGTCATACCGTTACGCTACAGTCATAACGTTACGCTACAGTCATAACATTACGCTACAGTCATAACGCTACGCTACAGTCATAACGCTACGCTACAGTCATAACGCTACTCTACTGTCATAACGCTACGCTACAGTCATAACGCTACGCTACAGTCATAGCTCTACACTACAGTCATAACGTTACGCTACAGTCATAACGCTACGCTACAGTCATAACGTTACGCTACAGTCATAACGCTACGCTACAGTCATAACGCTACGCTACAGTCATAACATTACGCTACAGTCATAACGCTACGCTACAGTCATAACATTACGCTACAGTCATAACGCTACGCTACAGTCATAACATTACGCTACAGTCATAACGCTACGCTACAGTCATAACATTACGCTACAGTCATAACGCTACGCTACAGTCATAACATTACGCTACAGTCATAACGCTACGCTACAGTCATAACGTTACGCTACAGTCATAACGCTACGCTACAGTCATAACGCTACTCTACTGTCATAACGCTGCGCTACAGTCATAACATTACGCTACAGTCATAACGCTACGCTACAGTCATAACATTACGCTACAGTCATACCGTTACGCTACAGTCATAACGTTACGCTACAGTCATAACGTTACGCTACAGTCATAACGTTACGCTACAGTAAAAGCGCTACTCTACAGTCATAACATTACGCTACAGTCATAACGTTACTCTACAGTAAAAGCGCTACTCTACAGTCATAACATTACGCTGCAGTCATAACATTACGCTACAGTCATAATGTTACACTACAGTAAAAGCGCTACTCTACAGTCATAACATTACGCTACAGTCATAACATTACGCTACAGTCGGAATGCTACAGTCATAATGTTACACTACAGTCATAACGTTACGCTACAGTCATAATGTTACACCACAGTCATAACATTACGCTACAGTCATAATGCTACAGTCATAATGTTACACTACAGTCATAACATTATGCTACAGTCATAACACTACACTATGGTCATAATGCTACAGTCATAACGTTATGCTACAGTAATAGCGCTACACTACAGTCATGACATTACACTACAGTCATAACGTTACGCTACAGTAATAGCGCTACACTACTGTCATAGCATTACGCTGCAATCATAGCTCTACGCTTCAGTCATAACATTACGCTACAGTAATAACATTACGCTGCAGTCATAGCGCTATGCTAGAGTCATAACGTTACGCTACAGTCATAACATTACGCTACAGTAATAGCGCTACTCTACAGTCATAACATTACGCTACAGTCATAACATTACGCTGCAGTCATAGCGCTATGCTAGAGTCATAACGTTACGCTACAGTCATAACATTACGCTATAGTCATAACATTACGCTACAGTCATAACATTACGCTACATAAATAACATTACGCTACAGTCAGTGTTACACTACAGTCATAACATTACGCTACAGTAATAGCGCTACTCTACAGTCATAACATTACGCTACAGTCATAACGTTACGCTAGTCATAACGTTACGCTACAGTCATAATGTTACACTACAGTCATAACGCTACGCTACAGTCATAACGTTACGCTAGTCATAACGTTACGCTACAGTCATACCGTTACGCTACAGTCATACCGTTACGCTACAGTCATAACGTTACGCTACAGTCATAACGCTACGCTACAGTCATAACGCTACGCTACAGTCATAACGTTACGCTACAGTCATAACATTACACTACAGTCATAACATTACGCTACAGTCATAACGCTACGCTACAGTCATAACGTTACGCTACAGTCATAACGTTACGCTACAGTCATAACGCTACGCTACAGTCATAACGTTACGCTACAGTCATAACGTTACGCTACAGTTATAACGTTACGCTACAGTTATAACGCTACGCTACAGTCATAACGCTACGCTACAGTCATAACGTTACGCTACAGTCATAACGCTACGCTACTGTCATAACGTTACGCTACAGTCATAACGCTACGCTACAGTCATAATGTTACACTACAGTCATAATGTTACGCTACAGTCATAACATTACGCTACAGTCATAACGCTACGCTACAGTCAAAAACATTACGCTACAGTCATAACATTACGTTACAGTCATAACATTACGCTACAGTAATAGCGTTACTCTACAGTCATAACATTACGCTACAGTCATAACGTTGCGCTATGGTCATAATGCTACAGTCATAACGTTGCGCTATGGTCATAATGCTACAGTCATAACGTTGCGCTATGGTCATAATGCTACAGTCATAACTCTATGCTACAGTCATGATGCTACGCTATAGTCATAACATTACACTGTGGTCATAATGCTACGGTCATAGCTCTGTGGCAGCCTCCCGCATTTGCCGGGCGGAAGTGGGCATCCAGCCAGGACGGGTTGTGCCAGCTCTACGCTCGAGATCTCCAGTGCGCCTCCGCGGCCCAGTGTATTTGGTCCCTGCTCCAAGCACCAGGCGTCCAGTGCATCTCCCCAGTCCGGTGAGACCTGTTCCGGCTTCACGTACCAGGCATCCAGTGTGTCTCCCCAGCCTGGTAAGCCCTGTGGCAGCTCCACACACCAGTGATGATCCATGGCACGAAGCCTCCAGTGATGATCCATGGTCCGGTTCCACAGAAGCATAGATGCCCCCACCCGGACCTGGGGGTGTGGGGGGGGTACTACTGTTACGCCCTGACCTTAGAGAGCCTTTTTATTTCTCTATTTGGTTAGGTCAGGGTGTGATTAGGGTGGGCATTCTAGGTTTTCTGTTTCTATGTTGGTGTGTTTGATTCCCAATCGGAGGCAGCTGTCTATCGTTGTCTCTGATTGGGAATCAGATATAAATTGTCAGTTTGCTTTTGGGTTTTGTGGGATCTTGTCTTTGTTTGTTCCTTTATGCACGACTAGCTTGACGTTCGGTTTGTGTTCATTGTTTTTCCCCGGTGTTACGTTTTCAAATAAAGAGAGAATGTATGCCTTCCACGCTGCACCTTGGTCCGGTCATTTATCATCCGACGACCAGCGTAACAATGTAGGCACCTGAGTTGAGCCATAAGGGAGACTAGGCATTTACCATCTCATTACCGCTATCAGATTAGGGGGCAATGCAGCCTGTTTTTTGTCCCTCCACTTTGGTTCTGAAATCACCATCACCCACAAATGAACTTGTCATTTTTGCAGATTAAGTGTTTGAGCTACTAATGTATCAATATTTATAATTTACAAATTAGCTATGACATAGCCAATGAATATATAGCACAACTATAAAGGATTTCAGCCCCATCTCTAAATCGGATGTTGGATGTTTTTATGGAGTTCTTGCAAAAATGTTTGCTGTCCTCGTTATGAAATTATCAACTTTACCCTGTATATCTGAAAATGACCATATTGTTTAAACCTCTAGAGGCGATGTCTGTGCCCCCACGGAAATCTAATAAGCAGTAACAAAATAATGACAAAAGAAAGTATGTTTAAACTAGAGATATGTTGTTTTGCATGGGCTGTGTATCAATCCACCGCATCCACCAAATGTAGCCTTCCACATCTGCGGTGGAAGGTGGCCGAGCTACAGCGGTGTTCGTCAGACCATGAGACATCGCGAAAATCGGTCTTCTCACGAAAACATCTGTAGCATCTGATTAGTTTGTTCTACACACTAATATGAGCCCCTATGGAAAGATGAGATGTTTTTCTCTAGGACGCCCACAAGCCTCACAAGACTAGTCTGAAGGTAGCCGTACCAGTTTTTAAAAAAACTAATGGAAGTATATATGGAGATTGTTTAGTGTCCATTTAAAAAAAAATGTATATATATATTTATATATATATATATATATATATTGATCTTTCTTGTATTGCTCAGATATAGGACAGACATTTTAAAACAAACTTCCTTTTGATGATTTCTTTTTACATGCATGAATTTGTTATTCAATGTATTTCTATGGGCTAGCAGAATAGCAGAAAGGTCAAATTCAGTGTTTCATCAAACACTTTTTTAAATACTTTTTTTATACTTAAAGGGGTTCTAAAATTCTAAATCAAATAGTTAAGTGATCCTCAGTTTGACCATCTTAAAACAATTCCACATGTTAGGATTCTCTGTGACATCCTATCAAGTGCACGCCATTGCCTGCCTCCATTTTGTATTTGCATCATCACTCACCCTTTCATTCCAGACAGGACATCATCCCTCTCTCCTGTTGCTATACCACTCTATAATAGAATTTCTAGAATCTAAAGGTACAGTATTCTAGAAGCAGAATTACATTTGTCACCTCTCTCTCCAACACCTTTCTCCATTTTAACATTGGTATTGTCTCTTCCCCCTCTTTCTTTTCAACTCTTCCGCTCTCTGTCACCTGATCCTATCCCTCCCATCTCTCTTGTGTCATGCAATAAACCTGTTTTTGTCCATCAAACTAATGCTGTGCCTCTATTAGCTTTTAACCAATCAATGCTGAGTTTTTTGGCTGTATGTTTAACTTAGATTCGAATAAAGTGTTTCTCTAGATATCAAGTAGGTTTGATGTTTATATTTGCCTTCCATCTCCATGCCCCCCCTCACTCTCCCTCCCTCCCTCCCTCTTTCTTCCTCTCTCTCTTTCTCGGATCACCACATCCTCTCTCCTGACATTATATTTTGTTTCTTCACCCCTATCCTCTGTCTCCATGGTGATGATGGCAGGGTTTTATGGTCTGGATGAGTCTGACCTGGACAAGGTGTTCCGGCTCCCCACCACCACCTTCATCGGGGGCAGCGAGAGCGTTCTGCCCCTCAGAGAGATCATAAGCCGCCTCGAGGTAAAGTAGATCTGCCGCATCGTATACAACACACACTTAGTCATTACTAACAAAAATAGCACACACATGCACACACTGACCTCACCTCTCTTTTCCTGTCCTGTAGATGGCATACTGTCAGTCTATTGGGGTAGAGTTCATGTTCATTAATGACCTGGAGCAGTGCCAGTGGATCAGACAGAAGTTTGAGAGGCCAGGTGTCATGCAGTTTACCCTGGAGGAGAAGAGGACCTTGCTGACCAGAATGGTTCGATCCACCAAGTATGTCTGTGTGTCTGTCTGTGTGTCTTTAAGTATGGTCATATGACACAAAAATAGAGTTCTTTGGCCACGCACACCAGTGGTGGGTTTGGCCTTCAAAAGAACAATGCAAATGCAGAAAATACCTCTTCCCTACTGTAAAATATGATGGTACATATTCGATATTATGGGGCTATTTTGCTTCCACTGGTCCTGGGGTCCTTAAGGTCAACAGCATCATGAGCTTTACCCAGTACCAGGACATTTTAGCCAGAAACCTGATTGCCTCTACCATGAGGCTGAAACTTGGCCGCAAGTGGATCTTCCAGCAAGACAATAACCCCCAACACACATCAACATCCACAAAGAAATTGTTACTTGACCACAAAATCAACATTTTGCAATGGCCATCTCTGCAGTCTCTGAACTTGAACCCCATTGAAAACCCGTGGTTTGAATTGAAGAGGGCAGTCCATAAGCGCAGACAAAGGTTATCAAGGATTGATTATGTATGGAGGAATGGTCTGTTGTTTTGAATTTATGTAACCTTCATTTAACTAGGCAAGTCAGATAAGAACGAATAGTTATTTACAATGACGGCCTACCCCGGTCAAACCCGGACGATGCTGGGCCAATTGTGCGCAGCCCCGTGGGACTCCCAATCATGGCCTGTTGTGATACAGCCTGGAATCAAACTAGGGTCTGTAATGATACCTCTAGCACTGAGATGCAGTGCCTTAGACTGCTGCACCACTCGGGAGCCCCTAAGATCAAACAAAATCTATTTTTCTGAGCAATTGTATTAGTATAAAATAATATAATTTTAATGTATTTTTTTTTTACATACAATATAGATCAGTATTTGTATTATTTTATACAGTCTTTTTTGCTCTTTGTCAAGGGATCCAATAATTCTGGACTTCACTGTATAACTCTATGACTGGATTCTGGACTGGGTAAAATGAGGAGTGAGCGGGGCCTAACCTTGTATGACTTCCTGTTGGTCAGGTTCGAGGAGTTCCTCCAGAGGAAGTGGTCATCAGAGAAGCGTTTTGGTCTGGAGGGCTGTGAGTCTCTCATCCCGGCCCTGAAGACCATCATCGACAAGTCCAGCATGAACGGAGTAGAGAGCATCATCATGGGCATGCCCCACAGGTACTGTTACCATGGAAATGCCAATCACAGGCTGCCCCACACGTAGCGTCGCTACGGTAGTACTAGACACCGGTCTCAACCTACTGTTGTAGCTCTCCTGGTTGCTGGGTTCCCGGGAATATTCACAGTTTCCATTACAACTACTTGTTCTTTACTGGAAAAGCCAGATAGATTGTTCATTAGACCTGTAACATTTACTATACTGTACATGAAAGCTAAAAGTCTATCGTAGTTTCTCTCTCCCCAGGGGGAGGTTGAATGTGTTGGCCAATGTGATCCATAAGGAGCTGGATCAGATCTTCTGTCAGTTTGACTCCAACCTGGAAGCTGCTGATGAGGTAAATTATACAGCCAGTAGAGAGCAAATCAAATATTTGTCACATACACATGGTTAGCAGATGTTAATGCGAGTGTAGCGAAATGCTTGTGCTTCTAGTTCCGACCATGCAGTAATAACCAACGAGTAATCTAACCTAACAATTTCACAACAACTACCTTACAAGTGTAAATTAATAAGAATATGTACATAAATATATATGAATGAGCGATGGCCGAACGGCATAGGCAAGATGCAGTAGATGGTATAGAGTACAGTATATACAGTGGGGAGAACAAGTATTTGATACACTGCCGATTTTGCAGGTTTTCCTACTTTCAAAGGATGTAGAGGTCTGTCATTTTTTATCATAGGTACACTTCAACTGTGTGAGACGGAATCTAAAACAAAATCCATAAAATCACATTGTATGATTTTTAAGTAATTAATTTGCATTTTATTGCATGACATAAGTATTTGATCACCAACAAACCAGTAATTCCGGCTCTCACAGACCTGTTAGCCCTGGTGACACAATGTGGAAACTCTCCTGGTAACACAATGTGGAAACTCTCCCGGTAACACAATGTGGAAACTCTCCCGGTAACACAATGTGGAAACTCTCCCGGTGACACAATGTGAAAACTCTCCTGGTGACACAATGTGGAAACTCTCCCGGTGACACAATGTGGAAACTTTCCTGGTAACACAATGTGGAAACTCTCCTGGTGACACAATGTGGAAACTCTCCTGGTGACACAATGTGGAAACTCCCCTGGTGACACAATGTGGAAACTCTCCTGGTGACACAATGTGGAAACTCTCCTGGTAACACAATGTGGAAACTCTCCCGGTGACACAATGTGAAAACTCTCCTGGTGACACAATGTGGAAACTCTCCTGGTGACACAATGTGGAAACTCTCCTGGTGACACAATGTGGAAACTCTCCCGGTGACACAATGTGGAAACTTTCCTGGTAACACAATGTGGAAACTCTCCTGGTGACACAATGTGGAAACTCTCCTGGTGACACAATGTGGAAACTCCCCTGGTGACACAATGTGGAAACTCTCCTGGTAACACAATGTGGAAACTCTCCTGGTAACACAATGTGAAAACTCTCCTGGTGACACAATGTGGAAACTCTCCCGGTGACACAATGTGGAAACTTTCCTGGTAACACAATGTGGAAACTCTCCTGGTGACACAATGTGGAAACTCTCCTGGTGACACAATGTGGAAACTCTCCTGGTGACACAATGTGGAAACTCCCCTGGTAACACAATGTGGAAAGTAATTTTTTTTTACATTTTTTTAAATTTTATTTCACCTTTATTTAACCAGGTAGGCTAGTTGAGAACAAGTTCTCATTTGCAACTGCGACCTGGCCAAGATAAGGCATAGCAGTGTGAACAGACAACACAGAGTTACACATGGAGTAAACAATTAAGTCAATAACACAGTAGAAAAAAGGGGAGTCTATATATACATTGTGTGCAAAAGGCATGAGAAGGTAGGCAAATAATTACAATTATGCAGATTAACACTGGAGTGATAAATGATCAGATGGTTATGTACAGGTAGAGATATTGGTGTGCAAAAGAGCAGAAAAATAAATAAATAAAAAACAGTATGGGGATGAGGTAGGTGAAAATGGGTGGGCTATTTACCAATAGACTATGTACAGCTGCAGCGATCGGTTAGCTGCTCAGATAGCAGATGTTTGAAGTTGGTGAGGGAGATAAAAGTCTCCAACTTCAGCGATTTTTGCAATTCGTTCCAGTCACAGGCAGCAGAGAACTGGAACGAAAGGCGGCCAAATGAGGTGTTGGCTTTAGGGATGATCAGTGAGATACACCTGCTGGAGCGCGTGCTACGGATGGGTGTTGCCATCGTAACCAGTGAACTGAGATAAGGCGGAGCTTTACCTAGCATGGACTTGTAGATGACCTGGAGCCAGTGGGTCTGGCGACGAATATGTAGCGAGGGCCAGCCGACTAGAGCATACAAGTCGCAGTGGTGGGTGGTATAAGGTGCTTTAGTGACAAAACGGATGGCACTGTGATAAACTGCATCCAGTTTGCTGAGTAGAGTGTTGGAAGCAATTTTGTAGATGACATCGCCGAAGTCGAGGATCGGTAGGATAGTCAGTTTTACTAGGGTAAGTTTGGCGGCGTGAGTGAAGGAGGCTTTGTTGCGGAATAGAAAGCCGACTCTTGATTTGATTTTCGATTGGAGATGTTTGATATGGGTCTGGAAGGAGAGTTTAGAGTCTAGCCAGACACCTAGGTACTTATAGATGTCCACATATTCAAGGTCGGAACCATCCAGGGTGGTGATGCTGGTCAGGCGTGCGGGTGCAGGCAGCGAACGGTTGAAAAGCATGCATTTGGTTTTACTAGCGTTTAAGAGCAGTTGGAGGCCACGGAAGGAGTGCTGTATGGCATTGAAGCTCATTTGGAGGTTAGATAGCACAGTGTCCAAGGACGGGCCGGAAGTATATAGAATGGTGTCGTCTGCGTAGAGGTGGATCAGGGAATCGCCCGCAGCATGAGAAACATCATTGATATATACAGAGAAAAGAGTCGGCCCGAGAATTGAACCCTGTGGCACCCCCATAGAGACTGCCAGAGGACCGGACAGCATGCCCTCCGATTTGACACACTGAACTCTGTCTGCAAAGTAATTGGTGAACCAGGCAAGGCAGTCATCCGAAAAACCGAGGCTACTGAGTCTGCCGATAAGAATACGGTGATTGACAGAGTCGAAAGCCTTGGCAAGGTCTATGAAGACTGCTGCACAGTACTGTCTTTTATCGATGGCGGTTATGATATCGTTTAGTACCTTGAGCGTGGCTGAGGTACACCCGTGACCGGCTCGGAAACCAGATTGCACAGCGGAGAAGGTACGGTGGGATTCAAGATGGTCAGTGACCTGTTTGTTGACTTGGCTTTCGAAGACCTTAGATAGGCAGGGCAGGATGGATATAGGTCTGTAACAGTTTGGGTCCAGGGTGTCGCCCCCTTTGAAGAGGGGGATGACTGCGGCAGCTTTCCAATCCTTGGGGATCTCAGACGATATGAAAGAGAGGTTGAACAGGCTGGTAATAGGGCTTGCGACAATGGCGGCGGATAGTTTCAGGAATAGAGGGTCCAGATTGTCAAGCCCAGCTGATTTGTACAGGTCCAGGTTTTGCAGCTCTTTCAGAACATCTGCTATCTGGATTTGGGTAAAGGAGAACCTGGAGAGGCTTGGGCGAGTAGCTGCGGGGGGGGGGGGGGGGGGGGGGG
This sequence comes from Oncorhynchus mykiss, assembly GCF_013265735.2. NCBI lineage: Eukaryota > Metazoa > Chordata > Actinopteri > Salmoniformes > Salmonidae > Oncorhynchus > Oncorhynchus mykiss. The sequence continues at coordinate 16,570,428 of NC_048569.1, read as the reverse complement.
GGGAGCTGTTGGCCGAGGTTGGAGTAGCCAGGCGGAAGGCATGGCCAGCCGTTGAGAAATGCTTGTTGAAGTTTTCGATAATCATGGATTTATCGGTGGTGACCGTGTTACCTAGCCTCAGTGCAGTGGGCAGCTGGGAGGAGGTGCTCTTGTTCTCCATGGACTTCACAGTGTCCCAGAACTTTTTGGAGTTGGAGCTACAGGATGCAAACTTCTGCCTGAAGAAGTTGGCTTTAGCTTTCCTGACTGACTGTGTGTATTGGTTCCTGACTTCCCTGAACAGTTGCATATCGCGGGGACTATTCGATGTTAGTGCAGTCCGCCACAGGATGTTTTTGTGCTGGTCGAGGGCAGTCAGATCTGGAGTGAACCAGGGGCTATATCTGTTCTTAGTTCTGCATTTTTTGAACGGAGCATGCTTATCTAAAATGGTGAGGAAGTTACTTTTAAAGAAGGACCATGGAAAAAGTCCTATCAGGAGCAAAAGAAAATGAAAAATGTTTGCTCATGTTTACCTCCATTTCACTTCTGAACTCTCTCTCTCTCTCTCTCTCTCTCTCTCTCTCTCTCTCTCTCTCTCTCTCTCGCTCTCTCGCTCTCTCGCTCTCTCGCTCTCTCTCAGGGTTCTGGAGATGTGAAGTACCATTTGGGGATGTGGCACCGTAGGATCAACCGGGTCACTGATAGGAACATCACGCTGTCACTCATGGCTAACCCCTCCCATCTGGAGGCTGTGGACCCCGTGGTGCAGGGCAAGACCAAGGCTGAGCAGTTCTACTGTGGAGACACAGAGGGAAAAAGAGTATGTACACACACAAATGCACACCGTTTTTTTTCTCTGTGTGTGTGCATTTATATTTCTGTGTGTGTGTTCCAGGTGATGTCCATCCTGCTCCATGGTGATGCAGCGTTTGCAGGCCAGGGGGTTGTCTACGAAACTTTCCACCTCTCTGACCTGCCCTCCTACACCACCCACGGCACTGTCCATGTGGTGGTCAACAACCAGGTAACACATCCTGCAACACCAAACACACCACTGTCCATGTGGTGGTCAACAATCAGGTAACACATCCTGCAACACCAAACACACCACTGTCCAAGTTCTTCTGACGATCTTCATTTGGTGTATCGACACGATACTCTTTGACAAATCCTGATTTTGTGGAGGTGATGCTTGAAGTGGAGGGGGGAGTTTTACAGGAAATTTGGGGTGTTTCTGTCATGGGGAGGGGCTTACTTCCGTAAATAGAGTTAGCTAGTGTACACAACATTTGGTTCTGGGTTCTGAGATTAACTACCAGGTAACAAACCCACTTTAACTGCCCCATGAATGACCTGTTGTTCTCTATACCCTACACATACACACACACAAACAAAACCTCCTACATCACTGTCACATTCACAGAAGAACAACCCTGTTACACGCCCGCACCCACACACCCTCTAACCACCTGTCTCTTTTCCCTGTAGGTTGGTTTCACCACCGACCCCAGGGTGGCGAGGTCATCATCCTACCCTACAGACGTGGCCAAGGTGGTCAATGCCCCCATCTTCCACGTCAACGCTGATGACCCCGAGGCCGTCATGTACGTCTGTAACGTCGCCGCCGAGTGGAGAGCCACCTTTCACAAGGACGTGGTGGTAGACTTGGTGAGTGTGTTCCTTGATCAGGGTGGTGTTCATTAGGCAAACGGAAGAGCACTGACAAACACGATTTTCGTTGTTTGTTTACCTCTTAAGCTGACAGTCCCCGAAATGGGGCACTAGAATTACTTAAAACAATATGTACATATTTACATGACTTATTTGATTGATTTCCCACCGTTTTATAAGTCGGAAAGAGGCAGGGTAGCCAGTGGTTAGAGCGTTGGACTAGTAACCGGAAGGTTGCAAGTTCAAACCCCCGAGCTGACAAGGTACAAATCTGTCGTTCTGCCCCTGAACAGGCAGTTAACCCACTGTTCCTAAGCTGTCATTGAAAATAAGAATTTGTTCTTAACTGACTTGCCTAGTTATATAAAGGTAAAATAAAATTAAAAATCCAGACCTTCCTAGGACCATGTAAACATCCTTGGTCAAATTGCCTCCCTCTGGTGGTCAGCTGCATCATTACATCAATTGATATCACTTCACCCTTATATCAAAGGGGTGTTCCTTAGAAAAACATTTATCCAGCTCGACTGCTTCACAGCACAGACATGGCAAAACAATAGCTGAATTTGTCTCGAGCAGGTGGATCTAAATACAGAACTTTCATAGCTCTACGATAAAGAATGCAACCTACACACTTCCTTAAACCTAAAATAAGTAATTTTGTGTAAAAGTGACACATTTGAGCCCTTTTTCCCTCTATAGGACGGATGCAAGCTGTTTAAATGGCCCAAATGTAACAGATTTTGACCATCACTAATGCCATGATATGTTTGGTAAAGTAATAAAGAAGGTGAAATATTTTGGGTAGATGTCACTAAAACAGATAACTATATATGGACAAAGTATGAAAAGGCTCATTCATTCACAAAACATGTTTGATTTGATCATATTTGTATATGTTTTATTACTTTTATTGTGTACGAGATCGTATGGGTTCTCTCAGACATAAACAATTCCAGGTGAAAGCCAAAGGTCATAGCTTTCTAGGGGGGGAAACACTATTACATTAATAAAATATTGACCTCTTGCTAGATTGATGACTAAAGCCACAGTGAAACGGTGCAAAACGCCTGTTAGCTCTAAATAACGTTTTCTGTCGCGTGCCCCACTGACCGTCACCAAGGTGTGTTGCTAAAGTGTAATGGTCTTAATCAGATGACTGAGCCAATGTTTACACACCCTTCTAATCTGTGTGTATATATATGTGTGTGTGTGTACCCTCCAGGTGTGTTACAGGCGTAACGGCCACAATGAGATGGACGAGCCCTTGTTCACTCAGCCTCTGATGTACAAGCAGATCAAGAAGCAGAAAGGAGTCCTCCAGAAATACTCTGAGAAACTCCTAGCAGAGGGAGCAGTCAGCAGACAGGACTATGAGGTAACACATTCTGCCATTTATACTATATACCCATATACAGTGGGGCAAAAAGTATTTAGTCAGCCACCAATTGTGCAAGTTCTCCCACTTAAAAAGATGAGAGAGGCCTGTAATTTTCATCACACTTCAACTATGACAGACAAAATGAAAAAAGAAATCCAGAAAATCACATTGTAGGATTTTTAATGAATTTATTTGCAAATTATGGTGGAAAATAAGTATTTGGTCACCTACAAACAAGCAAGATTTCTGGCTCTCACAGACCTGTAACTTCTTCTTTAAGAGGCTCCTCTGTCCTCCACTCGTTACCTGTATTAATGGCACCTGTTTGAACTTGTTATCAGTATAAGACACCTGTCCACAACCTCAAACAGTCACACTCCAAACTCCAAGACCAAAGAGCTGTCAAAGGACACCAGAAACAAAATTGTAGACCTGCACCAGGCTGGGAAGACTGAATCTGCAATAGGTAAGCAGCTTGGTTTGAAGAAATCAACTGTGGGATCAATTATTAGGAAATGGAAGACATACAAGACCACTGATAATCTCCCTCGATCTGGGGCTCCACGCAAGATCTCACCCTGTGGGGTCAAAATGATCACAAGAACGGTGAGCAAAAATCCCAGAACCACACTGGGGGACCTAGTGAATGGCCTGCAGAGAGCTGGGACCAAAGTAACAAAGCCTACCATCAGTAACACACTACGCCGCCAGGGACTCAAATCCTGCAGTGCCAGACGTGTCCCCCTGCTTAAGCCAGTACATGTCCAGGCCCGTCTGAAGTTTGCTAGAGAGCATTTGGATGATCCAGAAGAAGATTGGGAGAATGTTATATGGTCAGATGAAACCAAAATATAACTTTTTGGTAAAACCTCAACTCGTCGTGTTTGGAGGACAAAGAATGCTGAGTTGCATCCAAAGAACACCATACCTACTGTGAAGCATGGGGGTGGAAACATCATGCTTTGGGGCTGTTTTTCTGCAAAGGGACCAGGACGACTGATCCGTGTAAAGGAAAGAATGAATGGAGCCATGTATCGTGAGATTTTGAGTGAAAACCTCCTTCCATCAGCAAGGGCATTGAAGATGAAACGTGGCTGGGTCTTTCAGCATGACAATGATCCCAAACACACCGCCCGGGCAACGAAGGAGTGGCTTCGTAAGAAGCATTTCAAGGTCCTGGAGTGGCCAATCCAGTTTCCAGATCTCAACCTCATAGAACATCTTTGGAGGGAGTTGAAAGTCTGTGTTGCCCAGCAACAGCCCCAAAACATCACTGCTCTAGAGGAGATCTGCATGGAGGAATGGGCCAAAATACCAGCAACAGTGTGTGAAAACCTTGTGAAGACTTACAGAAAACGTTTGACCTCTGTCATTGCCAACAAAGGGTATATAACAAAGTATTGAGATAAACTTTTGTTATTGACCAAATACTTATTTTCCACCATAATTTGCAAATAGATTCATTAAAAATCCTACAATGTGATTTTCTAGATTTTTTCCCTCATTTTGTCTGTCATAGTTGAAGTGTACCTTTGATGAAAATTACAGGCCTTTCTCATCTTTTTAAGTGGGAGAACTTGCACAATTGGTGGCTGACTAAATACTTTTTTGCCCCACTGTATATGGCCATATAAATCATAAACAACATGTTACATTTAGGTCATTTAGCAGACGCTCTTATCCAGAGCGACTTACAGTAATGAGTGCAAACATTTTCATATTTGTTCGTACTGGTCCCCTTTGGGAATCGAACCCAAAACCCTAGGCGTTGCAAGTGCCATGCTCTACCAACTGAGTCACACAACCCTTGCAAACCGTACAAACTTGTACTTAGATATCCTATTCTGCCCTCTGTCTTTACATAAAATACTATCCTGAATGAATAAAATAGAATGTACTTGCTGATTGACATGAGGTGGCAAGGGGGTGTTGTTGAGTATAACATCATTCAACATTAAATGGATATGAACCCTTCCCGTCTGGTGTTGAGTATAACATCATTCAACATTAAATGGATATGAACCCTTCCCGTCTGGTGTTGAGTATAACATCATTCAACATTAAATGGATATGAACCCTTCCCGTCTGTAGGAGGAGATAGCCAAGTATGACAAGATCTGTGAGGAGGCTCACGCTCGCTCTAAAGACGAGAAGATTCTACACATCAAACACTGGCTGGACTCTCCCTGGCCCGGTCAGTGTGTGTGTGTGTGTGTGTGTGTATGCCTTTGTGCGTGAGAAACGATATATTGTAAAACATAGGTTAAGGGCATATGTATGTATATGTTAAAATCTATAATGTGTAGACAGACACTAACAACATGTATCTTTATCTCTGTGTGTGTGTGTAGGTTTCTTCAACGTGGACGGCCAGCCTAAGAGTATGACCAGTCGGTCTACAGGCCTGCCTGAGGAGGAGCTGGTACACATAGGATACATCGCTTCATCTGTCCCTGTGGAAGACTTCACCATACACAGAGGTACTGATAAACACACACACACACACACACACACACACACACACACACACACACACACACACACACACACACACACACACACACACACACACACACACACACACACACACACACACACACACACACACACACACACACACACACACACACACACACACACACACACTACCTGTGGAAGACAAGTACATATCCTCATCCATCTGTGTGTGTGTGTGTGTGTGTGTCAGGTCTGAGTCGTATACTAAAGGGTCGTGCGACGATGGTAGGCCAGCGTGTGTGTGACTGGGCTCTAGGAGAGTACATGGCCTTTGGTTCGCTGCTCAAGGAGGGGACACACATACGTCTCAGTGGACAGGACGTAGAGAGAGGAACCTTCAGGTATTAATGTCACCCTTAAGGACTGTCTATGTCACTGTAATGACTATGTCGTGCATAAGTCACTTGCTTGACAGTGTTGTATAGTTTGAGTATTCTATAGTAAGGTGTCTTTCAGGAAACCAGGGTTACGTTCATAACTGGATGTTATGTCAGTTTAATCAACATGTAGCTCAAGCAGTACTGTAACAATATGGTGGTGTTTTAACTTCTCTCTTTATCCCAATCCCTCTCTTTTTCTCTACCCATCCCTCTCTATATTTGCCTCTTTCTTTCCTTTCTCTCTCTCCTCTCTGCACAGTCACAGGCACCATGTCCTGCATGACCAGAAGATTGATAGGAGGATCTGTATCCCCATGAACCACATCTCTCCTAACCAGGCTCCATACACCGTCTGTAACAGCTCTCTGTCGGAGTATGGAGTACTGGGTTAGCAGAAGCACGGACGCACGCACAGTCTGGTTTTAATAACCTTGTGGGGGCACACAATTGATTCCGATTCAAAATCCTATTTTCCCTAAACCTTACCCTCACCCTTCAACCTAACCCTTACCCTATAACCTTAAACCTAAACGTAACTCTATAACCTTAAACCTAACCCTAAACCTCACCCTAACCCTATAACCTTAAACCTAACCTTAAACCTAACCCCATAACCTTAAACCTAACCTTAAACCTAACCCCATAACCTTAAACCTAACCCTATAACCTTAAACCTAACCCTATAACCTTAAACCTAACCCTATAACCTTAAACCTAACTCTAACTTCTAACCCTATAACCCTTATTCTAACCCTGACACTAATTCTAACCCTATAACCCCTTGAAATATACTTTTTCCTTGTGGGGACTGGCAAAATGTGTTCAGTAAACATTTTTGTTTACTATTCTTATGGGAATTCCACAAGTATAGTTAAACATGTACACACACAGTACGTACATACAGTATATGCACACATTCATATACATACAGATGCAGTCTATTATTTTGCGCTTTACGCCACAGCATTATGGGGGGGTTGTCTGGCTACAGCATTATGGGGAGTTGTCTGGCCACAGCATTATGGGGGGGTTGTCTGGCCACAGCATTATGGGGAGTTGTCTGGCCACAGCATTATGGGGGGGTTGTCTGGCCACAGCATTATGGGGGGGTTGTCTGGCCACAGCATTATGGGGGGTTGTCTGGCCACAGCATTATGGGGGGGTTGTCTGGCCACAGCATTATGGGGGGGTTGTCTGGCCACAGCATTATGGGGGGGTTGTCTGGCCACAGCATTATGGGGGGGTTGTCTGGCCACAGCATTATGGGGGGGTTGTCTGGCCACAGCATTATGGGGGGGTTGTCTGGCCACAGCATTATGGGGGGTTGTCTGGCCACAGCATTATGGGGGGTTGTCTGGCCACAGCATTATGGGGGGTTGTCTGGCCACAGCATGCCACAGAATTATGGGGGGTTGTCTGGCCACAGCATTATGGGAGGTTGTCTGGCCACAGCATGCCACAGCATTATGGAGGGGGGTTGTCTGGCCACACACAGCATTATGTTTTTTTTCTGGCCACAGCATTATGGGGGGTTGTCTGGCCACAGCATGCCACAGCATTATGGGGGGTTGTCTGGCCACAGCATTATGTTTTTTTTTCTGGCCACAGCATTATGGGGGGTTGTCTGGCCACAGCATTATGTTTTTTTTCTGGCCACAGCATTATGGGGGGTTGTCTGGCCACAGCATGCCACAGCATTATGGGGGGTTGTCTGGCCACAGCATTATGTTTTTTTTTCTGGCCACAGCATTATGGGGGGTTGTCTGGCCACAGCATTATGTTTTTTTTCTGGCCACAGCATTATGGGGGGTTGTCTGGCCACAGCATTATGGGGGGTTGTCTGGCCACAGCATTATGGGAGGTTGTCTGGCCACAGCATGCCACAGAATTATGGGGGTTTGTCTGTTTTTGTTAGTTACTACCCTCATTCCTTCTGACCTGAACACCCCCCCCCCCCCCCTCTCTCTCTGCCTCTGTCCCTTTCCCTCGCTCTCCCTCTGTCCCATCTCCCTCTGTCCCATCTCCCTCTGTCCCATCTCCCTCTGTCCCATCTCCCTCTGTCCCATCTCTAGGATTTGAGCTGGGTTTTGCCATGGCCAGTCCCAATGCATTGGTTCTATGGGAGGCCCAGTTTGGAGACTTCCACAACACAGCCCAGTGTATTATAGACCAGTTCATCTGCCCAGGACAGGCCAAGTGGGTCAGACAGAACGGAATAGTCCTGCTGCTGCCCCACGGCATGGAGGGAATGGTAGGGAGTACTATATATGGGCTCGTTGTCTGTCTGCATGTCTGTCTGCCTGCCTGCCATAGTCACTGAGAACAGAATAGTACTGCAGCTCCTATCGCTTTATCTCTGTCTCTCTAAATGTCGGTGTCCGTTTGGGAAAAAATCTGTTGACACAAATGGACGATAAACGACGTATCCCATGATTCTTCACTCAGGGACCAGAGCACTCCTCGGCCCGACCAGAGAGGTTCCTGCAGATGTGTAACGAAGACCCAGATACCTACCCTGTAAGTGTGTGTGTGTGTTTGTGTATGTCTGAGAGACAGCGAGAGAGAGGGAGTCTCTAAACTTGTGTGTGTGTATGACCTGTCCCGTCCACAGATATTCTCTGCTGAGGAGTTTGCAGTGCGTCAGCTGTATGACTGTAACTGGATCATAGTCAACTGCTCTACACCAGCTAACTACTTCCACGTCCTCCGTAGACAAATACTACAGGCCTTCAGGAAGCCTGTGAGTGTCAGACGCACACATACACATACACACACACACACACACACACACACACACACCTCTCCTCTTTTTATTGATTCTCTCTGTCCTCCAGCTGATAGTCATTACCCCCAAGTCTCTGCTGCGCCACCCAGAGGCCAAGTCCAGCTTTGATGACATGCTGCCAGGTGAGGGATGGAGGGATGGAATGGGAGAAGTGGGGCTCATTGGGTTTTGAGGAGGCGAGAGGATGTGAGGACTCAAGGAAAGACGATTTGAGAAAGAGCCCCAGTGTCTCTGACGTGTGTGTTTGTGTGTCTCTGACGCGTGTGTGTTTCAGGTACCCACTTCCAGCGTCTGATCCCAGACAGTGGTCCTGTGTGTGAGAACCCAGAGGCGGTGAAGAGGATTGTGTTCTGTACTGGGAAGGTCTACTATGAACTGACTAGAGAACGCAACAACAGAGGCAATGATGATACTGTGGCCATTGCGCGCATAGAGCAGGTACACACACACACACACACACACACACACACACACACACACACACTTCCAATCTCACCATCTCTCTCTTCCTCCAGCTCTCTCCGTTTCCGTTTGACCAGGTGAAAGTGGAGACAGATCGTTATCCTAATGCTGACCTGGTGTGGTGCCAGGAAGAACACAAGAACCAGGGTTACTATGACTATGTCAAACCCCGCCTACGAACCACTGTTGACCGCACCCGCCCCGTTTGGTACAACCCACGCTCCTTCACTCATACCAGCTCTGGGAAAGAGATCATTGAATGATTTGATGAAACGCAAGGGGAATAGACTTGTGTTTTGTATTAATTGTGTGCTTCATTCTTTTGTGTGTATGTGTAGGTATGCTGGTCGTGGGCCAGCAGCAGCTCCAGCTACAGGGAACAAAGCAGCTCACCTGGTGGAGTTACAACGCTTCCTAGATACAGCTTTTAACCTGGACGCATTTACTGAACAGTCCTAACACACTTATACACTACACCCTAACCCCTATACCCTACACCTTAACCTTACCTCAGCTGGTGGAGTTACAACACTTCCTAGATACAGCTTTTAACCTGGACTCATTTACTGAACAGTCCTAACACACTTATACACTACACCCTAACCCCTATACCCTACACCTTAACCTTACCTCACCTGGTGGAGTTACAACACTTCCTAGATACAGCTTTTAACCTGGACACTTACACTTGAAAGTCTTAGAAGACCCTACACCCTACTCAATACACCCTTATACCCTAGTCCCCCACTCCACTCTACCTGCTGGAGTTATACGCTTTTCACCTGGATGCATACACTTGAAAGTCTTAGCACAGGGATATCCTAACCCCTAGACCCTGGCTACACCCTACCCTTACCTCACTCTGCTGAAGTTACACCGCTTTTTAGTCAGCTTTTCACCTGGATGCATACACTTGAGTTTTAGCTCAAGTGTATGGTGCTGGTCGTCGGATGATAAATGACCGGACCAAGGTGCAGCGTGGAAGGCGTACATTCTCTCTTTATTAGAAACCGTAACACCGGGAAAAAACAATGAACACAAACCGAACGTCAAGCTAGTCGTGCATAAAGCAACAAACAAAGACAAGATCCCACAACTGAAAAAGGGCTGCCTAAGTATGATCCCCAATCAGAGACAGCGATAGACCGCTGCCTCAGATTAGGAACCATACCCGGCCAACAAAGAAATATACAAACTAGAATGCCCACCCAAATCACACCCTGACCTAACCAAATAGAGAAATAAAAAAAAGTCTCTAAGGTCAGGGTGTGACACTCACTTAAACCCTACACCCTCTAACCCTTATCCCTAAACCAGCATACACTGGATCGTCTGCTATAGAAGACTTCTGCGATACGCACACTGACTGACCATAGGTCCTCTTGAACTGTTGAATCATGGGGGAAATGTCCATGGAGTCAGACAAACAATGGACCCATTTTATCAACCATACAAATACTTTTGTACATTTTCCTCTCTCTCCATCTCTCCCATCTCATTCTCTTTCTTCTCCATCCCTCTCTTCATCTGTCTTTTCACCCTCCTTCCTTTATTCTCCCCACTCATCCCCTTCTTTTTTCTCTCCTCTTGACCAATCACTCTCTCCCTCTGTTTTCTCCTCCTCTCTTCTCCTCCCTCTCTTCCACCTCCTGTGCCAAATGTAAACAAGCTGTTAAGAGATTACTGGATGAGAAATGACTAGTATATTATTATACTATTACATTATTATACTATTATATTATATCAAACATTGTATAAGATACAGTAGTAACTTATGGTGAAAATGTCTACTGGTCTGGTGGGGATCTCTTTGGAACTAAATAAAGTATTTATTTATGTTAGTATAGTGTTTTATGTTTGTCCTTTTATAATTTATTCATTCAATAAAGACATGACATTGTCTGTTTTCAACGTGAGGGCCTGAGAATGCTTTTCAGGAATCTAATTTGATATTATTAATAAAGTATTAAAAACATATCTTGTGTGTGTCAGCGCTCAGCCACAATACAGGGCTCCACAATGCTCAGTTTAGTTTACCAATAAGCAAAGATTGACATCACTGGATTATAAGGGTCACTTCTAGATCATCACTGGATTATAAGAAGGGTCACTTCTAGCTCTAATTCAGTGTAACCTGTAATAAGATATTACATTTCATAATGTAACAAGACAGTATAGTCACCTGAAGGAAATGGATGTGATCCTCTGTGTGTGAGAGTTTCTCCAGCTCAGCATCTCTCCTCCTCAACTCAACTAGCTCCTGTTTCAGTGGCTCCAGTAGACCTTCAGCACGACTCACTTCAGCCTTCTCCTGAGCTCTGATCAGCTCCTTCACCTCAGAGCGCCTTTCCTCCATGGAGCGGATCAGTTCAGTAAAGATCCTCTCACTGTCATCCACTGCTGCATTTGCAGAACGCTGTTTTGAGAGAGAGAGAGAGAGAGAGAGAGAGAGAGAGAGAGAGAGACTCCTTGTCAAAAAGTATATTCCCACTAACTGGGAACCCAGACAGCCTGTTCCCTACAATGGGACTGGAGAGTCTCTCTCTCTCACCTTAAGAGACTCCACAGCCTGTTGGAGCTCCTTCCGCACCTTCTCTCTCTCTCCTGGACTATGTTGTTGATTGTTACCAAACATTCACCACAGCACACAGTTGACCAGCTTGTGTTTCTTTAGTCCAGGAGTGAGGTTGGAGGTGAGTCTCACAGTAAGACACCAGACACACCAGACAGGACATGAGGGCTTTCTGGTCCCAGTGCAGAAATCACACGCCACATCTCCAGGTCCAGCATAGCACAGAGGAGGGGGAGCAGCCTGGAGTCCTGTCTTCTTCAGTGTCTCCACCACCTCAGCCAACATGTTATTTTTCACTCCAAGGTCTACTCTGAGGAAGGTCTGATTGCACTGAGGACAGCTGTAGATGCCCTGATCCCAGTAGCCCTCAATACAACTTCTACAGTAACTGTGTCCACAGGGAATAGCCACCGGCTCCTTCAGTAGATCCAGACAGACAGAACAACAGAACTGGTCCTGGTCCAGTAGACCTCCCTGCTGAGCCATTTAGACTGTTGTTGTTCACTCACACACAGACAGACGACAGAGACACTCGGATCAGTTTAGTTTCCACCGAAGAGAGTTTGTGGGAGGGACTTCCTGGTTCTGCCAAAGGGTGTGTGTGTGTGTGTGTGTGTGTGTGTGTGTGTGTGTGTGTGTGTGTGTGTGTGTGTGTGTGTGTGTGTGTGTGTGTGTGTGTGTGAGAGAGAGAGACAGAAAGAGAGACAGAGAAACAAGAGAGAGACGTGTGTGTCAGTGGCGACTGGTGGGAGGAGCTATAGGAGGACTGGCTCATTGTAATGACTGGAATGGAATTAATGCAACACAGTCAAAAGTGTTTTCCATGTTTGATGTGTTTGATACTGTTCCATTTACACCGTTCCAGCCATTACAATGAGCCAGTCCTTCTATAGCTCGTCCCACCAGCCGCCACTGGTGCGTATGTCTGTCAGCCACAATACTCATTTTACCAATAAACAAACAGTGAAGTCACTAGATTATAAAGAGGAATTTATTCAAAATGTTTAAAGAAAAAAATTATAATTTTAGAGTATTTTACAGTACACTGCATGTATATATATATATGACTGGTGATGGTTAAATTGTTGGCTATCATCAAGGGACAAATCAAAAAGCAGGACCCCTGATTTTGTTGACATCATTTCATTAGCTTTGTTTTATCATCACATTTAGTCGTTTTCTAAATAGTTCAGTATGCAGTAGTTACAAATGTATCAGTTTGATTTAGGAACAGTGTAACTATTGAAAAGACAAACACATTCATAATCAACCATTACTTGGAACTGTACCATGTTTCTATCCACAGATCATTCATAGAGCCACTCTATCTCTGGGGTGCATCTCAATAATGTTAAAAAATGAATGGAGACAAGGAAAGGAAGCTCCTTTAGAGTATGTAGATGTGTCCTCACAGCTGACTCCTGTGTTTCAGGGTATTCCTGATCCAGTCAAACAGGTCCGCATGTGTGTGAGCCAACTGTATCACAGCACAGTAGTCAACCAGCAACTCATACAGCTCACCTGAGACAGGGGAGAGGAATCAATCAATCAAACTTGATTTACACGGCAACTAGGAGGATTTGATGTTTGACTAAACACAGTGAAGGTAAGGAGGACTTTTTTTGCATCACGGCAACGTGTGGAACCGCTGTCATATAAAAAACCTTGCCCAAGGCAAGCCCATGTTTTTTCTATCCTCAGTCCCCTTTGACAGGGTACAGGTGTAGGGTCTTACATTGAGAGAATCTTCATCATATCAATAGAAAATAAGAACAATCTATTTTTTTTAAATCACAACCTCCTCAAGCTTTTGGAGTTGACTATACGCAAAATAATATACCTACTCTTGATTTAGGCTATATTCTTGAATGACAAATGTTTCTGATCAGTGATAGATGAGAAAACGAATATGTCACGCCCTGACTTTAGTTATCTTAGTTTTCTTTATTATTTTGGTTAGGTCAGGGTGTGACGAGGGTGGTTTGTGTAGTTTTTGTATTGTCTAGGGTGTCATGACGTTGGCCTCTTTGAGTATAGCAACCCCATCCCCCTCTCCCTGCCTCCCCCTTTCCTCCTTCAACTAGGCTGCTGTGGTCAGAGGTCGTAAAGTCCTGAGAAGAACTCATGGACACACAGTATAGAGAGAGTAGTTTTTCATGGAGACAAAGGAAATCCTTCCACCTCACAGAACTTGAGGTACGAACAAAGTTTATGTTCCGGAGAAAGTGTAAAAGATCGGTGAAGAATCCAGCTACAAACTGGTCTGTTTGTCACAACTTGGGAAGGTCATGGGAGACGGTGTGGCCACATTACTATAACGCTGTTTATTTAATAGCCCCAGATATAATGTTTACATCTAATTGTTGTATAAGATGAATGAGTGAGTATGATACTGTTTACACAATTTTACAATGTGATTTTGGACTGTTTAATGAAGGAAAACTCAAAAAGGGAATTGGATTTGAACTAAATCAGAGGACCGCCCCTGAGCCCAGTTAGGGTCAGACATCCTGGGACAGCCCTTTTGTGCCATTCCGAAAATAAAAAAAACTTTGAGAAATTATCACCATGTTTTTCTCCATTAGGGGAGGACAAAGGTTGTAGACCATTGCTGAATCTTTTAACCATACCACGTGGTTAAACTCTTAGACTATCGATACAGACAGAATGAGAACAAGTCTTTGATACTAATTACTAGTCTACAGCTAGGAATTTGGTATCATTGAACGCGAAGAATGACAACCGCCGAAACATCCATCCTATAATGAATGTCACTTTGAACTATCCCTTCTAACCGAGACAGAGAGAGAGAGGGAGAGAGACGGAGAATTCTACGAAAGACACAAACTTTACACCAGCGATCCAGAAGACACACTGAGCGTAAATATATATATTGATTGCAATTGTTCCCGAATGAGTGAGCGTTCATGTGTAAAGGATTAGCATTTTAATTGTTATAATTAACTCTGTAGTGACTTCTTAGTGGACCCCCCCATTTCCCTTTTTGTTTAACAAGCCGCCATGCCGGTTTAGCCCACTAGGACGCAGTTTCCTATCATTACATTTACCTTTGTTTGTTTGTTTGTTTATGCATTTCTGTGAATTACTTAGTAATAAATAAATGATTTAAGACAGTTGATGTATGGATGACTCATAGTGAAGACTGGGTTCGTGCAGATAACCAACAATTTACAACGTTTGGAATGAGACTAACATGAGGTAAAGTAAATAATTCATTAATTCGAAGACTAATTGATCAGATAAAATATCTGAAAAGTTATTTTAGGAAATTATAACTTTGTAATCTGAATGTTTTTCCTTGGTGCCCCGATTTCATAGTTAATTAGTTACGTGATTAATCAGTTGATCGCATAGTAACTCATTACAGAGAATCTTTGATAAAAACTATCAGTCTTCAGTTAAAGACAGTAAAGACACGACAAGGGGTTTTGTATGTCTAGGGGTTGTTGTTTATCTAGGTGTTTATTTGTCTATGGTTGCTAGATTGGTTCCCAATCAGAGGCAGCTGTTTATCGTGGTCTCTGATTCGGGACCATATTTAGGTAGCCATATTCCTTGGGTATTTGGTGGGTTATTGTCTATGTGTAGTTGCCTGTCAGCACTTGTTATTGTAGCGTCACATTCATTTTGTTAAGTGTTCTTCATTTAATTAAAAGAAGAATGTATTCTAATCACGCTGCGCCTTGTTCTCATCGTTACGACGAACGTGACAGAATAGATGAGCTTTACCACCTCCACTAATTTGCCCAGCCAGAGAATTAACCAAATATAACCTACAGATGGAGATTCAGTTAAACAAAATCTCATTGATTGATTAAGACAAGTCAGAGGCTTTTTGTTGGGAGTAGGCCTAGGTTACTAGAGTGACTGCATCAGAAGAGCAAAAATAATCCAGTTATTAAACTACATAACATGCTGACAAAATGTTCAGATCAGTGATAATAAATGAGCCAACCAGACAAGATGATCATGAGCAGCCCTCACCTCAACTTAGCTAACATTTCACAGCCTAATTGTAACCTAACCAATATCCAAACAGAGAGTCAGTAAAAAGAAAACAATAACCCGTTTTTCATCCAATCTTCATAAAGTACACTATACAAAATTATGTAAACACCCCTTCAAATTAGTGGATTCTGCTATTTCAGCTGACAGGTGAATAAAATGAAGCATACAGCTATGCAATCTCCATAGACAAACATTGGCAGTAGAATGGCCTTACTGAATAGCTCAGTGACTTTCAACATGGCACATTCATAGGATGCCACCTTTCCAACAAGTCAGTTTGTCAAATTTCTGCCCTGCTAGAGCTGCCCCGGTCAACTGTAACTGATGTTATTGTGGAGTGGAAACGCCTAGGAGCAACAATGGCTCACAGAACAGGACTGCCGAGTGCTGAAGCTGCCTCTAGAAGCAACATCAGCACAATAACCGTTTCTTCGGGAGCTTCATGGCCGAACAGCCGCACACAAGCCTAAGATCACCATGTGTAATGCCAAGCGTAGGCTGTAGTGGTGTAAAGCTCGCCGCCATTGGACTCTGGAGCAGTGGAAAAACGTTCTCTGGAGTGATGAATCACGCTTCACCATCTAGCAGTCCAACGGACAAATCTGGGTTTGGCGGATTCCAGGGGAGGAATAATGGTCTAGGTCTGTTTTTCATTGTTCGGGCTAGGCTTCTTAGTTCCAGTGAAGGGAAATCTTAACGCGACAACATACAATGGCATTCTAGACGATTCAGTGCTTCCAACTTTCTGGAAACAGTTTGGGGAAGGCCCTTGTCATGCTGAAACAGGAAATGCCCCTATGCACAAAGCGAGGTCTATACAGAAATTATTTGTCGAGATCGGTGTGAAAGAACTTCACTGGCCTGCACAGAGCCCTGACCTCAACCTCATCGAACACCTTTGGGATGAATTGGTCGCAGTTGTAAATGAGAACTTGTTCTCAACTGGCTTACCTGGTTAAATAAAGGTGAAAAAATTGGAACGCCAACTGCGAGCCAGGCCTAATCGCCCAACATCAGTGCCCGACCTAACTAATGGTCTTGTGGCTGGAAGGAAGCAAATCCATACAGCAATGTTCCAACATCTATTGGAAAGCCTTCCCAGAAGAGTGGAGGCTGTTATAGCTGCATAGCTGGGGACGAGCAGGTGTCCACATACTTTTGGTCATGTAGTGTACATGTTGGATAAAACAATTGTCACAACAGGCCTGATGGAAACAGAAGATTTGTTGGTAAACTTTCCAAATGTCGACAAAACAAAATACACTAGACAAGGTGGGAGCTTTTTGTGTCTAATTAAATTAATTATGTGAGAAATGTTGGTGGAAACGCTTTTATACGCAAATATTGATATAATAACCTCGTCAGGAAACCATGCAGTTTACTAGGCTACAGATGAAATAAGTTATGATGAACTTCAGTGTGGTGAAAGTGCACGGCGATGATCTTGATGCTCCTTTCCAATAAATTTAGAGGCTCTTATTCTGGTGACATGATGATCGATGCGTGACTGCTGTTTGACAAACAAATATATTCTCACTGTTGTACACATTGAATTTGGTACATTAATTACTTTTTGTGTGCACTATGTCATCAAGACTGATTTTTTATCCGCAACAAGTCCATTTGGTGGAAACACACTGGTGGGAAAATGTGCATATTTCCTTTATGCGGTTTTTAGAATATTCACAAGGAAATCTGTCGCCAATTGGATGGCAACCTTGATTTGTCAAGAGTTCCACGTTGTCTGAAAACAGTGCTGAAATAGTTGACAACACACAGGTAGGCTCATGCTATTTGAGTTTCATTAAGCAACAATCTTATGCCTTCAATTGCATTAGCCTACTTTATTCCCATATTTTTGTTATTCAGTGATATTTATTCTCACAGTAATTCTTTATGGATCCATCGTGTTGTGGTTAAGAAAACAGTGCATGTGGTGGGCTATATGCAGAGATGAGTGAAGTGACATGCCTCACAAAGTTTACAACTGCCAGGAGGATAGAAGTAATGGGTGCAGCCTAGCAACCATCAAGAGCTAAAAAGCGTAGTGCAAGTCAATGCCACCTTGGTTTGAATACACTAAACAAAAATATAAACGCAACATATAAAGTGTTGGTCCCATGTTTCATGAGCTGAAATAAAAGCTCCCTGAAATGTTTAATATGGACAAAAAGCTTAGTTCTCTCAAATTTTGTGCACAGATTTGTTTACATCCCTGTTAGGGAGCATTTCTCCTTTGCCAAGAGAATCCATCCACCTGACAGCTTGCGGCGCCGACAGAGATGTCCGCCTCGCTTCGCGTTCCTAGGAAACTATGCAGTTTTTTGTTTTTTTTACGTGTTATTTCTTACATTAGTACCCCAGGTCATCTTAGGTTTCATTACATACAGTTGGGAAGAACTACTGAATATAAGAGCAACGTCAACTCACCATCAGTACGACCAGGAATATGACTTTCCCGAAGCGGATCCTGTGTTCTGCCTTTCAACCAGGACAACGGAATGGATCCCAGCCTGCGACCCAAAACAAAGACGTCGTAAAAGAGGGAAACGTAGCGGTCTTCTGGTCAGACTCCGGAGACAGGCACATCGCGCACCACTCCCTAGCATTCTTCTCGCCAATGTCCAGTCTCTTGACAACAAGGTTGATGAAATCCGAGCAAGGGTAGCATTCCAGAGAGACATCCGAGACTGTAACGTTCTTTGCTTCACGGAAACATGGCTCACTCGAGACACGCTAACGGAGTCAGTGCAGCCAGCTGGTTTCTTCACGCATCGCGCCGACAGCATCTTTCTGGTAAGAAAAGGGGCGGGGGCGTATGCCTTATGATTAACGAGACGTGGTGTGACCACAACAACATACAGGAACTCAAGTCCTTCTGTTCACCTGACATAGAATTCCTCACAGTCAAATGTTGTCCGCATTATGGACCAAGGGAATTCTCTTCGATTATAATCACAGCCGTATCCATTCCCCCCCAAGCAGACACATCGATGGCCCTGAACAAACTTTATTTGACTCTTTGCAAACTGGTAACCACATATCCTGAGGCTGCATTCATTGTAGCTGGGGATTTTAACAAGGCTAATCTGAAAACAAGACTCCCTAAATTGTATCAGCATATCGATTGCGCAACCAAGGCTGGTAAAACCTTGGACCATTGCGATTCTAACTTCCGCGACGCATATAAGGCGCTCCCCCGCCCTCCTTTCGGAAAAGCTGACCACGACTCCATTTTGTTGCTTCCTGCCTACAGACAGAAACTAAAACAAGAAGCTCCCGCGCTCAGGTCTGTTCAACGCTGGTCCGACCAATCTGATTCTACGCTTCAAGACTGCTTCGATCACGTGGATTGGGATATGTTCCGCATTGCGTCCAACAACAACATTGACGAAAACAAAGGAGATGACCGTGGCCTTAAGGAAACAGCAGAGGGAGCACCCCCCTATCCACATCGATGGAACAGTAGTGGAGAGGGTAGTAAGTTTTAAGTTCCTCGGCGTACACATCACGGACAAACTGAATTGGTCCACCCACACAGACAGCGTTGTGAAGAAGGCGCAGCAGCGCCTCTTCAACCACAGGAGGCTGAAGAAATTCGGCTTGTCACCAAAAGCACTCACAAACTTCTACAGATGCACAATCGAGAGCATCCTGTCGGGCTGTATCACCGCCTGGTACGGCAACTGCTCCGCCCACAACCGTAAGGCTCTCCAGAGGGTAGGGAGGTCTGCACAACGCATCACCGGGGACAAACTACCTGCCCTCCAGGACACCTCCAGGACACCTACCCGTTGTCACAGGAAGGCCATAAAGATCATCAAGGACAACAACCACCCGAGCCACTGCCTGTTCACCCTGCTATCATCCAGAAGGCGAGGTCAGTACAGGTGCATCAAAGCAGGGACCGAGAGACTGAAAAACAGCTTCTATCTCAAGGCCATCAGACTGTTAAACAGCCACCACTAACATTGAGTGGCTGCTGCCAACACACCGACTCAACTCCAGTCACTTTAATAATGGGAATTGATGGAAAATATTTCACTAGCCACTTTAAACAATGCTACTTAATATAATGTTTACATACCCTACATTACTCATCTCATATGTATACGTATGTACCGTACTCTATATCATCTACTGCATCTTTATGTAATACATGTATCACTAGCCACTTTAACTATGCCACTTTGTTTACATACTCATCTCATATGTATATACTGTACTCGATACCATCTACTGCATCTTGCCTATGCCGTTCTGTACCATCACTAATTCATATATCTTTATGTACATATTCTTTATCCCTTTACACTTGTAGTAGTTATGGTAGTAGTTATGGAATTGTTAGGTTAGATTACTCGTTGGTTATTACTGCATTGTCGGAACTAGAAGCACAAGCATTTCGCTACACTCGCATCAACATCTGCTAACCATGTGTATGTGACAAATACATTTGATTTGATTTGATTTTGATTTCATATCAAGAAGCTGATTAAACAGCATGATCATTACACAGGTGCATCTTATGCTGAGGACAATAAAAGCCAACTCTAAAATGTGCAGTTTTGTCACACAAGACAATGCCACAGATGTCTCAAGTTTTGAGGGAGCGTGCAATTGGCATGCTGACTGCAGGAATGTCTACCAGAGCTGTTGCCAGATCATTTAATGGTAATTTCTCAACCATAAGCCGCCTCTAACGTCGTTTTAGAGAATTTGGCAGTACGTCCAACAGGCCTCAATATCGCAGGCCACATGTAACCACGCCAGCCCAGGACCTCCACATCCGGCTTCTTCACCAGCGGGATCGTCTGAGACCAGCCACCCGGACAGCTGATGAAACTCTGGGTTTGCACAACCGAAGAATATCTGTACAACCTGTCAGAAACCGCCTCAGGGGAGCTCATCTGCGTGCTCGTCGTCCTGACCAGGGTCTTGACCTGACTGCAGTTCGGCGTTGTAACCAACTTCAGTGGGCAAATGCTCACCTTCGATGGCCACTGGCACGCTGGAGAAGTGAGCCATTCACGGATGAGATCTTGAGGCCCATTGTTGTGCCCTTCATCTGCCGCCATCACCTCATGTTTCAGCATGATAATGCCCCCCCCCATGTCGCAAAGATCTGTACACAACTGTAGACCAACAGATGCATATTTGTATTCCCAGTCATGTGAAATCAATAGATTAGGGCCTAATGAATGTATTTCAATTGACTGATTTCATTTTATGAACTGTGACTTAGTAAAATCTTTGAAATTGTTGCATGTATCGTTTATATTTTTGTTCAGTGTAGTTACTATAGTTACTCACCCGCTGTAGTTCCTAGTGTCTACTATCTATGGTAACTCGCCCACTGTAGATCTGAGTCTGTACTATGGTAACTCACCCACTGTAGATCTGAGTCTGTACTATGGTAACTCACCCACTGTAGATCTGAGTCTGTACTATGGTAACTCACCCACTGTAGTTCTGTGTGTACTAACTCACCCTCTGTAGGTCTGTGTGTATCAGAGCACTATTGAAGTCGGAAGTTTACATACACTTAGGTTGGGGTCATTAAAACTCGCCTTTCAACCACTCCACAAATGTCTTGTTAACAAACTATAGTTTTGGCAAGTCGGTTAGGACATCTACATTCTGCATGACACAAGTAATTTTTCCAACAATTGTTTACAGACAGATTATTTCACTCTATCACAAATCCAGTGGGTCAGAAGTTTACATACACTAAGTTGACTGTGCCTTTAAACAGCTAGGAAAATTCCAGAAAATTATGTCATGGCTTTAGAAGCTTCTGATAGTCATTTAAGTCAATTGGAGGTGTACCTGTACCTGTGGATGTGTTTCAATGCCTACCTTCAAACTCAGTGCCTCTTTGCTTGACATCATGGTAAATCAAAAGAAATCAGCCAAGACCTCAGAAAAAAAAATATTGTAGACCTCCACAAGTCTGGTTCATCATTGGGAGCAATTTCCACACGCCTGAAGGTACCACGTTCATCTGTACAAACAATAGTACGCAAGTATAAATACCATGGGACCACGCAGCCGTCCTACCGCTCAGGAAGGAGATGCGTTCTGTCTCCTAGAGATGAACGTACTTTGGTGCGAAAAGTGCAAATCAATCCCAGAACAACAGCAAAGGACCTTGTGAAGATGCTGGAGAAAACAGGTACAAAAGTATCTATATCCACAGTAAAATGAGTCCTATATCGACATAACCTAAAAGGCCGCTCAGTAAGGAAGATGCCACTGCTCCATAACAGCCATAAAAAAGCCAGACTACAGTTTGCAACTGCACATGGGAACAAAGATTGTACTTTTTGGAGAAATATCCTCTCGTCTGAGGAAACAAAAATAGAACTGTTTGGCCATTATGTTTGGAGGAAAAAGGGGGAGGCTTGCAAGCCGAAGAACACCATCCCAACCGTGAAGCACGAGGGTGGCAGCATCATGTTGTGGGGGTGCTTTGCTGCAGGAGGGACTGGTGCACTTCACAAAATAGACAGCATCACGAGGAAGGAAAATTATGTGGATATATTGAAGCAAGATTTCTAGACATCAGTCAGGAAGTTAAGGCTTTGTCGCAAATGGGTCTTCCAAATGGACAATGACCCCAAGCATACTTCCAAAGTTGTGGCAAAATGCCTTAAGGACAACAAAGTCAAATTATTGGAGCATCACAAAAGCATGTGCGAGCAAGGAGGCCTACAAACCTGACTCAGTTTCACCAGCTCTGTCAGGAGGAATGGGCCAAAATTCACCCAACTTATTGGTGGAAGCTTGAAGGCTACTCGAAACGTTTGAACCAAGTTAAACAATTTAAAGGCAATGCTACCAAATACTAATTGACCCACTGGGAATGTGATGAAGGAAATTAAACCTGAAATAAATCACTCTCTACTATTATTCTGACATTTCACATTCTTTATTCTTAAAATAAAGTGGTGATCCTAACTGACCTAATAAAGCAAATTTTTACTCTGATTAAATGTCAGGAATTGTGAAAAACTTAGTTTAAATGTATTTGGCTAAGGTGTATGTAAACTTCCGACTTCAACTGTAAGTGAGCAGAGTGGAGCTGGAGCGGAGTGAGGAGCGGAGGCTGCCCAATTTGACTGGAGCGCAGAGTGAGATTCCCAAAGGCTGGAGCGTCAGCCTTCTCGCCCGCTCCAATTTCGCTCACTTCAGGAGCTCAGGGCACGCCCCCGGCCCAGCATGCATTTGTAGTCTACTTGTGTGCTGCTAGAGCCACTTGCTTTAGCTACTAAATATTTTCATAAAGAAACTGATAAAACACACAGGTGCAAAATCAAGGTGACTTACAAAGATGAGGACCAAGAGCAAGAGAGGGAGTGTGTTGATGTGGTGTCCACAACTAAATAATCATTGTGGAATCTAAGGACACATCTCAAATGCAGAAAGAAAGAGGTGCGTAGATAACTGTGTCATTGTAGCTAAGTATTTATAAACAAAAAATCTGACCTCTTAAAAGTTTCGGTCATTTTTGTTCTATTATCTATACAATAGGCCATCATTGATTTTGGCCCAATAGGCCTGGCATATTCCCAATTTCAAAGAGCTTCCCTTTTGATTGGGTTATTTTGCCTAAAAACCTTTAGGACTACTTAGAGAGAGAAAAAAACAACAACTCTGCATCTCTGCCCAGGATGGCAAGAGTGGCCAAAAGGGTGTTAGCATCCCCAGCGGCTCTGCAAGTACAGCGAGGGTACCCTGTGCTTCTGGACTCCAGGCACCATCACATGAGCCTGAAGCCGCAGACTGGCCAAACTTGTGTTCTAAAAATCAATTTAAAGGCACTGTAGACTGAGTCTAATAAGGCATTTTTCGTTTCATTTGTATTTAATTGTAAGTAAGTCACAGCCTATATGTGCAATGTATAGACTATAATGATTTAATAGATCAAAATGCTGTTTAAATGTTGAACACTTTATGTCCCTACCAGCCAATTGTGTCGCACTTGCAAATGCTTCACAATGTATTTCTTTGTATTAAAATACTTTTCATTCAAATCAAATGGTTTGGTTTCAATCCTTCAAAACCAAATGCTACTGTAGGTCCAGGTAGTTACAATAGATGGGTTTTGGTTCAATTGTGATTTTAATGAATTAAGCGAATTAAGAGCAGCATTTATTTTTAGAGCGGTTTTTAGCGGAGCGGTTGGAAAGGAGATGGAGCGCCAGAGCAGTGCTCCAGGAGCAATGAGCGGGATTCCTGACCACTCAACTCAAGATCACATACTCTGGAGTGTAGTAATTCTGTGTGTACTAACTCACCCACTGTAGTTCTGTGTGTACTAACTCACCCACTGTAGTTATGTGTGTACTAACTCACCCACTGCAGTTCTGTGTGTACTAACTCACCCACTGCAGTTCTGTGTGTACTAACTCACCCACTGCAGTTCTGTGTGTACTAACTCGCCCACTGTAGTTCTGTGTGTACTAACTCGCCCACTGTAGTTCTGTGTGTACTAACTCGCCCACTGTAGTTCTGTGTGTACTAACTCACCCACTGTAGTTCTGTGTGTACTTACTCACCCACTGTAGTTCTGTGTGTACTTACTCACCCACTGTAGTTCTGTGTGTACTAACTCACCCACTGTAGTTCTGTGTGTACTAACTCACCCACTGTAGTTCTGTGTGTGACCAGTAGGTGGTGCATGTCCTGCAGCTCTCTCTCCAAGATTAAGTTATTGAATGTGAAGAAGGCCACGCCCCTCTTGGCCCTGGCTGCAGACATCAGCTGGACCAGAGCTGGGAGGGGAAAAACAACCAATCACAGTATAATTTGTGAATTTTCAAAGTGGGTCTATGTGGAATATCCTGTGGGTAGAGTTGAGTTATTGTTTGGGAGTTAGGAGTCAGGGTCAACAGTTAGTGGTACCTTTAACTTAAGGGTCAAGGGTTAGCGGTTAACAGTTAGGGGTACCTTTAAGTAAGGGGTTAACAGTTAGGGATACCTTTAAGTTTGGGGTCTCCATTGAAGGCTCCGCAGCCCCAGTTTCCCGTGGCGATGTCAGGAAGGAAGTCTGGGTAAGTGTTGTCATCTGCCTTAAAGCCACAGTACGCCTGAGGGAGGATATTACAGGACACCACCAACATCAGATTTATCTCCAGCCCTGCTCTAGCTAGCACACCTGATTCTACTAATCAGCTGTAATCTGGCCCCTACAGGAGAGGAGGGTTGGCTCTCACCTTGTTGAGTTCCCTGGTGACCTGTTTCATGTTGTACTGTTCTCTCTGGTGTCTGAAGTGGAGAGCATCCATGGCCACAATCTGTCTGTGTAGCCTCTGCCACTCATCCCTGCAAACACAGGCAGAGCAATCAGGGACTTTAGTGTGTGAGTGTGTGAGTGTGAGTGTGAGTGTTCACCTCTTAAAGTTGTCTCTGTGAGGCCCTTCCCACTTAAAAGTGTCACTGTAGCCACTGTAATGACTGAACTGTTGAGAACCTACAGAGAGAGAGAGAGAGGGGGAGAGAGAGAGAGAGAATGTGACGGAGTGAAAGGGAGATGATAACCTGTGATCACACACACACACACACACACACACACACACACACACACACACACACACACACACACACACACACACACACACACACCTGTGATGAAGAGACACTCATTGTCTCCTAGTTTCTCAGTGAAGAGTCGAGATACGATGAGTTCAGGGTTCATCAGGAACAGAATCTCCTCCTGAACCAGACCTGAGCCCAACACTCCACCTCCTATCATGTTACAGGCAAAGTCCACCTGCAACACACACACACTCTTAGCATTACAAACTCACAAATTCACAAACACATACAGCATTACACACACACACACACACAAAAATTCACGAACACACACTTATACAGTGTTACACACACACAAGCCAGTAGATGTCACCAACCTGTAACATCCCTGCTCCCTGTTCCTCTATGCAGCCTGCTGAGCTGACGTGGAGTTTAGGAACAGTCTCCTTACAACTGACACACAGAGAAAGACAAGAGGGGACATATTAGGAGTGAGTGAGTGAGTGAGTGAGTGAGTGAGTGAGTGAGTGAGTGAGTGAGTGTGTGTACCTCCCCCAGTGGGGCATGTCTCTGTCTCTGATGTAGCGCCTCTCAAAGGTCACCAGTCCACTGGGCCTGGTCGCTGTCATGGCAACAAGGGTCAAAGTTCAGACAGGTAAACCTGGTTCCCACAGCAACTATTATCAGAGTTTATTCCTCATCGACACTCATCGACTGTCTTAAATAGGTTCCTGTAACCTACATTCTGTACCCTACAGTACACTACAGCACTTGTATTCCAGTCATTATAGTGACTATAGTAGTGTGTGGTAATAACGTACCTGGGTCTGTGACAGTGTGGAAGTAATGAAGGAGGGCTCTCAGCTTCTCTCTCTTCCTCTCAGACCACTTTTCAAACAGACTGACAACACAGAGAGATAGAGTGGTCACATGTTATCATCTGTTGAAGTTGGAATACTTTGTGTTTGTCTCTATGTGTGTGGGTCCTCAGTGGAGTTTGTTGTGTGTGTTCTGACCTGTTAAAGTTGATGGTGGGGTAGTTGTGGTACTCTGCTCTGGGGTTGGGAGAGTTGCGGTGGGGGAAGGTGCAGTAGAAGGCGTTGGCCAGCAGACAAGCTATCTGACTCTGGGACAACGTGATAGACTGAGTCTGGCCCTTCTTGAGTAGAGGGATAGCCTACACACACACACACACACACACACACACACATTTATCAGACTGAGTAGAGAACACACATTCAGTACCTCTACAATGTGTACCCTACATAGTCCACTACCTCTGTGCCCTACATAGTCCACTACCTCTGTAGGGTCTCATGGGGAGACCTATCCTTTTCTTAATTTGATTCATTATTTAAATAAACACCCTTGAAACTGAGCTAATCCTACTCTGTCCGTGTCTGATCTGTGTAAACGTCTTGACCAAACCCCCTGGTCTGCCACAAGTGGTGGAGAATGAGGGCACTCTGATAACGTGGTCAGATCAGGGTTGACATTTACACAGCATCAGCATGGACAAGTTGATAGCTGAGTTCGTCCGGGTCCAACAAGCACAACAGGCGGTTCAGGAACGAAAGCTGGAGGAACAGCGATTACAAAACATCCGCCTCGTTGAGGAAATCAGGAAGCTGCAAGGAGGAGCGTCTCCTGAATCACATCCCAACCAATTTTTTATCAAGCTAACGGAAGACGATGACAGAAACATACCTCTGTACGTTTGAACGGACAGCGCTACTGGAAGGATGGCCAAGTCTGCTGGCCCCGTTCCTCTCTGGGAATGCCCAAAAGGCGTATTGGGACCTGAACGACGAACAGGCAGCTAACTACGACGGACTCAAACGGGAGATACTCAGCCGCTACGGGTACAGCCTGGCCCACAACAGTTCCACGACTTGAGGTTCGTACCCAACACATCCCCCCGAGCCCAGATGAGCGACCTACTGCGCGTTACCAAGGTGTGGCTCCTAACCGACGTATCCACCCTCTCCATCCTAGACAAAGTGGTCCTGGATCACTTCCTATGGGCACTAACCCACGACATGAAGAGGGCAGCGAGTCTATGAGCGACCCATACTTTGGAGGGCCTCCTGGAAGCAGTGGAGACGCATCAGAACACTCAGGCCCTGCTGAGTGGGAGCCAGGCCGAGTTGGCGACCCGTGCGAGGAGTCGGAAGGACAGCCCCACTGCTGTGGACCCCGAACCAACCATCGACAGGGCCAAAGGACGGAAAACCCCTGGAGAGACGGCTGGGATAGGGCCAACCCGCCACCGACGACCCCAGGTAGATGGAGACCAAAGGAGGTGTTTTTTTGAGGGTGGCGCCAGGGGACACGTTGCCTGGAATTGCCCGGCTCGAGAGGAATCGATGCCATCAGCAAGCCCCGGAGGCAAAGTGGGTTACGCAGTGAACTGTCACCTCCTGTTGGTCACACCACGAATCAACTGCACCCATGGTCCCGGTGAATGTTGACGGACACGACACGGAAGCTCTATTGGACTCCGGAAGTATGGTTACCCTCGTGACCAAGAGCCTGCTGAACCAGGAGACTGATCGTGGTAGGGAGATGTCCATTTCCTGTGTTCAAGGGGACACAAAGCGGTATCCAATGTGCCCAACATCGTGACGCCACAAGGGAGTTGCCAGATGGGGACAATTCGGGACGGCCCAGTGGGAGGATCGTAACTTGAAAGCCCGCCGCAGCCCAAGGGGTAGCGGTGGATGGACAGCTACGTCTGGGGGTGAGTGACTGGCGATACCTCCATTTCCAGATCAAGAATAACCTTTTGTATCAGGTTTCGCGCCAACAGGGGGAACTTCGAGAAGTATTGTTGCTGCCCCAACGGTACGTGGGAACCGGTCTTCAGCTGGCCCACACCCACCTGTTGGGGGCACACCTGGGAATGGAGAAGACCCGGGAACGGATCGCTGCCCGGTTCCACTGGCCCGGGATGAGGAGGACCATGGAAGACTACTGTTGCAGCTGCCTGGAGTGTCAAATGACTGCCCCAAAGGCCCACTTCCGAAACCCACTGGTCCCAAGCAACGAGGACCTCGACCCAGTCCAGAAACAAGAGCTCAGGGAGCTTGTCGATCGGAACATGGCGGTGTTCTCCGAGAAGCCGGGCTGCACTACCCTCATTGAACACCACATCCGTACCCGGCCCGGGGAAATGGTACGAAAGAGGCCATATCTGATTCCAGAACCCAGAAGGAAGGTTTGTGAAACAAGAAGTGGAACCTATGCTGAGGAATGAGGGTCATTAAAAGAGTCTCAATGCATGGTGCAGCCCCATCATGTTGGTGCCCAAACCGGACGGTAGCCTCCGCTTCTGTAATGATTTCCGGGGTGTGAACGACATAAGCTTATTCGACGCCTACCCCATGCCGAGGGTGGACGAGCTCATCGACTGATGACCAAAGGATCGGCAGGTACCGTTGGCAGCCTCCTCCCGGGAGAAGACTGAGTTCTCGGTTTGTATCAGTACCGGGTGCTCCCGTTCGGTCGGGAGCTAGACACAAGTATTACCTGATAGGTACCCACTTCACCCTGGTCACGGACCATGCTCCCCTGGTCTGGATGGCCAGGGGAAAGGACACAAATGATCGGGTCACCAGGTGGTTCTTGTCCCTTCAACGCTTCCCTTTTTCTGTTGTGTACAGGTCAGGGGCGAAGCATGGAAACACACTGTACAGGTCAGGGGCAAAGCATGGAAACACACTGTACAGGTCAGCGGCGAAGCATGGAAACACACTGCACAGGTCAGGGGCGAAGCATGGAAACACACTGTACAGGTCAGGGGCGAAGCATGGAAATACACTGTACAGGTCAGGGGCGAAGCATGGAAACACACTGTACAGGTCAGGGGCGAAGCATGGAAACACACTGTACAGGTCAGGGGCGAAGCATGGAAACACACTGTACAGGTCAGTGGCGAAGCATGGAAACACACTGCACAGGTCAGGGGCGAAGCATGGAAACACACTGTACAGGTCAGCGGCGAAGCATGGAAACACACTGCACAGGTCAGGGGCGAAGCATGGAAACACACTGTACAGGTCAGCGGCGAAGCATGGAAAGACGGATACCCTATCGAGAAGGGAGTCATACGTCGCACTGATGACAGTCCCCTCCCCGACAGAGCTAAAGGGGGGGGGGGGGGGGGTGGCATACAGCAGGTCAGCCACCAGGGGGAGACTCGTCGAGGTCTGGTGACAGATGGTGCATATCACGAGGCAATGGCTCCATCTGCTGGACGTGCCAGGTCTTGACGGGTTCTCCGGCCAGGACTAATTGGGGCTGATTGGGGTTGGTGAGTAATCAAGGGCTGATTGCTCACCAGCTGTGCGAGGCCCATAAAGCTGCCAGAAGGGCAGCACACAGGGAGAGTGGGGAAAGAAAGGACTCCCGTATAGTTGGGTATGGTTACAGAGGTAACAGGAGTGAGTGCAGTTTTGATCCTGTCAGGATACAGCAAAACCCGGCGCCTAGAAGACGGTATCCGAGAGAGGGTCTCATGGGGGAGACCTATCCTTTTCTTTTGTTGATTTATTACTTAAATAAACACCCTTGAAACCGAGCTAATCCTACTCTGTCCGTGTCTGATCTGTGTAAAAGTCTTGACCAAACGACCTGGTCTGCCACACTACATAGTACACTACCTCTGTAACCTACATAGTACACTACCTCTCTGCCCTATATAGTGTACATAATGCAGTTCCTATGTTGTTACCTTCTTGATATAGTGAGGCAGGCTGGAAGCCAGCTCTGCTATCTTAGGAAAAACAGACATGTAGAATTTCTCTTCTTTGGGTGATTTCTAGAGAAGAGGGAAAGGAGAATATATGTAACAAATTAAAATATTTAAAAAATCACCTTTATTTAACCAGGTAGGCTAGTTGAGAACAAGTTCTCATTTACAACTGTGACCTGGCCAAGATAAAGCATAGCAGTGTGAACAGACAGCAACACAGAGTTACACATGGAGTAAACAATAAACAAGACAACACAATAAACAAGTAAATGACACAGTAGAAAAATGAAAGTCTATATACATTGTGTGCAAAAGGTATGAGGTAGGCAATAAATAGGCCATAGGTGTTGGCTTTGGGGATGATCAGTGAGATATACCTACTGGAACGTGTGCTACAGGTGGGTGTTGTTATCGTGACAAGTGAACTGAGACAAGGCGGAGCTTTACCTAGCATAGACTTATAGATGACCTGGAGCCAGTGGGTCTGGCGACGAATATGTAGCAAGGGCCAGCCGACTAGAGCATACAGGACGCGGTGGTGGGTGGTATAAGGTGATTTGGTAACAAAACGGATGGCACTGTGATAGACTGCATCCAGTTTGCTGAGTAGAGTATTGGAAGCTATTTTGTAGATGACATCGTTGAAATCGAGGATCAGTAGGATAGTCAGTTTTACAAGGGTAAGTTTGGCAGCGTGAGTGAAGGAGGCTTTGTTGCGAAATAGAAAGCAGACTCTAGATTTGATTTTGGATTGGAGATGTTTAATATGACTCTGGAAGGAGAGTCTAACCAGACACCTAGGTACTTATAGATGTCCACATATTCTAGGTCGGAACCATCCAGGGTGGTGATGCTAGTCGGGCGGGCGGGTGCGGGCAGCGAACGGTTGAAAAGCATGCATTTGGTTTTACTAACGTTTAAGAGCAGTTGGAGGCCACGGAAGGAGTGTTGTATGGCATTGAAGCTTGTTTGGAGGTTACTTAGCACAGTGTCCAAGGAAGGGCCAGACACTGCGTAGAGGTGGATCAGGGAATCGCCCGCAGCAAGAGCGACATCATTGATATACAGTGCCTTGCGAAAGTATTCGGCCCCCTTGAACTTTGCGACCTTTTGCCACATTTCAGGCTTCAAACAAAGATATAAAACTGTATTTTTTTGTGAAGAATCAACAACAAGTGGGACACAATCATGAAGTGGAACGACATTTATTGGATATTTCAAACTTTTTTAACAAATCAAAAACTGAAAAATTGGGCGTGCAAAATTATTCAGCCCCCTTAAGTTAATACTTTGTAGCGCCACCTTTTGCTGCGATTACAGCTGTAAGTCGCTTGGGTATGTCTCTATCAGTTTTGCACATTGAGAGAGACTGAAATTTTTTCCCATTCCTCCTTGCAAAACAGCTCGACCTCAGTGAGGTTGGATGGAGAGCATTTGTGAACAGCAGTTTTCAGTTCTTTCCACAGATTCTCGATTGGATTCAGGTCTGGACTTTGACTTGGCCATTCTAACACCTGGATATGTTTATTTTTGAACCATTCCATTGTAGATTTTGCTTTATGTTTTGGATCATTGTCTTGTTGGAAGACAAATCTCCGTCCCAGTCTCAGGTCTTTTGCAGACTCCATCAGGTTTTCTTCCAGAATGGTCCTGTATTTGGCTCCATCCATCTTCCCATCAATTTTAACCATCTTCCCTGTCCCTGCTGAAGAAAAGCAGGCCCAAACCATGATGCTGCCACCACCATGTTTGACAGTGGGGATGGTGTGTTCAGCTGTGTTGCTTTTACGCCAAACATAACGTTTTGCATTGTTGCCAAAAAGTTTGGTTTCATCTGACCAGAGCACCTTCTTCCACATGTTTGGTGTGTCTCCCAGGTGGCTTGTGGCAAACTTTAAACAACACTTTTTATGGATATTTTTAAGAAATGGCTTTCTTCTTGCCACTCTTCCATAAAGGCCAGATTTGTGCAATATATACAACTGATTGTTGTCCTATGGACAGAGTCTCCCACCTCAGCTGTAGATCTCTGCAGTTCATCCAGAGTGATCATGGGCCTCTTGGCTGCATCTCTGATCAGCCTTCTCCTTGTATGAGCTGAAGGTTTAGAGGGACGGCCAGGTCTTGGTAGATTTGCAGTGGTCTGATACTCCTTCCATTTCAATATTATCGCTTGCACAGTGCTCCTTGGGATGTTTAAAGCTTGGGAAATCTTTTTGTATCCAAATCCGGCTTTAAACTTCTTCACAACAGTATCTCGGACCTGCCTGGTGTGTTCCTTGTTCTTCATGATGCTCTCTGCGCTTTTGACGAACCTCTGAGACTATCACAGTGCAGGTGCATTTATACGGAGACTTGATTACACACAGGTGGATTGTATTTATCATCATTAGTCATTTAGGTCAACATTGGATCATTCAGAGATCCTCACTGAACTTCTGGAGAGAGTTTGCTGCACTGAAAGTAAAGGGGGCTGAATAATTTTGCACGCCCAATTTTTCAGTTTTTGATTTGTTAAAAAAGTTTGAAATATCCAATAAATGTCGTTCCACTTCATGATTGTGTCCCACTTGTTGTTGATTCTTCACAAAAAAATACAGTTTTATATCTTTATATTTGAAGCCTGAAATGTGGCAAAAGGTCGCAAAGTTCAAGGGGGCCGAATACTTTCGCAAGGCACTGTATACAGAGAAAAGAGTCGGCCCGAGAATTGAACCCTGTGGTACCTCCATAGTGTCTGCCAGAGGTCCAGACAACATGCCCTCCGATTTGACACACTGAACTCTGTCTGCAAAGTAGTTGGTGAACAAGGCGAGGCAGTCATTAGAAAAAACAAGGCTATTGAGTTGCAGATAAGAAGACGGTGATTGTCAGAGTTGAAAGCCTTGGCCAGGTCAATGAAGACGGCTGCACAGTACTGTATTTTATCGATGGCGGTTATGATATCGTTTAGTACCTTGAGCGTGGCTGATGTACTAACTTTGAAGTTAGAGCTACAGGATGCAAATTTCTGCTTGAAAAAGCTAGCCTTTGCTTTCCTGACTGACTGCGTGTATTGGTTCCTGATTTCCCTGAACAGTTGCATATCGCGGGGACTATTCCATGCTATTGCAGTCTGCCACAGGATGTTTTTGTGCTGGTCGAGGGCAGTCAGGTCTGGAATGAACCAAGGGCTTTATCTGTTCTTAGTTCTGCATTTTTTTTAACGGGGCATGCTTATCTAAGCTGGTGAGGAAATTACTTTTAAAGAATGACCAGGCATCCTCGACTGACGGGATGAGGTCAATATCCTTCCAGGATACCCGGGTCAGGTCGATTAGAAAGGCCTGCTCGCAGAAGTGTTTTAGGGAGCGTTTGACAGTGATGAGGGGTGGTCGTTTGACCGCGGACCCATAGCGGATACAGGCAATGAGGCAGTGATCGCTGAGGTCCTGATTGAAAACAGCAGAGGTGTATTTGGAGGGCAAGTTGACCATTCACAGTGAAGTGGTAACTGACCTGAACAAAGGTATGCAGGGCATCAAAGGACCATTGATCTTCATACTTTGGGTTGTATTTCTTTATGGCTTTCTAAGTGGAGAGAAACATGTAGATCATTGTTAAACAGTACTGGTCAAACATGCTAACCCCTACCTTAACTGTTACCCCAAACCCAGGTTAACTGTTACCCCAAACCCAGGGGGCATGTTAGGAAATGTTAGGATAATGGATTCGTGTTAGGAAATGTTAGGATAATGGAGGCGTGTTAGGAAATGTTAGGATAATGGAGGCATGTTAGGAAATGTTAGGATAATGGAGGCGTGTTAGGAAATGTTAGGATAATGGAGGCGTGTTAGGAAATGTTAGGATAATGGAGGCGTGTGTGTCGTACCTCTACGTCACCCACTGATGCAGTGGTCTTCTTGGCCAGACTCTCCAGCTGTTTAGAGACCACCTCCCACCGACTTCGCTCAGAGCTGGTTACCTGGGAAAAAAAGTCAATTAACCAAATTACCAATCAATAAATTAGCCAACAAACAAATAAATCAATGAACCAATCAACCAAATGTTCAATGAACCAATCAATTGACAAATAATGTATCGATCATCAGTAAATGAACGAATCAATGAACACACCCATCCAGTCTTGATGAGGCTTTCTGGTGAGCAGGGCATCTTAACAAAGTCACTGTGCCACACATGCCGTCCAGAATGAGGTTTTAATGTCCTTTTATGGTGGAACTCATTCACCTGAATAGGGAGGTAGACAGAGACATGAATGATCTGTTAGAGACACTCTTTGTAGTAATTGTTTTGTGTAAACGTCCCAGTTCACTCTGTCACTTTAGATGCAAGCTTTTTTATTGATCTGCACTGGTTTAATTATCTCTCTTACATCTATGAGGACGTTGTGAGTTCTGCTGAAGGACAGCTGCTCCAGCTCCACGTGACACTGAGGGACTTTCTTCAGCTTCTGAGAGCAGCACGACCTCTTCTCCTCCTCACCCCTCGCTCCCTCCGTGTCTCTTTTCCTTCCTCTATCCTTCCCGCTATTTGCGTCCCCTACTCCACCCGCCTTTCCATCCCCCTCTTTCTCCCTTTCTCTCTCACTGTCTCTGTGCAGTGATTTGGTGACCGAAGTTTTGTCAATGTCGACCAGGTTTCCAACAGGGACCTCTCCGTTTGGGTTGCGTTTAACCCCCTGATCCCTGTTCTTGTTCTGCATGGCGGCGTCATTCTGCATGACAGCTTTCATTTGGCAACTGTCGTTACGATCGGCCATACCTGGAGATAGACAGAGAGACAGGAGTAGGCTTATACTGTCTGCTCCTGATGCTGGGTGATATTTATCATATCAACATATACTGTAGGTTATATTAAATATACCTCACATGTGACCTATGATAAGACTATGTCATTTGTATGCAAAGTCTACTAAAATGTTTATCTGACTCATTATAAAATGAAAGGATTTACATACAAGGCATTCAAGGGGGGAGGAGACAGAGAGAGAGTGATGAGAGAGAGAGAGAGAGAGAGAGTGTGTGTGTGTGTGTGTGACCACAGCTGGTCAGGAACAAAGATAAACACTGTATATATATAATATGACATTTGTAATGTCTTTATTGTTTTGAAACTTCTGTATGTGTAATGTTTACTGTTAATTTTTATTGTTTATTTCACTTTATATATTCACTTTATATATTATCTACCTCACTTGCTTTGGCAATGTTAACACGTTTCCCATGCCAATAAAGCCCTTAATTGAAAAATTGTAAAGGACAATGAATCTGAGACCATTTTATAACATCTGAGTTGTTTGGATTCAACATCTAAGTTGATGACCAATGGCATTACTGTAAGGTTAACCTCCAATCAGATATCAGACCTAAGACAACTGCACTTTCTCATAACCTCAAGATGTAGGGGTGCAGCAATAAAAAAAAAACAGCATGAATTTGTGCTGTTGCAATAAATAAACAAATTAAACCATTTTTCTGTCTCTATGCGTCACATCTGGAGGAAAACTGGCACCATACCTACGGGGAAGCATGGTGGTGGCAGCATCATGCTGTGGGGATGTTTTTCAGCGGCATTGACTGGGAGACTAGTCAGGATCAAGGGAAAGATTAACGGATCAAAGTACAAAGCGATCTTGATCAAAACCTGATCCAGAGCGCTCAGGACCTCAGACTGGGGGCGAAGGTTAACCTTCCAACAGGACAACGACCCTAAGAACATAGCCTAGACAACGCAGGAGTGGCTTCGGGACAAGTCTCAATGTCCTCGAGTGGCCCAGCCAAAGCCCGGACTTTGAACACGATCAAGCATCTCTGGAGAGACCGGAAAATAGCTGACTCTCCCCATCCAACCTGACAGAGCTTGAGAGGATCTGCAGAGAAGAATGGGAGAAACTAACAATTCTATAAAACATTTTTTTCTTTGTCATTATGGGGTATCGTGCGTAGATTGATGAGGAAAACAAACAATTCAATCCATTTTAGAATAAGGATGTAACGTAACAAAATGAGGGAAAAGTCAAGGGGACTGAATACTTTCAGAATGCACCGTACCCCCCAAAAAATGTATTCGCCTCACGTTAGTCAAAAAAGTCTGTCTTTTTAATATCCAGTTGAAATGATAGTTCCTCAGTATTTGAAAAATCTTTACAACACTCCCGGCCTCGATAATCACCAAGCCTCGGTGTGATAGAGCAAAATATCATGATCTGATATCCATATATCCAGTGGAAACGTCATAAAAACAGCTTTCTGTTCCAAGCTCACTGACACAAAAAACTTTGAGGGCCCGGAATAGCCTAGTTGATATAATGTGATGATTTGATACAATGTTGAACTTCACTAGCAATAGCTCAAGTCAAAACAGATCGAAAGGGAGGCAGACAGGCAGAGAAGAGAGATGAATGTGATGAATGTATCATATTTTCTACTGTTTTTGTCTGCTTTAGGCCTTTTACTTATTTGATGATGGAAGTTTCATTTCTTTAGCCACTAATGGACCACAATGTATCAATGTGTCCATATGACAGAGGCAAATGCTCTTGATGAATTTTAACTTTTAGATTTTTATCATTTTACTTCAGATTTTTATAATTAACCACGAGACAATGACTTTGAAAAACTAAAACGTTACTGTTCCACGAAAATGGACCATTTAGTTTGTTTGTCTTTGAAATAACACCAAAATGAACGCAGACTAATCTATATAATCATGTTGTCACATTGACACTTTGATAAATATAACCATCAGAAGATGGCACTCAGCTCCGTGTAACGCTTATCAGTCAAATGGTCTAATACTCTTGATGAAATTAAATTGAATATTAGTTTCAATTTCTCAATTTTCTCATTCAAATTGAATAATAGAAAACTGTTGAAAATTTTAGAATTTTTCAACCCATTAAAATTGAGATTTTTTAATGTTTTTCCAATTTTAGAATTTACCTTCATTTGTTCGAAAATTAAAAATGAAATATTGGTGTGGCTGGGAAAACGGTTATTTCTTAAATCTGTGGATCAATTGGACGCTACCACTTCAGTGCTGGTGAGATAAGCCTTGCCTACACTATAAAGTGGTAAATTAATGCGGCACACACACACCGTCACGTTCGTTGTAATGAGGAGACCAAGGCGCAGCGTGACTAGAATACATTCCTCTTTATTAAAGGAAGAACACTTAAACAAAACAAACGTGAAGCTATAACCACTGGTGCTGACACAGGCAACTATACATAGACAATAACCCACAAAATACCCAAGGAATATGGCTACCTAAATATGGTCCCCAATCAGAGACAACAATAAACAGCTGCCTCTGATTGAGAACCAATCTAGGCAACCATAGACATAAAAACACCTAGACTAGAAACAACCCCATAAACATACAAAAACCCTAGACAGGACAAAAACACATATATCACCCTCGTCACACCCTGACCTAACCAAAATCAGTGGTGCGCCTGACCTAACCAAAATCAGTGGTGGGCCGTCAGGGCCAGCAAGGCCTTCTCTGCTGGCCTAAACATCATCAGAATATATATATTTTTTAAATATATAATACAAATATGTATTAAATTATTCCCCAGAGTAAGAGTTACACTCTTCATTTCATAGCTTTCCTCTTGGTTGCACTGCTTCCAGCCCCAGGTTGAGATTTGGAGAGCTGGTCTTTATGTTAGATCTTTTATCCAATCATATTCAGCCATCATGTGTTGCCAGGGGTCTAAAATCTGCCCTCAAGCCTTCAGAATCAACAGTGCGGAGCTTCAAATCAAATCAAATTTGATTTGTCACATACACATGGTTAGCAGATGTTAATGCGAGTGTAGCGAAATGCTTGTGCTTCTAGTTCCGACAATGCAGTAATAACCAACAAGTAATCTAGCTAACAATTCCAAAACTACTACCTTATACACACAAGTGTAAGGGGATAAAGAATATGTACATAAAGATATATGAATGAGTGATGGTACAGAGCAGCATAGGCAAGATACAGTAGATGGTATTGAGTACAGTATATACATATGAGATGAGTATGTAAACAAAGTGGCATAGTTAAAGTGGCTAGTGATACATGTATTACATAAAGATGCAGTAGATGATATAGAGTACAGTATATACGTATACATATGAGATGAATAATGTAGGGTATGTAAACATTATATTAGGTAGCATTGTTTAAAATGGCTAGTGATATATTTGACATAATTTCCCATCAATTCCCATTATTAAAGTGGCTGGAGTTGAGTCAGTGTGTTGGCAGCAGCCACTCAATGTTAGTGGTGGCTGTTTAACAGTCTGATGGCCTTGAGATAGAAGTTGTTTTTCAGTCTCTCGGTCCCAGCTTTGATGCACCTGTACTGACCTCGCCTTCTGGATGATAGCGGGGTGAACAGGCAGTGGCTCGGGTGGTTGTTGTCCTTGATGATCTTTATGGCCTTCCTGTGACATCGGGTGGTGTAGGTGTCCTGGAGGGCAGGTAGTTTGCCCCCGGTGATGCGTTGTGCAGACCTCACTACCCTCTGGAGAGCCTTACGGTTGTGGGCGGAGCAGTTGCCGTACCAGGCGGTGATAAAGCCCGACAGGATGCTCTCGATTGTGCATCTGTAGAAGTTTGTCAGTGCTTTTGGTGACCAGCCGAATTGGAGTGGGTCTAAGGTGTCAGGTAGGGTGGAGGTGATATGGTCCTTGACTAGTCTCTCAAAGCACTTCATGATGACGGAAGTGAGTGCTACGGGGCGGTAGTCGTTTAGCTCAGTTACCTTAGCTTTCTTGGGAACAGGAACAATGGTGGCCCTCTTAAAGCATGTGGGAACAACAGACTGGGATAGGGATTGATTGAATATGTCCGTAAACACACCAGCCAGCTGGTCTGCGCATGCTCTGAGCGCGCGGCTGGG
The DNA here is from genome assembly GCF_013265735.2 of Oncorhynchus mykiss. NCBI lineage: Eukaryota > Metazoa > Chordata > Actinopteri > Salmoniformes > Salmonidae > Oncorhynchus > Oncorhynchus mykiss. Next base: position 16,531,457 of record NC_048569.1, on the reverse strand, counting down.
GATGCCGTCTGGGCCTGCAGCCTTGCGAGGGTTGACACGTTTAAATGTTTTCCTCACGTTGGCTGCAGTGAAGGAGAGTCCGCATGTTTTGGTTGCGTGCCGTGTCAGTGGCACTGTATTGTCCTCAAAGCGGGCAAAAAAGTTATTTAGTCTGCCTGGGAGCAAGACATCCTGGTCCGTGACGGGGCTGGTTTTCTTTTTGTAATCCGTGATTGACTGTAGACCCTGCCACATACCTCTTGTGTCTGAGCCGTTGAATTGAGATTCTACTTTGTCTCTATACTGACGCTTAGCTTGTTTGATTGCCTTGCGGAGGGAATAGCTACACTGTTTGTATTCGGTTTCCGGTTTCCGGTCACCTTGCCCTGATTAAAAGCAGTGGTTTGCGCTTTCAGTTTCACGCGAATGCTGCCATCAATCCACGGTTTCTGGTTTGGGAATGTATTAATCGTTGCTATGGGAACGACATCTTCAACGCACGTTCTAATGAACTCGCTCACCGAATCAGCGTATTCGTCAATGTTGTTGTTTGATGCAATACGAAACATATCCCAGTCCACGTGATGGAAGCAGTCTTGGAGTGTGGAATCAGATTGGTCGGACCAGCGTTGAACAGACCTCAGCGCGGGAGCTTCTTGTTTTAGTTTCTGTCTGTAGGCAGGGATCAACAAAATGGAGTCGTGGTCAGCTTTTCCGAAAGGAGAGCGGGGCAGGGCCTTATACGCGTCGCGGAAGTTAAAATAGCAATGATCCAAGGTTTTTCGAGCCCTGGTTGCGCAATCGATATGCTAATAAAATTTAGGGAGTCTTGTTTTCAGATTAGCCTTGTTAAAATCCCCAGCTACAATGAATGCAGCCTCAGGATATATGGATTCCAGTTTGCAAAGAGTCAAATAAAGTTTGTTCAGAGCCATCGATGTGTCTGCTTGGGGGGGGGAATATATACGGCTGTGATTATAATCGAAGAGAATTCCCTTGGTAGATAATGCGGTCAACATTTGATTGTGAGGAATTCTAAATCAGGTGAACAGAAGGACTTGAGTTCCTGTATGTTGTTGTGGCCACACCACGTCTTGTTAACCATGAAGCATACGCCCCCGCCCCTCTTCTTACCAGAAAGATGTTTGTTTCTGTCGGCGCGATGCGTGGAGAAACCAGCTGGCTGCACCGACTCCGATAGCGTCTCTCCAGTGAGCCATGTTTCCGTGAAGCAAAGAACGTTACAGTCTCTGATGTCTCTCTGGAATGCTACCCTTGCTCGGATTTCATCAACCTTGTTGTCAAGAGACTGGACATTGGCGAGAAGAATGCTAGGGAGTGGTGCACGATGTGCCCGTCTCCGGAGTCTGACCAGAAGACCGCTTCGTTTCCCCCTTTTACGAAGTTGTTTTTTTGGGTCGCCGGCTGGGATCCATTCCGTTGTCCTGGGTGAAAGGCAGAACACAGGATCCGCTTCGCGAAAGTCATATTCTTGGTCGTACTGATGGTGAGTTGACGCTGCTCTTATACTCAGTAGTTCTTCTCGACTGTATGTAATGAAACCTAAGATGACCTGGGGTACCAATGTAAGAAATAACACTCAGAAAAACTCAGAATGTAGCTTAAAGTGAATGGAAATGAAAATGAAAATTTAGTGTCAACCAATCGGCTTTAGAGTTGGCTATTGTACGCCTGCTAGCTGGCTCCAGTGTTACACAGGAGCCAGCTAGCAGGCGTAGTGCGTGCACGTCTTTTGATTGGATTACCAATATTGAGAGGCAAGTCCTATGGGCAGGTCTATGCAGAACCTGGGAACTAGGAAACTGAATTTGATAAACAAATTAATTTGCGTACTACTAAGCTGTTTTGTCAACCCACAATGGCGGAAGGAGGAGAAGATATCGATTTGGTCGAGGATATAATTATAACGCCATTCTCAAGACAAACTTTTCAAGAAAAGTTAGACATTGTAAGGAGAGGTCGCCCGGCGCCGACGCTACAAAGCCTGTCACAGGCGGGAAAGGGGTTTGTTCGCCACTTTCAAAGTTATCAATGGCTCAATGGCTATCAATGGCTCACAGGAACACTGCAAACTGTACTGCTGGGAATGCCTATTATTTGCAAGTGATCGATTTGGTGTTTGGAGCCACACTGGCTTTGCAAACTTGAGTTGTCTAACCAAGGCAGCAACGAGACACCAAAGTATGTCTGGCCACTTACAAGCAATGGTGCTTTTGAAAACTTTTGGGGACACCCGAGTGGATCTACAGCTCAACAAACAAGCGCGCAGGGTAACAGAGCTGCACAATGAAAAGGTGAAGAAAAATAGGGAAATATTGAAAAGACTCATTGATTGTGTCATGTTTTTGGGTAAACAGGAACTGTATTTTTTGGGGGGGGGACTTAAAGCTCAAAGTTTGTGGACCAGAAATGGATAGAAGAAGAATATTAATATAACTCTGTTGCACTCGACTATGTTCTTGCCTATTAGTTGAACTGTACTGTATTGTACTCTTCCCCTGCAATTCTCTGAATAAAAATGTCAATTTCAAGGTGACGCAACGCCTGGTTATACTGCGTTTCTGTCTAAATGTATAGTGTCTAGAGCCATGAGAGGTGGATTAATTCGGGTGGGACTGTGTAGGACCTCACTGAAGGCCCAGGCCCCAGGCCCACGGCATGCCACTGACCAAAATAATAAAGAAAACAAAGAATACTAAGGTCAGGTTGTGACACATGTAACGGATGTAAAACGGCTAGCTTAGTTAGCGGTGGTTTGCGCTAAATAGCGTTTCAATCGGTGACGTCACTTGCTCTGAGACCTTGAAGTAGTAGTTTCCCTTGCTCTGCAAGGGCCGTGGCTTTTGTGGAGCGATGCTTCGTGGGTGACTGTTGTTGATGTGTGCAGAGGGTCCCTGGTTCGCGCCCGGGTATGGGCGAGGGGACGGTCTAAAGATATACTGTTACACACACACACACAGGGGCGGATTGGCTAATCAGTTTTTACCCGGATGGGCCGGTCTTACTTGTTTTTTTGTGTGCAAATGATCAAGGAAAACAATTATTTACAAGCAAACAAAAACTGCTACTGTGTATTCATGTTATACTCAATAATAAAGCTGTAAATGACAGATTCTAAGTCTGACTTATTTCTACCTAAGGGATGCTGAAACCTGGGATGACTCATGACTGACTTGGAGGTGAAGGCTAAAAACAAAAACCTCAAAGAGCCTATTCCAGAAATCAAGTGATTACAATGTCTTCTTTTGTGCATTTATTTTCATTCTGATGTGTGTATATCACTTCTAAACCTGTTTCTGAGAATCACACCACTTCCTGCTTTCTGCCCACACAGAGAGGGAGTTTCCATGACGCTCTGCAGCGCTGCAGTGCATTGTGGTCTCATGGCCTACACTCAGATGGAACCGTTATATATGTTGGTTCATCTGGGTAAGATCTTATTTTTCCACTCTGAGAAAAAGGAAATTGTGTGTAGGCTACATTTACAACAGTTCAAAACCTTGAGTTGATGTCTGAAATCATGCATGCAAGTTTAACATTATCCTGCTAAGAATATCTTAATCACTGGTATAAGTTATGAATGTTTCTTTTTGCTAAATATGTTAATGGTCTGAGGGGGTGAGCAAAGTAACAACAGTGTGGTGGTTAGTGTATCACATTGCTGCCTGTATCTCTAAAGTCATGCACACTTCATCTCATAGAGGAGTGTGGGTGGTGGATGTTAATTTAGTGGCAGGGGTGGATTGGCCATTTGGCATTTTGGGCATGTTTTTGCACAAAAAGATCATTATCTGGCTAATACTGGGGGCTACAAGGAAATAAATGGGCTGCTGTGGGGGGCCTTGAGGAAAAACATGGCCCAGTGTGTTATAAATGCTAGGGTTGATTTCTGGTCACAGTCCGCACTTACACACACACACACACAGAAACACCAGGTATCTCCGAAGCAATGCTATACCATTCTAACGGCCATCGTGCGTTGTCGGGACACTGAATGGGGTTAACTCTCTTGGTACGGTCACTGACTAGTTGCGTACATCAGTTGCTGTCAGACTGCCCTTCGCTACAATGTTATCTTCAAACCCCTGCGTATGCCAACACCGCGCATATAGAAAGTCTAACAGCTACGCCTAGCCTATAAGTCGAAATGGAAGGTAAACTTACAAATCTGTGCGTAATGGCATTGTGTTTTATGTAAACATCCAATGAAGTAGCCTCATAGGCTTGTTATCTGGTGAATGTAGCCTAATGCACAGATTGTGCCGAGATCTATTGCGTGTCCCTGTCGACTCACGAGTTGCCCCCCGAACCCCTGTTATGAACATCTTGGGGCAGGGGTTCAGGTAAAGCAGCGTCTGAGACAGCAATGTTACGGTCCATTGTTATAACCTATTAAAGGTTGAGACACTAGCTTCTGTACGGTGAACAAGTAGCCTAAGTTAGCGGTATAGCTGAGATAAATGCATAGCCTATAATGGAGACGATGCTCCTGATTTGGGATAACCTATGCATCCTTCAGTCCTCCCATCCTTGAATGATAGGTGATGTTACGCTAGGCTACCAACCAAGTGATGTCAGATCAGTGATTATTTCTATAGCCTATGATCATTGATCTAATATACACTGTGTATACAAAAGTATGTCGACACCCCTTCAATTTAGTGGATTTGGCTATTTTCAGCCACACCCATTGCTGACAGGTGTATAAAATCAAGCACATTGAATCACGCAAACAGCCATGCAATCTCAATAGCCAAACATTGGCAGTAGAATGGCCTTACTGAAGAGTGACTTTCAACGTGGCACCGTCATAGGATGTCATCTTTCCAACAAGCCAGTTGGTCAATTTTCTGCCCTGCTAGTGCTGTTATTGTAAAGTGGAAACATCTAGGCCACACAAGCTCATACAATGGGACCACCGAGTGCTGAATCGCGTAAAAATTGTCTGTCCATGCAACACTCACTACCGAGTTCCAAACTGCCTCTGGAAGCAATGCCAGCACAAGAACTGTTCGACGGGAGCTTCACGAAATGGGTTTCCATGGCAGCCGCACACAAGCCTAAGATCACCATGCGCAATGCCAAGCATCAGCTGGAGTGGTGTAAAGCTCGCCACCATTGGACTCTGGAGCAGTGGAAAAGCGTTCTCTGGAGTGATGAATCACGCTTCACCATCTGGCAGTCGAATCAGGGTTTGGCGGATGCCAGGAGAACACTACCTGCCGAATGCATAGTGCCAACTTTGTTTGGAGGAGGAGGAATAATGGTCTGGGTCTGATTTTCATTGTTCGGGGTAGGCTTCTTAGTTCCAGTGAAGGGAAATCTTAAAACTACAGCATACAATGACATTCTAGACGATTCTGTGCTTCCAACTTTGTGGCAACAGTTTCTGTAAGGCACTTTTCTATTTCAGCATGACAATACCCCTGCGCACAATGCGAGGTCCATACAGAAATGGTTTGTTGAGATTAGTGTGAAAGAACTTGACTGGCCTGCACAGAGCCCTGACCTCAACCCCACTGAACACACTTGGAATGAATTGGAACTCCGACTGTGAGCCAGGCCTAATCGCCCAACATTGGTGCCCAACTTCACTAATGCTCTTGTTGCTGAATGGAAGCAAGTCCCCGCAGCAATGTTCCAACATCTAGTGGAAAGCCTTCCCAGAAGAGTGGAGACTGTTTTAGTAGCAACTCCATAATAATGCCCATGATTTTGGAATGAGATACTAGAAGAGCAGGTGTCCACATAATAATTGATCTAAATACAAAAAGTATTTCAAGAAACTGAGAATCCATCCATGAATATATTCAAACAGCACCTAAATTACATTGCTTTGCAGGAGTGGTCCTTGAGTTGCCTCTCGTCCCACAGACACGTTTGTATAAAATCCCTCCCACAGTCATTGGATAGGCCTATAGACCTATAATGCCGTTAAACTATAGTCTCATTTAATTTCACTTGCCCACTGCAACCTACTGTTAGCGTACAGGTTATGGGTTCTCAATATAGTGGGCCAGTGTAGGTTTGTAATGGGCAGCAAAATAGCAGTTGTAGCAAATTTGGAAGGCAGTTCGACATAGCAACATATCTCAAGATAATTTGTTTCATTGGGTGTACTATGTACTATTTACAGTCGTTAGAATAGTTGCCATAAGGGGGAAATACTACTGTTAGTAAAGCACCATGGTCGTTAAGTTGCCATTACACAAAGATTATTGACACCCCCTATTCTGAACGTTCCTTTCGTCACATAGGCCAAGATGTTAAGACTTCTAAACTACTGTAGGCTACGAAAGGTGTTTGCTACACAGCAGAACATTGTAGCCACTTCAGAGGGCAGAATGATAGGGACTCAATCCCAGGTCTCTTCTCAGTCAGTGACAGAGCTACGAGTTTCTTCATCAGGTTGTGCTCATAACGCACCATGGCCATTAGAAGAGTGTATGCCTATAGTCTGAAGTTGTATGTATGTATGTATGTGTGTGTGTTTGCGCACAGTGACGGCCTGTTATATGTGCCCAACTTCGCCTCTAAAGGGCCGAAGTCCGTGAATCGTAGCACTCGCTTTCCTGCCTGCTCTGGTATGTGTGTGTGTGTGTGTGTGTGTGTGTGTGTGTGTTGGTTCTTTATTTATTTCCCCCCACAAATTATATCCTGTCTCATCCAACGGGCTCGGGACAAGAAGATCGAGTCATGCGTCCTCTGAAACATAACAAACAGCGCTTCTTTTAGCACCTGCCCGCTTAACCCGGAAGCCAATGTGTCAAGAGTAAAAGGACCGATCGGACCATACACAACCAATTATAATTTTGGATGAGTATAGGGTCTCGCCCTGTGCACTGTAGTAGCCTAGTGGCGTCCACTAGAACCATGTATTTGACAATCACCCAGTTTTCCTAACAGCACCAATATTTGTACTTTCCCTTTTCAAACGACAAGGTAAATTACAACATTGAAAATGTTTAACTCCGTTTCTATTATTCAAATTGAACAATCCTATTTGATAATTGGATTAATAAACGTTACACGCACCGGGGATACATTGTGTAGGTGGGCTACTCACTTAAATGATGCCCGAATCCGCAGCTAATTTCTGAAGAGCAAAAATATGTGCTTTTCCATCTAGAACTCTTCGCGAAGTTCCAGCAATCCTGAAAATGAAAGTGAAACGTAGACTAGGCAAATTTTCAAGCACGTCGACTGTGCATATGACGTAACGCTATACGTGCGTGTTTTTATGAAGTGAAGTCAACGTTGTTCTTAGGGCAGAAATAATCTGATTGGTTTAGGGAAGAACAAATCCGATTGGTTTCTAAAAGGTCAATGGTCAGAGTTTAACAGTTGCACAATTTTTGGAAACATGGAATAGGTTTGAACTCAGAATAGCTACAGAATTAGCTACTCATATTGAATTAGTGAATGGAGCTAGCTAGCAAATATACAAGAAAGTCAGCTAACATTTGTTTTATTGAAATGTTAAGTTGAATAAGCACACAAACGAGGACAGCAATGTAAATTGCTAAGATAAACAGAGCTAGTTGATTTGCAGATCTCTTACTAAATGTTGAGTCATAGAATAAAGCTAGCTAGCTAGGTCTCAAATATACCATTAAGTAATCGCCCACTTCATCAGTATTTTGTGGAATAAGCTAAATAAACAAAAAAAATGGAATGAACTAGCCCTGGGTTCCCGAAATGTAAAATGCTAAACTAAACTGGACTAGCTGGTTAAGTAGATAATGTTGAATCATAAAAAAGAGCTAGACAATTTTTCTGGTTTATATCACTTATTCAACGAACAGATTTACTAGCAGATTTGTCACCTAACTTGCTAGCGATTTCTATTTCATTTCAATTTAAGGAAATAGCTCTCTGCTCAGCTAAGCTACATTTAGCGTAGCATTTTATGTTTCTGCCCCCAGTGAAGCATAACAGTCCATTGAAATGTTTAAGTTTATTCAACTAAATATTCTGATAAATTAAATGGAAGCAGATTAACTGATATTTGCGACCTAGCTAGCTAGCTCTATTCTATGACTCAACATTAGTAATTATCATATTATCGGTATATTCAACAGCGTTATCTTGTGATCAAGCCATCAATGCATTTCAATGAAAATACTACTACTATCAGCTTTTTGATAAGCGGTTTAGCAAAAAAAATATGTCCTATATTATCGGTATATGGGCTCCCAAGTGGCGCAGCTGTCTAAGTCACTGCATCTCAGTGCAAGAGGTCCCTGCATCTACAGTCCTTGGTTCGGTTTCAAACTGTATCACATCCGTCCGTGATTGGGAGTTCCATAGGGTGGCGCACAATTGGTCCGGGTTTGGCCGGGATAAGCCGTCATTGTAAATAAGAATTTGTTTGTAATTGACTTGCCTAGTTAAATAAAGGTTACATTTAAAAAAATAAAAACATGGTCCCCCAGTTATTCGCCATCTTACTATTTTGTTCAATTACAAGATATATGTTTAATTTTGTTAAAAAAGAGACACCAGCCTCGTATCCGAAGTGTTTACTAGATAGTTGACTAGTTGGCTAGTCTTCCAGTAAAAACAAAATACTTGAATGTCAACTTTTCATTGCGTAGCCCGGTATGCCCTCCTGTACTCTTAAAAATCATTCATCATTAAATCATCTTCTCCAGTGTTGTAACCAAATACTGTCTCATTATTTGTTTTACAGATTCATCTTTTGTTTTGAGAAAGTAGATAACAGTTTAATACTCACATATGAGTTTGAATAATTTAGGTAAAAAGTTGGATATTAAATGATATGTATGTATGTATGTATGTATGTATGTATGTATGTATGTATGTATATATATATATATATATATATATATATATATATATATATATAACTTTTTTGAAAACTCTCAAAACATAACTTAATTTACATAAACTGCAATGAAAATTGGTGGTCAGCTAACTAGAAAGGTGTATTTAGTTGCAAAACGTACCGTTATTTTCCAGGCCATTTAAATGTTGAGCTCAAAGTGATTTAATCCTCCAACCGCTAGAGAGTGTCCGATGTTGGGGGAAAATTAGCTAGCTATCTGTCCATCCCCATTTTCTTAAATTCATATAGTTGATTAAATTTAACATTTCAATTAAGAAAATGTTAGCTGACTTGTAGATTTGACACCTAGCTACCTAGCTAGCTCTATTTATTAATTTGAGGTTGCTAAATGCATAGCTAGCTAGCTTGCTCTGATTAATTATTCTTTGCTTCAAGTCAGGCGACTAGTTGTATTTTAGCGATATTGTCACACTTATCTGTGACACAATAATGATTTCAAAACATTACAACTTGTATGTCAAAGTTTAATTAACAAGATTCTCAGTTCAAACCTCCGCTTGTTTTTAAAAGTTGTGCATCTGTTAAACTCCGCCCATTTACCTTTTAGAAACCAATCAGATAATTTCTGCCTTTAGAACAAAGTTGACTACACTCAATCGACTAAACTAGCTAGTTATTTTATTCGCACATTTTTATAATTTGTCATTGCATATTCAGCACGAAATAAAGCAGGTATCTGTGCAAATTCGCTATGTGGAAGAGTAACTGTCAAGACCACCCTTGAACACAAGGTGGCGGTGATAGACAGTGTAATCCAGGGGCTCTGGTGTCGTCAAATTTATGCACTGTCTCCTCATACTCCACTAATTCCCTAATCTGATCTGGAAACACAGAATAAGAGGCAAAAATAGGATGGACTATTAAAACACACCATCGGTCTGTTATCAATATGTTTCTGGACAGATGGAGGGGTTGGAGTTGTTTGTGTGTTCGTGCATGACATGCCTGTGGACCTGTATGTGTACATGCCTGTGTGTGTGTGTCAGTGGAGGCTGCTGTGGGGAGGACAGCTCCTAATAATGTCTGGAATGAAGTCAATGGAGTGGTTTCAACCACATGGAAACCACATCTTTGATTTGCTTGATACAATTCCATTGACTCCATTCCAGCCATTATTATGAGCTGTCCTCCCCACAGCAGCCTCCACTGTTGTGAATGTGTGTGTGTGTGTGTGTGTGTGTGTGTGTGTGTGTGTGTGTGTGTGTGTAGTCAGGGCACACAGACACAGGTATGTGGGGCTGTGAGGATTATGGAATTTTGGGTAACAGTTAATTGTCATGCAAATAGACTTGGTTATTGTCAAAATTGTTTTAAAATGTTTTGAGCTAGTAATGCATCATAATGCATTTTTGAAAATTAGCAATGACATACCTAATGAATAGAGCACAGCTTTGGGAACACCCCTGTCTCAAAAATGAATGGTTCTGAGGCGTCACTACAGACCCGGGTTCGATCCCGGCCTGTGTCACAACCGGCCGCGACCTGGAGTACCATAGGACGGTGTACAATTGGCCCAGCGTCATCCGAGTTAGAGGATTGGCTGGGGGGGCTTTACTTGGCTCATTGTGCTCTAGTGACTCCTTGTGGCGGGCCGTGCGACTGCAGGCTAACTTCGATAGTTAGATAATGTTTCCTCCTACACATTGGTGCAGCTGGCTTCCAGGTTAAGAGGGCAGTTGTTAAAAAGCGCGGTTTGGCGGGTCATGTGTTGGAGGACGCATGACTCGACCTTCGCTTCTCCCGAGCCCGTTGGGGAGTTGCAGCGATGAGACAAGATTGTAATGGGATCGCATTTGGATATCAAGAAATTGGGAGAAAAAGGGGGTAAAATACACACAAAAAAAATGGTTCTGACCATTTGAACTTTTGGAAATTAAGCTTCTCCTCCCGTTCGTCCTGTTCTACTCGTCAAATGACTACCAACTTTACCCATTTCCTGTAAACATTTAAAACTGCTATAGGGTAAAACTATATCTACTTGAATACAAAGTTGTATCCCACCTACTCCTAAAATGAATATTAAGATGATTATCTTTTTTTTTTGTTCACGATTTTTGTCTTTAATTGTTGGATACACGACGATACAATAACTGTGCCAGTCCCAGTCACTAGGCTTTGTGAGTGTGAGGGGTAGAGAGGCAGATGGCAACTGTATCCGTTTGCCTTAGGCATGTGGTCTGCAAATATGAGAGGGAAAACCAGGGACTACACATTGCTAGAGATTGTATGAGCAGTATGTGTCTGAGTCATTACATGGATAAGTTGTGTGTGTGTGTGTGTGTGTGTGTGTGTAGGACTACTGTATTTGGCTGAGCGAGGGTGGAGACCCTTGTTCACTCTTCCTGCCTGTGTGTGTGTTATTGTGGGTCAGCCATTTCTGTGGAATGTTCCGCCCCTGGCCAGAGAGAAGTCACCACAATGGAATGCACTGAGAAAACAGAAAAACAAAACACTGACCAAGAAAGGCCAGAAAATGAAGAAAGGCTACCTTGCATGTGTGGGTAAGCACACACACCTGTGTCTGTGTGTGTGTCTAGCGTCTCTAAAATAATGTAAAAGAGTGTAAGAGACAGAAGGTCAGCACAGGAGAGGGAGACATAGAAAGAGAGAGAGAGAAAGAAAGGAAAAAGCTTCCATTCCCTTTGTCTCCATCATCAGCTGCAGCAATAGCAGTGCAGAGACAGACATAATCACATGCAGACACTTCACACACTCTCTCTCCTCTCTCTCTCCCCCTCCCTCTTTCTTTTACTCTCTTTCTCTCCTTCTTGTCTCTCTCTTTCTCTTCTCTCTCCTCCCTCTCTTATTTCTCTCCCTCCGTCTCTTCTGAGAGATTAGCTGGAGGTCATATTGCTGCAATAGTGATCCTCCTGTCTCAACCACACACACACACACACACACACACACACACACACACACACACACACACACAAATATCAGATCAATACTGAAGCACCATTTGACCCTGTGCCCTGTAAGCGTGTGTGTGTGTGTACATGCTTGAGTGTGTGTGCGTTCACTCTGTGTGCTAGTATGTGGAGTGGGAGTTAGGAAGAGTCGGTTGTTAAATGACTGCAGTGAATTGGAATGGTGGGGAGTTGGTGAGTGTGTGTGTGTTCGCGCTGCGGCAGGTCGTGGGGGGAGGGGGCATAGGACGGGGTGGAGAGGAAGGAATTGAGGGAGGAGGAGGGTGAAGAGGAGGCGGTGGGGGGAAGAGGGAAGAGGAGGAGTAGGAGGGAGAGGAGGAGGGGACACTGGGTAGAGGAGAGAAAGATGAAGAACAGGAGAGGATCTCTACCTGTTTCCAGGGCAACGGAAAACTGCAGGTCGGAGTGTTTTCTCCACGCTACGCTGCCCTCTAGCAGAATACTGCAGACACCTCTGCACACACACTGCAGACACCTATAAACACACACACACACACACACAACTCAGACTTACCTCAGTGCATACTGAGCAATGTGTCCTTGCTTCTGAATCTCTGCTAGTGATGGGCTATGAACAGCTCTGTACCTAACACTGAATAACTGTGTTTTACATCAGGTCAGGACTTAATGTACAAGGTGAGTGTGTGTGTGTGTGTGTGTGTATTTGTGTCTGCCCCCCCCACACTCACACACATGCACACATAAACCAGCTGTAGTTTTATGACCACTTCATGTATATTAATCATCTATAAGGTGTCTATAAACAGAGTATTAACTGTGTATTCAGTCTTGTGTGACTGTCTGTTCAGACACTATGGTCTGCCAACACTGGCTTTGTCGTCCCACACACACACACACACACACACACACACACACACACACACACACACACACACACACACACACACGTTCCCTTGTGTATTACTCTGACCTGACATCAGGAGAGGGCAGCTCTGTTCAGCCGTAGTCAACAACACTCTTCATCTATTGTTCTCCTCACCACCCTCTCCCTCCAGCTCTGCCTCTCCACCCACCTCTCTGTCGTTCCCCACTGCAGCCCTCCTCTCTCCCCCTCGATTTACCCCTCCTACCCCCTCTTTTCATCCCACCTCCCTCCCTCTCCACCCCCTCTGTCCTTTGATTTCTCCCTCCCATCCCCTCTCTTCACTCCCCTCTTTCCCTGTCAACCTCCTTTCTCCCTCTGCACCCCCTCTTTCCCTCTACACCCCCTATCTTCCACCCTACAACCTCTCTCCCACTGCACCCCTCTCTTCCCCCTCTCCCATCTGGCTAATTCACATGATACAGTATGTGATTGCCCTAGGGTGGAACATACCAACCGCACTAGATCAAGGGAAGGCACAGAAAGGAAGGAAAGCTTTTTAGTTTCCATCTTGACACACACTTTATAACCTGTCTTCATTACTACAGCAGTGTTCCTTAAACCAATCCTCAGGAACTCCCAGTTGTTTCACATACCTGTTACATTTCACCACTAGCACAACTGATTCAGCTAATTAAGGGCTTGCTGATTAGCTCATTCACGCTAGTAAAACCAAATGCATGCTTTTCAACCGTTCGCTGCCCGCACCCGCCCGACCGACTAGCATCACTACTCTGGACGGTTCTGACTTAGAATATGTGGACAACTACACATACCTAGGTGTCTGGCTAGACTGTAAACTCTCCTTCCAGACTCACATTAAACATCTCCAATCCAAAATTAAATCTAGAATTGGCTTCCTATTTCGCAACAAAGCCTCCTTCACTCGCGCCACCAAAAATCGCAGTAGCAACTAGCTTACCTGGTTAAATAAAGGTGAAATAAAAAAATCTATATATAATAAAATTGAATCAGGTGTGCTAGTTATGGAATTCGACAGTTATGGGTTGGGGTCCCAGAGGAAAGGTTTGAGAAGCACTGATCTACACAAGAGACCCCCTACCAGTGCTATATCACACACAGACACTGGTGTAACCCAACCCATCTCCCCCTTCTCAGTCTGCAGGGGTACGATCTGTTACCCTCAGCCTGGGTCACGTTTAGTAGGTACAAAATGTTTTGAATGTGTTCAATAACAGCACATATTTTGGTTTTCGGTTTCAAGACATTGTGCTAGTGACATACTAAACACAACTCCGGTTAAGTGTTTTTAAGGTTGATTATTAGCTGCTAGACACCTCAGATACTTCCCTTAGCCCCTATACCCATACAATGCATGTAAGGGGCATTCCCAGATACCTGAGAACAGGCAGAGCCATGGGAACACCTGAGAGGGATAAAAGTGACAGACATTAGTGTCTCTCTCTCTCTAAACCCGGTCAATCTCGCTCACCCCTCCCCCCCTTGCTGCTGTAGAAAGGGACAGGTGTGTGACTTTGTCCTTCCATTACCCCTCTCTTCCTCTAATTAATTGACACACCAATGTATCAAACAGAAAATTACTATCCTGCCACTGATGCTTTGTGTCAAGGAGAACTGCTGATTTTAACGATGACAACAAATGAAGGCCATAGTTTCATTTGCTTCCAATAAAAATGTAATGCATTGAATAGACATGCATCACTTACCCTGTGGAAATCTATATTTGTAGGCCTGTATTCTATAGATGTCTACCTGCAACTCTAAATCATTTCCTCTGAATAAACAGGCTACCATTCTGAAACAGACCTAATATACAATATACAAAATGTAATCGTCAATGGGAATCTGATTAACGATCGTTACCGAACCGACGTCACCGTGGAGGCAGGGGTGACATCTCTCTCGATGACTCCTTCTGTAATGATCAGCTACTATGGTCTAGGGGCGAGGAGAAAAGTCAGTCGCTAGCCTTGTGTAGGGTGTGTGAGGGACATGAAAAATGCCTTTCTCCCGTCGGAGACAACAGCCCCGTGATCTCATGAATATATTCTAGCTGGCGGGCCATTGTGCAATAGTCAGGGAGGTATGCAATCCAGTTTCATAGGCAAAAACGGCTGCTCGGAGCAAGGACCAACTACTACACAGCGATTCTTCTCACTTTTGTGCATGCTTACATTCCGAGTAGTGACGACGGCGGACAAGCAGTGATACGGATCTTTTGAGGCACATTCGACGAGGCTGCCAGCTACAGTTTTAAAGGGGAAACGATTCGCCACATCCAGACATGGGAGCGAACGTTACAACTTGAAGACAGACAAGACACACTGTTGCGGATATAAGGAAAAATAGCGAACATAGCCTACTTTTATTGTCACCGACCAATACTTCTTGGAACTATCTACCAGCTGAATAATACAGAATCAAATAAAGAATTCCAACCACGGGTAGTTGGAGTCAAAGGTAAGCCCCAGCAGAACACCAGATGGCTAGGCTAGCGTTGTCGAATAGCTTACTGTAGCCACTAACGTTAAGCTATTTGCAAATATTACCCAGCCTAAATATGCAGTCACTAGCCTGTGCTGTATAACGTTTGGACAGCGTCTGCATCTCGGTTTGTCTGACAAGTGCTCCGGAACACGTTGTTTAATTGCTGCAAACAATAGTTTGGTCATGCCTTGTTGGCTACCGTACTGTATGTAGCCTACAGGGCAATAGCTAATTTAGCTACAAAGTAGCTAGCATAATTACGTGGTTGAGTCCCCTTCTCGAATGGGGAAACATGGACATAACTGACAGTAAAATAGTCTGGTTGTAAACAAACGGGGTCGCAAGTCGCAACACCTCTGGGCAGTTTCTGATATTACAAGGTTAGATGAAACAAAATGTCTCCCATTGTTATTTCAAGTGCGAGCAGCATGCGTAGCATGGTAGCTACGATGTAGCACGGACTGCCTTGGAATTCTCTGACATCTATCTGTAAGCGATGCACGATTTCAGTGGAAACGTGTCCGTGCATTGCTTACATTGTATCCGCGCAAAGCATAACGTTTCAACAACAGTATGGTTGATGTTTTGTGTGTGTGTGAGATAATTGGGTTGAATGTGTGTGTTTTATTAGGCTACAACAAATGTATACTGACATATTATCTTGCGATCGATCTGTCGATCGCCTCACGATGAGATCTGAGCTGGTGCTAAATAGATTAGCGCCAAAAAGCTACATCCCTTGTAGGCAATTTTAGCTCCTTAAACACCATAGTCTTTGTGTGAGTTTCCATCAGACTAGACGCTGTGTTGCGAATTGCTAAAACACAAACTTAACCTAGCTCAAGGCAGTCAAATAATATGATCACCCCTGTGTATCACCTCAGCCACCACATACCTGTGTATTCATGAGGACTTTCTATATGTAAATGGTTAGTTCGCACACTTTTATACCCAGACCTACATGTACAACGATACACAAATAACACATCTAAAGGACCGGTCAGCAACATCCCAAGGACCAGTGCTGGTCCAGAGACCGGGGGTTGAGGGACTCTGCTCCAGGTATTTAGGGGTCCAGCTGTAGCCAGGTGAGGCAGCTGGGTGTCAGAGGTTAAAGGTGAGGCTAGGTGACAATACATGGCATTGGGTGTCTATCGGCTGGCCAGATGTCCCCTGGTTGCTAGATGGAGTCAAACCCAGAGGTGGGTGAGATTGGGAGTAGGCCTATTCCACATACACACGTTCTACACAGGCCTGTGAGGAATATCAGATCTTTACAATGCCTGGAGAATAGAGGTCGACCGAATGATTTTTCAACATCGATACTGATTATTGGAGGACCAAAAAAGGCCGATTTTTAACATTTATTTATTTGTAATAATGACAATTACAACAATACTACTGAATGAACACTTTTTTATTTTAACTTAATATAATAAATCAAAATCAATTTAGCCTCAAATAAATAATGAAACATGTTCAATTTGGTTTAAAAAATGCAAAAAAAAAGTATTGGAGAAGTAAAAGTGCAATATGTGCAATGTAAGAAAGCTAACGTTTGAGTTCCTTGCTCAGAACATGAGAACATATGAAAGCTGGTGGTTTATTTTAACTTGATTCTTCAATATTCCCAGGTAAGAAGTTTTAGGTTGTAGTTATTATAGGACTATTTCTCTCTATACCATTTGAATTTCATATACCTTTGACTGTTGGATGTTCTTATAGGCACTTTAGTATTGCCAGTGTAACAGTATAGCTTCCGTTCCTCTCGCCCCTACCTGGGCTCGAACCAGGAACACATCGACAACAGCCACCCTCGAAGCATCGTTACCCATCGCTCCACAAAAGCCGCAGCCCTTGCAGAGCAAGGGGAACAACTACTTCAAGTCTCAGAGCGAGTGACATTTGAAACGCTATTAGCGTGCACCCCGCTAACTAGCTAGCATCGGTTACACCAGCCTAATCTCGGGAATTGATAGGCTTGAAGTCATAAACAGCTTAATGCTTGAAGCACAGCGGAGAGCTGCTGGCAAACGCACGAAAGTGCTGTTTGAATGAATGCTTACGAGCCTGCTGCTGCCTACCACCGCTCAGTCAGACTGCTCTATCAAATATCAATTCATAGATTTAACTATACCATAATAACACACAGAAA
Organism: Oncorhynchus mykiss; assembly: GCF_013265735.2. Taxonomy (NCBI): domain Eukaryota; kingdom Metazoa; phylum Chordata; class Actinopteri; order Salmoniformes; family Salmonidae; genus Oncorhynchus; species Oncorhynchus mykiss. Next base: position 16,514,154 of record NC_048569.1, on the reverse strand, counting down.
TCAGAGCCGTATGTCATTAATATGGTCAAATCCGGAAACTATCATCTCGAAAACAAGACGTTTATTCTTTCAGTGAAATACGGAACCGTTCCGTATTTTATCAAACGGGTGGCAACCCTAAGTCTAAATATTCCTGTTACATTGTACAACCTTCAATGTTATGTCATAATTACGTAAAATTCTGGCAAATTAGTTCGCAACGAGCCAGACGGCCCAAACTGCTGCATATACCCTGACTCTGTGTGCAATGAACGCAAGAGAAGTGACACAATTTCCCTTGTTAAATATTGCCTGCTTGAAAATAAAAGAGAGCCGCACACTCTAGGAGCTCAGATGCAAAAATGTAATACCAACGTTTCGACAGCCAAGCTGTCTTCATCGTCTTAAATATTGCCTGCTAACCTGGATTTCTTTTAGCTAAATATGCAGGTTCAAAAATATATACCTCTGTCTATTGATTTAAAGAAAGGCATTGATGTTTTTGGTTAGGTACATTTGTGCAATGATTGTGCTATTTTTGCATATGCGCTTTTGTTAAATCATCCCGTTTGGCGAAGTTTGTCTTCACACAGTTCGCAACGAGCCAGGCGGCCCAAACTGCTGCATATAGCCTGACTCTGTTGCACAGAATGCAAGAGAAGTGACACAATTTCCCTTCGTTGAAAGAAATTCATGTTAGCAGGCAATATTAACTAAATATGCAGGTTTAAAAATATATACTTGTGTATTGATTTTAAGAAAGGCATTGATGTTTATGGTTAGGTACACATTGGTGCAACGAAAGTGTTTTTTTTTGCGAATGCGCTTTTTAAATAACCGTTTGGCAGAGTAGGCTATGATTCAATGATAAATTAACAAGCACAGCATCGATTATATGCAACGCAGGACAAGCTAGATAAACTAGTAATATCATCAACCGTGTGTAGTTAACTAGTGATTATGTTAAGATTGATTGATTTCTATAAGATATGTTTAATGCTAGCTAGCACCTTACCTTGGCTCCTTGCTGCACTCCCATAACATGTAGTCATAACAGGTAGTTAATATATTTAACCTTTTTATTTAACTATGCAAATTCTTATTTACAATGACGACCTACCCCGGCCAAACCCTCTCCTAACCCGGATGATGCTGGGCCAATTGTGCGCCGCCATATGGGACTCCCGATCATGGCCGGTTGTGATCCAGCCTGGGCTCAAACCAGTGCCTTAGACCTCTGCCACTCAGGAGCTGAATTTATGTATCTGAAATGCACCCACTGTATGTGTCTGGCTCTCACTTACAGACGGGATGCAGACGAACAGCATGGATGACCTGAGGGTTCTGCTGCTTCTCAACAGAACAGCTGCTGTCACCTGAAATTCTGTCTCACTGCTGTTGGAGACACACACACACCGCACACAGTAGCAAGCAGGCAGGCTGTAAAATAGCATTTTTTTTACCGATGTTGGGGGGGGTTTTGCTGCACCAGGACAACCCACAGTTGAGCTCAGCTCAATGCCGATTGGCTATTTATTTTTTTTATCTAGGGAGGCCAAATGCCTGCTGGCATCAATCAATCAAATACTACAGCGGCCACATGTTATACTCTTTTGGTCCAGACAGCATCAGATACATGGGCTACACATACTGAGACAGAGGGGTGCTGTTTCCCTGTCCAGACAGCGTCAGATACATGGGCTACACATACTGAGACAGAGGGGTGCTGTTTCCCTGTCCAGACAGCGTCAGATACATGGGCTACACATACTGAGACAGAGGGGTGCTGTTTCCCTGTCCAGACAGCGTCAGATACATGGGCTACACATACTGAGACAGAGGGGTGCTGTTTCCCTCGCTCTGATGATTTCGCCAGTGAGATTCAGCTACTTGCAAATTCACAATTTTTGTGGAGAAACAGATGGAGAAATGATTTTATAATTGTAATTTATTTATTGGTCAAATATTTGGGGAAGCCTGACCTCCCTTGGCATCCATGAATACACTCCACTGCGCACACATGTCACCGACCTGTAGCATCCCTGTTCCCTGTTCCCTCTTTACCGTGCCTTTGTTCCTTTGAGAGCTTTATCATAAGTCATGTACTTCTCAAAAGTCAGTTTGTAGCACATTTGACTTAGCATTTGATTTGGATCCTATATGATCAATATTATGAACATATTGTTTATTCTGTCAACTAAGGCAGTCTTTAGAACCATTTTAAATTCAATGCTTGACCGTTGTGAATTGTCCCTGCAATCAGATCAAATCATAAGAATTTGGCTTGCATCTCAGACTAACCCATAAAATCTACTGAAAATTGATAGACTGTAGTTACTTTAGTGCATAGACAACATTCTAGCGTCAAACTAGTTCATTGCAATTATGATTCAAGTAATCAAGGCCTGCCTGAACCCAAATGGTACCTCTGGTGATTGACAGTTTGATCGATGGCACTGGACTCATTTCCCTCTTCACTTGTTTCTCCTCACCTTTTCCCTCCTCCAGATATCCCTCTCAGTGAGTGGGTCAGCAGCATACCACCCTGCATCCCACTGCTGGCTTGTCTCTGAAGCTAAGCAGGTTAGGTACTGGTCAGTCCATAGATGGGAGACAAGATGCTGCTAGAAGTGCTGTTGGAGGGCCAGTAGGAGGCACTCTTTCATTTGGTCTAGAATAAAATATCACAACGCCCCAGGGCAGTAATAGGGAACGTTGCCCTGTGTACGGTGCCGTCTTTCAGATGGGATGTTAAACGGGTGTCCTGACTCTCCGTGGCCACTAAAGAGCCTATGGCACTTATCGTAAATGTGGGGTTGTTAACCCCGCTGTCTTGGCTAAATTCCCCATCTGGCCCTCATACCATCATGGTCACCTAATCATCCCCAGCTTCCAATTGGCTCATTTGTCTCCCCTGTAACTATTCCCCAGGTTCTTGCTGTAAATGAGAATGTGTTCTCAATCAACTTACCTGGTAAAATAAGGGTTAAAAGTGAAAGGGTGAAAGCCACCTAATCCTGGACTGCTGGTCTGGTAGGTGAGTCATTGGAGTCCATTCATCTGGCTGTGAGTCCTCTACATGCAGGCACACAGACAAACAGTCACAGGGATTGAGGACACACAACCTTCTCCAAGGTCTTTTGTTCCAGCCCCATGGAAACACAACTGATTCAACTAATTAAATGAGACATCAGTATACTGAGAAATGGAGCCTTTGTTCATGTTTTTTCAGGGCCCCCATACTATACAATGAGGATGAGGAAGGGATTTGCTGTTTGGGGTAAGTTTCTCAAAAACAAGTGAAATTACAAAAAAGGTATCAAGATCCTTCCTTAACATTCCATTTACATAAAAAAATAAAAGATTTGGTTGAAAAAAAAGCCAACTTTTCCATTAAGGTCTTGATGATCAGTTGATTATTTAAATCATATGTTAGTGCTGGGCTGAAACAATAGCCTGCAGACTCTGTAGCCCTCCAGGACTAGGGTTGAAGACCAGCCAGGGCTTGTTCTTACAAAGCATCTGAGTAAGAGTGCTGATCTAGGATCAGTTTTGCCTTTTAGATCATAATTATAAGGAGGGAATGGGTGGATCCTAGATCAGTACTCTACTCTGTGAATGTGGTCCCAGACCACTGCTCTGGGTGGTTTGGTCTCTTGGGTGGTATGTAAGTGTGTGTTTGTACTGTTATTACACAACAACATCAATTAGCAAGTCATGAGCCAGAGCCAAGTTTCCATGTACATTCAGCAGAGCAGTAGGGGAATCCATCAGTGTGTTTGTCAGCCCTGGGTCCTATTCATTAGGTACGAAACGGAAGGAAACTGGGTAAAAGTACTATCTGAACTTGTCCAATAAGAAGCCAGTGTCCTAATTAATCTAACCCTGCTGGTGACAAGCAGTAAACACTGTGACCTTGGAATGGAGAGGGAGATGGATGGGGAGATGCAGAGTGAGTGAGAGAGAACATTGGTTTACTGTAGTAGAGGTGTAAACAGGGGCTATGCAGAACAAACTGGAGCTTCACTTCAGATGTTTGAAGTCTTTATGTTGAGATCCGCTATAAAGCACTATTATATAAAAAACATTTTTTTTCAAACATTCATTTAGCAGACGCTCTTATCCAGAGCGACTTACAGTATGACTGCATATATTTCCATACTTTTTCTTACTGGTCCCGTGTGGGAATAGAACCCGCAACCCTGGAGTTGCAAGCACCATGCTCTACCAACTGAACCAAACGGGACTATCTCATCTGAAGGCTGGGGGCAGGGGACAGGGGTCATAGTTCAGCCTATGATAATGCCTGATTCACACCAATGGAGCCAACCCAAACCCTACTGTGCTGGCTCAGATAGTTCCCTTTTTTAACATATTTTTCCTTCATAGCTTGTTAGGAAAATAGGAAGCCAATTTGTTTTCAGCACTTTTATTTCCATGACTGATCAAAACTTGTTCTCATGGCTCTCTCTTGTCCCTCTGCAGGAGACATGTTGTGACCAATATGTTTGGAACATTGCAAAATACATTGTATCGGCACCTGAGTATTGTGATAATATCGTATCGTGAGGTCCCTGGCAATTCCCAGCCATAGTAGATGAGTAACCAGGCCAGCCCAGTACAGCTCAGTTTGGTTTGGGCCTATAGGAGTGTTAATCAGGAATAGGTGAGGCTACATTAACAGAAGTATGAAGTGGGTGGAGGTTAGCTGCATTGCCTCACAGTGAGTGGTAAGGGAAATCTATCTATGTTTGTCAGGAGGTATCAGGTGGGTCGAGGTCACTGAAATCATTCTCGGAATTGTGGAAAACATTCCCCTTGCATACCCTTAGGTACAGATCTAGGACCAGCGTAACATCCCCAAGTCTATTAGGTGGGAGGAGACAATACTGACCTTAGATCAGTGTCTAGGGGTAATGCCATCCTACCCTCATACCAGGACGTGATGAGATGTTTCCAGTGTGTGTTCCCACCTTAAGCTTCTGAATAGTTCCTTCTCGACATCTCGCTGATAATCTCGATATGATTTTTCACTTGGTGTATTAAAAGAATAGTTCACCCAAATTACAAAATGTCTTATTGGATTCATTGCCCTGTAAACTGTAATTTGAGTGAACTATCCCTTTAATCTACCCTCCAACATGTAGATGTATTTCAGTTCACTGAACACTTCAACTGTGTCTCAGACCCGTGTCTCAGACCATGTACTGTAAAGGTCCATCTATATTGGAGGGACGCGGAACGATTGAGTACCATTGCTTATATGTGAGTTAGTGGTGCGCAGTCTGACCGCACATCAGTTGTCTTTTCATCAGATGCCTCCATCACCCAACCTGCTGTCACAGTACGTTTTCCATGGAGAACCATGAATCGCAGTAGTATAAATTGCTTTTCGGCCCATGTGTGGGAAAAACTCCTAGCCTGTGTTTACACAGTCACCCAATTCTAATGTATTGGCATATCTGATACCAATCTGATCTTTTCCCCATTGTCGAACCAGCAGAAACCACATGGAAACTGATCATTTGAGTTCTGATTTCAATCCTGATACAATTCTGATGGTTCATATGTGACCTCAGTCTGGACACTATAATCAGTTTTTTTTGCTCTGAAGTGTTTTGTCGTTTTTCGTGTGTTTTTTTGCACATGACCTGTTGTTGCATGACAACCACCCAAAAATGTAAAGGAACAGTGATAGGAAATTATAATTGCATCTGTGTGCTATTTCAAAGGCCATGCACAAATCTTAGTAATGCACAAATCTTAGTAATGCACATATCTGATATGGGCCACATATAAAACTGATTGTAGACAGTCAGAAAAATTATAATCTGAATTTGCTTCTTAGGATGGCTGTGTAAATGCAAGCTAAGTCGTGTATTTATATTCAGCTTTATATGAGCGGTATCTGGAGGTCTCAGTGTTTAATGACATAAGATGCCTCATCTAAACACTCCCGGCGAGTGACAGTGTGACTGCTCCTAGTGGCTGTACTCGCAGTGGGTGACAGATAGACAGACAGGATATGATAGATATGCAAACCTGTGTGTCAGACCGTGTGAGTCAGAGATGTGGGTGGGACTCCCTCTCTAACACACTTAATTAACTGTTGTTCGACTCCATGAAACCCCCTCAGACAGCAGGGACGCAACACACATGTTGGCTATGTAGGAGGCAAAACGAGGTGGTGGCTGTACAGTCGGATGGTGTTTTTGTCTGAGAGAGATGGGAGGAGGATGGGGCGAGGGAATGAGAAATGGAAGAGAGGGAGAATTGGGAAGAGAGTGAGGGAAGGAGAACACCCACACTCGCGCACACAATGTTGAAGGGAACTAATATCCATAGAGAAGGTTTCTGTCTGGTAACTGTCACTCTATATATCCCCTCCCCCCACCCCTCTTCAATCTGCAGGGTGTCTGACCCAATTCTGTGAGGAGAGGAGACGAAGAAGAAAGAGATGGCTCTAATGTTGGCAACAAATTAGCCTGTCAGTTAGCGGAGCTTACCCTGGAATGAAGAGTAATTTACAGAGAGAGGCAGAAAGGGAGGGTGAAGAAGAGAGACTGGGATGGAGGGAAGGGAACGGTGATGGAGGGAAAGTTATATTGAAGGCATGTGATCCTAAAACTGAGAAATGGCAGTGTAAGAGAAGCCCCCTCTTGCTCTCTCTCAGCCCTTAACGAGCTGTGTGTGTGTAGGCAGCCTCTTCATGGCTGTTCTCTTCAAATCCTGCTGCTGCCCCTCCCTTCTATGAGAAGCTTTATGCCAGGCAGTGATAGGCTACCGCTCTGAGACACACACACACACACACACGGATACACACACATAGAGACAGGCTAAAAGGGAGAGGAGGGTAACTTGTGTGGGCTACGATTGTGAAATCACTGCTTCAGTTCAATGCTATGAGACTAATTTTGCTCTCAATTCATTTCAATTAAATTCAATTGACATGATATTGGTGATGACAAGGAAACGATAATACGTGGAATAATAAATGATCACAAAATAATTAGGCCTATTCAGAATACGAATGAAACACAAATGACACACCATTTCAATACACACTCTCTCTCTCTCTCTCTCTCTCTCACAGGCTGCCTGTCAGGGTCTTGTTGACCCCCCCGTTCCTCCGATGAACCCCCTCAACTCCATGAAACCCGGTCTGCCTCCCACTCCGCACAGGTACACACACACACAGAGTGACTCATAGAGGGAGTGCTGAGCTGATTGTCAGTTGGCTTCTGGTTGGCTTTGACCTCTCACCTATCCTGCTATTGGCTGATCTCTGGGATCTGACTGCCGATTTGCTGCTGCTGGCCCGAGCGCTGGTTTCCTGTTTAAGAGTTCACTTCCTGTGGTTTCAGGGGGGAAGTGGTTTCAAGAGCGTAACCTTATCCGCACACACACACACACACAAGGGTTGGGCTCAGTTCAATTGAATGTCTCATAAATTCCAATTCAATTCTTGAATTTGAATTAGTAAACAGGATACGTAATTGCAATTTGAATTAAAGGAAATAAAATTGAATTCAGTGAAATTCAATGACATTAAAATGCCTGTTCTATTCTATATTAAGTGTGGTCTTTACAAATATACATTACCAGTTAAAAGTTTGGACACACCTGCTCATTCAAGGGTTTTTCTTTACTTTGACTATTTTCTACATTGTAGAATAATAGTGAAAACATCAAAACTATGAAATAACACATATGGAATCATGTGGTAACCAAAAAAGTGTTAAACAAATCCAAATATATTTTAGATTATTCAAAGTAGCCACTCTTTGCCTTGATGACAGCTTTGCACACTCTTGGCATTTTCTCAACCAGCTTCACCTGGAATGCTTTCCAACAGTCTTTGAGGAGTTTCCACATATGCTGAGCACTTGTTGGCTGATTTTCCTTCACTCTGCAGTCCAACTCATCCCTAACCATCTCAATTGGGTTGAGGTTGGGTGATTGTGGAGGCCAGGTCATCTGATACAGCACTCCATCACTCTCTTACTTGGTCAAATAGCCCTTACACAGTCTGGAGGTGTTGGGTCATTGTCCTGTTGAAAAACATGATAGTCCCACTAAGCTCAAACGAAATGGGATGGCATATCGCTACAGAATGCTGTGGTAGCCATGCTGGTTGAGTGTGCATTGAATTCTAAATAAATCACAGACAGTGTCACCAGCAAAGCACCCCCACACCATTGCACCACAACCACACATGCAGAGATCATCTGTTCATCTACTCTGCGTCTCACAAAGACATGTCGGTTGGAACCAAAAATGCCTGATTTGGACTCGTCACACCAAAGGACAGATTCCCACCAGTCTAATATCCATTGCTCGTGTTTCTTGACCCAAGCAAGTCTCTTCTTATTGTTGTCCTTTAGTTGTGGTTTCTTTGCAGCAATTTGGCCACGAAGGCCTGATTCCCGCAGTCTCACATGGACAGTTGATGTTGAGGTATCTGTTAATTGAACTCTGTTAAGCAATTTATTTGGGCTGCAATTTCTAAGGCTGGTAACTCTAATGAACCTATCCTCTGCAGCAGAGGTAACTCTGGGTCTTCCATTCCTGTAGTGGTCTTCATGAGAGCCAGTTTCATCATAGTGCTTGATAGTTTGATTGACCTTCATAGCTTAAAATAATGATTAACTGTCATTTCACTCTGCTTATTTGAGCTGTTCTTGCCATAATATGGACTTTTACCATATAGGGTTATCGTCTGTATACCACCCCTACCTTGTCACAGTAGAACTGATTGTCTCAAACACATTAAGAAGTAAAGAAATTCCACAAATTAACTTTTAGCAAGGCACTCCTGTTAATTGGAATGCATTCCAGGTGACTACCTCATGAAGCTGGTTGAGAGAATGCCAAAAGTGTTCAAAGCTGTCAAGGCAAAGGGTGGCTACTTTGAAGAAATATAAATATATTTTAACTTGTTTAACACTTTTTTTTTTGGTTACTACATGATTCCTTATGTGTTTTGATGTCTTATTATTATTATTATTATTCTACAATGTATAAATAAATAAATAAAAAACATGACCCGTCAAACCGCTCTCCTTAATTAACATCCGCACTCTTAACCCGGAAGCCCTCTTAACCCGGAAGCCCTCTTAACCCGGAAGCCCTCTTAACCCGGAAGCCAGCTTAACCCGGAAGCCACATGGGAGGCTGAAACTCTTATGCTTTGACTGAGTGGAATTTCTTTGAAATGCGCTGTATTAAATTACACTTCCTGTCATTCAAACGCAAATTCAAATTCTACATCCTGTCGGGTGTGCCCAATTTTGAATTTCAATTCATGAGTTGAATAGGAGTCAATTCCAAATTTATGAATTGAGCCCAACTCTGACACACACACACACACACACACACTCAGGAGCCTCCTCTCCCTCGGAAGGGCTGCTCATACTGGTTTCTAAGTAACTGCTTTGTTGTTGTTATGGAAACGTTGTTGAGTGCCTCTTGAGGATGTGATGTGGTACAAGTCATTCAACTCCTACAAATACACCCACTTGTCTTTCTCTTCAACAGACTAACAATAACTGCTTCCTCTCCTTCATCTGCACATATCTGACAAATTAGGATAGGTGAGAGAGCATTATGGTGGTGTACAGTTACCTACCAGGTATTGCTTTCACCTGTCCAGGGTCCATATGTAGCAAGCGTCTCAGAGTAGGAGTGCTGATCTAGGATCACATCCCCTTTCCATGTACTCTTGTTCATTTTTTTATCTGAAACGCAAGACTGATACTAAATCGGCAACCCTACTGAGATGTTTGATGCACATTACAGACCCAGGTCTTGATGCACATTACAGACCCAGGTCTGTAAGCCATGCTCGTACATGACTCCATACCATAATATCCCTGCTTCCTGTCTCCCTTAGTGACGGTAACTTCCTGTATGACTCTGCCTCCTGGCAACAAGGCACCAATCAGCAGCCAGGCGCCCTCTCTGTGGTAACCACTGTCTGGGGCGTGACCAATCCCTCGCACAGCCAGGTAACGGACCAGGCCAATTATGTCTCCTTCCTCATCACCCCACCCCCCCTTCTCTCATCCATCCTGCTATCATTATCATCTTTTCCATCCATCAGCCAACCCTCTTCCATCCCCCACTCCTACGTCCATGTATTTAACCTTGTTTGAAGGAGAGCAAATATCTTTGGCAGCATTCCAGGCCGCCTACATAGCAGTTGTTCACCAAATCTGACAAGGCCTGGATTGTGTTTTAACATGTTAGTAACCGCATCAGTGATATTCCAATCCTGCTACAATGTAGATGACACAGCTTTTGATAATTTGTTCATTTGTACAGTATAAGTGCTTTGCAGACTGTATGGAATGTCAATTTCTTTTCCACTACCTATCCACTTCCTGTGTTACCCCGTCTAGGTGTTTGGTGCGCCCATGGGTCCGGGCGGGAACTCTGGAGGTCACATGATGCAGGGCAGCGGTGGCGGTGGGGGGATGAGTCCCGGTGTGAACCACCAGTACCAGAGCTATGGTGATAAGGGCTACGGACAACCAGGTCTCTACGGACGCCCCAACACCGCCTATAACCAAGCACCACCCTATGGACAGAGGTAAACACCTTTTGACCTGTTTGTATGGTATATGTTCACCGGGGTCGTGTTCATTAGGCATCAAATGGAAGAAAACAGAGTACAACTGCAAGGTACTACCTAGGGCGTATTCACTAGGCATGAAATGGAAGGAAAGAATTGACTGAAATAGGGAAGGACTACCTGGAACATTGCACCGAAATACATCTGTTTAACCTATAGCTATTGTAAGCAGTAATCATGAGCCTATAAACCAGAGTTACGCTGTTAGCACTTAGGTGGTGTGCAATAGTAGGATGACCACTTAGTGCAGGGTGAGCTGCATAATCAGCTCCAATGTAAATAACATGAGTACGTCTGATAAGCTTCCCAGTAAATAATTAAAAACAATCAACACAGATTGGTGCTTAAAAATAGCCCATTTTAACATATGTAGTCTAAGAAACAAGATCCAGGAAGTCAATAACTTGCTTGTAACAGATGACATTCATATTCTCTAAAAATCTCTGAAACTCACTCAGATAATATGTTTGATGATACAGTAGTAGCAATACATGGTTTTAACATCCACCGAAAAGACAGAAATGCCAACGGAGGCGGTGTTGCGATCTATATTCAGAACCACATTCCTGTAACGCTTAGAGACAATCTAATGTTAAATACTGTTGAAGTAATATGGCTACAGGTTCATCTGCCTCACCTAAAGCCCATTATTGTGGGAAGCTGCTATAGACGACCAAGTGTTAAGTCAGTATCTAGATAATATGTGTGAAATGCTTAATAATGTATGTGATATCTACAGAGGTATATTTTCTGGGTGATTTTTAAATATTGACTGGCTATCATCAAGCTTCAAGCTGTAACCAGTGCCTGCAACCTGAATCAGGTTGTCCGTCAACCTACCAGGGTAGTTACAAACAGCACAGGAATGAAATCATCATGTATTGATCACATTTTTACTAACGCTGCAGATATTTGCTTTAAAGCAGTATCCAGATCCATAGGATGTAGTGATCACAATATAACAGCCATATCTAGGAAAACCAAAGTTCCAACGGCTGGGCTTAATATTATTATTATTATTATTATTTTTTTTTTCACCTTTATTTAACCAGGTAGGCAAGTTGAGAACAAGTTCTCATTTACAATTGCGACCTGGCCAAGATAAAGCAAAGCAGTTCGACACATACAACGACACAGAGTTACACATGGAGTAAAACAAACATACAGTATAAACAAGTCTATATACGATGTGAGCAAATGAGGTGAGATAACGGAGGTAAAGGCAAAAAGGCCATGGTGGCAAAGTAAATACAATATAGCAAGTAAAACACTGGAATGGTAGATTTGCAATGGGAGAATGTGCAAAGTAGAAATAAAAATAATGGGGTGCAAAGGAGCAAAATAAATAAATAAATAAATTAAATACAGTAGGGAAAGAGGTAGTTGTTTGGGCTAAATTATAGATGGGCTATGTACAGGTGCAGTAATCTGTGAGCTGCTCTGACAGTTGGTGCTTAAAGCTAGTGAGGGAGATAAGTGTTTCCAGTTTCAGAGATTTTTGTAGTTCGTTCCAGTCATTGGCAGCAGAGAACTGGAAGGAGAGGCGGCCAAAGAAATAATTGGTTTTGGGGGTGACTAGAGAGATATACCTGCTGGAGCGTGTGCTACAGGTGGGAGATGCAATGGTGACCAGCGAGCTGAGATAAGGGGGGACTTTACCTAGCAAGGTCTTGTAGATGACATGGAGCCAGTGGGTTTGGCGACGAGTATGAAGCGAGGGCCAGCCAACGAGAGCGTACAGGTCGCAATGGTGGGTAGTATATGGGGCTTTGGTGACAAAACGGATTGCACTGTGATAGACTGCATCCAATTTGTTGAGTAGGGTATTGGAGGCTATTTTGTAAATGACATCGCCAAAGTCGAGGATTGGTAGGATGGTCAGTTTTACAAGGGTATGTTTGGCAGCATGAGTGAAGGATGCTTTGTTGCGAAATAGGAAGCCAATTCTAGATTTAACTTTGGATTGGAGATGTTTGATATAATATAGTGAATAAGAGGTCATACAATACGTTTTGTAGTGATTCATATGTTGATGATGTAAAGAATATTTGCTGGTTTGTGGTGTGTAATGAGGAGCAACCAGACGCTGCACTTGACGCATTTATGAAACTACTTATTCCAGTTAATAATAAGCACGCGGTGGTCTAAGGAACTGCATCGCAGTGCTAGCTGTGCCACCAGAGACTCTGGGTTCGAGCCCAGGCTCTGTCGCAGCCGACCGGGAGGTCCATGGGGCAACGCACAATTGGCCCAGCATTGTCCGGGTTAATGAGGGTTTGACCGGTAGAGATATCCTTGTCTCATCGTGCACTAGCGACTCCTGTGGCGGTCTGGGCGCAGTGCACGCTGACCAGGTCGCTAGGTGCACGGTGTTTCCTCTGACACATTGGTGTGGCTGGCTTCCTGGTTGGATGCGCGCTGTGTTAAGAAGCAGTGCTGTTGGGTTGTGTTTCGGAGGACACATGGCTCTTGACCTTGAATTGTATGGTTTAAAGGGATGAGGCAAAAGGTATGGCAATTAAGTCTGGCAGTCCAACTGATTGGCAAACATACTGCAAATTAAGAAATCATGTGACTAACCTAAATAAAAATAAACTAGACTATGAAACGAAGATAAATTATATAAAGAATGATAGTAAAAAGCCAACTTGGCTCCTTCATTTATTGAATCAGATGGCTCATTCATCACAAAGCCCACTGATATCGCAAACTACTTTAATTACTTTTTCATTGGCAAGATAAGCAAACTTAGGGATGACATGCCAGCAACAAACGCTGACGCTACACATCCAAGTATATCGTACCAAATTATGAAAGATGAGAATTGTACTTTTGAATTCCGTATGGAAGACAAGCCACCAGGGTCTGACAATCTAGATGGAAAATTACTGAGGATAATAGCAGACGATATTGCCACTTCTATTTGCCACATCTTCAATTTAACCCTACTAGAGAGGGTGTACCCTCAGGCCTGGAGGGAAGCTAAAGTCATTCCGCTACCCAAGAAAAGTAAAACCCCCTTTACGGTCTCAAATAGCCGACCAATCAGCCTGTTACCAACCCTTAGTAAACTTATGACCAGATACAATGCTATTTTACAGTAAACAAACTGACAGCAGAATTTCAGCATGCTTATAGGGAAGGACATTCAACAAGCACTGCACTTACACAAATGACTGATGATTGGCTGAGAGAAATTGATGATAGAATGATTGTTGGGGCTGTCTTGTTAGACTTCAGTGCAGCTTTTGACATTATCGATCATAGTCTGCTGCTGGAAAAACGTATGTGTTATAACTTTTCACCCCCTGCTATAATGTGGATAAAGAGTTACTTGTCTAACAGAACACAGAGGAATTCTTTAATGGAAGCCTTTAAAATATAATCCAGTTAGAATCAGGAATTCCCCAGGGTAGCTGTTTAGGCCCCTTGCTTTTTAAATTTTTACTAACGACATGCCACTGACTTTGAGTAAAGCCAGAGTTTCTATATATATGCGGATGACTCAACACTACACGTCAGCTACTACAGTGACTGAAATGACTGCAATACTCAACAAAGAGCTGCAGTTAGTTTCAGAGTGGGTGGCAAGGAATACGTTAGCCCTAAATATTTCTATAACTAAAAGCATTGTATTTGGAACAAAACACTCACTAAACCCTAAACCTCAACTAAATCTTGTAATAGATCATGTGGAAATTGAGCAAATTGAGATGACCAAACTGCTTGGAGTAACACTAGATTGTAAACTGTCGTGGTAAAAACATATTGATGCAGTAGTAGCTAAGATGAGAAGTCTGTCTATAATAAAGCAATGCTCTGCCTTAACAACACTCTACAAGGCAGGTCCTACAGGCCCTAGTTTTGCGCAGCTTGACTACTGTTCAGTCGTGTGGTCAGATGCCACGAAAAGGACTTAGGAAATTTGCATTTGGCTCAGAACAGGGCAGCACGGCTGGCCCTTGGATGTACACAGAGAGCTAATATTAATAATATGCATGTCAATCTCTCCCGGCTGAAAGTGGAGGAGAGATTGACTTCATCACTACTTGTATTTATGAGCGGTATTGACATGTTGAATGCACCAAGCTGTCTGGCAAACAGCTCAGACACCCATGCATAAGGCATGCCACGAGGTCTCTTCACAGTCCCCAAGTCCAGAACAGACTATGGGAGGCACACAGTACTACATAGAGCCATGACTACATGGAACTCTATTATACATCAAGTAACTGACACCAGCAGTAAAATTAGATTTAAAAAACACCTTATGGAACAGCGGGGACTGTGAAGCAACATAAACATTGGCACAGACTCATGCATACACACACGCACTATACACACACATTGATTTATTACTGTAGATATGTGGTAGTGGTGGAGTAGGAGCCTGAGGGCGCACTGTGTTGTGAAATCTGTGAATGTAATGTTTTAAAATGATATAAACTGCCATAATTTTGCTGGACCCCAGGAAGAGTAGCTGCTGCTGCTTTTGCAGCAGCTTATGGGGATCCATAATAAATGCAAATACAATAAGGTTTGTGCTAATGAATACAACCCTGAACTTTTCTTCTCCATTACAAAATGTGTAAAGTTTCATTAGCTGAATGAACACAACCCAGGGCTCCAGTCAGTCAGACACATGGGGAGAATTTGAATTGCATTTGATTTGGTTTCCTCTTCCTCTCAAAGCCCATTTGTTGAGAAGGACAGAGCAGAGGTCCATACCCTCTGATCTTGTCATCCAATTGGTTTTGAGAAGGAATCAAGGAAATGCCCTTGAGATTCTCCCATGGAGACTCCACTGGTGGAGGAAGGTTTATTTATGCTGTGTGAGTGAGTCATAGTGCTATGGGAAGATCCACGTTCTCTCCTCGTCTGCTTCTCAAAACCCATTGAATGAGAAAGACGGAGGTCCCTCCCCTCTGGCCTTGTCCTCCAATGGGTTTTGAGAAAGAGGGGAGGAGAGGGGACGTGAGGAGTATGCAATTGAGATCTTCCCTATGTCGCTGTGTGTCTCTGTCAAAGCAGCAGGCTGCGTCACTGCTGTCTGTGGGGGGTTCTTCATGGAGTCAGAACAAGAGCTACGTGTATCAGAGAGGGAGTCCCACCCACATCTCCGAGCAAGCCACACACACACAATCAACACTCATTGTGCTTGGCCACTATGGAGTGAGTTGCAAATAATTCTCACTTTCTATCCCCCTCTCTCTCTCCCTCTCTCTGTGTGTATCTTAGTTACTCTAATAATGGTGGTGGAGGGGGAATGGGCCAACGCCCCCCCTCTGACTTCACCCAGGCTGCTGCCGCTGCTGTTGCCGCCGCTGCTGCCACGGCAACCGCCACTGCCACGGCAACAGTTGCCGCCATCCAGGAGAAGCAGAACCAGGAAATGAACTACGGCCAGGTAAGCGGCTCCACCTTACCTTGTGTGAGCTTTCCTCTAAATAGTGGGCTATTTCTTAAACCATTTATTGGGGGGGATATTGTGCTTCTGTTTGGTTCATTGTTAGAGCTCATTACACACCCTGCAGGACAGAGCAGGAACTAGCTCTGCCACACCCACACACGCTCCAGACTCCAGAGACATGGGCTTGATTAGAGGGAGAACATAAGTATTTTTTAGCAGGCTGTTTACACGTCTACATAATCTGTCTCTGAGGAGAAACCACACTGTAAGTCCTATCTCTTCATCGGTCTGTTTCTCTCCTTTTTTTTCTCTTTTTTGTTTCTGTCTCTTCAGATGGGCGGAGGACCATCCTCCTACAGTACCCAGTTCCTGTCCCACCCGGGCCCCCAGCAGGGTGGGCCCCGCGGCCCCCCGGGGATGAGCCCCAGTGGGATGGTCCAGTCCCGGCCTGGACAGCACCCCTCAATGGGGGGCATGGGGTACCCCTCGCACCCCTCCCAGGGTCAGGGCCAGAGGATGTCCCAGCAGCACCCAGGCTACCCAGCAGGTCAACAACAGGGGCTCAAACGCCCCTATCAATCTGAGGTACACTTAGAATATACACAGAGCAAACACATGCAAGACACTAACACGCGTCAACATGAGCTTACAAACTCCCCCCCCCCCCCCCCCCCCCCCCCCCCCCGTCCCGTCCCTCCCCCAGGGTTTCCCAGGGCAGCAACAGTATGGTTCAGGGGGCATGTCTCCGTACCATGGTGGCCAGCCCCTCCAGTACCCCCCCGGCCCCCAGCAGCGCCCGCCCCAGTCCCCATCATACCACCCCAACCAGCGCATGCCCCCCATGGCACAGTACCAGCAAGGTCCACCCAACCCGGCACAGTACTACAAGGTAAGCCGTGAGATCACACTCCTGTGTTTAGGTTAACTTGTGAAAGGGGCTAGCAGTAATGCAGCCGACCCAAGATCACACACGTCCTCCATTTAATAGGGGTTCGATATCCGCTTACACCTTATTTTACTTCCCTTTCATCTCTCACATTTTTGTTCACAAATAAAAGCTTTAAAATATGAAAGTGGAATGGAATTCTGTTTTCCTTAATAAAAATATAGATTTTAAAGTAAGTATTTTACATTTAATTTACATCTGTCATTTAGCAGATGCTATTATCTGGAGCGAATGACATGAGCAATTAGGGTTAAGTGCCTTGCTCAAGGGCACCAACAGATTTTGTCACTTTCTCTGCTCAGGGTTTTGAACCAGCGACCTTTTCAGTTACTGGCCAAATGCTCTTAATTGCTACATGTTATTGACCGCTACCTCTTAGTGTCTGTGGTGATGCTGATCTTGTGCTGATATTTTTTCATGTTTTATTTAACCCTTATTTTACCAGGTAAGTTGACTGAGAACAAATTCTCATTTACAGCAACGATCTGGGGAATAGTTACAGGGGAGAGGAAGGGGGATGAATGCGCCAACTGGAAGCTGGGGATGATTAGGTGGCCATGATGATATGAGGGACAGATTGGGAATTTAGCCAGGACACCTAGGATAATACCCCTACTCTTACGATAAGTGCCATGGGATCTTTAGTGATGGCTCCCTACACAGGGCAATGTCCCCAATCTCTGCCCTGGGGCATTGGGATATTTTTTTTTTAGAATAGAGTTAAGAGTGCCTCCTACTGGCGCTCCATCCAACACAACTGATTATTGTGTGTGTGTTTAAACAGGAGCAGCAGTACAATGGGCAGCAGGGTAACATGCCACCAGGAGGCTACAACGCCTTCACACAGGCTGCTGTCAATGCGGTAAGCCACCTTGTGTGTGTGTGTGTCTAGCTTAGCGGTGTGGAGGAGATGGTCCTTTGCTTTGGAATGTTTGGGTCCTTTGCAAATGTAATTTATAATTGTAATTTGTCGATCCAAATAAAGAACATGTGTTAGGCTGTGGCACACAGGGATTTTGTGTCAGCAATTAGATTGCGCTAAATGGTTTTTCAATGCGAGTCATACGTTGACATAATATGGACAACGGAGATGATTGTCTGTAAAAAAAGAAATTTAAAATCACAATTGCTGTATGCTACTCATCTAAAAAATAGTTGACTAGAGTTGACAATTAAATAATTAATATACAATTGAATCTGTGTTCATGCATGTCTTTATAGCCGTAGTGTTACACAGTAACTGATTCAGAGGGGTTGGGTTAAATGCAGAAGACCAATTTTTGTTGATTGCATTCAGTTGTACAACTGACAAGGTATCCACCTTTCACTTTATGTATTGTAGCCTTATGATGATATCTTCTATTTAAAACTCTCCCTCAGCAGGGTGGCCGAGTGATGCCGGGGTACCCCAGTTCTCCTTTGGGGGGTAACCCAACCCCTCCCATGACTCCAGGCAGCATGCCCCCCTACCTGTCACCCGGTGGGCCTGGACCGGACACCAAGCCCCCCTACCTCCCCCAAGGCCCTGACATCAAGCCCCCCTACCTCCCCCAAGGCCCTGACATCAAGCCCAACATCAACTCCCTACAGCCCCCCACTGGTGAGATACTTACTGCAGCACACACTCCTTTATCATGTTATTGGACTAATGGAAATGTATTGAGAGAGACCTGGGTCGTGTTCATTAGACACCAAACCGGAAAAAAAACAGACTGAAATGAGAAGAGACTGCCTGGACGTGTCCAGTAAGAAATGCACATTTTTGTTTTCCTTTACAAAATGTTCCTTTGTGTTCCTTAATGAACATGACCCTGGGACCAATTCATAGGTTAAATACCTGTGCACTCTCATTCCCCTCCCCCTGTTTAGGTAACCCTAGCGACGACCTGCGGCTGACCTTCCCGGTGCGCGACGGCGTGGTGCTGGAGCCGTTCCGATTGGAGCACAACCTGGCAGTCAGCAACCATGCCTTCCAGCTGCGAGACTCTGTCTACAAAACCCTCATGATGAGGTCAGAGCCCACCGCCTCTCAACCAATCACTTAGCCGTTTCTGTGACGTGATCCAGTGTGTTTTAATACCGTGGAGTTTAGAGTTTTACCACATTATTAATTAATGACACTGGTGTGTGTGCATGCGTGAATCTTTTGACTGTGTGTGTCCTAGGCCTGACCTGGAGCTGCAGTTTAAGTGTTATCACCATGAGGACCGGCAGATGAACACTAACTGGCCCGCTTCCGTACAGGTACAATCACACTTACAGGTACAATCACACGTACAGGTACAATCACACGTACAGGTACAATCACACGTACAGGTACAATCACACGTACAGGTACAATCACACGTACAGGTACAATCACACGTACAGGTACCCATTCAAATATATACACACACACACAGAGAGATCGATCAAAGCATAACAGACGTTTCCCAAGATAGCAGGGTTTTTTTTTTCTTCACATACAACTGGATCTATGTGCATGTACACACATCCAAATCAGAATGGGTTAGGCTGGGATTACGCTCCCCTAAGCGCTCTCACTTATGCTTGCGTAAAGTTACAAATTCTGGCATGCACCGAAATCTCAAAGTTGTTGTGGAGTCTCAGCAGAGTTCATTTAGTGCAAGGGTGGGCAGTTCCAGTCCTCAATGGCCTGATTGGTGTCACATGTTTGCCCCAGCGAACACACCTGACTCCAATAATCACCTAATCATGATCTTCAGTTTAGAATGCCATTTGATTAATCAGCTGTGTTTGCTAGGGACGGAGAAAGTGTGACACCAATCAGGCCCTCGAGGACTGGAGTTGCCCACCCCTGATCTAGTGTTAATCCAGCCTTGGTTTCTGGGTTAACAAGTTGATGAAAGACAACTGTGAATTAGCTAGCCATTTGAGCCACAGGGTAGCATTCAGTAGGGTACAAGGTACTGAACATTGTAGATATGGTATTTCTTACTCAATATCTCTACTCTGGATGTCTGTTCTACACAACATATTTCTGTTCAAACGTTCCACAATGCTGCACCCTATACTGAAGGTGGCCCAAGGCCCATGTTCATAAATCGTCTCAGAGTAGGAGTGTTGCTCTAGGATCCGTTTGGCCTTTTAGCTCATAACTAATACGATCATATGGACAGCGGTTACCTGATCATAGATCAGCACTCCTGCTCTGGGGCCAGTGTGACGACTGTGACTAGCGTGTTAGCCGACCCTCCATTCACCTGTCTGTCATGTAGGTTTCTGGTCCTTGCTTACAGGTGAGTGTGAACGCCACACCGCTCACCATCGAGAGGGGCGACAACAAGACGTCCCACAAGCCCCTCTACCTCAAGCAGGTGTGTCAGCCGGGACGCAACACCATCCAGATCACCGTCACCGCCTGCTGCTGCGTAAGTGGGTGGGGGGGGGGGGGTGCATGGGACATGTTTTGTATAGTGGGCAAAACTGTTTGCATTAATGACGTCATGGTTAGGTGGTATACTGGTTCTATAAGCATGTTTTGTTAACGTCTTTATAAAATCTTTATCTGGTCAGGAAACCAAAATATGAGGTCTTAGCAACAACGTCTTGATCTTGTCATGAAAAATCTTTGTTTACCTGGTTGTAACAGAGACCGGTTGGATGGAATCTGGTTTTATGACATCTTAACAACCAGTTTACAGCCAGAAAAGTACTTTACCTGGCAAATTTTGCATGCTGGATGTGCACATCTGTTGGTCTATAAGTGTTATGCAGGATCCAAATGAACCTCCCCCTGTCTCTCTCTCTCCCCCATCTCACTCTGTCTCCCTCCAGTCCCACCTGTTTGTGTTGCAGCTGGTCCACAGGCCATCAGTACGCTCAGTTCTGCAAGGTTTAATGAAGAAGAGATTACTGCCCGCAGAGCACTGTGTGTCTAAGAGTGAGTGGAACACACACACACACTTGATTGACTGCCTGGTTGGGGCTCAGAAAGACAGACTTTGTCGCAATTCTCACCTATTTTCTGGCCTGCCTTGTCTCCTCCCCCGCCATGTCCCTCTCCTCAGTTAAGAGGAACTTCAATAGTGGGACCATCCCTGGAACCACAGGGCTGAACGGAGAGGATGGTGTGGAGCAGACAGCCATCAAAGTCTCTCTGAAATGTCCCATCACCTTCAGACGCATCCAGCTGCCCGCTCGGGGACACGACTGTAGACATATCCAGGTGAGCGAGACACACGCACACTGGTGAAAACATACACATACACCCACAAGAACTTTCATACTATAACTCTAAACATCCAGGTGAGAGACACACACACACACCCTAAACGTCTGTCTGTCTCTCTCTCTCTGCAGTGTTTTGACCTGGAGTCGTACCTGCAGTTGAACTGTGAGAGAGGGACCTGGAGATGCCCTGTGTGCAAGTAGGTTAACACAACCATTTGCTGTTTTTCCCATAGGTAGACCTGTTGTTTCTTAGTTAACCTGACCGTGTCTCCACTCCACAGTAAAAGCGCTCTACTGGAGGGACTAGAAGTGGACCAGTACATGCTGGGGATTCTAATTTACATACAGAAGTAAGTGTGTGTGTGTGGGGGGGAGGGGTCCTTCTATCCTTGTGGGGACCTAAAATCCCCCAAAGTCCCCACAAGAATAGTAAAACAAGGACAATTCTCCCTCGTAGGGACATTTCCCAAATCCCCATGAGGACAAATGCTAGTTTAAGCTTAGGGTTTAGAGTTCCAGTAAGGGTGAGGGGTGAATGGTAAGGGTCGGGTTAGGGGTGAATGGTAAGGGTCGGGTTAGGGGTGAATGGTAAGGGTCGGGTTAGGGGTGAATGGTAAGGGTCGGGTTAGGGGTGAATGGTAAGGGTCGGGTTAGGGGTGAATGGTAAGGGTCGGGTTAGGTGTGAATGGTAAGGGTCGGATTAGGGGTGAATGGTAAGGGTCGGGTTAGGGGTGAATGGTAAGGGTCGGGTTAGGGGTGAATGGTAAGGGTCGGGTTAGGGGTGAATGGTAAGGGTCGGGTTAGGGGTGAATGGTAAGGGTCGGGTTAGGGGTGAATGGTAAGGGTCGGGTTAGGGGTGAATGGTAAGGGTCGGGTTAGGGGTGAATGGTAAGGGTCGGGTTAGGGGTGAATGGTAAGGGTCGGGTTAGGGGTGAATGGTAAGGGTCGGGTTAGGGGTGAATGGTAAGGGTTGGGTTAGGGGTGAATGGTTGGGTCAGGTTAGGGGTTAGGAAAAATAGGATTTTGAATGGGAATCAGTTTTAGGTCCCCACAAGGATAGAAGAAAAAAATGTGTGTATGTGTGTCTGTGTACACATCCCCTACTACAGGGGTGTTCATATCTGTGCCTGGAGGACCAGACTACTGCTGGTTTTCTGTTCTACCTGATAATGAATTACACCCACCTGGTGTCCATTTAAAAGGGAAGAATTTAAATACATGAGAAGTGGAACTAGCTTTGAGGTCTAATCTGAATTTGCCTTTCCTATGTCCATTTTTAGTTCTTCATTAACTTAGCCAGAATGAGGTCTAAAGTTAGGTGTCCTTGAAATGGGCCCTTCATCTTTCTCACCTTCTTTCTCTTCATTCACTAACCTTTCTCTCCCCCTCTTCCCTCCTCAGCTCGGACTATGAGGAGATCACCATTGATCCAGTGTGTGGCTGGAGGCCGGTGCCCATTAAACCAGACATCCACATAAAGGAGGAAGCAGACGGGCCTGTGTTGAAGCGCTGCCGGACGGTCAGCCCCAGTCACATGATGATGCCCAATGTCATGGAGATGATAGCTGCCCTGGGACCGGCCTCCTCGCCCTACCAGGGTCTACCACCTGGGGGCAGGAACACACCTGACTACAACAGCCAAGGTAGGGAGGAGACAGGCACACACATTCAGTACCAGTCAAAAGTTGACACACCTACTCATTACTGGGTTTTTCTTAAGACATCAAAGCTATGAAATAACACATGGAATCATGTAGTAACCAAAAAAGTGTTAAACAAATCAAAATATATTTTATATTTAAGATTCTTCAAAGTAGCCACCCTTTGCCTTGACAGACTGCACACTCTTGGCATTCTCTCAACCAGGTTCATGAGGTAGTCATCTGGAATGCATTTAAATTAACAGGTGTGACTTGTTAAAAGTTAATTTGTGTAAATTCTTTCCTTCTTAATGGTTTGAGCCAGTCAGTTGTGTTGTAACAAGGTAGGTGTGATATACAGAAGATAGCCCTGTTTGGTAAAATACCAAGCCCATATTATGGCAAGAACAGCTCAAATAAGCAAAGTCCATCATTACTTTAAGACATGAAGGTCAGGCAATACGGAACATTTCAAGAACTGAAAGTTTCTTGAAGTGCAGTCGCTAGTGCTATGATGAAACTGGCTCTCATGAGGACCGGCGAAGGAAAGGAAGACGGTTACCTCTACTGCAGAGGATAAGTTCATGAGATTTAACTGCACCTCAGATTGCAGCCCAAATAAATGCTTCACAGAGTTCAAGTAACCGACACATCTCAACATCGGCTGTTCAGAGGAGACTGCGTGAATCAGGCCTTCATGGTTGAATTGCTGCAAAGGAACCACAACTAAAGGACACCAATAAGAAGAAGAGACTTTCTTGGGCCAAGAAACACGAGCAATGGACATTAGACCAGTGGAAAGCTGGTCTAATGGAAATTTGATATTTTTCGTTCCAACTGCTGTCTTTTTGAGACGCAGAATATGTGAACGGATGACCGCTGCATGTGTGGTTCCCACCGTGAAGCATGGAGGAGGAGGTGTGATGCTGTGGAGGTGCTTTGCTGGTGACACTGTGATTTATTTAGAATTCAAGGCACACTTAACCAGCACAGCATTCTGCAGCGATACGCCATCCTAGCTGGTTTATTCTTAGTGGGACTATCAATTGTTTTTCAACAGCACAATGACCCAACACACCTCCAGGCTGTGTAAGGGCTATTTGACCAAGAAGGAGAGTGATGAAGTGCTGGATCAGATGACCTGGCCTCCACAATCACCTGACCTCAACCCAATTGAAATGTTTTGGGATGAGTTGGGCTGCAGAGTGAATGAAAAGAAACCAACAAGTGCTCTGCATATGTGGGAAGTCCTTCAAGACTGTTGAAAAAGCATTCCAGGTGAAGCTGGTTGAGAGAATGCCAAGAGTGTAAAGCTGTCATCAAGGCAAAGGGTGGCTACTTTGAAGAGTCTCAAATATAAAATATATACATTTTTGGTTACTACATGATTTCATGTGTTATTTCATAGTTTTGATATCTTCACTATTATTCTACAATGTAGACAATAGTCAAAACTAAAGGCAAACCCGTGAATGAGTAGGTGTGTCATATCTTTTGACTGGTACTGCACAGCAAATTAATTATATTGCCTCCTATTAGTTACAATTGAAATAGTTTTTTGCAACACAAGACTTCCACCTGTGTCTGTCCTGTGTTGTTCATCCAGCAGGTCAAGGATACTCCAGCCAGTCAGGCTTCTCTGAGTTCCCCAACACCCCTGGAACTCCAACCCTGAGAGACTTCACCTCCCCTGGACCACCTAACATCTACCAGCAGGACCAGGTAAACACACACACACACACAGATCCCCTCGGGCTACAGTGATATGGTTCCGGGGTAGATTCCATTTCAAGTCAGTCAGGCAGGGTCTGAAAGTGAATGGCCTAATGTCTGACTGGGTTAGAAAGGCAGTGAAGAAACACACACAAACACAGGGTCAAAGTACACACTGATGTTCCTACATCACAGGCTCCAATTAGGTCACTTAATGGATAACAGCGGAGCTGAACGAGATGGGTGAACATGAAAGTCCAAATGGACATACTTCGAAAGCATTGGCAAAAAATGTTATCCTGAAACAAGCACTTAATCTTCTAATTTATTTTCCATTATCTTTTCAGTTAATGGAATTAATTAGTTTGATTTGATACAATCGAAATGGATATAAAGTTGTTTCAGTCCAGGAAAGTGAACTATACACATATGATGTTTATCTGTTGGGAATGTGAACCACGCAATATTCTGGGTGCCTAGTCTTAGACTTCCCATTATCTCCCTTGGATTTACTAAATTATGTGCACAGGGCTCTACAGTGTGACCATTTTACTCGCATATGCGCCTAAATATTTTGCTGTGTGACCTAGAATTTGTGTTTAGGAGCACCAGTGCGCCTAGAAAGATTGAAGGATTCTAGATGTAATATCTCAAATATTTTTCATTGTGCTCCTGAATTACTGTGCGCCTACATTATTCAGCTTTTGCACACACGTGCTACTTGTAAAAATAAATGTAACAAGGGTCAGCGTAAGTGTGATACATCCACTAGAATAATATATGTAAGCAATATACAACGGGTGTGTCTAATCCTGAATTCTCATTGGTTAAACCTCATTCCAGCTGGTTTCTATTCCACAAGTAACCACTGGGATATGTATAAACCTTGCTGTCTGTCTCTCTGACATTTGCAACATTGTTTCAATATTCAAATTCGGTCTCCAGCTGTCCCATAGTAATGAACGTGTTGGGATGAGCCCAACATGCAGGCTACTTTTCTCAACAGGTCAAAATCATGAATCTGCATAATTTTTATGGAGATACACACACACACACACACACACACCAAATAACTATCAATAGAAAACAGGTGAAATGAAACAAAGTGCAGCTAGTTTGCAATCTTTCTAGCTTCAGTTTGAAGTGATTGTGTTAGCTGTATTGTTGGCTAGCTCTCGAACAACAGTGTCCTGGTGAGCACATTTTCTATGCCAGGTGAAATCGTGTATCATTGGCTCATTGTTATGGATGTACAGTGCATTCGGAAAGCCTTCAGACTCCTTTTTCCACATTTTGTTAAGTTAATATACAGCTTTATTCAACAACAAAAAGTATTTTAAACCATTCTCATCAATCAACACACAATAACCCATAATGAAAATGCAAAAACTGTTTTTATTTTTTTATTTTACAAATGTATTAAAAATAAAAACAAACCTTATTTACCTAAGCATTCAGCCCCTTTGCTATGAGACTTGAAATTGAGCTCAGGTGCATCCTGTTTCCATTGATCATCCTTGAGATGTTTCTACAACTTGATTGGAGTCCACCCGTGGTAAATTCAATTGATTGGACATGATTTGGAAAGGCACACACCTGTCCATATAAGGTCCCACAGTTGACAGTGCATGTCAGAGCCATAACCAAGCCATGAGGTTGAAGGAATGGGGAAGGGTACCAAAAAATGTCTGCAGCATTGAAGTTCCCCAAGAACACAGTGGCCTCCATTTTTAAATAGAAGAAGAACCACCAAGACTCTTCCTAGAGCTGGCCGCCCGGCCGAACTGAGCAACCGGGGGAGAAAGGCCTTGGTCAGAGAGGTGACCAAGAACCCGGTGGTCACTCTGACAGAGCTCCAGAGTTCCTCTGTGGAGATGGTTGTCCTTCTGGAAAGTTCTCCCATCTCTGCAGCACTCCACCAATCAGGCCTTTATGGTAGAGTGGCCAGACGGAAGCCACTCCTCAGTAAAAGGAACATGACAGCCCGCTTGGAGTTTGCCAAAAGGCACCTAAAGGACTCTGACCATGAGAAACAAGATTCTCTGATCTGATGAAACCAAGATTGAACTCTTTGGCCTGAATGCTAAGCGTCATGCCCTTCGGCGAACCTGTCAACATTGCTACGGTGAAGCATGGGGGGTGGCTGCATAATGCTGTAGGGATGTTTTTTTTTTTTTAGCTGCAAGGACTGGGAGTCTAGTCAGAATCGAGGAAAGGATGAACGAGGCAAAGTAAAAAGAGATCATTGA